>NW_026061947.1:1398056-2097084 GCF_023897955.1 Schistocerca gregaria | reverse complement strand
GTACTACCTCTTACTGGCTATTACTTCAACTTAGAAGCTTCTTCTGTGTTCTACTATGGTGCTTTTAGTGTTTCCGCATACTGCAGCACGCGTCATAGCTTTGCAGACGATAAATGTAACCGTTTCAGAGAGAAGAGCGGCCAACGTGACGATCTGGCTTTAAGTCGATTCGATAACAAATGACAAAAACGGACGGATTTCTCAGGTTTTTACTACATATGAACACTTTTCACATTCTCCCGTGCAACGCAGCTGCAAGTCCTCCTTCATGCAAATTCTTAAGGTCCTAGGTGGTGTCCAAGCCACCAAAGCCGTCTAAAAAGTGAATAATCGACAACTACAACTTGAATTGTACTACTTCTTACTTGCTATTGCTTCAACTTTGAAGCTTCTTCTGTGTTCTACTATGGTGCTTTTAGTGTCTCCGCATACCGCAGCACGCGACTTAGCTTTGCAGACGATAAATGTAACCGTCTCAGAGAGAAAAGCGGCCAATGTGACGATCTGGCTTTAAGTCGATTCGATAACAAATGACGGAAACGGACGGTTTTCTCAGGTTTTTACTACATATGAACACTTTTCACATTCTCCCGTGCAACGCGGCTGCTAGTCCTCCTTTCATGCAAAATCTTAAGGTCCTAGGTCATATCCAAGCCACCAAAGCCGGCTAAAAAGTGAATAATCGATAATTAAAACTTGAATTGTACTACATCTTACTGGCTGTTTCTTCAACTTAGAAGCTTCTTCTGTTTTATACTATGGTGCTTTTAGTGTTTCCGCATACCGCAGCACGCGACATAGCATTGCAGACGATAAATGTAACCGTTTCAGAGAGAAGAACGGCCAATTGACGATCTGGCTTTAAGTCGATTCCATAACAAATGACGAAAACGGACGGATTTCTCAGGATTTTAGTACATATGAACACTCTTCACATTCTCCTATGCAAAGCGGCTGCTAGACCTCCTTTCATGCAAAATCTTAAGGTCCTAGGTCATGTAGAAGCCAACAAAATCAGCTAAAAGGTGAATAATCGACAACTAAAACTCTAATTCTACTACCTCTTACTGGCTATTTCTTCAACTTAGATGCTTCTTCTGTGTTCTACTATGGTGCTTTTAGTGTCTCCGCACACCGCAGCACGCGACATAGCTTTGCAGACGATAAATGTAACCGTCTCAGAGAGAAAAGCGGCCAATGTGACGATCTGGCTTCAAGTCGATTCGATAACAAATGACGAAAACGGTCGGATTTCTCAGGTTTTTACTTCATATGAACACTTTACACATTCTCCCATGCAACGTGGCTGCTAGACCTCCTTTCATGCAAAATCGTAAGGTCCTAGGTCATGTAAAAGCCACCAAAGCCGGCTAAAAAGTGAATAATCGATAACTAAAACTTGAATTGTACTACGTCTTACTGGCTATTACTTCAACTTAGAAGCTTCTTCTGTGTTCTACTATGGTGCTTTTAGTGTCTCCGCATACCGCAGCACGCGACATACCTTGGCAGACGATAAATGTAACCGTCTCAGAGAGAAAAGCGGCCAATGTGACGATCTGGCTTCAATTCGATTCGATAACAAATGACGAAAAAGGACGGATTTCTCAGGTTTTTACTACATATGAACATATTTCACATTCTCCCGTGCAACGCGGCTGCAAGTACTCCTTTCATGCAAAATCTTAAGGTCCTAGTTCATGTCCAAGCCACCAAAGCCGGCTAAAAAGTGAATAATCGACAACTAAAACTTGAATTGTACTACTTCTTACTGGCTATTACTTCAACTTAGAAGCTTCTTCTGTGTTCTACTATGGTGCTTTTAGTGTCTCCGCACACCGCAGCACGCGACATAGCTTTGCAGACGATAAATGTAACCGTCTCAGAGAGAAAAGCTGCCAATGTGACGATCTTGCTTTAAGTCGATTCGATAACAAATGACGAAAACGGACGGATTTCTAAGGTTTTTACTACATATGAACACTTTTCACAGTATTCCATGGATCGCGGCTGCTAGTCCTCCTTTCATGCAAAATCTTAAGGTCCTTGGTCATGTCCAAGCCACCAAAGCCGGCTAAAGAGTGAATAATCGACAACTAAAACTTAAATTGTACAGCGTCTTACTGGCTATTACTTCAACATAGAAGCTTCTTCTGTGTTCTACTATGGTGCTTTTAGTGTTTCCGCATACCGCAGCACGCGACATAGCTTTGTAGACGATAAATGTAACCGTTTCAGAGAGAAGGGCGGCCAATGTGACGATCTAGCTTTAAGTCGATTCGATAACAAATGACGAAAACGGACGGATTTATCAGGTTTTTACTACATATGAACACATTTCACATTCTCCCGTGCAACGCGGCTGCAAGTACTCCTTTCATGCAAAATCTTAAGGTCCTAGGTCATGTCCAAGCCACCATAGCCGGCTAAAAAGTGAATAAACGACAGCTAAAACTTGAATTGTACTACTTCTTACTGGCTATTACTTCAACTTAGAAGCTTCTTCTGTGTTCTTCTATGGTGCTTTAAGTGTCTCCGCATACCGCAGCACGCGACATAGCTTTGCAGACGATAAATGTAACTGTCTCAGAGAGAAATTCGGCCAATGTGACGATCTGGCTTTAAGTCGATTCGATAACAAATGACGAAAACGGACTGATTTCTCAGGTTTTTACTACATATGAACACTTTTCTCATTCTCCCATACAACGCGGCTGCTAGTCCTCCTTTCATGCAAAATCTTAAGGTCCTAGGTCATATCCAAGCCACCAAAGCCGGCTAAAAAGTGAATAATCGATAGTTAAAACTTGAATTGTACTACATCTTACTGGCTGTCTCTTCAACTTAGAAGCTTCTTCTGTGTTCTACTATGGTGCTTTTAGTGTTTCCGCATAGCGCAGCACGCGACATAGCTTTGCAGACGATAAATGTAACCGTCTCAGAGAGAAAGGCTGCCACTGTGACGATCTGGCTTTAAGTCGATTCGATAACAAATGACGAAAACGGACGGATTTCTCAGGTTTTTACTACATATGAACACTTTTCACATTCTCCCATACAACGCGGCTGCTAGTCCTCCTTTCATGCAAAATCTTATGGTCCTAGGTCATGTCATAGCCACCAAAGCCGGCAAAAAAGTGAATAATCGACATCCAAAACTTGAATTGTACTACCTCTTACTGGCTATTACTTCAACTTAGAAGCTTCTTCTGTGTTCTACTATGGTGCTTTTAGTGTTTCCGCATACTGCAGCACGCGTCATAGCTTTGCAGACGATAAATGTAACCGTTTCAGAGAGAAGAGCGGCCAACGTGACGATCTGGCTTTAAGTCGATTCGATAACAAATGACAAAAACGGACGGATTTCTCAGGTTTTTACTACATATGAACACTTTTCACATTCTCCCGTGCAACGCAGCTGCAAGTCCTCCTTCATGCAAATTCTTAAGGTCCTAGGTGGTGTCCAAGCCACCAAAGCCGTCTAAAAAGTGAATAATCGACAACTACAACTTGAATTGTACTACTTCTTACTTGCTATTGCTTCAACTTTGAAGCTTCTTCTGTGTTCTACTATGGTGCTTTTAGTGTCTCCGCATACCGCAGCACGCGACTTAGCTTTGCAGACGATAAATGTAACCGTCTCAGAGAGAAAAGCGGCCAATGTGACGATCTGGCTTTAAGTCGATTCGATAACAAATGACGGAAACGGACGGATTTCTCAGGTTTTTACTACATATGAACACTTTTCACATTCTCCCATGCAACACGGCTGCTAGACCCCCTTTCATGCAAAATCTTAAGGTCCTAGGTCATGTCCAAGCTACCAAAGCCGGCTGAAAAGTCAATAATCGATAACTAAAACTTGAATTTTACTACTTCTTACTGGCTATTACTTCAACTTAGAAGCTTCTTTTGTGTTCTACTATGGTGCTTTTAGTGTGTCCGCATACCGCAGCACGCGACATAGCTTTGCAGACGATAAATGTAACCGTCTCAGAGAGAAAAGCGGCCAATGTGACGATCTGGCTTTCAGTCGATTAGATAACAAATGACGAAAACGGACGGATTTCTCAGGTTTTTACTACATATGAACACTTTTCACATTCTCCCATGTAACGCGGCTGCTAGTCCTCCTTTCATGCAAAATCTTAAGGTCATAGGTCATGTGCAAGCCACCAAAGCCGGCTAAAATGTGAATAATCGACAACTAAAATTTGAATTGTATTACTTCTTACTGGCTATTACTTGAACTTAGAAGCTTCTTCTGTTTTCTACTAAGGTGCTTTTAGTGTCTCCGCATACCGCAGCACGCGACATAGCTTTGCAGACGATAAATGTAACCGTCTCAGAGAGAAGAGCGGCCAATGTGACGATCTGGCTTTAAGTCGAATCGATAACAAATGACGAAAACGGACGGATTTCTCAGGATTTTACCACATATGAACACTTTTCACATTCTCCAGTGCAACGCGGCTGCTAGTCCTCCTTTCATGCAAAATCTTAATGTCCTAGGTCATGTCCGAGCCACCATAGCCTGCTAAAAAGTGAATAATCGACAACTAAAACTTGAATTGTACTACTTCTTACTGGCTATTACTTCAACTTTGAAGCTTCTTCTGTGTTCTCCTATGGTGCTTTTAGGGTCTCCGCAGACGGCAGCACGCTACATAGCTTTGCAGACGATAAATGTAACAGTCTCATACAGAAAAGCGGCCAATGTGACGATCTGGCTTTAAGTCGATTCGATAACAAATGACGAAAACGGACTGATTTCTCAGGTTTTTACTACATATGAACACTTTTCACATTCTCCCATACAACGCGGCTGCTAGTCCTCCTTTCATGCAAAATCTTAAGGTCCTAGGTCATATCCAAGCCACCAAAGCCGGCTAAAAAGTGAATAATCGATATTTAAAACTTGAATTGTACTACATCTTACTGGCTGTCTCTTCAACTTAGAAGCTTCTTCTGTGTTGTACTATGGTGCTTTTAGTGTTTCCGCATAGCGCAGCACGCGACATAGCTTTGCAGACGATAAATGTAACCGTCTCAGAGAGAAAGGCGGCAAATGTGACGATCTGGCTTTAAGTCGATTCGATAACAAATGACGAAAACGGACTGATTTCTCAGGTTTTTACTACATATGAACACTTTTCACATTCTCCCATACAACGCGGCTGCTAGTCCTCCTTTCATGCAAAATCTTATGGTCCTAGGTCATGTCATAGCCACCAAAGCCGCCAAAAAAGTGAATAATCGACATCCAAAACTTGAATTGTACTACCTCTTACTGGCTATTACTTCAACTTAGAAGCTTCTTCTGTGTTCTACTATGGTGCTTTTAGTGTTTCCGCATACTGCAGCACGCGTCATAGCTTTGCAGACGATAAATGTAACCGTTTCAGAGAGAAGAGCGGCCAACGTGACGATCTGGCTTTAAGTCGATTCGATAACAAATGACAAAAACGGACGGATTTCTCAGGTTTTTACTACATATGAACACTTTTCACATTCTCCCGTGCAACGCAGCTGCAAGTCCTCCTTCATGCAAATTCTTAAGGTCCTAGGTGGTGTCCAAGCCACCAAAGCCGTCTAAAAAGTGAATAATCGACAACTACAACTTGAATTGTACTACTTCTTACTTGCTATTGCTTCAACTTTGAAGCTTCTTCTGTGTTCTACTATGGTGCTTTTAGTGTCTCCGCATACCGCAGCACGCGACTTAGCTTTGCAGACGATAAATGTAACCGTCTCAGAGAGAAAAGCGGCCAATGTGACGATCTGGCTTTAAGTCGATTCGATAACAAATGACGGAAACGGACGGTTTTCTCAGGTTTTTACTACATATGAACACTTTTCACATTCTCCCGTGCAACGCGGCTGCTAGTCCTCCTTTCATGCAAAATCTTAAGGTCCTAGGTCATATCCAAGCCACCAAAGCCGGCTAAAAAGTGAATAATCGATAATTAAAACTTGAATTGTACTACATCTTACTGGCTGTTTCTTCAACTTAGAAGCTTCTTCTGTTTTCTACTATGGTGCTTTTAGTGTTTCCGCATACCGCAGCACGCGACATAGCATTGCAGACGATAAATGTAACCGTTTCAGAGAGAAGAACGGCCAATTGACGATCTGGCTTTAAGTCGATTCCATAACAAATGACGAAAACGGACGGATTTCTCAGGATTTTAGTACATATGAACACTCTTCACATTCTCCTATGCAAAGCGGCTGCTAGACCTCCTTTCATGCAAAATCTTAAGGTCCTAGGTCATGTAGAAGCCAACAAAATCAGCTAAAAGGTGAATAATCGACAACTAAAACTCTAATTCTACTACCTCTTACTGGCTATTTCTTCAACTTAGATGCTTCTTCTGTGTTCTACTATGGTGCTTTTAGTGTCTCCGCACACCGCAGCACGCGACATAGCTTTGCAGACGATAAATGTAACCGTCTCAGAGAGAAAAGCGGCCAATGTGACGATCTGGCTTCAAGTCGATTCGATAACAAATGACGAAAACGGTCGGATTTCTCAGGTTTTTACTTCATATGAACACTTTACACATTCTCCCATGCAACGTGGCTGCTAGACCTCCTTTCATGCAAAATCGTAAGGTCCTAGGTCATGTAAAAGCCACCAAAGCCGGCTAAAAAGTGAATAATCGATAACTAAAACTTGAATTGTACTACGTCTTACTGGCTATTACTTCAACTTAGAAGCTTCTTCTGTGTTCTACTATGGTGCTTTTAGTGTCTCCGCATACCGCAGCACGCGACATACCTTGGCAGACGATAAATGTAACCGTCTCAGAGAGAAAAGCGGCCAATGTGACGATCTGGCTTCAATTCGATTCGATAACAAATGACGAAAAAGGACGGATTTCTCAGGTTTTTACTACATATGAACATATTTCACATTCTCCCGTGCAACGCGGCTGCAAGTACTCCTTTCATGCAAAATCTTAAGGTCCTAGTTCATGTCCAAGCCACCAAAGCCGGCTAAAAAGTGAATAATCGACAACTAAAACTTGAATTGTACTACTTCTTACTGGCTATTACTTCAACTTAGAAGCTTCTTCTGTGTTCTACTATGGTGCTTTTAGTGTCTCCGCACACCGCAGCACGCGACATAGCTTTGCAGACGATAAATGTAACCGTCTCAGAGAGAAAAGCTGCCAATGTGACGATCTTGCTTTAAGTCGATTCGATAACAAATGACGAAAACGGACGGATTTCTAAGGTTTTTACTACATATGAACACTTTTCACAGTATTCCATGGAACGCGGCTGCTAGTCCTCCTTTCATGCAAAATCTTAAGGTCCTTGGTCATGTCCAAGCCACCAAAGCCGGCTAAAGAGTGAATAATCGACAACTAAAACTTAAATTGTACAGCGTCTTACTGGCTATTACTTCAACATAGAAGCTTCTTCTGTGTTCTACTATGGTGCTTTTAGTGTTTCCGCATACCGCAGCACGCGACATAGCTTTGTAGACGATAAATGTAACCGTTTCAGAGAGAAGGGCGGCCAATGTGACGATCTAGCTTTAAGTCGATTCGATAACAAATGACGAAAACGGACGGATTTATCAGGTTTTTACTACATATGAACACATTTCACATTCTCCCGTGCAACGCGGCTGCAAGTACTCCTTTCATGCAAAATCTTAAGGTCCTAGGTCATGTCCAAGCCACCATAGCCGGCTAAAAAGTGAATAAACGACAGCTAAAACTTGAATTGTACTACTTCTTACTGGCTATTACTTCAACTTAGAAGCTTCTTCTGTGTTCTTCTATGGTGCTTTAAGTGTCTCCGCATACCGCAGCACGCGACATAGCTTTGCAGACGATAAATGTAACTGTCTCAGAGAGAAATTCGGCCAATGTGACGATCTGGCTTTAAGTCGATTCGATAACAAATGACGAAAACGGACTGATTTCTCAGGTTTTTACTACATATGAACACTTTTCTCATTCTCCCATACAACGCGGCTGCTAGTCCTCCTTTCATGCAAAATCTTAAGGTCCTAGGTCATATCCAAGCCACCAAAGCCGGCTAAAAAGTGAATAATCGATAGTTAAAACTTGAATTGTACTACATCTTACTGGCTGTCTCTTCAACTTAGAAGCTTCTTCTGTGTTCTACTATGGTGCTTTTAGTGTTTCCGCATAGCGCAGCACGCGACATAGCTTTGCAGACGATAAATGTAACCGTCTCAGAGAGAAAGGCTGCCACTGTGACGATCTGGCTTTAAGTCGATTCGATAACAAATGACGAAAACGGACGGATTTCTCAGGTTTTTACTACATATGAACACTTTTCACATTCTCCCATACAACGCGGCTGCTAGTCCTCCTTTCATGCAAAATCTTATGGTCCTAGGTCATGTCATAGCCACCAAAGCCGGCAAAAAAGTGAATAATCGACATCCAAAACTTGAATTGTACTACCTCTTACTGGCTATTACTTCAACTTAGAAGCTTCTTCTGTGTTCTACTATGGTGCTTTTAGTGTTTCCGCATACTGCAGCACGCGTCATAGCTTTGCAGACGATAAATGTAACCGTTTCAGAGAGAAGAGCGGCCAACGTGACGATCTGGCTTTAAGTCGATTCGATAACAAATGACAAAAACGGACGGATTTCTCAGGTTTTTACTACATATGAACACTTTTCACATTCTCCCGTGCAACGCAGCTGCAAGTCCTCCTTTCATGCAAAATCTTAAGGTCCTAGGTGGTGTCCAAGCCACCAAAGCCGGCTAAAAAGTGAATAATCGACAACTACAACTTGAATTGTACTACTTCTTACTGGCTATTGCTTCAACTTAGAAGCTTCTTCTGTGTTCTACTATGGTGCTTTTAGTGTCTCCGCATACCGCAGCACGCGACTTAGCTTTGCAGACGATAAATGTAACCGTCTCAGAGAGAAAAGCGGCCAATGTGACGATCTGGCTTTAAGTCGATTCGATAACAAATGACGGAAACGGACGGTTTTCTCAGGTTTTTACTACATATGAACACTTTTCACATTCTCCCGTGCAACGCGGCTGCTAGTCCCCCTTTCATGCAAAATCTTAAGGTCCTAGGTCATATCCAAGCCACCAAAGCCGGCTAAAAAGTGAATAATCGATAATTAAAACTTGAATTGTACTACATCTTACTGGCTGTTTCTTCAACTTAGAAGCATCTTCTGTTTTCTACTATGGTGCTTTTAGTGTTTCCGCATACCGCAGCACGCGACATAGCATTTCAGACGATAAATGTAACCGTTTCAGAGAGAAGAACGGCCAATGTGACGATCTGGCTTTAAGTCGATTCGATAACAAATGACGAAAACGGACGGATTTCTCAGGTTTTTACTACATATGAACACTTTTCACATTCTCCCGTGCAACGCGGCTAAAAGTCCTCCTTTCATGCAAAATCTTAAGGTCCTAGGTCATGTCCAAGCCACCACAGCCGGCTATAAAGTGAATAATCGACAACTAAAACTTGAATTGTACTACTTCTTACTTTCTGTTTCTTCAACTTAGAAGCTTCTTCTGTGTTCTACTATGGGGCTTTTAGTGTTTCCGCATACCGCAGCACGCGGCATAGCTTTGCAGACGATAAATGTAACCGTTTCAGAGAGGAAAGCGGCCAATGTGACGATCTGGCTTTAAGTCGATTCGATAACAAATGACGAAAGCGGACGGATTTCTCAGGTTTTTACCACATATGAACACATTTCACATTTTCTTGTGCAACGCGGCTGCCAGTCCTCCTTTCATGCAAAATCTTAACGTCCTAGGTAATGTCCAATCCACCAAAGCCGGCTAAAAAGTGAATAATCGACAACTAAAACTTGAATTGTACTACTTCTTACTGGCTATTGCTTCAACTTAGAAGCTCCTTCTGTGTTCTACTATGGTGCTTTTAGTGTCTCCGCATACCGCAGCACGCGACATAGCTTTGCAGACGATAAATGTAACCGTCTCAGAGAGAAAAGCGGCCAATCTGACGATATGGCTTTAAGTCGATTCGATAACAAATGACGAAAACGGACGGATTTCTCAGGTTTTTATTACATATGAACACATTTCACATTCTCCCGTGCAACGCGGCTGCTAGTCCTCCTTTCATGCAAAATCGTATGGTCCTAGGTCATGTCCAAGCCACCAAAGCCGGCTAAAAAGTGAATAATCGACAACAAAAACTTGAATTGTACTACTTCTAACTGGCTATTACTTCAACTTAGAAGCTTCTTCTATGTTCTACTATGGTGCTTTTTGTGTTTCCGCATACAGCAGCACGCGACATAGCTTTGCAGACGATAAATGTAACCGTTTCAGAGAGTAGAGCTGCCAATGTGACGATCTGGCTTTAAGTCGATTCGATAACAAATTACGAAAACGGACGGATTTCTCAGGTTTTTACTACATATGAACACTTTTCACATTCTCCCGTGCAACGCGGCTGCTAGTCTTCCTTTCATGCAAAATCTTAAGGTTCCACCTAATGTCCAAGCCACCAAAGCCGGCTAAAAAGTGAATAATCGACAACTAAAACTTGAATTGCACTACTTCTTACTGGCTATTACTTCAACATAGAAGCTTCTTCTGTGTTCTACTATGGTGCTTTTAGTGTCTCCGCACACCGCAGCACGCGACATAGCGTTGCAGACGATAAATGTAACCGTTTCAGAGAGAAAAGTGGCCAATGTGACGATCTGGCTTTAAGTCGATTCGATAACAAATGACGAAAACGGACGGATTTCTCAGGTTTTTACCACATATGAAAACTTTTCACATTCTCCCGTGCAACGCGGCAGCAAGTACTCCTTGCATGCAAAATCTTAAGGTCCTAGGTCATGTCCAAGCCACCAAAGCCGGCTAAAATGTGAATAATCGACAACTAAAACTTGAATTGTACTACTTCTTACTGGCTATTACTTCAACATAGAAGCTTCTTCTGTGTTCTACTATGGTGCTTTTAGTGTCTCCGCACACCGCAGCACGCGACATAGCGTTGCAGACGATAAATGTAACCGTCTCAGAGAGAAAGGCGGCCAATGTGACGATCTGGCTTTAAGTCGATTCGATAACAAATGACGAAAACGGACGGATTTCTCAGGTTTTTACTACATATGAACACTTTTCACATTCTTCCGTGGAACGCGGCTGCTAGTCCTCCTTTCATGCAAAATCTTAAGGTACTAGGTCATGTCCAAGCCACCAAAGCCGGCTAAAATGTGAATAATCGACAACTAAAACTTGAATTGTACTACTTCTTACTGGCTATTACTTCAACTTAGAAGCTTCTTCTGTGTTCTACTATGGTGCGTTTAGTGTCTCCGCATACCGCAGTTCGCGACATAGCTTTGAAGACAACAAATGTAACCGTCTCAGAGAGTAAAGCGGAAAATGTGACGATCTGGCTTTAAGTCGATTCGATAACAAATGACGAAAACGGACGGATTTCTCAGGGTTTTACTACATATGAACACTTTTAACATTCTCCCATACAACGCGGCTGCTAGTCCTCCTTTCATGCAAAATCTTAAGGACCTAGGTCATGTCCAAGCCACCAAAGCCGGCTAAAAAGTGAATAATCGACAACTAAAACTTGTATTGTACTATTTCTTACTGGCTATTGCTTCAATTTAGAAGCTTCTTCTGTGTTCTACTATGGTGCTTTTAGAGTCTCCGCATACCGCAGCACGCGAATAAGCTTTGCAGACGATAAATGTAACCGTCTCAGAGAGAAAAGCGGCCTATGTGACGATCTGGCTTTAAGTCGATTCGATAACAAATGACGGAAACGGACGGATTTCTCAGGTTTTTACTACATATGAACACATTTCACATTCTCCCGTGCAACGCGGCTGCTAGTCCTCCTTTCATGCAAAATCGTAAGGTCCTAGGTCATATCCAAGCCACCAAAGCCGGCTAAAAAGTGAATAATCGATAATTAAAACTTGAATTGTACTACATCTTACTGGCTGTTTCCTCAACTTAGAAGCCTCTTCTGTGTTCTACTATGGTGCTTTTAGTGTTTCCGCATACCGCAGCACGCGACATAGCTTTGCAGACGATAAATGTAACCGTTTCAGAGAGAAGAACGGCCAATGTGACGATCTGGCTTTAAGTCGATTCGATAACAAATGACGAAAACGGACGGATTTCTCAGGATTTTACTACATATGAACACTTTTCACATTCTCCCGTGCAACGCGGCTGCAAGTCCTCCTTCCATGGAAAATCTTAAGGTCCTAGGTCATGTCCAAGCCACCAAAGCCGGCTATAAAGTGAATAATCGACTACTTGAATTGTACTACTTCTTACTGGCTGTTTCTTCAATTTAGAAGCTTCTTCTGTGTTCTACTATGGTGCTTTTTGTGTTTCCGCAGACCGCAGCACTCGACATAGCTTTGCAGACGATAAATGTAACCGACTCAGAGAGAAAGGCGGCCAATGTGACGATCTGGCTTTAAGCCGATTCGATAACAAATGACGAAAACGGACTGATTTCTCAGGTTTTTACTACATATGAACACTTTTCACATTCTCCCATGCAACGCGGCTGCTAGTCATCCTTTCATGCAAAATCTTAAGGTTCCACCACATGTCCAAGCCTCCAAAGCCGGCTAAAAAGTGAATAATCGACAACGAAAACTTGAATTGTACTTCTTCTTACTGCCTATTACTTCAACATAGAAGCGTCTTCTGTGTTCTACTATGGTGCTTTTAGTGTCTCCGCACACCGCAGCACGCGACATAGCGTTGCAGACGATAAATGTAACCGTCTCAGAGAATAAAGCGGCAAATGTGACGATCTGGCTTTAAGTCGATTCGATAACAAATGACGAAAACGGACGGATTTCTCAGGTTTTTACTACATATGAACACTTTTCACATTCTCCCGTGCAACGCGGCTGCAAGTACTCCTTGCATGCAAAATCTTAAGGTCCTAGGCCATGTCCAAGCCACCAAAGCCGGCTAAAAAGTGAATATTCGACAACTAAAACTTGAATAGTACTACTTCTTACTGGCTATTACTTCAACTTAGAAGCTTCTTCTGTGTTCTACTATGGTGCTTTTAGTGTCTCCGCATACCGCAGCTCGCGACATAGCTTTGAAGACAACAAATGTAACCGTCTCAGAGAGTAAAGCGGAAAATGTGACGATCTGGCTTTAAGTCGATTCGATAACAAATGACAAAAACGGACGGATTTCTCAGGGTTTTACTACATATGAACACTTTTCACATTCTCCCGTGCAACGCCTCTGCTAGTCCTCCTTTCATGCAAAATCTTAAGGTCCTAGGTCATGTCCAAGCCACCAAGGCCGGCTAAAAAGTGAATAATCGACAACTAAAACTTGAATTGTACTACTTCTTACTGGCTATTACTTCAACTTAGAAGCTTCTTCTGTGTTCTACTATGGTGCTTTTAGTGTCTCCACACACCGCAGCACGCGACACAGCTTTGCAGGCGATAAATGTAACCGTCTCAGAGAGAAAAGCGGCAATGTGACGATCTGGCTTCAAGTCGATTCGATAACAAATGACGAAAACGGACGGACTTCTCAGGTTTTTACTTCATATGAACACTTTACACATTCTCCCATGCAACGTGGCTGCTAGACCTCCTTTCATGCAAAATCGTAAGGTCCTAGGTCATGTAAAAGCCACCAAAGCCGGCTAAAAAGTGAATAATCGATAACTAAAACTTGAATTGTAATACGTCTTACTGGCTATTACTTCAACTTAGAAGCTTCTTCTGTGTTCTACTATGGTGCTTTTAGTGTCTCCGCATACCGCAGCACGCGACATACCTTGGCAGACGATAAATGTAACCGTCTCAGAGATAAAAGCGGCCAATGTGACGATCTGGCTTCAAGTCGATTCGATAACAAATGGCGAAAAAGGACGGATTTCTCAGGTTTTTACTACATATGAACATATTTCACATTCTCCCGTGCAACGCGGCTGCAAGTACTCCTTTCATGCAAAATCTTAAGGTCCTAGTTCATGTCCAAGCCACCAAAGCCGGCTAAAAAGTGAATAATCGACAACTAAAACTTGAATTGTACTACTTCTTACTGGCTATTACTTCAACTTAGAAGCTTCTTCCGTGTTCTACTATGGTGCTTTTAGTGTCTCCGCACACCGCAGCACGCGACATAGCTTTGCAGACGATAAATGTAACCGTCTCAGAGAGAAAAGCTGCCAATGTGACGATCTTGCTTTAAGTCAATTCGATAACAAATGACGAAAACGGACGGATTTCTAAGGTTTTTACTACATATGAACACTTTTCACAGTATCCCATGGAACGCGGCTGCTAGTCCTCCTTTCATGCAAAATCTTAAGGTCCTTGGTCATGTCCAAGCCACCAAAGCCGGCTAAAGAGTGAATAATCGACAACTAAAACTTCAATTGTACAGCGTCTTACTGGCTATTACTTCAACATAGAAGCTTCTTCTGTGTTCTACTATGGTGCTTTTAGTGTTTCCGCATACCGCAGCACGCGACATAGCTTTGTAGACGATAAATGTAACCGTTTCAGAGAGAAGGGCGGACAATGTGACGATCTAGCTTTAAGTCGATTCGATAACAAATGACGAAAACGGACGGATTTATCAGGTTTTTACTACATATGAACACATTTCACATTCTCCCGTGCAACGCGGCTGCAAGTACTCCTTTCATGCAAAATCTTAAGGTCCTAGGTCATGTCCAAGCCACCATAGCCAGCTAAAAAGTGAATAAACGACAGCTAAAACTTGAATTGTACTACTTCTTACTGGTTATTACTTCAACTTAGAAGCTTCTTCTGTGTTCTTCTATGGTGCTTTAAGTGTCTCCGCATACCGCAGCACGCGACATAGCTTTGCAGACGATAAATGTAACTGTCTCAGAGAGAAATTCGGCCAATGTGACGATCTGGCTTTAAGTCGATTCGATAACAAATGACGAAAACGGACTGATTTCTCAGGTTTTTACTACATATGAACACTTTTCACATTCTCCCATACAACGCGGCTGCTAGTCCTCCATTCATGCAAAATCTTAAGGTCCTAGGTCATATCCAAGCCACCAAAGCCGGCTAAAAAGTGAATAATCGATAGTTAAAACTTGAATTGTACTACATCTTACTGGCTGTCTCTTCAACTTAGAAGCTTCTTCTGTGTTCTACTATGGTGCTTTTAGTGTTTCCGCATAGCGCAGCACGCGACATAGCTTTGCAGACGATAAATGTAACCGTCTCAGAGAGAAAGGCTGCCAATGTGACGATCTGGCTTTAAGTCGATTCGATAACAAATGACAAAAACGGACGGATTTCTCAGGTTTTTACTACATATGAACACTTTTCACATTCTCCCGTGCAACGCAGCTGCAAGTCCTCCTTTCATGCAAAATCGTAAGGTCCTAGGTGGTGTCCAAGCCACCAAAGCCGGCTAAAAAGTGAATAATCGACATCCAAAACTTGAATTGTACTACTTCTTACTGGCTATTGCTTCAACTTAGAAGCTTCTTCTGTGTTCTACTATGGTGCTTTTAGTGTTTCCGCATACCGCAGCACGCGACATAGCTTTGTAGACGATAAATGTAACCGTTTCAGAGAGAAGGGCGGCCAATGTGACGATCTAGCTTTAAGTCGATTCGATAACAAATGACGAAAACGGACGGATTTATCAGGTTTTTACTACATATGAACACATTTCACATTCTCCCGTGCAACGCGGCTGCAAGTACTCCTTTCATGCAAAATCTTAAGGTCCTAGGTCATGTCCAAGCCACCATAGCCGGCTAAAAAGTGAATAAACGACAGCTAAAACTTGAATTGTACTACTTCTTACTGGCTATTACTTCAACTTAGAAGCTTCTTCTGTGTTCTTCTATGGTGCTTTAAGTGTCTCCGCATACCGCAGCACGCGACATAGCTTTGCAGACGATAAATGTAACTGTCTCAGAGAGAAATTCGGCCAATGTGACGATCTGGCTTTAAGTCGATTCGATAACAAATGACGAAAACGGACGGATTTCTCAGGTTTTTACTACATATGAAAACTTTTCACATTCTCCCGTGCAACGCGGCAGCAAGTACTCCTTGCATGCAAAATCTTAAGGTCCTAGGTCATGTCCAAGCCACCAAAGCCGGCTAAAATGTGAATAATCGACAACTAAAACTTGAATTGTACTACTTCTTACTGGCTATTACTTCAACATAGAAGCTTCTTCTGTGTTCTACTATGGTGCTTTTAGTGTCTCCGCACACCGCAGCACGCGACATAGCGTTGCAGACGATAAATGTAACCGTCTCAGAGAGAAAGGCGGCCAATGTGACGATCTGGCTTTAAGTCGATTCGATAACAAATGACGAAAACGGACGGATTTCTCAGGTTTTTACTACATATGAACACTTTTCACATTCTTCCGTGGAACGCGGCTGCTAGTCCTCCTTTCATGCAAAATCTTAAGGTACTAGGTCATGTCCAAGCCACCAAAGCCGGCTAAAATGTGAATAATCGACAACTAAAACTTGAATTGTACTACTTCTTACTGGCTATTACTTCAACTTAGAAGCTTCTTCTGTGTTCTACTATGGTGCGTTTAGTGTCTCCGCATACCGCAGCTCGCGACATAGCTTTGAAGACAACAAATGTAACCGTCTCAGAGAGTAAAGCGGAAAATGTGACGATCTGGCTTTAAGTCGATTCGATAACAAATGACGAAAACGGACGGATTTCTCAGGGTTTTACTACATATGAACACTTTTAACATTCTCCCATACAACGCGGCTGCTAGTCCTCCTTTCATGCAAAATCTTAAGGACCTAGGTCATGTCCAAGCCACCAAAGCCGGCTAAAAAGTGAATAATCGACAACTAAAACTTCTATTGTACTATTTCTTACTGGCTATTGCTTCAATTTAGAAGCTTCTTCTGTGTTCTACTATGGTGCTTTTAGAGTCTCCGCATACCGCAGCACGCGAATAAGCTTTGCAGACGATAAATGTAACCGTCTCAGAGAGAAAAGCGGCCTATGTGACGATCTGGCTTTAAGTCGATTCGATAACAAATGACGGAAACGGACGGATTTCTCAGGTTTTTACTACATATGAACACATTTCACATTCTCCCGTGCAACGCGGCTGCTAGTCCTCCTTTCATGCAAAATCGTAAGGTCCTAGGTCATATCCAAGCCACCAAACCCGGCTAAAAAGTGAATAATCGATAATTAAAACTTGAATTGTACTACATCTTACTGGCTGTTTCCTCAACTTAGAAGCCTCTTCTGTGTTCTACTATGGTGCTTTTAGTGTTTCCGCATACCGCAGCACGCGACATAGCTTTGCAGACGATAAATGTAACCGTTTCAGAGAGAAGAACGGCCAATGTGACGATCTGGCTTTAAGTCGATTCGATAACAAATGACGAAAACGGACGGATTTCTCAGGATTTTACTACATATGAACACTTTTCACATTCTCCCGTGCAACGCGGCTGCAAGTCCTCCTTCCATGGAAAATCTTAAGGTCCTAGGTCATGTCCAAGCCACCAAAGCCGGCTATAAAGTGAATAATCGACTACTTGAATTGTACTACTTCTTACTGGCTGTTTCTTCAACTTAGAAGCTTCTTCTGTGTTCTACTATGGTGCTTTTTGTGTTTCCGCATACCGCAGCACTCGACATAGCTTTGCAGACGATAAATGTAACCGACTCAGAGAGAAAGGCGGCCAATGTGACGATCTGGCTTTAAGCCGATTCGATAACAAATGACGAAAACGGACTGATTTCTCAGGTTTTTACTACATATGAACACTTTTCACATTCTCCCATGCAACGCGGCTGCTAGTCATCCTTTCATGCAAAATCTTAAGGTTCCACCACATGTCCAAGCCTCCAAAGCCGGCTAAAAAGTGAATAATCGACAACTAAAACTTGAATTGTACTACTTCTTACTGCCTATTACTTCAACATAGAAGCTTCTTCTGTGTTCTACTATGGTGCTTTTAGTGTCTCCGCACACCGCAGCACGCGACATAGCGTTGCAGACGATAAATGTAACCGTCTCAGAGAATAAAGCGGCAAATGTGACGATCTGGCTTTAAGTCGATTCGATAACAAATGACGAAAACGGACGGATTTCTCAGGTTTTTACTACATATGAACACTTTTCACATTCTCCCGTGCAACGCGGCTGCAAGTACTCCTTGCATGCAAAATCTTAAGGTCCTAGGCCATGTCGAAGCCAGCAAAGCCGGCTAAAAAGTGAATATTCGACAACTAAAACTTGAATAGTACTACTTCTTACTGGCTATTACTTCAACTTAGAAGCTTCTTCTGTGTTCTACTATGGTGCTTTTAGTGTCTCCGCATACCGCAGCTCGCGACATAGCTTTGAAGACAACAAATGTAACCGTCTCAGAGAGTAAAGCGGAAAATGTGACGATCTGGCTTTAAGTCGATTCGATAACAAATGACAAAAACGGACGGATTTCTCAGGGTTTTACTACATATGAACACTTTTCACATTCTCCCGTGCAACGCGGCTGCTAGTCCTCCTTTCATGCAAAATCTTAAGGTCCTAGGTCATGTCCAAGCCACCAAGGCCGGCTAAAAAGTGAATAATCGACAACTAAAACTTGAATTGTACTACTTCTTACTGGCTATTACTTCAACTTAGAAGCTTCTTCTGTGTTCTACTATGGTGCTTTTAGTGTCTCCACGCACCGCAGCACGCGACACAGCTTTGCAGGCGATAAATGTAACCGTCTCAGAGAGAAAAGCGGCCAATGTGACGATCTGGCTTCAAGTCGATTCGATAACAAATGACGAAAACGGACGGACTTCTCAGGTTTTTACTTCATATGAACACTTTACACATTCTCCCATGCAACGTGGCTGCTAGACCTCCTTTCATGCAAAATCGTAAGGTCCTAGGTCATGTAAAAGCCACCAAAGCCGGCTAAAAAGTGAATAATCGATAACTAAAACTTGAATTGTACTACGTCTTACTGGCTATTACTTCAACTTAGAAGCTTCTTCTGTGTTCTACTATGGTGCTTTTAGTGTCTCCGCATACCGCAGCACGCGACATACCTTGGCAGACGATAAATGTAACCGTCTCAGAGATAAAAGCGGCCAATGTGACGATCTGGCTTCAAGTCGATTCGATAACAAATGGCGAAAAAGGACGGATTTCTCAGGTTTTTACTACATATGAACATATTTCACATTCTCCCGTGCAACGCGGCTGCAAGTACTCCTTTCATGCAAAATCTTAAGGTCCTAGTTCATGTCCAAGCCACCAAAGCCGGCTAAAAAGTGAATAATCGACAACTAAAACTTGAATTGTACTACTTCTTACTGGCTATTACTTCAACTTAGAAGCTTCTTCTGTGTTCTACTATGGTGCTTTTAGTGTCTCCGCACACCGCAGCACGCGACATAGCTTTGCAGACGATAAATGTAACCGTCTCAGAGAGAAAAGCTGCCAATGTGACGATCTTGCTTTAAGTCAATTCGATAACAAATGACGAAAACGGACGGATTTCTAAGGTTTTTACTACATATGAACACTTTTCACAGTATCCCATGGAACGCGGCTGCTAGTCCTCCTTTCATGCAAAATCTTAAGGTCCTTGGTCATGTCCAAGCCACCAAAGCCGGCTAAAGAGTGAATAATCGACAACTAAAACTTCAATTGTACAGCGTCTTACTGGCTATTACTTCAACATAGAAGCTTCTTCTGTGTTCTACTATGGTGCTTTTAGTGTTTCCGCATACCGCAGCACGCGACATAGCTTTGTAGACGATAAATGTAACCGTTTCAGTGAGAAGGGCGGCCAATGTGACGATCTAGCTTTAAGTCGATTCGATAACAAATGACGAAAACGGACGGATTTATCAGGTTTTTACTACATATGAACACATTTCACATTCTCCCGTGCAACGCGGCTGCAAGTACTCTTTTCATGCAAAATCTTAAGGTCCTAGGTCATGTCCAAGCCACCATAGCCGGCTAAAAAGTGAATAAACGACAGCTAAAACTTGAATTGTACTACTTCTTACTGGCTATTACTTCAACTTAGAAGCTTCTTCTGTGTTCTTCTATGGTGCTTTGTCTCCGCATACCGCAGCACGCGACATAGCTTTGCAGACGATAAATGTAACTGTCTCAGAGAGAAATTCGGCCAATGTGACGATCTGGCTTTAAGTCGATTCGATAACAAATGACGAAAACGGACTGATTTCTCAGGTTTTTACTACATATGAACACTTTTCACATTCTCCCATACAACGCGGCTGCTAGTCCTCCTTTCATGCAAAATCTTAAGGTCCTAGGTCATATCCAAGCCACCAAAGCCGGCTAAAAAGTGAATAATCGATAGTTAAAACTTGAATTGTACTACATCTTACTGGCTGTCTCTTCAACTTAGAAGCTTCTTCTGTGTTCTACTATGGTGCTTTTAGTGTTTCCGCATAGCGCAGCACGCGACATAGCTTTGTAGACGATAAATGTAACCGTCTCAGAGAGAAAGGCTGCCAATGTGACGATCTGGCTTTAAGTCGATTCGATAACAAATGACAAAAACGGACGGATTTCTCAGGTTTTTACTACATATGAACACTTTTCACATTCTCCCGTGCAACGCAGCTGCAAGTCCTCCTTTCATGCAAAATCGTAAGGTCCTAGGTGGTGTCCAAGCCACCAAAGCCGGCTAAAAAGTGAATAATCGACAACTACAACTTGAATTGTACTACTTCTTACTGGCTATTGCTTCAACTTAGAAGCTTCTTCTGTGTTCTACTATGGTGCATTTAGTGTCTCCGCATACCGCAGCACGCGACTTAGCTTTGCAGACGATAAATGTAACCGTCTCAGAGAGAAAAGCGGCCAATGTGACGATCTGGCTTTAAGTCGATTCGATAACAAATGACGGAAACGGACGGTTTTCTCAGGTTTTTACTACATATGAACACTTTTCACATTCTCCCGTGCAATGCGGCTGCTAGTCCTCCTTTCATGCAAAATCTTAGGGTCCTAGGTCATATCCAAGCCACCAAAGACGGCTAAAAAGTGAATAATCGATAATTAAAACTTGAATTGTACTACATCTTACGTGCTGTTTCTTCAACTTAGAAGCTTCTTCTGTTTTCTACTATGGTGCTTTTAGTGTTTCCGCATACCGCAGCACGCGGCATAGCTTTGCAGACGATAAATGTAACCGTTTCAGAGAGAAAAGCGGCCAATGTGACGACCTGGCTTTAAGTTGATTCGATAACATATGACGAAAGCGGATGGATTTCTCAGGTTTTTACCACATATGAACACATTTCACATTTTCTTGTGCAACGCGGCTGCCAGTCCTCCTTTCATGCAAAATCTTAACGTCCTAGGTAATGTCCAATCCACCAAAGCCGGCTAAAAAGTGAATAATCGACAACTAAAACTTGAATTGTACTACTTCTTACTGGCTATTACTTCAACATAGAAGTTTCTTCTGTGTTCTACTATGGTGCTTTTAGTGTCTCCGCACACCGCAGCACGCGACATAGCGTTGCAGACGATAAATGTAACCGTTTCAGAGAGAAAAGCGGCCAATGTGACGATCTGGCTTTAAGTCGATTCGATAACAAATGACGAAAACGGACGGATTTCTCAGGGTTTTACTACATATGAACACTTTTAACATTCTCCCATACAACGCGGCTGCTAGTCCTCCTTTCATGCAAAATCCTAAGGACCTAGGTCATGTCCAAGCCACCAAAGCCGGCTAAAAAGTGAATAATCGACAACTAAAACTTGTATTGTACTACTTCTTACTGGCTATTGCTTCAATTTAGAAGCTTCTTCTGTGTTCTACTATGGTGCTTTTAGAGTCTCCGCATACCGCAGCACGCGAATAAGCTTTGCAGACGATAAATGTAACCGTCTCAGAGAGAAAAGCGGCCTATGTGACGATCTGGCTTTAAGTCGATTCGATAACAAATGACGGAAACGGACGGATTTCTCAGGTTTTTACTACATATGAACACTTTTCACATTCTCCCGTGCAACGCGGCTGCTAGTCCTCCTTTCATGCAAAATCTTAAGGTCCTAGGTCATATCCAAGCCACCAAAGCCGGCTAAAAAGTGAATAATCGATAATTAAAACTTGAATTGTACTACATCTTACTGGCTGTTTCTTCAACTTAGAAGCCTCTTATGTGTTCTACTATGGTGCTTTTAGTGTTTCCGCATACCGCAGCACGCGACATAGCTTTGCAGACGATAAATGTAACCGTTTCAGAGAGAAGAACGGCCAATGTAACGATCTGGCTTTAAGTCGATTCGATAACAAATGACGAAAACGGACGGATTTCTCAGGTTTTTACTACATATGAACACTTTTCACATTCTCCCGTGCAACGCGGCTGCAAGTCCTCCTTCCATGGAAAATCTTAAGGTCCTAGGTCATGTCCAAGCCACCAAAGCCGGCTATAAAGTGAATAATCGACTACTTGAATTGTACTACTTCTTACTGGCTGTTTCTTCAACTTAGAAGCTTCTTCTGTGTTCTACTATGGTGCTTTTGGTGTTTCCGCATACCGCAGCACTCGACATAGCTTTGCAGACGATAAATGTAACCGTCTCAGAGAGAAAGGCGGCCAATGTGACGATCTGGCTTTAAGCCGATTCGATAACAAATGACGAAAAAGGACGGATTTCTCAGGATTTTACTACATATGAACACTTTTCACATTCTCCCGTGCAACGCGGCTGCAAGTCCTCCTTCCATGGAAAATCTTAAGGACCTAGGTCATGTCCAAGCCACCAAAGCCGGCTAAAAAGTGAATAATCGACAACTAAAACTTGAATTGTACTACTTCTTACTGCCTATTACTTCAACATAGAAGCTTCTTCTGTGTTCTACTATGGTGCTTTTAGTGTCTCCGCACACCGCAGCACGCGACATAGCGTTGCAGACGATAAATGTAACCGTCTCAGAGAATAAAGCGGCAAATGTGACGATCTGCCCTTTAAGTCGATTCGATAACAAATGACGAAAACGGACGGATTTCTCAGGTTTTTACTACATATGAACACTTTTCACATTCTCCCGTGCAACGCGGCTGCAAGTACTCCTTGCATGCAAAATCTTAAGGTCCTAGGCCATGTCCAAGCCACCAAAGCCGGCTAAAAAGTGAATATTCGACAACTAAAACTTGAATAGTACTACTTCTTACTGGCTATTACTTCAACTTAGAAGCTTCTTCTGTGTTCTACTATGGTGCTTTTAGTGTCTCCGCATACCGCAGCTCGCGACATAACTTTGAAGACAACAAATGTAACCGTCTCAGAGAGTAAAGCGGAAAATGTGACGATCTGGCTTTAAGTCGATTCGATAACAAATGACAAAAACGGACGGATTTCTCAGGGTTTTACTACATATGAACACTTTTCACATTCTCCCGTGCAACGCGGCTGCTAGTCCTCCTTTCATGCAAAATCTTAAGGTCCTAGGTCATGTCCAAGCCACCAAGGCCGGCTAAAAAGTGAATAATCGACAACTAAAACTTGAATTGTACTACTTCTTACTGGCTATTACTTCAACTTAGAAGCTTCTTCTGTGTTCTACTATGGTGCTTTTAGTGTCTCCACACACCGCAGCACGCGACACAGCTTTGCAGGCGATAAATGTAACCGTCTCAGAGAGAAAAGCGGCCAATGTGACGATCTGGCATCAAGTCGATTCGATAACAAATGACGAAAACGGACGGATTTCTCAGGTTTTTACTTCATATGAACACTTTACACATTCTCCCATGCAACGTGGCTGCTAGACCTCCTTTCATGCAAAATCGTAAGGTCCTAGGTCATGTAAAATCCACCAAAGCCGGCTAAAAAGTGAATAATCGATAACTAAAACTTGAATTGTACTACGTCTTACTGGCTATTACTTCAACTTAGAAGCTTCTTCTGTGTTCTACTATGGTGCTTTTAGTGTCTCCGCATACCGCAGCACGCGACATACCTTGGCAGACGATAAATGTAACCGTCTCAGAGAGAAAAGCGGCCAATGTGACGATCTGGCTTCAAGTCGATTCGATAACAAATGACGAAAAAGGACGGATTTCTCAGGTTTTTACTACATATGAACACTTTTCACATTCTCCCATACAACGCGGCTGCTAGTCCTCCTTTCATGCAAAATCTTAAGGTCCTAGGTCATATCCAAGCCACCAAAGCCGGCTAAAAAGTGAATAATCGATAGTTAAAACTTGAATTGTACTACATCTTACTGGCTGTCTCTTCAACTTAGAAGCTTCTTCTGTGTTCTACTATGGTGCTTTTAGTGTTTCCGCATACCGCAGCACGCGACTTAGCTTTGCAGAGGATAAATGTAACCGTCTCAGAGAGAAAAGCGGCCAATGTGACGATCTGGCTTTAAGTCGATTCGATAACAAATGACGGAAACGGAAGGTTTTCTCAGGTTTTTACTACATATGAACACTTTTCACATTCTCCCGTGGAACGCGGCTGCTAGTCCTCCTTTCATGCAAAATCTTAAGGTACTAGGTCATGTCCAAGCCACCAAAGCCGGCTAAAATGTGAATAATCGACAACTAAAACTTGAATTGTACTACTTCTTACTGGCTATTACTTCAACTTAGAAGCTTCTTCTGTGTTCTACTATGGTGCTTTTAGTGTTTCCGCATAGCGCAGCACGCGACATAGCTTTGCAGACGATAAATGTAACCGTCTCAGAGAGAAAGGCTGCCAATGTGACGATCTGGCTTTAAGTCGATTCGATAACAAATGACGAAAACGGACGGATTTCTCAGGTTTTTACTACATATGAACACTTTTCACATTCTCCCATACAACGCGGCTGCTAGTCCTCCTTTCATGCAAAATCTTATGGTCCTAGGTCATGTCATAGCCAACAAAGCCGGCAAAAAAGTGAATAATCGACATCCAAAACTTGAATTGTACTACCTCTTACTGGCTATTACTTCAACTTAGAAGCTTCTTCTGTGTTCTACTATGGTGCTTTTAGTGTTTCCGCATAGCGCAGCACGCGACATAGCTTTGCAGACGATAAATGTAACCGTCTCAGAGAGAAAGGCTGCCAATGTGACGATCTGGCTTTAAGTCGATTCGATAACAAATGACGAAAACGGACGGATTTCTCAGGTTTTTACTACATATGAACACTTTTCACATTCTCCCATACAACGCGGCTGCTAGTCCTCCTTTCATGCAAAATCTTATGGTCCTAGGTCATGTCATAGCCACCAAAGCCGGCAAAAAAGTAAATAATCGATAGTTAATACTTGAATTGTACTACATCTTACTGGCTGTCTCTTCAACTTAGAAGCTTCTTCTGTGTTCTACTATGGTGCTTTTAGTGTTTCCGCATACCGCAGCACGCGACTTAGCTTTGCAGAGGATAAATGTAACCGTCTCAGAGAGAAAAGCGGCCAATGTGACGATCTGGCTTTAAGTCGATTCGATAACAAATGACGGAAACGGAAGGTTTTCTCAGGTTTTTACTACATATGAACACTTTTCACATTCTCCCGTGCAACGCGGCTGCTAGTCCTCCTTTCATGCAAAATCTTAAGGTCCTAGGTCATATCCAAGCCACCAAAGCCGGCTAAAAAGTGAATAATCGATAATTAAAACTTGAATTGTACTACATCTTACTGGCTGTTTCTTCAACTTAGAAGCTTCTTCTGTTTTCTACTATGGTGCTTTTAGTGTTTCCGCATACCGCAGCACGCGACATAGCATTTCAGACAATAAATGTAACCGTTTCAGAGAGAAGAACGGCCAATGTGACGATCTGGCTTTAAGTCGATTCGATAACAAATGACGAAAACGGACGGATTTCTCAGGTTTTTACTACATATGAACACTTTTCACATTCTCCCGTGCAACGCGGCTGCTAGTCTTCCTTTCATGCAAAATCTTAAGGTTCCACCTAATGTCCAAGCCACCAAAGCCGGCTACAAAGTGAATAATCGACAACTAAAACTTGAGTTGTACTACTTCTTACTGGCTATTACTTCAACATAGAAGCTTCTTCTGTGTTCTACTATGGTGCTTTTAGTGTCTCCGCACACCGCAGCGCGCGACATAGCGTTGCAGACGATAAATGTAACCGTTTCAGAGAGAAAAGCGGCCAATGTGACGATCTGGCTTTAAGTCGATTCGATATCAAATGACGAAAACGGACGGATTTCTCAGGTTTTTACTACATATGAACACTTTTCACATTCTCCCGTGCAACGCAGCTGCAAGTACTCCTTGCATGCAAAATCTTAAGGTCCTAGGTCATGTCCAAGCCACCAAAGCCGGCTAAAATGTGAATAATCGACAACTAAAACTTGAAATGTACTACTTCTTACTGGCTGTTACTTCAACATAGAAGCTTCTTCTGTGTTCTACTATGGTGCTTTTAGTGTCTCCGCACACCGCAGCACGCGACTTAGCGTTGCAGGCGATAAATGTAACCGTCTCAGAGAGAAAAGCGGCCAATGTGACGATCTGGCTTTAAGTCGATTCGATAACAAATGACGAAAACGGACGGATTTCTCAGGTTTTTACTACATATGAACACTTTTCACATTCTCCCGTGGAACGCGGCTGCTAGTCCTCCTTTCATGCAAAATCTTAAGGTACTAGGTCATGTCCAAGCCACCAAAGCCGGCTAAAATGTGAATAATCGACAACTAAAACTTGAATTGTACTACTTCTTACTGGCTATTACTTCAACTTAGAAGCTTCTTCTGTGTTCTACTATGGTGCTTTTAGTGTCTCCGCATACCGCAGCTCGCGACATAGCTTTGAAGACAACAAATGTAACCGTCTCAGAGAGTAAAGCGGAAAATGTGACGATCTGGCTTTAAGTCGATTCGATAACAAATGACGAAAACGGACGGATTTCTCAGGGTTTTACTACATATGAACACTTTTAACATTCTCCCATACAACGCGGCTGCTAGTAATCCTTTCATGCAAAATCTTAAGGACCTAGGTCATGTCCAAGCCACCAAAGCCGGCTAAAAAGTGAATAATCGACAACTAAAACTTGTATTGTACTACTTCTTACTGGCTATTGCTTCAATTTAGAAGCTTCTTCTGTGTTCTACTATGGTGCTTTTAGAGTCTCCGCATACCGCAGCACGCGAATAAGCTTTGCAGACGATAAATGTAACCGTCTCAGAGAGAAAAGCGGCCTATGTGACGATCTGGCTTTAAGTCGATTCGATAACAAATGACGGAAACGGACGGATTTCTCAGGTTTTTACTACATATGAACACTTTTCACATTCTCCCGTGCAACGCGGCTGCTAGTCCTCCTTTCATGCAAAATCTTAAGGTCCTAGGTCATATCCAAGCCACCAAAGCCGGCTAAAAAGTGAATAATCGATAATTAAAACTTGAATTGTACTACTTCTTACTGGCTGTTTCTTCAACTTAGAAGCCTCTTCTGTGTTCTACTATGGTGCTTTTAGTGTTTCCGCATACCGCAGCACGCGACATAGCTTTGCAGACGATAAATGTAACCGTTTCAGAGAGAAGAACGGCCAATGTGACGATCTGGCTTTAAGTCGATTCGATAACAAATGACGAAAACGGACGGATTTCTCAGGTTTTTACTACATATGAACACTTTTCAAATTCTCCCGTGCAACGCGGCTGCAAGTCCTCCTTCCATGGAAAATCTTTAGGTCCTAGGTCATGTCCAAGCCACCAAAGCCGGCTATAAAGTGAATAATCGACTACTTGAATTGTACTACTTCTTACTGGCTGTTTCTTCAACTTAGAAGCTTCTTCTGTGTTCTACTATGGTGCTTTTAGTGTTTCCGCATACCGCAGCACTCGACATAGCTTTGCAGACGATAAATGTAACCGTCTCAGAGAGAAAGGCGGCCAATGTGACGATCTGGCTTTAAGCCGATTCGATAACAAATGACGAAAACGGACTGATTTCTCAGGTTTTTACTACATATGAACACTTTTCACATTCTCCCATGCAACGCGGCTGCTAGTCATCCTTTCATGCAAAATCTTAAGGTTCCACCACATGTCCAAGCCTCCAAAGCTGGCTAAAATTGAATAATCGACAACTAAAACTTGAATTGTACTACTTCTTACTGCCTATTACTTCAACATAGAAGCTTCTTCTGTGTTCTACTATGGTGCTTTTAGTGTCTCCGCACACCGCAGCACGCGACATAGCGTTGCAGACGATAAATGTAACCGTCTCAGAGAATAAAGCGGCAAATGTGACGATCTGGCTTTAAGTCGATTCGATAACAAATGACGAAAACGGACGGATTTCTCAGGTTTTTACTACATATGAACACTTTTCACATTCTCCCGTGCAACGCGGCTGCAAGTACTCCTTGCATGCAAAATCTTAAGGTCCTAGGCCATGTCCAAGCCACCAAAGCCGGCTAAAAAGTGAATATTCGACAACTAAAACTTGAATAGTACTACTTCTAACTGGCTATTACTTCAACTTAGAAGCTTCTTCTGTGTTCTACTATGGTGCTTTTAGTGTCTCCACATACCGCAGCTCGCGACATAGCTTTGAAGACAACAAATGTAACCGTCTCAGAGAGTAAAGCGGAAAATGTGACGATCTGGCTTTAAGTCGATTCGATAACAAATGACAAAAACGGACGGATTTCTCAGGGTTTTACTACATATGAACACTTTCCACATTCTCCCGTGCAACGCGGCTGCTAGTCCTCCTTTCATGCAAAATCTTAAGGTCCTAGGTCATGTCCAAGCCACCAAGGCCGGCTAAAAAGTGAATAATCGACAACTAAAACTTGAATTGTACTACTTCTTACTGGCTATTACTTCAACTTAGAACCTTCTTCTGTGTTCTACTATGGTGCTTTTAGTGTCTCCACACACCGCAGCACGCGACACAGCTTTGCAGGCGATAAATGTAACCGTCTCAGAGAGAAAAGCGGCCAATGTGACGATCTGGCTTAAGTCGATTCGATAACAAATGACGAAAACGGACGGATTTCTCAGGTTTTTACTACATATGAACACTTTTCACATTCTCCCATGCAACGCGGCTGCTAGACCTCTTTTCATGCAAAATCTTAAGGCCCTAGGTCATGTCCAAGCCACCAAAGCCGGCTAAAAAGTGAATAATCGATAACTAAAACTTGAATTGTACTACTTCTTACTGAATATTACTTCAACTTAGAAGCTTCTTCTATGTTCTACTATGGTGCTTTTAGTGTCTCCGCATACCGCAGTACGCGACATAGCTTTGCAGACAATAAATGTAACTGTCTCAGAGAGAAAAGCGGCCAATGTGACGATCTGGCTTTAAGTCGATTCGATAGCAAATGACGAAAACGGACGTATTTCTCAGGTTTTTACTACATATGAACACTTTTCACATTCTCCCATACAACGCGGCTGCTAGTCCTCCTTTCATGCAAAATCTTATGGTCCTAGGTCATGTCATAGCCACCAAAGCCGGCTAAAAAGTGAATAATCGATAGTTAATACTTGAATTGTACTACATCTTACTGGCTGTCTCTTCAACTTAGAAGCTTCTTCTGTGTTCTACTATGGTGCTTTTAGTGTTTCCGCATACCGCAGCACGCGACTTAGCTTTGCAGAGGATAAATGTAACCGTCTCAGAGAGAAAAGCGGCCAATGTGACGATCTGGCTTTAAGTCGATTCGATAACAAATGACGGAAACGGAAGGTTTTCTCAGGTTTTTACTACATATGAACACTTTTCACATTCTCCCGTGCAACGCGGCTGCTAGTCCTCCTTTCATGCAAAATCTTAAGGTCCTAGGTCATATCCAAGCCACCAAAGCCGGCTAAAAAGTGAATAATCGGTAATTAAAACTTGAATTGTACTACATCTTACTGGCTGTTTCTTCAACTTAGAAGCTTCTTCTGTTTTCTACTATGGTGCTTTTAGTGTTTCCGCATACCGCAGCACGCGACATAGCATTTCAGACAATAAATGTAACCGTTTCAGAGAGAAGAACGGCCAATGTGACGATCTGGCTTTAAGTCGATTCGATAACAAATGACGAAAACGGACGGATTTCTCAGGTTTTTACTACATATGAACACTTTTCACATTCTCCCGTGCAACGCGGCTGCTAGTCTTCCTTTCATGCAAAATCTTAAGGTTCCACCTAATGTCCAAGCCACCAAAGCCGGCTACAAAGTGAATAATCGACAACTAAAACTTGAGTTGTACTACTTCTTACTGGCTATTACTTCAACATAGAAGCTTCTTCTGTGTTCTACTATGGTGCTTTTAGTGTCTCCGCACACCGCAGCACGCGACATAGCGTTGCAGACGATAAATGTAACCGTTTCAGAGAGAAAAGCGGCCAATGTGACGATCTGGCTTTAAGTCGATTCGATATCAAATGACGAAAACGGACGGATTTCTCAGGTTTTTACTACATATGAACACTTTTCACATTCTCCCGTGCAACGCAGCTGCAAGTACTCCTTGCATGCAAAATCTTAAGGTCCTAGGTCATGTCCAAGCCACCAAAGCCGGCTAAAATGTGAATAATCGACAACTAAAACTTGAATTGTACTACTTCTTACTGGCTGTTACTTCAACATAGAAGCTTCTTCTGTGTTCTACTATGGTGCTTTTAGTGTCTCCGCACACCGCAGCACGCGACTTAGCGTTGCAGGCGATAAATGTAACCGTCTCAGAGAGAAGAGCGGCCAATGTGACGATCTGGCTTTAAGTCGATTCGATAACAAATGACGAAAACGGACGGATTTCTCAGGTTTTTACTACATATGAACACTTTTCACATTCTCCCGTGGAACGCGGCTGCTAGTCCTCCTTTCATGCAAAATCTTAAGGTACTAGGTCATGTCCAAGCCACCAAAGCCGGCTAAAATGTGAATAATCGACAACTAAAACTTGAATTGTACTACTTCTTACTGGCTATTACTTCAACTTAGAAGCTTCTTCTGTGTTCTACTATGGTGCTTTTAGTGTCTCCGCATACCGCAGCTCGCGACATAGCTTTGAAGACAACAAATGTAACCGTCTCAGAGAGTAAAGCGGAAAATGTGACGATCTGGCTTTAAGTCGATTCGATAACAAATGACGAAAACGGACGGATTTCTCAGGGTTTTACTACATATGAACACTTTTAACATTCTCCCATACAACGCGGCTGCTAGTAATCCTTTCATGCAAAATCTTAAGGACCTAGGTCATGTCCAAGCCACCAAAGCCGGCTAAAAAGTGAATAATCGACAACTAAAACTTGTATTGTACTACTTCTTACTGGCTATTGCTTCAATTTAGAAGCTTCTTCTGTGTTCTACTATGGTGCTTTTAGAGTCTCCGCATACCGCAGCACGCGAATAAGCTTTGCAGACGATAAATGTAACCGTCTCAGAGAGAAAAGCGGCCTATGTGACGATCTGGCTTTAAGTCGATTCGATAACAAATGACGGAAACGGACGGATTTCTCAGGTTTTTACTACATATGAACACTTTTCACATTCTCCCGTGCAACGCGGCTGCTAGTCCTCCTTTCATGCAAAATCTTAAGGTCCTAGGTCATATCCAAGCCACCAAAGCCGGCTAAAAAGTGAATAATCGATAATTAAAACTTGAATTGTACTACTTCTTACTGGCTGTTTCTTCAACTTAGAAGCCTCTTCTGTGTTCTACTATGGTGCTTTTAGTGTTTCCGCATACCGCAGCACGCGACATAGCTTTGCAGACGATAAATGTAACCGTTTCAGAGAGAAGAACGGCCAATGTGACGATCTGGCTTTAAGTCGATTCGATAACAAATGACGAAAACGGACGGATTTCTCAGGTTTTTACTACATATGAACACTTTTCACATTCTCCCGTGCAACGCGGCTGCAAGTACTCCTTGCATGCAAAATCTTAAGGTCCTAGGCCATGTCCAAGCCACCAAAGCCGGCTAAAAAGTGAATATTCGACAACTAAAACTTGAATAGTACTACTTCTAACTGGCTATTACTTCAACTTAGAAGCTTCTTCTGTGTTCTACTATGGTGCTTTTAGTGTCTCCACATACCGCATCTCGCGACATAGCTTTGAAGACAACAAATGTAACCGTCTCAGAGAGTAAAGCGGAAAATGTGACGATCTGGCTTTAAGTCGATTCGATAACAAATGACAAAAACGGACGGATTTCTCAGGGTTTTACTACATATGAACACTTTTCACATTCTCCCGTGCAACGCGGCTGCTAGTCCTCCTTTCATGCAAAATCTTAAGGTCCTAGGTCATGTCCAAGCCACCAAGGCCGGCTAAAAAGTGAATAATCGACAACTAAAACTTGAATTGTACTACTTCTTACTGGCTATTACTTCAACTTAGAAGCTTCTTCTGTGTTCTACTATGGTGCTTTTAGTGTCTCCACACACCGCAGCACGCGACACAGCTTTGCAGGCGATAAATGTAACCGTCTCAGAGAGAAAAGCGGCCAATGTGACGATCTGGCTTAAGTCGATTCGATAACAAATGACGAAAACGGACGGATTTCTCAGGTTTTTACTACATATGAACACTTTTCACATTCTCCCATGCAACGCGGCTGCTAGACCTCTTTTCATGCAAAATCTTAAGGCCCTAGGTCATGTCCAAGCCACCAAAGCCGGCTAAAAAGTGAATAATCGATAACTAAAACTTGAATTGTACTACTTCTTACTGAATATTACTTCAACTTAGAAGCTTCTTCTATGTTCTACTATGGTGCTTTTAGTGTCTCCGCATACCGCAGTACGCGACATAGCTTTGCAGACAATAAATGTAACTGTCTCAGAGAGAAAAGCGGCCAATGTGACGATCTGGCTTTAAGTCGATTCGATAGCAAATGACGAAAACGGACGTATTTCTCAGGTTTTTACTACATATGAACACTTTTCACATTCTCCCGTGCAACGCGGCTGCTAGTCCTCCTTTCATGCAAAATCTTAAGGTCCTAGGTCATGTCCAAGCCACCAAGGCGGCTAAAAAGTGAATAATCGACAACTAAAACTTGAATTGTGATACTTCTTACTGGCTATTACTTCAACTTAGAAGCTCCTTCTGTGTTCTGCTATGGTGCTTTTAGTGTTTCCGCATACCGCAGCACGCGACATAGCTTTGTAGACGATAAATGTAACCGTTTCAGAGAGAAGAGCGGCCAATGCGACGATCTGGCTTTAAGGCGATTCGATAACAAATGGCGAAAACGGACGGATTTCTTAGGTTTTTACTACATATGAACACCTTTCACATTCTCCCCTGCAACGCGGCTGCTAGTCCTCCTTTCATGGAAAATCTTAAGGTACTAGGTCATGTCCAAGCCACCAAAGCTGGCTAAAAAGTGAATAATCGACAACTAAATCTTGAATTGTACTACTTCTTACTGGCTATTACTTCAACTTAGAAGCTTCTTCTCTGTTCTACTATGGAGCTTTTAGTGTCTCCGCATACCGCAGCACGCGACATAACTATCCAGACGATAAGTGTAACCGTTTCAGAGAGAAAAGAGACCAATGTGACGATCTGGCTTTAAGTCGATTCGATAACAAATGACGAAAACGGACGGATTTCTCAGGTTTTTACTACATATGAACACTTTTCACATTCTCCCGTGCAACGCGGCTGCTAGTCCTCCTTTCATGCAAAATCTTATGGTCCTAGGTCATGTCATAGCCACCAAAGCCGGCTAAAAGTGAATAATCGACAGCTAAAACTTGAATTGTACTACTCCTTACTGGCTATTACTTCAACTTAGAAGCTTCTTCTCGGTTCTACTATGGTGCTTTTAGTGTTTTGGCATACCGTAGCACGCGACATAGCTTTGCAGACGATAAATGTAACCGTTTGAGAGAGAAGAATGGCCAATATGACGATCTGGCTTTAAGTCGATTCGATAACAAATGACGAAAACGGACGGATTTCTCAGGTTTTTACTGCATATGAACACTTTTCACACTCTACCGTCCAACGCGGCTGTTAGTCCTCCTTTAATGCAAAATCCTAAGGTCCTAGGTCAAGTCCAAGCCACCAAAGCCGGCTAAAAAGTGAATAATCGACAACTAAAACTTGAATTGTACTACTTCTTACTGGCTATTCCTTCAACTTAGAAGCTTCTTCTGTGTTCTACTATGGTGCTTTTAGTGTCTCCACACACCGCAGCACGCGACACAGCTTTGCAGGCGATAAATGTAACCGTCTCAGAGAGAAAAGCGGCCAATGTGACGATCTGGCTTCAAGTCGATTCGATAACAAATGACGAAAACGGACGGATTTCTCAGGTTTTTACTTCATATGAACACTTCACACATTCTCCCATGCAACGTGGCTGCTAGACCTCCTTTCATGCAAAATCGTAAGGTCCTAGGTCATGTAAAAGCCACCAAAGCCGGCTAAAAAGTGAATAATCGATAACTAAAACTTGAATTGTACTACGTCTTACTGGCTATTACTTCAACTTAGAAGCTTCTTCTGTGTTCTACTATGGTGCTTTTAGTGTTTCGGCATACCGCAGCACGCGACATAGCGTTGCAGACGATAAATGTAACCGTTTCAGGGAGAAGAGCGGCCAATGTGACGATCTGGCATTAAGACGATTCGATAACAAATGGCGAAAATGGACGGTTTCCTTAGGTTTTTACTACATATGAACACTTTTCACATTCTCCCGTGCAACGCGGCTGCTAGTCTTCCTTTCATGCAAAATCTTAAGGTCCTAGGTCATGTCCAAGCGCCCAAAGCCGGCAAAAATGTGAATAATCGACACTAAAACTTGAATTGTATTACTTCTTACTGGCTATTACTTCAACTTAGAAGCTTCTTCTGTGTTCTACTATGGTGCTTTTAGTGTCTCCGCATACCGCAGCACGCGACATAGCTTTGCAGACGATAAATGAAATCGTCTCAGAGAGAAAAGCGGCCGATGTGACGAACTGGCTTTAAGTCGATTCGATAACAAATGACGAAAACGGACGCATTTCTCAGGTTTTTCCAACATATGAACACTTTTCACATTCTACCGTGCAACGCGGCTGCTAGTCCTCCTTTCATGCAAAATCTTAAGGTCCTAGGTCATGTCCAAGCCACCAAAGCCGGCTAAAAAGTGAATAATCGACAACTAAAACTTGAATTGTACTACTTCTTACTGGCTATTACTTCAACTTAGAATCTTCTTCTGTGTTCTACTATGGTGCTTTTAGTGTCTCCGCATACCGCAGCACGCGACATAGCTTTGCAGACGATAAATGTAACCGTCTCAGAGAGAAAAGGGGCCAATGAGACGATCTGGCTTTTAGTCGAATCGATAACAAATGACGAAAACGGCCGGATTTCTCAGGTTTTTACTACATATGAACACTTTTCACATTCTCCCGTGCAACGCGGCTGCTAGTCCTCCTTTCATGCAAAATCTTATGGTCCTAGGTCATGTCATAGCCACCAAAGCCGGCTAAAAAGTGAAAAATCGACAACTAAAAATTGAATTGTACTACTCCTTACTGGCTATTACTTCAACTTAGAAGCTTCTTATGGGTTCTACTATGGTGCTTTTAGTGTTTTGGCATACCGTAGGACGCGACATAGCTTTGCAGACGATAAATGTAACCGTCTCAGAGAGAAACGCGGCCAATGTGACGATCTGGCTTGAAGTCGATTCGATAACAAATGACGAAAAGGGACGGATTTCTCAGGTTTTTCCAACATATGTACACTTTTCACATTCTCTCGTGCAACGCGGCTGCTAGTCCTCCTTTCATGCAAAATCTTAAGGTCCTAGGTCATGTCCAAGCCACCAAAGCCGGCTAAAAAGTGAATAATCGACAACTAAAACTTGAATTGTACTACATCTTACTGGCTATTACTTCAACTTAGAAGCTTCTTCTGTGTTCTACTATGGTTCTTTTAGTGTCTCCGCATACCGCAGCACGCGACATAGCTTTGCAGACGATAAATGTAACCGTCTCAGAGAGAAAAAGGGCCAATGAGACGATCTGGTTTTAAGTCGATTCCATAACAAATGACGAAAACGGACGGAATTCTCAGGTTTTTACTAAAATGAACACTTTTCACATTCTCCCGTGCAACGCGGCTGCTAGTCTTCCTTTCATGCAAAATCTTAAGGTTCCACCGCATGTCCAAGCCACAAAAGCCGGCTAAAAAGTGAATAATCGACAACTAAAACTTGAATTGTACTACTTCTTACTGGCTACTACTTCAACTTAGAAGCTTCTTCTGGGTTCTACTATGGTGCCTTTAGTGTTTTGGCATACCGTAGCACGCGACATAGCTTTGCAGACGATAAATGTAACCGTTTGAGAGAGAAGAATGGCCAATATGACGATCTGGCTTTAAGTCGATTCGATAACAAATGAAGAAAACGGACGGATTTCTCAGGTTTTTACTGCATATGAACACTTTTCACATTCTACCGTCCAATGCGGCTGCTAGTCCTCCTTTCATGCAAAATGCTAAGGTCCTAGGTCATGTCCAAGCCACCAAAGCCGGCTAAAAAGTGAATAATCGACAACTAAAACTTGAATTGTACTACTTCTTACTGGCTATTACTTCAACTTAGAAGCTTCTTCTGTGTTCTACTATGGTACTTTTAGTGTTTCGGCATATCGCAGCACGCGACATAGCTTTGCAGACGATAAATGTAACCGTTTCAGAGAGAAGAGCGGCCAATATGACGATCTGGCATTAAGACGATTCGATAACAAATGTCGAAAACGGACGGTTTTCTCAGGTTTTTACTACATATGAACACTTTTCACATTCTCCCGTGCAACGCGGCTGCTAGTCCTCCTTTCATGCAAAATCTTAAGGTCCTAGGTCATGTCAAAGCGACCAAAGCCGGCAAATATGTGAATAATCGACAACTAAAACTTGAATTGTATTACTTCTTACTGGCTATTACTTCAACATAGAAGCTTCTTCTGTGTTCTACTATGGCGCTTTTAGTGTCTCCGCATACCGCAGCACGCGTCATAGCTTTGCAGACGATAAATGTAACCGTCTCAGAGAGAAAAGCGGCCGATGTGACGATCTGGCTTTAAGTCGATTAGCTAACAAATGAGGAAAACGGACGCATTTCTCAGGTTTTTCCAACATATGAACACTTTTCACATTCTACCGTGCAACGCGGCTGCTGGTCCTCCTTTCATGCAAAATCTTAAGATCCTAGGTCATGTCCAAGCCACCAAAGCCGGCTAAAAAGTGAATAATCGACAACTAAAACTTGAATTGTACTACTTCTTACTGGCTATTACTTCAACTTAGAATCTTCTTCTGTGTTCTACTATGGTGCTTTTAGTGTCTCCGCATACCGCAGCACGCGACATAGCTTTGCAGACGATAAATGTAACCGTCTCAGAGAGAAAAGGGGCCAATGAGACGATCTGGCTTTAAGTCGATTCGATAACAAATGACGAAAACGGACGGATTTCTCAGGTTTTTCCAACATATGAACACTTTTCACATTCTCCCGTGCAACGTGGCTGCTAGTCTTCCTTTCATGCAAAATCTTAAGGTTCCACCGCATGTCCAAGCCACCAAAGCCGGCTAAAAAGAAAATAATCGACATCTAAAACTTGAATTGTACTACTTCTTACTGGCTATTACTTCAACTTAGAAGCTCCTTCTGTGTTCTACGATGGTGCTTTTAGTGTTTCGGCTTATCGCAGCACGCGACATAGCTTTGCAGACGATAAATGTAACCGTTTGTGAGAGAAGAATGGCCAATGTGACGATCTGGCTTGAAGTCAATTCGTTAACAAATGACGAAAACGGACGGATTTCTCAGGTTTTTACTACTAATGAACACTTTTCACATTCTCCCATGCAACGCGGCTGCTAGTCCTCCTTTCATGGAAAATCTTAAGGTCCTAGGTCATGTCCAAGCCACCAAAGCCGGCTAAAAAGTGAATAATCGACAACTAAAACTTGAATTGTACTACTTCTTACTGGCTATTACTTCAACTTAGAAGCTTCTTCTGTGTTCTACTATGGAGCTTTTAGTGTCTCCGCATACCGCAGCACGCGACATAGCTTTGCAGACGATAAGTGTAACCGTTTCAGAGAGAAAAGAGACCAATGTGACGATCTGGCTTTAAGTCGATTCGATAACAAATGACGAAAACGGACGGATTTCTCAGTTTTTTACTACATATGAACACTTTTCACATTCTCCCGTGCAACGCGGCTGCTAGTCCTCCTTTCATGCAAAATCCTATTGTCCTAGGTCATGTCATAGCCACCAAAGCCGGCTAAAAAGTGAATAATCGACAACTAAAACTTGAATTGTACTACTTCTTACTGGCTATTACTTCAACTTAGAATCTTCTTCTGTGTTCTACTATGGTGCTTTTAGTGTCTCCGCATACCGCAGCCCGCGACATAGCTTTGCAGACGATAAAGGTAACCGACTCAGAGAGAAAAGGGGCCAATGAGACGATCTGGCTTTAAGTCGATTCGATAACAAATGACGAAAACGGACGGATTTCTCAGGTTTTTACTACATATGAACACTTTTCACATTCTCCCGTGCAACGCGGCTGCTAGTCTTCCTTTCATGCAAAATCTTAAGGTTCCACCGCATGTCCAAGCCACCAAAGCCGGCTAAAAAGTGAATAATCGACAACTAAAACTTGAATTGTACTACTTCTTACTGGCTATTACTTCAACATAGAAGCTTCTTCTGTGTTCTACTATGGTGCTTTTAGTGTTTCCGCATACCGCAGCACGCGACATAGCTTTGCAGACGATAAATGTAACCGTTTCAGAGAGAAGAGCGGCCAATATGACGATCTGGCTTTAAGTCGATTCGATAACAAATGACGAAAACGGACGGATTTCTCAGGTTTTTACTGCATATGAACACATTTCACATTCTTTCGTGCAACGCGGCTGCTAGTCCTCCTTTCATGCAAAATCTTAAGGTTCAACCTCATGTCCAAGCCACCAAAACCGGCTAAAAAGTGAATAATCGACAACTAAAACTTGAATTGTACTACTCCTTACTGGCTATTACTTAAACTTAGAAGCTTCTTCTGTGTTGTACTATGGTGCTTTTAGTGTCTCCGCATACCGCAGCACGCGACATAGCTTTGCAGACGATAAATGTAACCGTCTCAGAGAGAAAAGCGGCCAATGTGGCGATCTGGCTTGAAGTCGATTCGATAACAAATGACGAAAAGGGACGGATTTCTCAGGTTTTTCCAACATATGTACACTTTTCACATTCTACCGTGCAACGCGGGTGCTAGTCCTCCCTTCATGCAAAATCTTAAGGTCCTAGGTGATGTCCAAGCCACCAAAGCCGGATAAAAAGTGAATAATCGACAACTAAAACTTGAATTGTACTACTTCTTACTGGCTATTACTTCAACTTAGAAGCTTCTTCTGTGTTGTACTATGGTGCTTTTAGTGTCTCCGCATACCGCAGCACGCGACATAGCTTTGCAGACGATAAATGTAACCGTCTCAGAGAGAAAAGTGGCCAATGAGACGATCTGGTTTTAAGTCGATTCCATAACAAATAACGAAAACGGACGGATTTCTCAGGTTTTTACTAATATGAACACTTTTCACATGCTCCCGTGCAACGCGGCTGCTAGTCTTCCTTTCATGCAAAAATCTTAAGGTTCCACCGCATGTCCAAGCCACCAAAGCCGGCTAAAAAGTGAATAATCGACAACTAAAACTTGAATTGTACTACTTCTTACTGGCTATTACTTCAACTTAGAAGCTCCTTCTTTGTTCTACTATGGTGCTTTTAGTGTTTCGGCATATCGCAGCACGCGACATAGCTTTGCAGACGATAAATGTAACCGTTTGAGAGAGAGGAATGGAAAATGTGACGATCTGGCTTGAAGTCAATTCGATAACAAATGACGAAAATGGACGGATTTCTCAGGTTTTTACTACATATGAACACTTTTCACATTCTACCGTGCAACGCGGCTGCTAGTCCTCCTTTCATGCAAAATCTTATGGTCCTAGGTCATGTCATAGCCACCAAAGTCGGCTTAAAAGTGAATAATCGACAACTAAAACTTGAATTGTACTACACCTTACTGGCTATTACTTCAACTTAGAAGCTTCTTCTGGGTTCTACTATGGTGCTTTTAGTGTTTTGGCATACCGTAGCTCGCGACATAGCTTTGCAGACGATAAATGTAACCGTTTGAGAGAGAAGAATGGCCAATATGACGATCTGGCTTTAAGTCGATTCGATAACAAATGAAGAAAACGGACGGATTTCTCAGGTTTTTACTGCATATGAACAGTTTTCACATTCTACCGTCCAACGCGGCTGCTAGTCCTCCTTTCATGCAAAATCCTAAGGTCCTAGGTCATGTCCAAGCCACCAAAGCCGGCTAAAAAGTGAATAATCGACAACTAAAACTTGAATTGTACTACTTCTTACTGGCTATTACTTCAACTTAGATTCTTCTTCTGTGTTGTACTATGGTGCTTTTAGTGTTTCCGCATATCGCAGCACGCGACATAGCTTTGCAGACGATAAGTGTAACCGTTTCAGAGAGAAAAGCGGCCAATGTGACGATCTGGCTTTAAGTCCATTCGATAACAAATGACGAAAACGGCCTGATTTCTCAGGTTTTTACTACATATGAGCACTTTTCACATTCTCCCGTGCAACGCGGCTGCTAGTCGTCCTTTCATGCAAAATCTAAAGGTTCAACCTCATGTCCAAGCCACCAAAGCCGGCTAAAAAGTGAATAATCGACAACTAAAACTTGAATTGTACTACTTCTTACTGGCTATTACTTCAACTTAGAAGCTTCTTCTGTGTTCTACTATGGTACTTTTAGTGTTTTGGCATATCGCAGCACGCGACATAGCTTTGCAGACGATAAATGTAACCGTTTCAGAGAGAAGAGCGGCCAAAGTGACGATCTGGCATTAAGACGATTCGATAGCAAATGGCGAAAACGGACGGTTTTCTCAGGTTTTACTACATATGAACAATTTTCACATTCTCCCGTGCAACGCGGCTGCTAGTCCTCCTTTCACGCAAAATCTTAAGGTCCTAGGTCATGTCCAAGCGACCAAACCCGGCAAAAATGTGAATAATCGACAACTAAAACTTGAATTTTACTACTTCTTACTGGCTATTACTTCAACTTAGAATCTTCTTCTGTGTTCTACTATGGTGCTTTTAGTGTCTCCGCATACCGCAGCACGCGACATAGCTTTGCAGACGATAAGTGTAACCGTTTCAGAGAGAAAAGAGACCAATGTGACGATCTGGCTTTAAGTCGATTCGATAACAAATGACGAAAACGGACGGTTTTCTCAGTTTTTTACTACATATGAACACTTTTCACATTCTCCCGTGCAACGCGGCTGCTAGTCTTCCTTTCATGCAAAATCTTAAGGTTCCACCGCATGTCCAAGCCACCAAAGCCGGCTAAAAAGTGAATAATCGACAACTAAAACTTGAATTGTACTACTTCTTACTGGCTATTACTTCAACATAGAAGCTTCTTCTGTGTTCTACTATGGTGCTTTTAGTGTTTCCGCATACCGCAGCACGCGACATAGCTTTGCAGACGATAAGTGTAACCGTTTTAGAGAGAAAAGAGAAAAATGTGACGATCTGACTTTAAGTCGATTCCATAACAAATAACGAAAACGGACGGATTTCTCAGGTTTTTACTAATATGAACACTTATCACATTCTCCCGTGCAACGCGGCTGCTAGTCTTCCTTTCATGCAAAATCTTAAGGTTCCACCGCTTGTCCAAGCCACCAAAGCCGGCTAAAAAGTGAATAATCGACAACTAAAACTTGAATTGTACTACTTCTTACTGGCTATTACTTCAACTTAGAAGCTCCTTCTTTGTTCTACTATGGTGCTTTTAGTGTTTCGGCATATCGCAGCAAGCGACATAGCTTTGCAGACGATAAATGTAACCGTTTCAGAGAGAAGAGCCTCCAATGTGACGATCTGGCATTAAGACGATTCGATAACAAATGGCGAAAACGGACGGATTTCTCAGGTTTTTACTACATGTGAACACTTTTCCCATTCTCCCGTGCAACGCGTCTGCTAGTCCTCCTTTTATGCAAAATCTTAAGGTCCTAGGTCATGTCCAAGAGACCAAAGCCGGCAAAAATGTGAATAATCGACAACTAAAACTTGAATTGTATTACTTCTTACTGGCTATTACTTTAACTTAGAAGCTTCTTCTGTGTTCTACTATGGTGCATTTAGTGTCTCCGCATACCGCAGCGCGCGACATAGCTTTGCAGACGATAAATGTAACCGTCTCAGAGAGAAAAGCGGCAAATGTGACGATCTGGCTTTAAGTCGATTCGATAACAAATGACGAAAACGGACGGATTTCTCAGGTTTTTCCAACATATGAACACTTTTCACATTCTCCCGTGAAACGCGGCTGCTAGTCCTCCTTTCATGCAAAATCTTAAGGTCCTAGGTCATGTCCAAGCCACCAAAGCCGGCTAAAAAGTGAATAATCGACAACTAAAACTTGAATTGTACTACTTCTTACTGGCTATTACTTCAAAATAGAAGCTTCTTCTGTGTTGTACTATGGTGCTTTTAGTGTCTCCGCATACCGCAGCACGCGACATAGCTTTGCAGACGATAAATGTAACCGATCCAGAGAGAAGAGTGGCAAATGTAACGATCTGGCTTTAAGTAGATTAGATAACAAATGACGAAAACGGGGGGATTTCTCAGGTTTTTAATACATATGAACCCTTTTTACATTCTACCGTGCAACGCAGCTGCTAGTCCTCCTTTCATGCAAAATCTTAAGGTTCCACCTCTTGTCCAAGGCACCAAAGCCGCTAAAAAACAATAATCGATAACCAAAACTTGAATTGTACTGCTTCTTATGGCTATTGCTTCAACTTAGAAGCTTCTTCTGTGCTCTACTATGGTGCTTTTAGTGTCTCCGCATACCGCAGCACGCGACATAGCTTTGCAGACGATAAATGTAACCGTCTCAGAGAGAAAAGCGGCCAATGTGGCGATCTGGGTTTAAGTCTATTCGATAACAAATGACGAAAACGGACGGATTTCTCAGGTTTTTAGTACATATGAACACTTTTTCACATTCTCCCGTGCAACGCGACTGCTAGTCCTCCTTTCATGCAAAATCTTAAGGTCCTAGGTCATGTCCAAGCCACCAAAGCCGGCTAAAAAGTGAATAATCGACGCCTAAAACTTGAATTGTACTACTTCTTACTGGCTATTACTTCAACTTAGAAGCTTCTTCTGTGTTCTACTATGGTGCTTTTAGTGTCTCCGCATACCGCAGCACGTGACATAGCTTTGTAGACGATAAACGTAACCGTTTCAGAGAGAAAAGCGGCCATAGTGACGATCTGGCTTTAAGTCGATTCGATAACAAATGACGAAAACGGACGGATTTCTGAGGTTTTTACTACATGCGAACCCTTTTCACATTCTCCCGTGCAACGCGGCTGCTAGTCCTCCTTTCAAGCAAAATCTTAAGGTTCCACCTCATGTCCAAGGCACCAAAGCCGGCTAAAAATCAATAATAGATAACCAAAACATTGAATTGTACTACTTCTTACTGACCATTGCTTCAACTTAGAAGCTTATTCTGTGTTCTACTATGGTGCTTTTAAGGTCTCCGCATACCGCAGCACGCGACATAGCTTTGAGGACGATAAATGTAAACGTCTCAGAGAGAAAAGCGGCCAATGTGGCGATCTGGCTTTAAGTCGATTCGATAACAAATGCCGAAAACGGACGGATTTCTCAGGTTTTTACTACATATGAACACTTTTCACATTCTCCCGTGCAACGCGGCTGCTAGTCCTCCTTTCATGCAAAATCTTAAGGTACTAGGTCATGTCCAAGCCAATAAAGCCGGCTAAAAAGTGAATAATCGACAACTAATACTTGAATTGTACTACTCGTTACTTTTTATTGCTTCAACTTAGAAGCCTCTTCTGTGTTCTACTATGGTGCTTTTAGTGTCTCCGCATACCGCAGCACGTGACATAGCCTTGCAGACGATAAACGTAACCATTTCAGAGAGAAAAGCGGACAAAGTGACGATCTGGCTTTAAGTCGATTCGATAACAAATGACGAAAACGGACGGATTTCTCAGGTTTTTAGTACATATGAACACTTTTCACATTCTCCCGTGCAACGCGGATGCTAGTCCTCCTTTCATCCAAAATCTTAGGGTACTGGGTCATGTCCAAGCCAATAAAGCCAGCTAAAAAGTAAATAATCGACAACTAATACTTGAATTATACTACTTGTTACTTTTTATTTGCTTCAACTTAGAAGCTTCTTCTGTGTTCTACTATGGTGCTTTTAGTGTCTCCGCATACCGCAGCACGTGACATAGTTTTGCAGACGATAAACGTAACCGTCTCAGAGAGAAAAGCGGCAATAGTGACGAATTGGCTTTAAGTCGATTCGATAACAAATGACGAAAACGGACGGATTTCTCAGGTTTTTACTACATATGAACACTTTTCACATTCTCCCGTGCACCGCGGCTGCTAGTCCTCCTTTCATGCAAAATATTAAGGTCCTAGGTCATATCCAAGCCACCAAAGCCGGCTAAAATGTGAATAATCGACAACTAAAACCTGAATTGTACTACTTCTTACTGGCCATTGCTTCAACTTAGAAGCTTCATCTGTGTTCTACTATGGTGCTTTTAGTGTCTCCGCATACCGCAGCACGCGACATAGCTTTGCAGAAGATAAATGTAACCGTCTCAGAGAGAAAAGAGGCCAATGTGACGATCTGGCTTTAAGTCGATACGATAACAAATTACGAAAACGGACGGATTTCTCAGGTTTTTACTACATATGAACCCTTTACACATTCTCCCGTGCAACGCAGCTGCTAGTACTCTTTTCATGCAAAATGTTAAGGTTCCACCTCTTGTCCAAGTCACCAAAGCCGCTAAAAATCAATAATCGATAACCAAAACTTGAATTGTACTGCTTCTTATGGCTATTGCTTCAACTTAGAAGCTTTTTCTGTGTTCTACTATGGTGCTTTTAGTGTCTCCGCATACCGCAGCACGCGACGTAGCTTTGCAGACGATAAATGTAACCGTCTCAGAGAGAAAAGCGGCCAATGTGACGATCTGGCTTTAAGTCGATTCGATCACAAATGACGAAAACGGACGGATTTCTCAGGTTTTTACTACATATGAACACCTTTCACATTCTCCCGTGCAACGCGGCTACCAGCCCTCCTTTCATGCAAAATCTTAAGGGCCTAGGTCATGTCCAAGCCACCAAAACTGGCTAAAAAGTGAATAATCGACGCCTAAAACTTGAATTTTACTACTTCTTACTGGCTATTACTTCAACTTAGAAGCTTCTTCTGTGTGCTACTATGGTGCTCTTAGTGTCTCCGCATACCGCAGCACGCGACATAGCTTTGCAGACGATAAATGTAACCGTCTCAGAGAGAAAAGCGGCCAATGTGACGATCTGGCTTTAAGTCGATTCGATAACAAATGACGAAAACGGACGGATTTCTCAGGTTTTTCCAACATATGTACACTTTTCACATTCTCCCGTGCAACGCGACTGCTAGTCCTCCTTTCATGCAAAATCTTAAGGTCCTAGGTCATGTCCAAGCCACCAAAGCCGGCTAAAAAGTGAATAATCGACGCCTAAAATATGAATTGTACTACTTCTTACTGGCTATTACTTCAACTTAGAAGCTTCTTCTGTGTTCTACTATGGTGCTTTTAGTGTCTCCGCATACCGCAGCACGTGACATAGCTTTGTAGACGATAAACGTAACCGTTTCAGAGAGAAAAGCGGCCATAGTGACGATCTGGCTTTAAGTCGATTCGATAACAAATGACGAAAACGGACGGATTTCTGAGGTTTTTACTACATGCGAACCCTTTTCACATTCTCCCGTGCAACGCGGCTGCTAGTCCTCCTTTCAAGCAAAATCTTAAGGTTCCACCTCATGTCCAAGGCACCAAATCCGGCTAAAAATCAATAATAGATAACCAAAACATTGAATTGTACTACTTCTTACTGACCATTGCTTCAACTTAGAAGCTTATTCTGTGTTCTACTATGGTGCTTTTAAGGTCTCCGCATACCGCAGCACGCGACATAGCTTTGAGGACGATAAATGTAACCGTCTCAGAGAGAAAAGCGGCAATAGTGACGAATTGGCTTTAAGTCGATTCAATAACAAATGACGAAAACGGACGGATTTCTCAGGTTTTTACTACATATGAACACTTTTCACATTCTCCCGTGCACCGCGGCTGCTAGTCCTCCTTTCATGCAAAATCTTAAGGTCCTAGGTCATTTCCAAGCCACCAAAGCCGGCTAAAATGTGGATAATCGACAACTAACACTTGAATTGTACTACTTCTTACTGGCTATTGCTTTAACTTAGAAGCTTCTTCTGTGTTCTACTATGGTGCTTTTAGTGTCTCCGCATACCGCAGCACGCGACATAGCTTTGCAGACGATAAATGTAATCGTCTCAGAGAGAAAAGCGACCAATGTGGCGATCTGGCTTTAAGTCGATTCGATAACAAATGCCGAAAACGGACGGATTTCTCAGGTTTTTACTACATATGAACACTTTTCACATTCTCCCGTGCAACGCGGCTGCTAGTCCTCCTTTCATGCAAAATCTTAAGGTACTAGGTCATGTCCAAGCCAATAAAGCCGGCTAAAAAGTGAATAATCGACAACTAATACTTGAATTGTACTACTCGTTACTTTTTATTGCTTCAACTTAGAAGCCTCCTCTGTGTTCTACTATGGTGCTTTTAGTGTCTCCGCATACCGCAGCACGTGACATAGCCTTGCAGACGATAAACGTAACCATTTCAGAGAGAAAAGCGGCCAAAGTGACGATCTGGCTTTAAGTCGATTCAATAACAAATGACGAAAACGGACGGATTTCTCAGGTTTTTAGTACATATGAACACTTTTCACATTCTCCCGTGCAACGCGGCTGCTAGTCCTCCTTTCATCCAAAATCTTAGGGTACTGGGTCATGTCCAAGCCAATAAAGCCAGCTAAAAAGTAAATAATCGACAACTAATACTTGAATTGTACTACTTGTTACTTTTTATTGCTTCAACTTAGAAGCTTCTTCTGTGTTCTACTATGGTGCTTTTAGTGTCTCCGCATACCGCAGCACGTGACATAGTTTTGCAGACGATAAACGTAACCGTCTCAGAGAGAAAAGCGGCAATAGTGACGAATTGGCTTTAAGTCGATTCGATAACAAATGACGAAAACGGACGGATTTCTCAGGTTTTTACTACATATGAACACTTTTCACATTCTCCCGTGCACCGCGGCTGCTAGTCCTCCTTTCATGCAAAATATTAAGGTCCTAGGTCATATCCAAGTCACCAAAGCCGGCTAAAATGTGAATAATCGACAACTAAAACCTGAATTGTACTACTTCTTACTGGCCATTGCCTCAACTTAGAAGCTTCATCTGTGTTCTACTATGGTGCTTTTAGTGTCTCCGCATACCGCAGCACGCGACATAGCTTTGCAGAAGATAAATGTAACCGTCTCAGAGAGAAAAGAGGCCAATGTGACGATCTGGCTTTAAGTCGATACGATAACAAATTACGAAAACGGACGGATTTCTCAGGTTTTTACTACATATGAACCCTTTACACATTCTCCCGTGCAACGCAGCTGCTAGTCCTCTTTTCATGCAAAATGTTAAGGTTCCACCTCTTGTCCAAGTCACCAAAGCCGCTAAAAATCAATAATCGATAACCAAAACTTGAATTGTACTGCTTCTTATGGCTATTGCTTCAACTTAGAAGCTTTTTCTGTGTTCTACTATGGTGCTTTTAGTGTCTCCGCATACCGCAGCACGCGACGTAGCTTTGCAGACGATAAATGTAACCGTCTCAGAGAGAAAAGCGGCCAATGTGACGATCTGGCTTTAAGTCGATTCGATCACAAATGACGAAAACGGACGGATTTCTCAGGTTTTTACTACATATGAACACCTTTCACATTCTCCCGTGCAACGCGGCTACAAGTCCTCCTTTCATGCAAAATCTTAAGGGCCTAGGTCATGTCCAAGCCACAAAAACTGGCTAAAAAGTGAATAATCGACGACTAAAACTTGAATTTTACTACTTCTTACTGGCTATTACTTCAACTTAGAAGCTTCTTCTGTGTTCTACTATGGTGCTCTTAGTGTCTCCGCATACCGCAGCACGCGACATAGCTTTGCAGACGATAAATGTAACCGTCTCAGAGAGAAAAGCGGCCAATGTGACGATCTCGCTTTAAGTCGATTCGATAACAAATGACGAAAACGGACGGATTTATCAGGTTTTTAGTACATATGAACACTTTTCACAGTCTCCCGTGCAACGCGGCTGCTAGTCCTCCTTTCATGCAAAATCTTAAGGTCCTAGGTCATGTCCAAGCCACCAAAGCCAGCTAAAATGTGGATAATCGACAACTAACACTTGAATTGTACTACTTCTTACTGGCTATTGCTTTAACTTAGAAGCTTCTTCTGTGTTCTACTATGGTGCTTTTAGTGTCTCCGCATACCGCAGCACGCGACATAGCTTTGCAGACGATAAATGTAATCGTCTCAGAGAGAAAAGCGACCAATGTGGCGATCTGGCTTTAAGTCGATTCGATAACAAATGCCGAAAACGGACGGATTTCTCAGGTTTTTACTACATATGAACACTTTTCACATTCTCCCGTGCAACGCGGCTGCTAGTCCTCCTTTCATGCAAAATCTTAAGGTACTAGGTCATGTCCAAGCCAATAAAGCCGGCTAAAAAGTGAATAATCGACAACTAATACTTGAATTGTACTACTCGTTACTTTTTATTGCTTCAACTTAGAAGCCTCCTCTGTGTTCTACTATGGTGCTTTTAGTGTCTCCGCATACCGCAGCACGTGACATAGCCTTGCAGACGATAAACGTAACCATTTCAGAGAGAAAAGCGGCCAAAGTGACGATCTGGCTTTAAGTCGATTCAATAACAAATGACGAAAACGGACGGATTTCTCAGGTTTTTAGTACATATGAACACTTTTCACATTCTCCCGTGCAACGCGGCTGCTAGTCCTCCTTTCATCCAAAATCTTAGGGTACTGGGTCATGTCCAAGCCAATAAAGCCAGCTAAAAAGTAAATAATCGACAACTAATACTTGAATTGTACTACTTGTTACTTTTTTTGCTTCAACTTAGAAGCTTCTTCTGTGTTCTACTATGGTGCTTTTAGTGTCTCCGCATACCGCAGCACGTGACATAGTTTTGCAGACGATAAACGTAACCGTCTCAGAGAGAAAAGCGGCAATAGTGACGAATTGGCTTTAAGTCGATTCGATAACAAATGACGAAAACGGACGGATTTCTCAGGTTTTTACTACATATGAACCCTTTTCACATTCTCAGATGCAACGCAGCTGCTAGTCCACCTTTCATGCAAAATCTTAAGGTTCCACCTCCTGTCCAAGGCACCAAAGCCGGCTAAAAATCAATAATCGTAACCAAAACTTGAATTGTACTACTTCTTACTGGCCATTGCTTCAACTTAGAAGCTTATTCTGTGTTCTACTATGGTGCTTTTAGTGTCTCCGCATACCGCAGCACGCGACATAGCTTTGCAGACGATAAATGTAACCGTCTCAGAGAGAAAAGCGGCCAATATGACTATCTGGCTTTAAGTCGATTCAATAACAAATTACGAAAACGGACGGATTTCTCAGGTTTTTACTACATATGAACACTTTTCACATTCTCCCGTGCACCGCGGCTGCTAGTCCTCCTTTCATGCAAAATCTTAAGGTTCCACCTCATATCCAAGGCACCAAAGCCGGCTAAAAATCAATAATCGATAACCAAAACTTGAACTGTACTGCTTCTTATGGCTATTGCTTCAACTTAGAAGCTTCTTGTGTGTTCTACTGTGGTGCTTTCAGTGTCTCCGCATACCGAAGCACGCGACATTGCTTTGCAGACGATAAATGTAACCGTCTCAGAGAGAAAAGCGGCCAATGTGACGATCTGGCTTTAAGTCGATTCGATAACAAAAGACGAAAACGGACGGATTTCTCAGGTTTTTACTACATATGAACACCTTTCACATTCTCCCGTGCAACGCGGCAACCAGTCCTCTTTTCATGCAAAATCTTAAGGTCCTAGGTCATGTCCAAGCCACCAAAACTGGCTAAAAAGTGAATAATCGACAACTAATACTTGAATTGTACTACTTCTTACTGGCTATTACTTCAACTTAGAAGCTTCTTCTGTGTTCTACTATGGTGCTTTTAGTGTCTCCGCATACCGCAAGACGCGACACAGCAGACGATGAATGTAACCGATTCAGAGAGAAGAGCGGCCAATGTCACGATCGGGCTTTAAGTAGATTAGATAACAAATGACGAAAACGGGCGGATTTCTCAGGATTTTACTACATATGAACCCTTTTCACATTCTCCCGTGCAACGCAGCTGCTAGACCTCCTTTCATGCAAAATCTTAAGGTTCCACCTCATGTCCAAGGCACCATAGCCGCTAAAAACAATAATCGATAACCAAAACTTGAATTGTACTGCTTCTTACTGGCTATTGCTTCCACTTAGAAGCTTCTTCTGTGTTCTACTATGGTGCTTTTAGTGTCTCCGCATACCGCAGCACGCGACATAGCTTTGCAGACGATAAATGTAACCGATCCAGAGAGAAGAGTGGCAAATGTAACGATCTGGCTTTAAGTAGATTAGATAACAAATGACGAAAACGGGGGGATTTCTCAGGTTTTTAATACATATGAACCCTTTTTACATTCTACCGTGCAACGCAGCTGCTAGTCCTCCTTTCATGCAAAATCTTAAGGTTCCACCTCTTGTCCAAGGCACCAAAGCCGCTAAAAAACAATAATCGATAACCAAAACTTGAATTGTACTGCTTCTTATGGCTATTGCTTCAACTTAGAAGCTTCTTCTGTGCTCTACTATGGTGCTTTTAGTGTCTCCGCATACCGCAGCACGCGACATAGCTTTGCAGACGATAAATGTAACCGTCTCAGAGAGAAAAGCGGCCAATGTGGCGATCTGGGTTTAAGTCGATTCGATAACAAATTACGAAAACGGACGGATTTCTCAGGTTTTTACTACATATGAACCCTTTACACATTCTCCAGTGCAACGCAGCTGCTAGTACTCTTTTCATGCAAAATGTTAAGGTTCCACCTCTTGTCCAAGTCACCAAAGCCGCTAAAAATCAATAATCGATAACCAAAACTTGAATTGTACTGCTTCTTATGGCTATTGCTTCAACTTAGAAGCTTTTTCTGTGTTCTACTATGGTGCTTTTAGTGTCTCCGCATACCGCAGCACGCGACGTAGCTTTGCAGACGATAAATGTAACCGTCTCAGAGAGAAAAGCGGCCAATGTGACGATCTGGCTTTAAGTCGATTCGATCACAAATGACGAAAACGGACGGATTTCTCAGGTTTTTACTACATATGAACACCTTTCACATTCTCCCGTGCAACGCGGCTACCAGCCCTCCTTTCATGCAAAATCTTAAGGGCCTAGGTCATGTCCAAGCCACCAAAACTGGCTAAAAAGTGAATAATCGACGCCTAAAACTTGAATTTTACTACTTCTTACTGGCTATTACTTCAACTTAGAAGCTTCTTCTGTGTGCTACTATGGTGCTCTTAGTGTCTCCGCATACCGCAGCACGCGACATAGCTTTGCAGACGATAAATGTAACCGTCTCAGAGAGAAAAGCGGCCAATGTGACGATCTGGCTTTAAGTCGATTCGATAACAAATGACGAAAACGGACGGATTTATCAGGTTTTTAGTACATATGAACACTTTTTCACATTCTCCCGTGCAACGCGACTGCTAGTCCTCCTTTCATGCAAAATCTTAAGGTCCTAGGTCATGTCCAAGCCACCAAAGCCGGCTAAAAAGTGAATAATCGACGCCTAAAACTTGAATTGTACTACTTCTTACTGGCTATTACTTCAACTTAGAAGCTTCTTCTGTGTTCTACTATGGTGCTTTTAGTGTCTCCGCATACCGCAGCACGTGACATAGCTTTGTAGACGATAAACGTAACCGTTTCAGAGAGAAAAGCGGCCATAGTGACGATCTGGCTTTAAGTCGATTCGATAACAAATGACGAAAACGGACGGATTTCTGAGGTTTTTACTACATGCGAACCCTTTTCACATTCTCCCGTGCAACGCGGCTGCTAGTCCTCCTTTCAAGCAAAATCTTAAGGTTCCACCTCATGTCCAAGGCACCAAATCCGGCTAAAAATCAATAATAGATAACCAAAACATTGAATTGTACTACTTCTTACTGACCATTGCTTCAACTTAGAAGCTTATTCTGTGTTCTACTATGGTGCTTTTAAGGTCTCCGCATACCGCAGCACGCGACATAGCTTTGAGGACGATAAATGTAACCGTCTCAGAGAGAAAAGCGGCAATAGTGACGAATTGGCTTTAAGTCGATTCAATAACAAATGACGAAAACGGACGGATTTCTCAGGTTTTTACTACATATGAACACTTTTCACATTCTCCCGTGCACCGCGGCTGCTAGTCCTCCTTTCATGCAAAATCTTAAGGTCCTAGGTCATGTCCAAGCCACCAAAGCCGGCTAAAATGTGGATAATCGACAACTAACACTTGAATTGTACTACTTCTTACTGGCTATTGCTTTAACTTAGAAGCTTCTTCTGTGTTCTACTATGGTGCTTTTAGTGTCTCCGCATACCGCAGCACGCGACATAGCTTTGCAGACGATAAATGTAATCGTCTCAGAGAGAAAAGCGACCAATGTGGCGATCTGGCTTTAAGTCGATTCGATAACAAATGCCGAAAACGGACGGATTTCTCAGGTTTTTACTACATATGAACACTTTTCACATTCTCCCGTGCAACGCGGCTGCTAGTCCTCCTTTCATGCAAAATCTTAAGGTACTAGGTCATGTCCAAGCCAATAAAGCCGGCTAAAAAGTGAATAATCGACAACTAATACTTGAATTGTACTACTCGTTACTTTTTATTGCTTCAACTTAGAAGCCTCCTCTGTGTTCTACTATGGTGCTTTTAGTGTCTCCGCATACCGCAGCACGTGACATAGCCTTGCAGACGATAAACGTAACCATTTCAGAGAGAAAAGCGGCCAAAGTGACGATCTGGCTTTAAGTCGATTCAATAACAAATGACGAAAACGGACGGATTTCTCAGGTTTTTAGTACATATGAACACTTTTCACATTCTCCCGTGCAACACGGCTGCTAGTCCTCCTTTCATCCAAAATCTTAGGGTACTGGGTCATGTCCAAGCCAATAAAGCCAGCTAAAAAGTAAATAATCGACAACTAATACTTGAATTGTACTACTTGTTACTTTTTATTGCTTCAACTTAGAAGCTTCTTCTGTGTTCTACTATGGTGCTTTTAGTGTCTCCGCATACCGCAGCACGTGACATAGTTTTGCAGACGATAAACGTAACCGTCTCAGAGAGAAAAGCGGCAATAGTGACGAATTGGCTTTAAGTCGATTCGATAACAAATGACGAAAACGGACGGATTTCTCAGGTTTTTACTACATATGAACACTTTTCACATTCTCCCGTGCACCGCGGCTGCTAGTCCTCCTTTCATGCAAAATATTAAGGTCCTAGGTCATATCCAAGCCACCAAAGCCGGCTAAAATGTGAATAATCGACAACTAAAACCTGAATTGTACTACTTCTTACTGGCCATTGCCTCAACTTAGAAGCTTCATCTGTGTTCTACTATGGTGCTTTTAGTGTCTCCGCATACCGCAGCACGCGACATAGCTTTGCAGAAGATAAATGTAACCGTCTCAGAGAGAAAAGAGGCCAATGTGACGATCTGGCTTTAAGTCGATACGATAACAAATTACGAAAACGGACGGATTTCTCAGGGTTTTTACTACATATGAACCCTTTACACATTCTCCCGTGCAACGCAGCTGCTAGTCCTCTTTTCATGCAAAATGTTAAGGTTCCACCTCTTGTCCAAGTCACCAAAGCCGCTAAAAATCAATAATCGATAACCAAAACTTGAATTGTACTGCTTCTTATGGCTATTGCTTCAACTTAGAAGCTTTTTCTGTGTTCTACTATGGTGCTTTTAGTGTCTCCGCATACCGCAGCACGCGACGTAGCTTTGCAGACGATAAATGTAACCGTCTCAGAGAGAAAAGCGGCCAATGTGACGATCTGGCTTTAAGTCGATTCGATCACAAATGACGAAAACGGACGGATTTCTCAGGTTTTTACTACATATGAACACCTTTCACATTCTCCCGTGCAACGCGGCTACAAGTCCTCCTTTCATGCAAAATCTTAAGGGCCTAGGTCATGTCCAAGCCACAAAAACTGGCTAAAAAGTGAATAATCGACGACTAAAACTTGAATTTTACTACTTCTTACTGGCTATTACTTCAACTTAGAAGCTTCTTCTGTGTTCTACTATGGTGCTCTTAGTGTCTCCGCATACCGCAGCACGCGACATAGCTTTGCAGACGATAAATGTAACCGTCTCAGAGAGAAAAGCGGCCAATGTGACGATCTCGCTTTAAGTCGATTCGATAACAAATGACGAAAACGGACGGATTTATCAGGTTTTTAGTACATATGAACACTTTTCACAGTCTCCCGTGCAACGCGGCTGCTAGTCCTCCTTTCATGCAAAATCTTAAGGTACTAGGTCATGTCCAAGCCAATAAAGCCGGCTAAAAAGTCAATAATCGACAATTAATACTTGAATTGTACTACTTGTTACTTTATATTGCTTCAACTTAGAAGCTTCTTCTGTGTTCTACTATGGTGATTTTTAGTGTCTCTGCATACCGCAGCACGTGACATAGCTTTGCAGACGATAAACGTAACCGTTTCAGAGAGAAAATCGTCCATATTGACGATCTGGCTTTAAGTCGATTCGATAACAAATGACGAAAGCGAACGGATTTCTCAGGTTTTTACTACATATGAACACTTTTCACATTCTCCCGTGCACCGCGACTGCTAGTCCTCCTTTCATGCAAAATATTAAGGTCCTAGGTCATGTCCAAGCCACCAAAGCCGGCTAAAATGTGAATAATAGATAGCCAAAACTTGAATTGTACTACATCTTACTGGCTATTGCTTCAACTTAGAAGCTTCTTCTGTGTTCTAATATGGTGCTTTTAGTGTCTCCGCATACCGCAGCACGCGACATAGCTTTGCAGACGATAAATGTAACCGATTCAGAGAGAAGAGCGGCCAATGTGACGATCTGGCTTTAAGTAGATTCGGTAACAAATGACGAAAACGGACGGATTTCTCAGGTTTTTGCGACATATGAAACCTTTTCACATTCTCCCGTGCAACGCAGCTGCGAGTCCTTCTTTCATGCAAAATCTTAAGGTTCCACCTCATGTCCAAGGCACCAAAGCCGGCTAAAAATCAATAATCGGTAACCAAAACTTTAATTGTACTGCTTCTTATGGCTATTGCTTCAACTTAGAAGCTTCTTCTGTGTTCTACAATGGTGCTTTTAGTGTCTCCGCATACCGCAGCACGCGACATTGCTTTGCAGACGATAAATGTAACCGTCTCAGAGAGAAAAGCGGCCAATGTGACGATCTGGCTTTAAGTCGATTCGATAACAAATGACGAAAACGGACGGATTTCTGAGGTTTTTACTACATATGAACACCTTTCACATTCTCCCGTGCAACGCGGCTACCAGTCCTCCTATCACGCAAAATCTTAAGGTCCTAGGTCATGTCCAAGCCACCAAAACTTTCTAAAAAGTGAATAATCGACGCCTAAAACTTGAATTGTACTACTTCTTACTGGCTATTACTTCAACCTAGAAGCTTCTTCTGTGTTGTACTATGGTGCTTTTAGTGTCTCCGCATACCGCAGCACGCGACATAGCTTTGCAGACGATAAATGTAACCGTCTCAGAGAGAAAAGCGTCAATGTGACGATCTGGCTTTAAGTCGATTCGATAACAAATGACGAAAACGGACGGATTTCTCAGGTTTTTACTACATATGAACACTTTTAACATTCTCCCGTGGAACGCGGCTGCTAGTCCTCCTTTCATGCAAAATCGTAAGGTACTAGGTCATGTCCAAGCCAATAAAGCCGCCTAAAAAGTGAATAATCGACAACTAATATTGAATTGTACTACTTGTTACTTTTTATTGCTTCAACTTAGAAGCTTCTTCTGTGTTCTACTATGGTGCTTTTAGTGTCTCCGCATACCGCAGCACGCGAAATAGCTTTGCAGACGATATACGTAACCGTCTCAGAGAGAAAAGCGGCCAATGTGGCCATCTGGCTTTAAGTCGATTCGATAACAAATGACGAAAACGGATGGATTTCTCAGGTTTTTAGTACATATGAACACTTTTTCACATTCTCCCGTGCAACGCGACTGCTAGTCCTCCTTTCATGCAAAATCTTAAGGTCCTAGGTCATGTCCAAGCCACCAAAGCCGGCTAAAAAGTGAATAATCGACGCTTAAAACTTGAATTGTACTACTTCTTACTGGCTATTACTTCAACTTAGAAGCTTCTTCTGTGTTCTACTATGGAGCTTTTAGTGTCTCCGCATACCGCAGCACGTGACATAGCTTTGTAGACGATAAACGTAACCGTTTCAGAGAGAAAAGCGGCCATAGTGACGATCTGGCTTTAAGTCGATTCGATAACAAATGACGAAAACGTACGGATTTCTGAGGTTTTTACTACATACGAACCCTTTTCACATTCTCCCGAGCAACGCGGCTGCTAGTCCTCCTTTCATGCAAAATCTTAAGGTCCTAGGTCATGTCCAAGCCACCAAAGCCGGCTAAAATGTGGATAATCGACAACTAACACTTGAATTGTACTACTTCTTACTGGCTATTGCTTCAACTTAGAAGCTTCTTCTGTGTTCTACTATAGTGCTTTTAGTGTCTCCGCATACCGCAGCACGCGACATAGCTTTGCAGACGATAAATGTAACCGTCTCAGAGAGAAAAGCGGCCAATGTGACGATCTGGCTTTAAGTCGATTCGATAACAAAAGACGAAAACGGACGGATTTCTCAGGTTTTTACTACATATGAACGCTTTTCACATTCTCCCATTCAACGCGGCTGCTAGTCCTCCTTTCATGCAAGATCTGAAGGTCCTAGGTCATGTCCAAGCCACCAAAACTGGCTAAGAAGTGAATAATCGACGCCTAAAACTTGAATTGTACTACGTCTTACCGGCTATTACTTCAACATAGAAGCTTCTTCTGTGTTCTACTATGGTGCTTTTAGTGTCTCCGCATACCGCAGCACGTGACATAGTTTTGCAGACGATAAACGTAACCGTCTCAGAGAGAAAAGCGGCAATAGTGACGATCTGGCTTTAAGTCGATTCGATAACAAATGACGAAAATGGATGGATTTCTCAGGTTTTTACTACATATGAACACTTTTCACATTCTGCCGTGCAACGCGGCTGCTAGTCCTCCTTTCATGCAAAATCTTAAGGTCCTAGGTCATGTCCAAGCCACCAAAGACGGCTAAAAAGTGAATAATCGACGCCTAAAACTTGAATTGTACTACATCTTACTGGCTATTACTACAACATAGAAGCTTCTTCTGTGTTCTACTATGGTGCTTTTAGTGTCACCGCATACCGCAGCACGCGACGTAGCTTTGCAGACGATAAATGTAACCGTCTCAGAGAGAAAAGCGGCCAATGTGACGATCTGGCTTTAAGTCGATTCGATAACAAATGACGAAAATGGATGGATTTCTCAGGTTTTTACTACATATGAACACTTTTCACATTCTGCCGTGCAACGCGGCTGCTAGTCCTCCTTTCATGCAAAATCTTAAGGTCCTAGGTCATTTCCAAGCCACCAAAGCCGGCTAAAATGTGGATAATCGACAACTAACACTTGAATTGTACTACTTCTTACTGGCTATTGCTTTAACTTAGAAGCTTCTTCTGTGTTCTACTATGGTGCTTTTAGTGTCTCCGCATACCGCAGCACGCGACATAGCTTTGCAGACGATAAATGTAATCGTCTCAGAGAGAAAAGCGACCAATGTGGCGATCTGGCTTTAAGTCGATTCGATAACAAATGCCGAAAACGGACGGATTTCTCAGGTTTTTACTACATATGAACACTTTTCACATTCTCCCGTGCAACGCGGCTGCTAGTCCTCCTTTCATGCAAAATCTTAAGGTACTAGGTCATGTCCAAGCTAATAAAGCCGGCTAAAAAGTGAATAATCGACAACTAATACTTGAATTGTACTACTCGTTACTTTTTATTGCTTCAACTTAGAAGCCTCCTCTGTGTTCTACTATGGTGCTTTTAGTGTCTCCGCATACCGCAGCACGTGACATAGCCTTGCAGACGATAAACGTAACCATTTCAGAGAGAAAAGCGGCCAAAGTGACGATCTGGCTTTAAGTCGATTCAATAACAAATGACGAAAACGGACGGATTTCTCAGGTTTTTAGTACATATGAACACTTTTCACATTCTCCCGTGCAACGCGGCTGCTAGTCCTCCTTTCATCCAAAATCTTAGGGTACTGGGTCATGTCCAAGCCAATAAAGCCAGCTAAAAAGTAAATAATCGACAACTAATACTTGAATTGTACTACTTGTTACTTTTTATTGCTTCAACTTAGAAGCTTCTTCTGTGTTCTACTATGGTGCTTTTAGTGTCTCCGCATACCGCAGCACGTGACATAGTTTTGCAGACGATAAACGTAACCGTCTCAGAGAGAAAAGCGGCAATAGTGACGAATTGGCTTTAAGTCGATTCGATAACAAATGACGAAAACGGACGGATTTCTCAGGTTTTTACTACATATGAACACTTTTCACATTCTCCCGTGCACCGCGGCTGCTAGTCCTCCTTTCATGCAAAATATTAAGGTCCTAGGTCATATCCAAGTCACCAAAGCCGGCTAAAATGTGAATAATCGACAACTAAAACCTGAATTGTACTACTTCTTACTGGCCATTGCCTCAACTTAGAAGCTTCATCTGTGTTCTACTATGGTGCTTTTAGTGTCTCCGCATACCGCAGCACGCGACATAGCTTTGCAGAAGATAAATGTAACCGTCTCAGAGAGAAAAGAGGCCAATGTGACGATCTGGCTTTAAGTCGATACGATAACAAATTACGAAAACGGACGGATTTCTCAGGTTTTTACTACATATGAACCCTTTACACATTCTCCCGTGCAACGCAGCTGCTAGTCCTCTTTTCATGCAAAATGTTAAGGTTCCACCTCTTGTCCAAGTCACCAAAGCCGCTAAAAATCAATAATCGATAACCAAAACTTGAATTGTACTGCTTCTTATGGCTATTGCTTCAACTTAGAAGCTTTTTCTGTGTTCTACTATGGTGCTTTTAGTGTCTCCGCATACCGCAGCACGCGACGTAGCTTTGCAGACGATAAATGTAACCGTCTCAGAGAGAAAAGCGGCCAATGTGACGATCTGGCTTTAAGTCGATTCGATCACAAATGACGAAAACGGACGGATTTCTCAGGTTTTTACTACATATGAACACCTTTCACATTCTCCCGTGCAACGCGGCTACAAGTCCTCCTTTCATGCAAAATCTTAAGGGCCTAGGTCATGTCCAAGCCACAAAAACTGGCTAAAAAGTGAATAATCGACGACTAAAACTTGAATTTTACTACTTCTTACTGGCTATTACTTCAACTTAGAAGCTTCTTCTGTGTTCTACTATGGTGCTCTTAGTGTCTCCGCATACCGCAGCACGCGACATAGCTTTGCAGACGATAAATGTAACCGTCTCAGAGAGAAAAGCGGCCAATGTGACGATCTCGCTTTAAGTCGATTCGATAACAAATGACGAAAACGGACGGATTTATCAGGTTTTTAGTACATATGAACACTTTTCACAGTCTCCCGTGCAACGCGGCTGCTAGTCCTCCTTTCATGCAAAATCTTAAGGTCCTAGGTCATGTCCAAGCCACCAAAGCCAGCTAAAATGTGGATAATCGACAACTAACACTTGAATTGTACTACTTCTTACTGGCTATTGCTTTAACTTAGAAGCTTCTTCTGTGTTCTACTATGGTGCTTTTAGTGTCTCCGCATACCGCAGCACGCGACATAGCTTTGCAGACGATAAATGTAATCGTCTCAGAGAGAAAAGCGACCAATGTGGCGATCTGGCTTTAAGTCGATTCGATAACAAATGCCGAAAACGGACGGATTTCTCAGGTTTTTACTACATATGAACACTTTTCACATTCTCCCGTGCAACGCGGCTGCTAGTCCTCCTTTCATGCAAAATCTTAAGGTACTAGGTCATGTCCAAGCCAATAAAGCCGGCTAAAAAGTGAATAATCGACAACTAATACTTGAATTGTACTACTCGTTACTTTTTATTGCTTCAACTTAGAAGCCTCCTCTGTGTTCTACTATGGTGCTTTTAGTGTCTCCGCATACCGCAGCACGTGACATAGCCTTGCAGACGATAAACGTAACCATTTCAGAGAGAAAAGCGGCCAAAGTGACGATCTGGCTTTAAGTCGATTCAATAACAAATGACGAAAACGGACGGATTTCTCAGGTTTTTAGTACATATGAACACTTTTCACATTCTCCCGTGCAACGCGGCTGCTAGTCCTCCTTTCATCCAAAATCTTAGGGTACTGGGTCATGTCCAAGCCAATAAAGCCAGCTAAAAAGTAAATAATCGACAACTAATACTTGAATTGTACTACTTGTTACTTTTTTTGCTTCAACTTAGAAGCTTCTTCTGTGTTCTACTATGGTGCTGTTAGTGTCTCCGCATACCGCAGCACGTGACATAGTTTTGCAGACGATAAACGTAACCGTCTCAGAGAGAAAAGCGGCAATAGTGACGAATTGGCTTTAAGTCGATTCGATAACAAATGACGAAAACGGACGGATTTCTCAGGTTTTTACTACATATGAACCCTTTTCACATTCTCAGATGCAACGCAGCTGCTAGTCCACCTTTCATGCAAAATCTTAAGGTTCCACCTCCTGTCCAAGGCACCAAAGCCGGCTAAAAATCAATAATCGTAACCAAAACTTGAATTGTACTACTTCTTACTGGCCATTGCTTCAACTTAGAAGCTTATTCTGTGTTCTACTATGGTGCTTTTAGTGTCTCCGCATACCGCAGCACGCGACATAGCTTTGCAGACGATAAATGTAACCGTCTCAGAGAGAAAAGCGGCCAATATGACTATCTGGCTTTAAGTCGATTCAATAACAAATTACGAAAACGGACGGATTTCTCAGGTTTTTACTACATATGAACACTTTTCACATTCTCCCGTGCACCGCGGCTGCTAGTCCTCCTTTCATGCAAAATCTTAAGGTTCCACCTCATATCCAAGGCACCAAAGCCGGCTAAAAATCAATAATCGATAACCAAAACTTGAACTGTACTGCTTCTTATGGCTATTGCTTCAACTTAGAAGCTTCTTGTGTGTTCTACTGTGGTGCTTTCAGTGTCTCCGCATACCGCAGCACGCGACATTGCTTTGCAGACGATAAATGTAACCGTCTCAGAGAGAAAAGCGGCCAATGTGACGATCTGGCTTTAAGTCGATTCGATAACAAAAGACGAAAACGGACGGATTTCTCAGGTTTTTACTACATATGAACACCTTTCACATTCTCCCGTGCAACGCGGCAACCAGTCCTCTTTTCATGCAAAATCTTAAGGTCCTAGGTCATGTCCAAGCCACCAAAACTGGCTAAAAAGTGAATAATCGACAACTAATACTTGAATTGTACTACTTCTTACTGGCTATTACTTCAACTTAGAAGCTTCTTCTGTGTTCTACTATGGTGCTTTTAGTGTCTCCGCATACCGCAAGACGCGACACAGCAGACGATGAATGTAACCGATTCAGAGAGAAGAGCGGCCAATGTCACGATCGGGCTTTAAGTAGATTAGATAACAAATGACGAAAACGGGCGGATTTCTCAGGATTTTACTACATATGAACCCTTTTCACATTCTCCCGTGCAACGCAGCTGCTAGACCTCCTTTCATGCAAAATCTTAAGGTTCCACCTCATGTCCAAGGCACCAAAGCCGCTAAAAACAATAATCGATAACCAAAACTTGAATTGTACTGCTTCTTACTGGCTATTGCTTCCACTTAGAAGCTTCTTCTGTGTTCTACTATGGTGCTTTTAGTGTCTCCGCATACCGCAGCACGCGACATAGCTTTGCAGACGATAAATGTAACCGATCCAGAGAGAAGAGTGGCAAATGTAACGATCTGGCTTTAAGTAGATTAGATAACAAATGACGAAAACGGGGGGATTTCTCAGGTTTTTAATACATATGAACCCTTTTTACATTCTACCGTGCAACGCAGCTGCTAGTCCTCCTTTCATGCAAAATCTTAAGGTTCCACCTCTTGTCCAAGGCACCAAAGCCGCTAAAAAACAATAATCGATAACCAAAACTTGAATTGTACTGCTTCTTATGGCTATTGCTTCAACTTAGAAGCTTCTTCTGTGCTCTACTATGGTGCTTTTAGTGTCTCCGCATACCGCAGCACGCGACATAGCTTTGCAGACGATAAATGTAACCGTCTCAGAGAGAAAAGCGGCCAATGTGGCGATCTGGGTTTAAGTCGATTCGATAACAAATTACGAAAACGGACGGATTTCTCAGGTTTTTACTACATATGAACCCTTTACACATTCTCCAGTGCAACGCAGCTGCTAGTACTCTTTTCATGCAAAATGTTAAGGTTCCACCTCTTGTCCAAGTCACCAAAGCCGCTAAAAATCAATAATCGATAACCAAAACTTGAATTGTACTGCTTCTTATGGCTATTGCTTCAACTTAGAAGCTTTTTCTGTGTTCTACTATGGTGCTTTTAGTGTCTCCGCATACCGCAGCACGCGACGTAGCTTTGCAGACGATAAATGTAACCGTCTCAGAGAGAAAAGCGGCCAATGTGACGATCTGGCTTTAAGTCGATTCGATCACAAATGACGAAAACGGACGGATTTCTCAGGTTTTTACTACATATGAACACCTTTCACATTCTCCCGTGCAACGCGGCTACCAGCCCTCCTTTCATGCAAAATCTTAAGGGCCTAGGTCATGTCCAAGCCACCAAAACTGGCTAAAAAGTGAATAATCGACGCCTAAAACTTGAATTTTACTACTTCTTACTGGCTATTACTTCAACTTAGAAGCTTCTTCTGTGTGCTACTATGGTGCTCTTAGTGTCTCCGCATACCGCAGCACGCGACATAGCTTTGCAGACGATAAATGTAACCGTCTCAGAGAGAAAAGCGGCCAATGTGACGATCTGGCTTTAAGTCGATTCGATAACAAATGACGAAAACGGACGGATTTATCAGGTTTTTAGTACATATGAACACTTTTTCACATTCTCCCGTGCAACGCGACTGCTAGTCCTCCTTTCATGCAAAATCTTAAGGTCCTAGGTCATGTCCAAGCCACCAAAGCCGGCTAAAAAGTGAATAATCGACGCCTAAAACTTGAATTGTACTACTTCTTACTGGCTATTACTTCAACTTAGAAGCTTCTTCTGTGTTCTACTATGGTGCTTTTAGTGTCTCCGCATACCGCAGCACGTGACATAGCTTTGTAGACGATAAACGTAACCGTTTCAGAGAGAAAAGCGGCCATAGTGACGATCTGGCTTTAAGTCGATTCGATAACAAATGACGAAAACGGACGGATTTCTGAGGTTTTTACTACATGCGAACCCTTTTCACATTCTCCCGTGCAACGCGGCTGCTAGTCCTCCTTTCAAGCAAAATCTTAAGGTTCCACCTCATGTCCAAGGCACCAAATCCGGCTAAAAATCAATAATAGATAACCAAAACATTGAATTGTACTACTTCTTACTGACCATTGCTTCAACTTAGAAGCTTATTCTGTGTTCTACTATGGTGCTTTTAAGGTCTCCGCATACCGCAGCACGCGACATAGCTTTGAGGACGATAAATGTAACCGTCTCAGAGAGAAAAGCGGCAATAGTGACGAATTGGCTTTAAGTCGATTCAATAACAAATGACGAAAACGGACGGATTTCTCAGGTTTTTACTACATATGAACACTTTTCACATTCTCCCGTGCACCGCGGCTGCTAGTCCTCCTTTCATGCAAAATCTTAAGGTCCTAGGTCATGTCCAAGCCACCAAAGCCGGCTAAAATGTGGATAATCGACAACTAACACTTGAATTGTACTACTTCTTACTGGCTATTGCTTTAACTTAGAAGCTTCTTCTGTGTTCTACTATGGTGCTTTTAGTGTCTCCGCATACCGCAGCACGCGACATAGCTTTGCAGACGATAAATGTAATCGTCTCAGAGAGAAAAGCGACCAATGTGGCGATCTGGCTTTAAGTCGATTCGATAACAAATGCCGAAAACGGACGGATTTCTCAGGTTTTTACTACATATGAACACTTTTCACATTCTCCCGTGCAACGCGGCTGCTAGTCCTCCTTTCATGCAAAATCTTAAGGTACTAGGTCATGTCCAAGCCAATAAAGCCGGCTAAAAAGTGAATAATCGACAACTAATACTTGAATTGTACTACTCGTTACTTTTTATTGCTTCAACTTAGAAGCCTCCTCTGTGTAACACGCGATCTAGTTTAGTGTCTCCGCATACCGCAGCACGTGACATAGCCTTGCAGACGATAAACGTAACCATTTCAGAGAGAAAAGCGGCCAAAGTGACGATCTGGCTTTAAGTCGATTCAATAACAAATGACGAAAACGGACGGATTTCTCAGGTTTTTAGTACATATGAACACTTTTCACATTCTCCCGTGCAACACGGCTGCTAGTCCTCCTTTCATCCAAAATCTTAGGGTACTGGGTCATGTCCAAGCCAATAAAGCCAGCTAAAAAGTAAATAATCGACAACTAATACTTGAATTGTACTACTTGTTACTTTTTATTGCTTCAACTTAGAAGCTTCTTCTGTGTTCTACTATGGTGCTTTTAGTGTCTCCGCATACCGCAGCACGTGACATAGTTTTGCAGACGATAAACGTAACCGTCTCAGAGAGAAAAGCGGCAATAGTGACGAATTGGCTTTAAGTCGATTCGATAACAAATGACGAAAACGGACGGATTTCTCAGGTTTTTACTACATATGAACACTTTTCACATTCTCCCGTGCACCGCGGCTGCTAGTCCTCCTTTCATGCAAAATATTAAGGTCCTAGGTCATATCCAAGCCACCAAAGCCGGCTAAAATGTGAATAATCGACAACTAAAACCTGAATTGTACTACTTCTTACTGGCCATTGCCTCAACTTAGAAGCTTCATCTGTGTTCTACTATGGTGCTTTTAGTGTCTCCGCATACCGCAGCACGCGACATAGCTTTGCAGAAGATAAATGTAACCGTCTCAGAGAGAAAAGAGGCCAATGTGACGATCTGGCTTTAAGTCGATACGATAACAAATTACGAAAACGGACGGATTTCTCAGGGTTTTTACTACATATGAACCCTTTACACATTCTCCCGTGCAACGCAGCTGCTAGTCCTCTTTTCATGCAAAATGTTAAGGTTCCACCTCTTGTCCAAGTCACCAAAGCCGCTAAAAATCAATAATCGATAACCAAAACTTGAATTGTACTGCTTCTTATGGCTATTGCTTCAACTTAGAAGCTTTTTCTGTGTTCTACTATGGTGCTTTTAGTGTCTCCGCATACCGCAGCACGCGACGTAGCTTTGCAGACGATAAATGTAACCGTCTCAGAGAGAAAAGCGGCCAATGTGACGATCTGGCTTTAAGTCGATTCGATCACAAATGACGAAAACGGACGGATTTCTCAGGTTTTTACTACATATGAACACCTTTCACATTCTCCCGTGCAACGCGGCTACAAGTCCTCCTTTCATGCAAAATCTTAAGGGCCTAGGTCATGTCCAAGCCACAAAAACTGGCTAAAAAGTGAATAATCGACGACTAAAACTTGAATTTTACTACTTCTTACTGGCTATTACTTCAACTTAGAAGCTTCTTCTGTGTTCTACTATGGTGCTCTTAGTGTCTCCGCATACCGCAGCACGCGACATAGCTTTGCAGACGATAAATGTAACCGTCTCAGAGAGAAAAGCGGCCAATGTGACGATCTCGCTTTAAGTCGATTCGATAACAAATGACGAAAACGGACGGATTTATCAGGTTTTTAGTACATATGAACACTTTTCACAGTCTCCCGTGCAACGCGGCTGCTAGTCCTCCTTTCATGCAAAATCTTAAGGTACTAGGTCATGTCCAAGCCAATAAAGCCGGCTAAAAAGTCAATAATCGACAATTAATACTTGAATTGTACTACTTGTTACTTTATATTGCTTCAACTTAGAAGCTTCTTCTGTGTTCTACTATGGTGATTTTAGTGTCTCTGCATACCGCAGCACGTGACATAGCTTTGCAGACGATAAACGTAACCGTTTCAGAGAGAAAATCGTCCATATTGACGATCTGGCTTTAAGTCGATTCGATAACAAATGACGAAAGCGAACGGATTTCTCAGGTTTTTACTACATATGAACACTTTTCACATTCTCCCGTGCACCGCGACTGCTAGTCCTCCTTTCATGCAAAATATTAAGGTCCTAGGTCATGTCCAAGCCACCAAAGCCGGCTAAAATGTGAATAATAGATAGCCAAAACTTGAATTGTACTACATCTTACTGGCTATTGCTTCAACTTAGAAGCTTCTTCTGTGTTCTAATATGGTGCTTTTAGTGTCTCCGCATACCGCAGCACGCGACATAGCTTTGCAGACGATAAATGTAACCGATTCAGAGAGAAGAGCGGCCAATGTGACGATCTGGCTTTAAGTAGATTCGGTAACAAATGACGAAAACGGACGGATTTCTCAGGTTTTTGCGACATATGAAACCTTTTCACATTCTCCCGTGCAACGCAGCTGCGAGTCCTTCTTTCATGCAAAATCTTAAGGTTCCACCTCATGTCCAAGGCACCAAAGCCGGCTAAAAATCAATAATCGGTAACCAAAACTTTAATTGTACTGCTTCTTATGGCTATTGCTTCAACTTAGAAGCTTCTTCTGTGTTCTACAATGGTGCTTTTAGTGTCTCCGCATACCGCAGCACGCGACATTGCTTTGCAGACGATAAATGTAACCGTCTCAGAGAGAAAAGCGGCCAATGTGACGATCTGGCTTTAAGTCGATTCGATAACAAATGACGAAAACGGACGGATTTCTGAGGTTTTTACTACATATGAACACCTTTCACATTCTCCCGTGCAACGCGGCTACCAGTCCTCCTATCACGCAAAATCTTAAGGTCCTAGGTCATGTCCAAGCCACCAAAACTTTCTAAAAAGTGAATAATCGACGCCTAAAACTTGAATTGTACTACTTCTTACTGGCTATTACTTCAACCTAGAAGCTTCTTCTGTGTTGTACTATGGTGCTTTTAGTGTCTCCGCATACCGCAGCACGCGACATAGCTTTGCAGACGATAAATGTAACCGTCTCAGAGAGAAAAGCGTCAATGTGACGATCTGGCTTTAAGTCGATTCGATAACAAATGACGAAAACGGACGGATTTCTCAGGTTTTTACTACATATGAACACTTTTAACATTCTCCCGTGGAACGCGGCTGCTAGTCCTCCTTTCATGCAAAATCGTAAGGTACTAGGTCATGTCCAAGCCAATAAAGCCGCCTAAAAAGTGAATAATCGACAACTAATATTGAATTGTACTACTTGTTACTTTTTATTGCTTCAACTTAGAAGCTTCTTCTGTGTTCTACTATGGTGCTTTTAGTGTCTCCGCATACCGCAGCACGCGACATAGCTTTGCAGACGATATACGTAACCGTCTCAGAGAGAAAAGCGGCCAATGTGGCCATCTGGCTTTAAGTCGATTCGATAACAAATGACGAAAACGGATGGATTTCTCAGGTTTTTAGTACATATGAACACTTTTTCACATTCTCCCGTGCAACGCGACTGCTAGTCCTCCTTTCATGCAAAATCTTAAGGTCCTAGGTCATGTCCAAGCCACCAAAGCCGGCTAAAAAGTGAATAATCGACGCTTAAAACTTGAATTGTACTACTTCTTACTGGCTATTACTTCAACTTAGAAGCTTCTTCTGTGTTCTACTATGGAGCTTTTAGTGTCTCCGCATACCGCAGCACGTGACATAGCTTTGTAGACGATAAACGTAACCGTTTCAGAGAGAAAAGCGGCCATAGTGACGATCTGGCTTTAAGTCGATTCGATAACAAATGACGAAAACGTACGGATTTCTGAGGTTTTTACTACATACGAACCCTTTTCACATTCTCCCGAGCAACGCGGCTGCTAGTCCTCCTTTCATGCAAAATCTTAAGGTCCTAGGTCATGTCCAAGCCACCAAAGCCGGCTAAAATGTGGATAATCGACAACTAACACTTGAATTGTACTACTTCTTACTGGCTATTGCTTCAACTTAGAAGCTTCTTCTGTGTTCTACTATAGTGCTTTTAGTGTCTCCGCATACCGCAGCACGCGACATAGCTTTGCAGACGATAAATGTAACCGTCTCAGAGAGAAAAGCGGCCAATGTGACGATCTGGCTTTAAGTCGATTCGATAACAAAAGACGAAAACGGACGGATTTCTCAGGTTTTTACTACATATGAACGCTTTTCACATTCTCCCATTCAACGCGGCTGCTAGTCCTCCTTTCATGCAAGATCTGAAGGTCCTAGGTCATGTCCAAGCCACCAAAACTGGCTAAGAAGTGAATAATCGACGCCTAAAACTTGAATTGTACTACGTCTTACCGGCTATTACTTCAACAAAGAAGCTTCTTCTGTGTTCTACTATGGTGCTTTTAGTGTCTCCGCATACCGCAGCACGTGACATAGTTTTGCAGACGATAAACGTAACCGTCTCAGAGAGAAAAGCGGCAATAGTGACGATCTGGCTTTAAGTCGATTCGATAACAAATGACGAAAATGGATGGATTTCTCAGGTTTTTACTACATATGAACACTTTTCACATTCTGCCGTGCAACGCGGCTGCTAGTCCTCCTTTCATGCAAAATCTTAAGGTCCTAGGTCATGTCCAAGCCACCAAAGACGGCTAAAAAGTGAATAATCGACGCCTAAAACTTGAATTGTACTACATCTTACTGGCTATTACTACAACATAGAAGCTTCTTCTGTGTTCTACTATGGTGCTTTTAGTGTCACCGCATACCGCAGCACGCGACGTAGCTTTGCAGACGATAAATGTAACCGTCTCAGAGAGAAAAGCGGCCAATGTGACGATCTGGCTTTAAGACGATTCGATAACAAATGACGAAAACGGACGGATTTCTCAGGTTTTTACTACATATGAACACCTCTCACATTCTCCCGTGCAACGCTTCTGCTAGTCCTCCTTTCATGCAAAATCTTAAGGTCCTAGGTCATGTCCAAGCCACCAAACTGGCTAAAAAGTGAATAATCGACGCCTAAAACTTGAATTGTACTAATTCTTACTGGCTATTACTTCAACTTAGAAGCTTCTTCTGTGTTCTACTATGGTGCTTTTAGTGTCTCCGCATACCGCAGCACGCGACATAGCTTTGCAGACGATAAATGTAACGGTCTCAGAGAGAAAAGCGGCCAATGTGACGATCTGGCTTTAAGTCGATTCGATAACAAAAGACGAAAACGGACGGATTTCTCAGGTTTTTACTACATATGAACACTTTTCACATTCTCCCGTGCAACGCGGCTGCTAGTCCTCCATTCATGCAAAATCTTAAGGTCCTAGGTCATGTCCAAGCCACCAAAACTGGCTAAAAAGTGAATAATCGACGCTTAAAACTTGAATTGTACTACTTCTTACCGGCTATTACTTCAACTTAGAAGCTTCTTCTGTGTTCTACTATGGTGCTTTTAGTGTCTCCGCATACCGCAGCACGCGACGTAGCTTTGCAGACGATAAATGTAACCGTCTCAGAGAGAAAAGCGGCCAATGTGACGATCTGGCTTTAAGTCGATTCGATAACAAATGACGAAAACGGACGGATTTCTCAGGTATTTACTACATATGAACACTTTTCACATTCTCCCGTGCAACGCAGCTGCTAGTCCTCCTTTCATGCAAAATCTTAAGGTTCCACCTCTTGTCCAAGGCACCAAAGCCGCTAAAAAACAATAATCGATAACCAAAACTTGAATTGTACTGCTTCTTATGGCTATTGCTTCAACTTAGAAGCTTCTTCTGTGTTCTACTATGGTGCTTTTAGTGTCTCCGCATACCGCAGCACGTGACATAGTTTTGCAGACGATAAACGTAACCGTCTCAGAGAGAAAAGCGGCAATAGTGACGATCTGGCTTTAAGTCGATTCGATAACAAATGACGAAAACGGACGGATTTCTCAGGTTTTTACTACATATGAACACTTTTCACATTCTCCCGTGCACCGCGGCTGCTAGTCCTCCTTTCATGCAAAATATTAAGGTCCCAGGTCATGTCCAAGCCACCAGAGCCGGCTAAAATGTGAATAATCGACAACTAAAACTTGAATTGTACTACTTCTTACTGGCTATTGCTTCAACTTAGAAGCTTATTCTGTGTTCTACTATGGTGCTTTTAGTATCTCCGCATACCGCAGCACGCGACATAGCTTTGAAAACGATAAATGTAACCGATTCAGAGAGAAGAGCGGCCAATGTGACGATCTGGCTTTAAGTAGATTCGATAACAATTGACGAAAACGGGCGGATTTCTCAGGTTTTTACTACATATGAACGCTTTTCACATTTTCCCGTGCAACGCGGCTGCTAGTCCTCCTTTCATGCAAAATCATATGGTTCCACCCATTGTCCAAGGCACCAAAGCCGCCTAAAAAGTGAATAATCGATAACCAAAACTTGAATTGTACTGCTTCTTATGGCTATTGCTTCAGCTTAGAAGCTTCTTCTGTGTAATACTATGGTGCTTTTAGTGTCTCCGCATACCGCAGCACGCGACATAGCTTTGCAGACGATAAATGTAACCGTCTCAGAGAGAAAAGCGGCCAATGTGACGATCTGGCTTTAAGTCGATTCGATAACAAAAGACGAAATCGGACGGATTTCTCAGGTTTTTACTACATATGAACGCTTTTCACATTCTCCCATACAACGCGGCTGCTAGTCCTCCTTTCATGCAAGATCTGAAGGTCCTAGGTCATGTCCAAGCCACCAAAACTGGCTAAAAAGTGAATAATCGACGCCTAAAACTTGAATTGTACTACGTCTTACCGGCTATTACTTCAACTTAGAAGCTTCTTCTGTGTTCTACTATGGTGCTTTTAGTGTCTCCGCATACCGCAGCACGTGACATAGTTTTGCAGACGATAAACGTAACCGTCTCAGAGAGAAAAGCGGCAATAGTGACGATCTGGCTTTAAGTCGATTCGATAACAAATGACGAAAACGGATGGATTTCTCAGGTTTTTACTACATATGAACACTTTTCACATTCTGCCGTGCAACGCGGCTGCTAGTCCTCCTTTCATGCAAAATCTTAAGGTCCTAGGTCATGTCCAAGCCACCAAAGACGGCTAAAAAGTGAATAATCGACGCCTAAAACTTGAATTGTACTACATCTTACTGGCTATTACTACAACATAGAAGCTTCTTCTGTGTTCTACTATGGTGCTTTTAGTGTCACCGCATACCGCAGCACGCGACGTAGCTTTGCAGACGATAAATGTAACCGTCTCAGAGAGAAAAGCGGCCAATGTGACGATCTGGCTTTAAGACGATTCGATAACAAATGACGAAAACGGACGGATTTCTCAGGTTTTTACTACATATGAACACCTCTCACATTCTCCCGTGCAACGCTTCTACTAGTCCTCCTTTCATGCAAAATATTAAGGTCCTAGGTCATGTCCAAGCCACCAAACTGGCTAAAAAGTGAATAATCGACGCCTAAAACTTGAATTGTACTAATTCTTACTGGCTATTACTTCAACTTAGAAGCTTCTTCTACTATGCTGCTTTTAGTGTCTCCGCATACCGCAGCACGCGACATAGCTTTGCAGACGATAAATGTAACGGTCTCAGAGAGAAAAGCGGCCAATGTGACGATCTGGCTTTAAGTCGATTCGATAACAAAAGACGAAAACGGACGGATTTCTCAGGTTTTTACTACATATGAACACTTTTCACATTCTCCCGTGCAACGCGGCTGCTAGTCCTCCATTCATGCAAAATCTTAAGGTCCTAGGTCATGTCCAAGCCACCAAAACTGGCTAAAAAGTGAATAATCGACGCCTAAAACTTGAATTGTACTACTTCTTACCGGCTATTACTTCAACTTAGAAGCTTCTTCTGTGTTCTACTATGGTGCTTTTAGTGTCTCCGCATACCGCAGCACGCGACATAGCTTTGCAGACGATAAATGTAACCGTCTCAGAGAGAAAAGCGGCCAATGTGACGATCTGGCTTTAAGTCGATTCGATAACAAATGACGAAAACGGACGGATTTCTCAGGTATTTACTACATATGAACACTTTTCACATTCTCCCGTGCAACGCAGCTGCTAGTCCTCCTTTCATGCAAAATCTTAAGGTTCCACCTCTTGTCCAAGGCACCAAAGCCGCTAAAAAACAATAATCGATAACCAAAACTTGAATTGTACTGCTTCTTATGGCTATTGCTTCAACTTAGAAGCTTCTTCTGTGTTCTACTATGGTGCTTTTAGTGTCTCCGCATACCGCAGCACGTGACATAGTTTTGCAGACGATAAACGTAACCGTCTCAGAGAGAAAAGCGGCAATAGTGACTATCTGGCTTTAAGTCGATTCGATAACAAATGACGAAAACGGACGGATTTCTCAGGTTTTTACTACATATGAACACTTTTCACATTCTCCCGTGCACCGCGGCTGCTAGTCCTCCTTTCATGCAAAATATTAAGGTCCCAGGTCATGTCCAAGCCACCAAAGCCGGCTAAAATGTGAATAATCGACAACTAAAACTTGAATTGTACTACTTCTTACTGGCTATTGCTTCAACTTAGAAGCTTATTCTGTGTTTTACTATGGTGCTTTTAGTATCTCCGCATACCGCAGCACGCGACATAGCTTTGAAAACGATAAATGTAACCGATTCAGAGAGAAGAGCGGCCAATGTGATGATCTGGCTTTAAGTAGATTCGATAACAATTGACGAAAACGGGCGGATTTCTCAGGTTTTTACTACATATGAAAGCTTTTCACATTTTCCCGTGCAACGCGGCTGCTAGTCCTCCTTTCATGCAAAATCATATGGTTCCACCCATTGTCCAAGGCACCAAAGCCGCCTAAAAAGTGAATAATCGATAACCAAAACTTGAATTGTACTGCTTCTTATGGCTATTGCTTCAGCTTAGAAGCTTCTTCTGTGTAATACTATGGTGCTTTTAGTGTCTCCGCATACCGCAGCACGCGACATAGCTTTGCAGACGATAAATGTAACCGTCTCAGAGAGAAAAGCGGCCAATGTGACGATCTGGCTTTAAGTCGATTCGATAACAAATGACGAAAACGGACGGATTTCTCAGGTTTTTACTACATATGAACACTTTTCACATTCTCCCATGCAACGCGGCTGCTAGTCCTCCTTTCATGCAAGATCTTAAGGTCCTAGGTCATGTCCAAGCCACCAAAACTGGCTAAAAAGTGAATAATCGACGCCTAAAACTTGAATTGTTCTACGTTTTACCGGCTATTACTTCAACTTAGAAGCTTCTTCTGTGTTCTACTATGGTGCTTTTAGTGTCTCCGCATACCGCAGCACGTGAGATAGCTTTGCAGACGATAAACGTAACCGTTTCAGAGAGAAAAGCGGCCAATGTGACGATCTGGCTTTAAGTAGATTCGATAACAAATGAAGAAAACGGACGGATTTCTCAGGTTTTTACTACATATGAACCCTTTTCACAATCTCCCGTGCAACCCAGCTGCTAGTCCTCCTTTCATGCAAAATCTTAAGGTTCGACCTCATGTCCAAGGCACCAAAGCCGGCTAAAAATCAATAATCGATAACAAAAACATGAATTGTACTACTTCTTACTGACCATTGCTTCAACTTAGAAGCTTATTCTGTGTTCTACTATGGTGCTTTTAGTGTCACCGCATACCGCAGCACGCGACGTAGCTTTGCAGACGATAAATGTAACCGTCTCTGAGAGAAAAGCGGCCAATGTGACGATCTGGCTTTAAGACGATTCGATAACAAATGACGAAAACGGACGGATTTCTCAGGTTTTTACTACATATGAACACCTCTCACATTCTCCCGTGCAACGCTTCTACTAGTCCTCCTTTCATGCAAAATATTAAGGTCCTAGGTCATGTCCAAGCCACCAAACTGGCTAAAAAGTGAATAATCGACGCCTAAAACTTGAATTGTACTAATTCTTACTGGCTATTACATCAACTTAGAAGCTTCTTCTACTATGCTGCTTTTAGTGTCTCCGCATACCGCAGCACGCGACATAGCTTTGCAGACGATAAATGTAACGGTCTCAGAGAGAAAAGCGGCCAATGTGACGATCTGGCTTTAAGTCGATTCGATAACAAAAGACGAAAACGGACGGATTTCTCAGGTTTTTACTACATATGAACACTTTTCACATTCTCCCGTGCAACGCGGCTGCTAGTCCTCCATTCATGCAAAATCTTAAGGTCCTAGGTCATGTCCAAGACACCAAAACTGGCTAAAAAGTGAATAATCGACGCCTAAAACTTGAATTGTACTACTTCTTACCGGCTATTACTTCAACTTAGAAGCTTCTTCTGTGTTCTACTATGGTGCTTTTAGTGTCTCCGCATACCGCAGCACGCGACGTAGCTTTGCAGACGATAAATGTAACCGTCTCAGAGAGAAAAGCGGCCAATGTGACGATCTGGCTTTAAGTCGATTCGATAACAAATGACGAAAACGGACGGATTTCTCAGGTATTTACTACATATGAACACTTTTCACATTCTCCCGTGCAACGCAGCTGCTAGTCCTCCTTTCATGCAAAATCTTAAGGTTCCACCTCTTGTCCAAGGCACCAAAGCCGCTAAAAAACAATAATCGATAACCAAAACTTGAATTGTACTGCTTCTTATGGCTATTGCTTCAACTTAGAAGCTTCTTCTGTGTTCTACTATGGTGCTTTTAGTGTCTCCGCATACCGCAGCACGTGACATAGTTTTGCAGACGATAAACGTAACCGTCTCAGAGAGAAAAGCGGCAATAGTGACGATCTGGCTTTAAGTCGATTCGATAACAAATGACGAAAACGGACGGATTTCTCAGGTTTTTACTACATATGAACACTTTTCACATTCTCCCGTGCACCGCGGCTGCTAGTCCTCCTTTCATGCAAAATATTAAGGTCCCAGGTCATGTCCAAGCCACCAGAGCCGGCTAAAATGTGAATAATCGACAACTAAAACTTGAATTGTACTACTTCTTACTGGCTATTGCTTCAACTTAGAAGCTTATTCTGTGTTCTACTATGGTGCTTTTAGTATCTCCGCATACCGCAGCACGCGACATAGCTTTGAAAACGATAAATGTAACCGATTCAGAGAGAAGAGCGGCCAATGTGACGATCTGGCTTTAAGTAGATTCGATAACAATTGACGAAAACGGGCGGATTTCTCAGGTTTTTACTACATATGAACGCTTTTCACATTTTCCCGTGCAACGCGGCTGCTAGTCCTCCTTTCATGCAAAATCATATGGTTCCACCCATTGTCCAAGGCACCAAAGCCGCCTAAAAAGTGAATAATCGATAACCAAAACTTGAATTGTACTGCTTCTTATGGCTATTGCTTCAGCTTAGAAGCTTCTTCTGTGTAATACTATGGTGCTTTTAGTGTCTCCGCATACCGCAGCACGCGACATAGCTTTGCAGACGATAAATGTAACCGTCTCAGAGAGAAAAGCGGCCAATGTGACGATCTGGCTTTAAGTCGATTCGATAACAAAAGACGAAAACGGACGGATTTCTCAGGTTTTTACTACATATGAACGCTTTTCACATTCTCCCATTCAACGCGGCTGCTAGTCCTCCTTTCATGCAAGATCTGAAGGTCCTAGGTCATGTCCAAGCCACCAAAACTGGCTAAAAAGTGAATAATCGACGCCTAAAACTTGAATTGTACTACGTCTTACCGGCTATTACTTCAACTTAGAAGCTTCTTCTGTGTTCTACTATGGTGCTTTTAGTGTCTCCGCATACCGCAGCACGTGACATAGTTTTGCAGACGATAAACGTAACCGTCTCAGAGAGAAAAGCGGCAATAGTGACGATCTGGCTTTAAGTCGATTCGATAACAAATGACGAAAACGGATGGATTTCTCAGGTTTTTACTACATATGAACACTTTTCACATTCTGCCGTGCAACGCGGCTGCTAGTCCTCCTTTCATGCAAAATCTTAAGGTCCTAGGTCATGTCCAAGCCACCAAAGACGGTTAAAAAGTGAATAATCGACGCCTAAAACTTGAATTGTACTACATCTTACTGGCTATTACTACAACATAGAAGCTTCTTCTGTGTTCTACTATGGTGCTTTTAGTGTCACCGCATACCGCAGCACGCGACGTAGCTTTGCAGACGATAAATGTAACCGTCTCAGAGAGAAAAGCGGCCAATGTGACGATCTGGCTTTAAGACGATTCGATAACAAATGACGAAAACGGACGGATTTCTCAGGTTTTTACTACATATGAACACCTCTCACATTCTCCCGTGCAACGCTTCTACTAGTCCTCCTTTCATGCAAAATATTAAGGTCCTAGGTCATGTCCAAGCCACCAAACTGGCTAAAAAGTGAATAATCGACGCCTAAAACTTGAATTGTACTAATTCTTACTGGCTATTACTTCAACTTAGAAGCTTCTTCTACTATGCTGCTTTTAGTGTCTCCGCATACCGCAGCACGCGACATAGCTTTGCAGACGATAAATGTAACGGTCTCAGAGAGAAAAGCGGCCAATGTGACGATCTGGCTTTAAGTCGATTCGATAACAAAAGACGAAAACGGACGGATTTCTCAGGTTTTTACTACATATGAACACTTTTCACATTCTCCCGTGCAACGCGGCTGCTAGTCCTCCATTCATGCAAAATCTTAAGGTCCTAGGTCATGTCCAAGCCACCAAAACTGGCTAAAAAGTGAATAATCGACGCCTAAAACTTGAATTGTACTACTTCTTACCGGCTATTACTTCAACTTAGAAGCTTCTTCTGTGTTCTACTATGGTGCTTTTAGTGTCTCCGCATACCGCAGCACGCGACGTAGCTTTGCAGACGATAAATGTAACCGTCTCAGAGAGAAAAGCGGCCAATGTGACGATCTGGCTTTAAGTCGATTCGATAACAAATGACGAAAACGGACGGATTTCTCAGGTATTTACTACATATGAACACTTTTCACATTCTCCCGTGCAACGCAGCTGCTAGTCCTCCTTTCATGCAAAATCTTAAGGTTCCACCTCTTGTCCAAGGCACCAAAGCCGCTAAAAAACAATAATCGATAACCAAAACTTGAATTGTACTGCTTCTTATGGCTATTGCTTCAACTTAGAAGCTTCTTCTGTGTTCTACTATGGTGCTTTTAGTGTCTCCGCATACCGCAGCACGTGACATAGTTTTGCAGACGATAAACGTAACCGTCTCAGAGAGAAAAGCGGCAATAGTGACGATCTGGCTTTAAGTCGATTCGATAACAAATGACGAAAACGGACGGATTTCTCAGGTTTTTACTACATATGAACACTTTTCACATTCTCCCGTGCACCGCGGCTGCTAGTCCTCCTTTCATGCAAAATATTAAGGTCCCAGGTCATGTCCAAGCCACCAAAGCCGGCTAAAATGTGAATAATCGACAACTAAAACTTGAATTGTACTACTTCTTACTGGCTATTGCTTCAACTTAGAAGCTTATTCTGTGTTCTACTATGGTGCTTTTAGTATCTCCGCATACCGCAGCACGCGACATAGCTTTGAAAACGATAAATGTAACCGATTCAGAGAGAAGAGCGGCCAATGTGACGATCTGGCTTTAAGTAGATTCGATAACAATTGACGAAAACGGGCGGATTTCTCAGGTTTTTACTACATATGAACGCTTTTCACATTTTCCCGTGCAACGCGGCTGCTAGTCCTCCTTTCATGCAAAATCATATGGTTCCACCCATTGTCCAAGGCACCAAAGCCCCTAAAAAGTGAATAATCGATAACCAAAACTTGAATTGTACTGCTTCTTATGGCTATTGCTTCAGCTTAGAAGCTTCTTCTGTGTAATACTATGGTGCTTTTAGTGTCTCCGCATACCGCAGCACGCGACATAGCTTTGCAGACGATAAATGTAACCGTCTCAGAGAGAAAAGCGGCCAATGTGACGATCTGGCTTTAAGTCGATTCGATAACAAATGACGAAAACGGACGGATTTCTCAGGTTTTTACTACATATGAACACTTTTCACATTCTCCCATGCAACGCGGCTGCTAGTCCTCCTTTCATGCAAGATCTTAAGGTCCTAGGTCATGTCCAAGCCACCAAAACTGGCTAAAAAGTGAATAATCGACGCCTAAAACTTGAATTGTTCTACGTCTTACCGGCTATTACTTCAACTTAGAAGCTTCTTCTGTGTTCTACTATGGTGCTTTTAGTGTCTCCGCATACCGCAGCACGTGAGATAGCTTTGCAGACGATAAACGTAACCGTTTCAGAGAGAAAAGCGGCCAATGTGACGATCTGGCTTTAAGTAGATTCGATAACAAATGAAGAAAACGGACGGATTTCTCAGGTTTTTACTACATATGAACCCTTTTCACAATCTCCCGTGCAACCCAGCTGCTAGTCCTCCTTTCATGCAAAATCTTAAGGTTCGACCTCATGTCCAAGGCACCAAAGCCGGCTAAAAATCAATAATCGATAACAAAAACATGAATTGTACTACTTCTTACTGACCATTGCTTCAACTTAGAAGCTTATTCTGTGTTCTACTATGGTGCTTTTAGTGTCTCCGCATACCGCAGCACGCGACATAGCTTTGCAGACGATAAATGTAACCGTCTCAGAGAGAAAAGCGGCGAATGTGACGATCTGGCTTTAAGTCGATTCTATAACAAATGACGAAAACGGAAGGATTTCTCAGGTTTTTACTACATATGAACACTTTTCACATTCTCCCGTGCAACGCGGCTGCTAGTCCTCCTTTCATGCAAAATCTTAAGGTCCTAGGTCATGTCCAAGCCACCAAAGACGGCTAAAAAGTGAATAATCGACGCCTAAAACTTGAATTGTACTACTTCTTACTGGCTATTACTACAACATAGAAGCTTCTTCTGTGTTCTACTATGGTGCTTTTAGTGTCACCGCATACCGCAGCACGCGACATAGCTTTGCAGACGATAAATGTAACCGTCTCAGAGAGAAAAGCGGCCAATGTAACGATCTGGCTTTAAGTCGATTCGATAACAAATGACGAAAACGGACGGATTTCTCAGGTTTTTACTACATATGAACACCTCTCACATTCTCCCGTGCAACGCTTCTACTAGTCCTCCTTTCATGCAAAATCTTAAGGTCCTAGGTCATGTCCAAGCCACCAAACTGGCTAAAAAGTGAATAATCGACGCCTAAAACTTGAATTGTACTAATTCTTACTGGCTATTACTTCAACTTAGAAGCTTCTTCTGTGTTCTACTATGCCGCTTTTAGTGTCTCCGCATACCGCAGCACGCGACATAGCTTTGCAGACGATAAATGTAACCGTCTCAGAGAGAAAAACGGCCAATGTGACGATCTGGCTTTAAGTCGATTCGATAACAAAAGACGAAAACGGACGGATTTCTCAGGTTTTTACTACATATGAACCCTTTTCACATACTCCCGTGCAACGCAGCTACTAGTCCTTCTTTCAAGCAAAATCTTGAGGTTCGACCTCATGTCCAAGGCACCAAAGCCGGCTAAAGATCAATAATCGATAGCCAAAACTTGAATTGTACTACTTCTTACTGGCCATTGCTTCAACTTAGAAGCTTATTCTGTGTTCCACTATGGTGCTTTTAGTGTCTCCGCATACCGCAGCACGCGACATAGCTTTGCAGACGATAAATGTAACCGTCTCAGAGAGAAAAGCGGCCAATGTGACGATCTGGCTTTAAGTCGATTCGATAACAAATGACGAAAACGGACGGATTTCTCAGGTTTTTGCTACATATGAACACTTTTCACATTCTCCCGTGCAACGCAGCTGCAAGTCCTCCTTTCATGCAAAATCTTTAGGTACTAGGTCATGTCCAAGCCAATAAAGCCGGCTAAAAAGTGAATAATCGACAACTAATACTTGAATTGTACTACTTGTTACTTTTTATTGCTTCAACTTAGAAGCTTCTTCTGTGTTCTACTATGGTGCTTTTAGTGTCTCCGCATACCGCAGCACGTGACATAGCTTTGCAGACGATAAACGTAACCATTTCAGAGAGAAAAGCGGCCATAGTGACGATCTGGCTTTAAGTCGATTCGATAACAAATGACAAAAACGGACGGATTTCTCAGGTTTTTACTACATATGAACCCTTTTCACATACTCCCGTGCAACGCAGCTACTAGTCCTTCTTTCAAGCAAAATCTTGAGGTTCGACCTCATGTCCAAGGCACCAAAGCCGGCTAAAGATCAATAATCGATAGCCAAAACTTGAATTGTACTACTTCTTACTGGCCATTGCTTCAACTTAGAAGCTTATTCTGTGTTCCACTATGGTGCTTTTAGTGTCTCCGCATACCGCAGCACGCGACATAGCTTTGCAGACGATAAATGTAACCGTCTCAGAGAGAAAAGCGGCCCATGTGACGATCTGGCTTTAAGTCGGTTCGATAACAAATGACAAAAACGGACGGATTTCTCAGGTTTTTAGTACATATGAACACTTTTCACATTCTCCCGTGCAACGCGGCTGCTAGTCCTACTTTCATGCAAAATCTTAAAGTCCTAGGTCATGTCCAAGCCACCAAAGCCGGCTAAAGAGTGAATAATCGACGCCTAAAACTTGAATTGTACTACTTCTTACTGGCTATTACTTCATTTTAGAAGCTTCTTCTGTGTTCTACTATGGTGCTTTTAGTGTCTCCGCATACCACAGCACGCGACATAGCTTTGCAGACGATAAATGTAACCGTCTCAGAGAGAAAAGCGGCCAATGTGACGATCTGGCTTTAAGTCGATTCGTTAACAATTGACGAAAACGGACGGATATCACAGGTTCTTACTACATATGAACACCTTTCACATTCTCCCGTGCAACGCGGCTACCAGTCCTCCTTTCATGCAAAATCTTAAGGTCCTAGGTCATGTCCAAGCCACCAAAACTGTCTAAAAAGTGAATAATCGACGCCTAAAACTTGAATTGTACTACTTCTTACTGGCTATTACTTCAACTTAGAAGCTTCTTCTGTGTTCTACTATGCTGCTTTTAGTGTCTCCGCATACCGCAGCACGCGACATAGCCTTGCAGACGATAAACGTAACCATTTCAGAGAGAAAAGCGGCCATAGTGACGATCTGGCTTTAAGTCGATTCGATAACAAATGACGAAAACGGACGGATTTCTCGAGTTTTTACTACATATGAACCCTTTTGACATTCTCCCGTGCAACGCAGCTGCTAGTCCTCCTTTCAAGCAAAATCTTAAGGTTCGACCTCATGTCCAAGGCACCAAAGCCGGCTAAAGATCAATAATCGATAGCCAAGACTTGAATTGTACTACTTCTTACTGGCCATTGTTTCAACTTAGAAGCTTATTCTGTGTTCCACTATGGTGCTTTTAGTGTCTCCGCATACCGCAGCACGCGACATAGCTTTGCAGACGATAAATGTAACCGTCTCAGAGAGAAAAGCGGCCAATGTGACGATCTGGCTTTAAGTCGATTCGATAACAAATGACGAAAACGGACGGATTTCTCAGGTTTTTAGTACATATGAACACTTTTCACATTCTCCCGTGCAACGCGGCTGCTAGTCCTCCTTTCAAGCAAAATCTTAAGGTACTAGGTCATGTCCAAGCCAATAAAGCCGGCTAAAAAGTGAATAATCGACAACTAATACTTGAATTGTTCTACTTCGTACTGGTTATTGCTTCAACTTAGAAGCTTCTTCTGTGTTCTACTATGGTGCTCTTAGTGTCTCCGCATACCGCAGCACGCGACATAGCTTTGCAGACGATAAATGTAACCGTCTCAGAGATAAAAGCGGCCAATGTGGCGATCTGGCTTTAAGTCGAATCGATAACAAATGACGAAAACGGACGGATTTCTCAGGTTTTTAGTACATATGAACACTTTCCACATTCACCCGTGCAACGCGGCTGCTAATCCTCCTTTCATGCAAAATCTTAAGGTACTAGGTCATGTCCAAGCCAATAAAGCCGGCTAAAAAGTGAATAATCGACAACTAATACTTGAATTATACTACTCGTTACTTTTTATTGCTTCAACTTAGAAGCTTCTTCTGTGTTCTACTATGGTGCTTTTAGTGTCTCCGCATACCGCAGCACGTGACATAGCCTTGCAGACGATAAACGTAACCATTTCAGAGAGAAAAGCGGCCACTGTGACGATCTGGCTTTAAGTCGATTCGATAACAAATGACGAAAACGGACGGATTTCTCAGGTTTTTACTACATATGAACTCCTTTCACATTCTCCCGTGCAACGCGGCTACCAGTCCTCCTTTCATGCAAAATCTTAAGGTCCTAGGTCATGTCCAAGGCACCAAAACTGGCTAAAAAGTGAATAATCGACGCCTAAAACTTGAATTGTACTACTTCTTACTGGCTATTACTTCAACTTAGAAGCTTCTTCTGTGTTCTACTATGGTGCTTTTAGTGTCTCCGCATACCGCAGCACGCGACATAGCTTTGCAGACGATAAATGTAACCGGCTCAGAGAGAAAAGCGGCCAATGTGACGATCTGGCTTTAAGTCGATTCGATAACAAATGACGAAAACGGACGGATTTCTTAGGTTTTTAGTACATATGAACACTTTTCACATTCTCCCGTGCAACGCGGCTGCAAGTCCTCCTTTCATGCAAAATCTTTAGGTACTAGGTCATGTCCAAGCCAATAAAGCCGGCTAAAAAGTAAATAATCGACAACTAATACTTGAATTGTACTACTTGTTACTTTTTATTGCTTCAACTTAGAAGCTTCTTCTGTGTTCTACTATGGTGTTTTTAGTGTCTCCGCATACCGCAGCACGTGACATAGCTTTGCAGACGATAAACGTAACCATTTCAGAGAGAAAAGCGGCCATAGTGACGATCTGGCTTTAAGTCGATTCGATAACAAATGACGAAAACGGACGGATTTCTCAGGTTTTTACAACATATGAACCCTTTTCACATACTCCCGTGCAACGCAGCTGCTAGTCCTTCTTTCAAGCAAAATCTAAAGGTTCGACCTCATGTCCAAGGCACCAAAGCCGGCTAAAGATCAATAATCGATAGCCAAACTTGAATTGTACTACTTCTTACTGGCCATTGCTTCAACTTAGAAGCTTATAATGTGTTCCACTATGGTGCTTTTAGTGTCTCCGCATACCGCAGCACGCGACATAGCTTTGCAGACGATAAATGTAACCGTCTCAGAGAGAAAAGCGGCCAATGTGACGATCTGGCTTTAAGTCGATTCGATAACAAATGACGAAAACGGACGGATTTCTCAGCTTTTTACTACATATGAACACTTTTCACATTCTCCCGTGCAACGCGGCTGCTAGTCCTACTTTCATGCAAAATCTTAAAGTCCTAGGTCATGTCCAAGCCACCAAAGCCGGCTAAAAAGTGAATAATCGACCCCCAAAACTTGAATTGTACTACTTCTTACTGGCTATTACTTCATTTTAGAAGCTTCTTCTGTGTTCTACTATGGTGCTTTTAGTATCTCCGCATACCACAGCACGCGACATAGCTTTGCAGACGATAAATGTAACCGTCTCAGAGAGAAAAGCGGCCAATGTGACGATCTGGCTTTAAGTCGATTCGTTAACAAATGACGAAAACGGACGGATATCTCAGGTTTTTACTACATATAAACACATTACACATTCTCCCGTGCAACGCGGCTACCAGTCCTCCTTTCATGCAAAATCTTAAGGTAATAGGTCATGTCCAAGCCAATAAAGCCGGCTAAAAAGTGAATAATCGACGCCTAAAACTTGAATTGTACTACTTCTTACTGGCTATTACTACAACATAGAAGCTTCTTCTGTGTTCTACTATGGTGCTTTTAGTGTCACCGCATACCGCAGCACGCGACATAGCTTTGCAGACGATAAATGTAACCGTCTCAGAGAGAAAAGCGGCCAATATGACGATCTGGCTTTAAGTCGATTCGATAACAAATGACGAAAACGGACGGATTTCTCAGGTTTTTACTACATATGAACACTTTTCTCATTCTCCCGTGCAACGCAGCTGCTAGTCCTCCTTTCATGCAAAATCTTAAGGTTCCACCTCTTGTCCAAATCACCAAAGCCGCTAAAAAACAATAATCGATAACCAAAACTTGAATTGTACTGCTTCTTATGGTTATTGCTTCAACTTAGAAGCTTCTTCTGTGTTCTACTATGGTGCTTTTAAGTCTCCGCATACCGCAGCACGAGACATAGTTTTGCAGACGATAAACGTAACCGTCTCAGAGAGAAAAGCGGCAATAGTGACGATCTGGCTTTAAGTCGATTCGATAACAAATGACGAAACGGACGGATTTCTCAAGTTTTTACTACATATGAACACTTTTCACATTCTCCCGAGCAACGCGGCTGCTAGTCCTCCTTTCATGCAAAATATTAAGGTCCCAGGTCATGTCCAAGCCACCAAAGCCGGCTAAAATGTGAATAATCGACAATTAAAACTTGAATTGTACTACTTCTTACTGGCTATTGCTTCAACTCAGAAGCTTATTCTGTGTTCTACTATGGTGCTTTTAGTATCTCCGCATACCGCAGCACGCGACATAGCTTTGAAGACGATAAATGTAACCGATTCAGAGAGAAGAGCGGCCAATGTGACGATCTGGCTTTAAGTAGATTCGATAACAATTGACGAAAACGGGCGGATTTCTCAGGTTTTTACTACATATGAACGCTTTTCACATTTTCCCGTGGAACGCGGCTGCTAGTCCTCCTTTCATGCAAAATCATAAGGTTCCACCTCTTGTCCAAGGCACCAAAGCCGCCTAAAAAGTGAATAATCGATAACCAAAACTTGAATTGTACTGCTTTTATGGCTATTGCTTCAGCTTAGAAGCTTCTTCTGTGTAATACTATGGTGCTTTTAGTGTCTCCGCATACCGCAGCACGCGACATAGCTTTGCAGACGATAAATGTAACCGTCTCAGAGAGAAAAGCGGCGAATGTGACGATCTGGCTTTAAGTCGATTCGATAACAAATGACGAAAACGGACGGATTTCTCAGGTTTTTAGTACATATGAACACTTTTCACATTCTCCCATGCAACGCGGCTGCTAGTCCTCCTTTCATGCAAGATCTTAAGGTCCTAGGGCATGTCCAAGCCACCAAAACTGGCTAAAAAGTGAATAATCGACGCCTAAAACTTGAATTGTACTACGTCTTACCGGCTATTACTTCAACTTAGAAGCTTCTTCTGTGTTCTACTATGGTGCTTTTAGTGTCTCCGCATACCGCAGCACGTGAGATAGCTTTGCAGACGATAAACGTAACCGTTTCAGAGAGAAAAGCGGCCAATGTGACGATCTGGCTTTAAGTAGATTCGATAACAAATGAAGAAAACGGACGGATTTCTCAGGTTTTTACTACGTATGAACCCTTTTCACAATCTCCCGTGCAACGCAGCTGCTAGTCCTCCTTTCATGCAAAATCTTAAGGTTCGACCTCATGTCCAAGGCACCAAAGCCGGCTAAAAATCAATAATCTATAACCAAAACATGAATTGTACTACTTCTTACTGACCATTGCTTCAACTTAGAAGCTTATTCTGTGTTCTACTATGGTGCTTTTAAGGTCTCCGCATACCGCAGCACGCGACATAGCTTTGCAGACGATAAATGTAACCGTCTCAGAGAGAAAAGCGGACAATGTGACGATCTGGCTTTAAGTCGATTCGATAACAAAAGACGAAAACGGACGGATTTCTCAGGTTTTTACTACATATGAATACTTTTCACATTCTCCCGTGCACCGCGGCTGCTAGTCCTCCTTTCATGCAAAATATTAAGGTCCCAGTTCATGTCCAAGCCACCAAAGCCGGCTAAAATGTGAATAATCGACAATTAAAACTTGAATTGTACTACTTCTTACTGGCTATTGCTTCAACTTAGAAGCTTGTTCTGTGTTCTACTATGGTGCTTTTAGTATCTCCGCATACCGCAGCACGCGACATAGCTTTGAAGACGATAAATGTAACCGATTCAGAGAGAAGAGCGGCCAATGTGACGATCTGGCTTTAAGTAGATTCGATAACAATTGACGAAAACGGGCGGATTTCTCAGGTTTTTACTACATATGAACGCTTTTCACATTTTCCCGTGCAACGCGGCTGCTAGTCCTCCTTTCATGCAAAATCATAAGGTTCCACCTCTTGTCCAAGGCACCAAAGCCGCCTAAAAAGTGAATAATCGATAACCAAAACTTGAATTGTACTGCTTCTTATGGCTATTGCTTCAGCTTAGAAGCTTCTTCTGTGTAATACTATGGTGCTTTTAGTGTCTCCGCATACCGCAGCACGCGACATAGCTTTGCAGACGATAAATGTAACCGTCTCAGAGAGAAAAGCGGCCAATGTGACGATCTGGCTTTAAGTCAATTCGATAACAAATGACGAAAACGGACGGATTTCTCAGGTTTTTACTACATATGAACACTTTTCACATTCTCCCATGCAACGCGGCTGCTAGTCCTCCTTTCATGCAAGATCTTAAGGTCCTAGGTCATGTCCAAGCCACCAAAACTGGCTAAAAAGTGAATAATCGACGCCTAAAACTTGAATTGTACTACGTCTTACCGGCTATTACTTCAACTTAGAAGCTTCTTCTGTGTTCTACTATGGTGCTTTTAGTGTCTCCGCATACCGCAGCACGTGAGATAGCTTTGCAGACGATAAACGTAACCGTTTCAGAGAGAAAAGCGGCCAATGTGACGATCTGGCTTTAAGTAGATTCGATAACAAATGAAGAAAACGGACGGATTTCTCAGGTTTTTACTACATATGAACCCTTTTCACAATCTCCCGTGCAACGCAGCTGCTAGTCCTCCTTTCATGCAAAATCTTAAGGTTCGACCTCATGTCCAAGGCACCAAAGCCGGCTAAAATGTGAATAATCGACAATTAAAACTTGAATTGTACTACTTCTTACTGGCTATTGCTTCAACTCAGAAGCTTATTCTGTGTTCTACTATGGTGCTTTTAGTATCTCCGCATACCGCAGCACGCGACATAGCTTTGAAGACGATAAATGTAACCGATTCAGAGAGAAGAGCGGCCAATGTGACGATCTGGCTTTAAGTAGATTCGATAACAATTGACGAAAACGGGCGGATTTCTCAGGTTTTTACTACATATGAACGCTTTTCACATTTTCCCGTGGAACGCGGCTGCTAGTCCTCCTTTCATGCAAAATCATAAGGTTCCACCTCTTGTCCAAGGCACCAAAGCCGCCTAAAAAGTGAATAATCGATAACCAAAACTTGAATTGTACTGCTTTTATGGCTATTGCTTCAGCTTAGAAGCTTCTTCTGTGTAATACTATGGTGCTTTTAGTGTCTCCGCATACCGCAGCACGCGACATAGCTTTGCAGACGATAAATGTAACCGTCTCAGAGAGAAAAGCGGCGAATGTGACGATCTGGCTTTAAGTCGATTCGATAACAAATGACGAAAACGGACGGATTTCTCAGGTTTTTAGTACATATGAACACTTTTCACATTCTCCCATGCAACGCGGCTGCTAGTCCTCCTTTCATGCAAGATCTTAAGGTCCTAGGGCATGTCCAAGCCACCAAAACTGGCTAAAAAGTGAATAATCGACGCCTAAAACTTGAATTGTACTACGTCTTACCGGCTATTACTTCAACTTAGAAGCTTCTTCTGTGTTCTACTATGGTGCTTTTAGTGTCTCCGCATACCGCAGCACGTGAGATAGCTTTGCAGACGATAAACGTAACCGTTTCAGAGAGAAAAGCGGCCAATGTGACGATCTGGCTTTAAGTAGATTCGATAACAAATGAAGAAAACGGACGGATTTCTCAGGTTTTTACTACGTATGAACCCTTTTCACAATCTCCCGTGCAACGCAGCTGCTAGTCCTCCTTTCATGCAAAATCTTAAGGTTCGACCTCATGTCCAAGGCACCAAAGCCGGCTAAAAATCAATAATCTATAACCAAAACATGAATTGTACTACTTCTTACTGACCATTGCTTCAACTTAGAAGCTTATTCTGTGTTCTACTATGGTGCTTTTAAGGTCTCCGCATACCGCAGCACGCGACATAGCTTTGCAGACGATAAATGTAACCGTCTCAGAGAGAAAAGCGGACAATGTGACGATCTGGCTTTAAGTCGATTCGATAACAAAAGACGAAAACGGACGGATTTCTCAGGTTTTTACTACATATGAATACTTTTCACATTCTCCCGTGCACCGCGGCTGCTAGTCCTCCTTTCATGCAAAATATTAAGGTCCCAGTTCATGTCCAAGCCACCAAAGCCGGCTAAAATGTGAATAATCGACAATTAAAACTTGAATTGTACTACTTCTTACTGGCTATTGCTTCAACTTAGAAGCTTGTTCTGTGTTCTACTATGGTGCTTTTAGTATCTCCGCATACCGCAGCACGCGACATAGCTTTGAAGACGATAAATGTAACCGATTCAGAGAGAAGAGCGGCCAATGTGACGATCTGGCTTTAAGTAGATTCGATAACAATTGACGAAAACGGGCGGATTTCTCAGGTTTTTACTACATATGAACGCTTTTCACATTTTCCCGTGCAACGCGGCTGCTAGTCCTCCTTTCATGCAAAATCATAAGGTTCCACCTCTTGTCCAAGGCACCAAAGCCGCCTAAAAAGTGAATAATCGATAACCAAAACTTGAATTGTACTGCTTCTTATGGCTATTGCTTCAGCTTAGAAGCTTCTTCTGTGTAATACTATGGTGCTTTTAGTGTCTCCGCATACCGCAGCACGCGACATAGCTTTGCAGACGATAAATGTAACCGTCTCAGAGAGAAAAGCGGCCAATGTGACGATCTGGCTTTAAGTCAATTCGATAACAAATGACGAAAACGGACGGATTTCTCAGGTTTTTACTACATATGAACACTTTTCACATTCTCCCATGCAACGCGGCTGCTAGTCCTCCTTTCATGCAAGATCTTAAGGTCCTAGGTCATGTCCAAGCCACCAAAACTGGCTAAAAAGTGAATAATCGACGCCTAAAACTTGAATTGTACTACGTCTTACCGGCTATTACTTCAACTTAGAAGCTTCTTCTGTGTTCTACTATGGTGCTTTTAGTGTCTCCGCATACCGCAGCACGTGAGATAGCTTTGCAGACGATAAACGTAACCGTTTCAGAGAGAAAAGCGGCCAATGTGACGATCTGGCTTTAAGTAGATTCGATAACAAATGAAGAAAACGGACGGATTTCTCAGGTTTTTACTACATATGAACCCTTTTCACAATCTCCCGTGCAACGCAGCTGCTAGTCCTCCTTTCATGCAAAATCTTAAGGTTCGACCTCATGTCCAAGGCACCAAAGCCGGCTAAAATGTGAATAATCGACAATTAAAACTTGAATTGTACTACTTCTTACTGGCTATTGCTTCAACTCAGAAGCTTATTCTGTGTTCTACTATGGTGCTTTTAGTATCTCCGCATACCGCAGCACGCGACATAGCTTTGCAGACGAAAAATGTAACCGTCTCAGAGAGAAAAGCGGCCAATGTGACGATCTGGCTTTAAGTCGATTCGATAACAAATGACGAAAACGGAAGGATTTCTCAGGTTTTTACTACATATGAACACTTTTCACATTTTCCCGTGCAACGCGGCTGCGAGTCCTCCTTTCATGCAAAATCTTAAGGTCCTAGGTCATGTCCAAGCCACCAAACTGGCTAAAAAGTGAATAATCGACGCCTAAAACTTGAATTGTACTGCTTCTTACGGCTATTGCTTCAACTTAGAAGCTTCTTCTGTGTTCTACTATGCTGCTTTTAGTGTCTCCGCATACCGCAGCACGCGACATAGCTTTGCAGACGATAAATGTAACCGTCTCAGAGAGAAAAGCGGCCAATGTGACGATCTGGCTTTAAGTCGATTCGATAACAAAAGAAGAAAACGGACGGATTTCTCAGGTTTTTACTACATATGAACCCTTTTCACATACTCCCGTGCAACGCAGCTACTAGTCCTTCTTTCAAGCAAAATCTTGAGGTTCGACCTCATGTCCAAGGCACCAAAGCCGGCTAAAGATCAATAATCGATAGCCAAAACTTGAATTGTACTACTTCTTACTGGCCATTGCTTCAACTTAGAAGCTTATTCTGTGTTCCACTATGGTGCTTTTAGTGTCTCCGCATACCGCAGCACGCGACATAGCTTTGCAGACGATAAATGTAACCGTCTCAGAGAGAAAAGCGGCCAATGTGACGATCTGGCTTTAAGTCGATTCGATAACAAATGACGAAAACGAACGGATTTCTCAGCTTTTTACTACATATGAACACTTTTCACATTCTCCCGTGCAACGCGGCTGCTAGTCCTACTTTCATGCAAAATCTTAAAGTCCTAGGTCATGTCCAAGCCACCAAAGCCGGCTAAAAAGTGAATAATCGACGCCCAAAACTTGAATTGTACTACTTCTTACTGGCTATTACTTCATTTTAGAAGCTTCTTCTGTGTTCTACTATGGTGCTTTTAGTGTCTCCGCATACCACAGCACGCGACATAGCTTTGCAGACGATAAGTGTAACCGTCTCAGAGAGAAAAGCGGCCAATGTGACGATCTGGCTTTAAGTCGATTCGTTAACAAATGACGAAAACGGACGGATATCTCAGGTTCTTACTACATATGAACACCTTTCACATTCTCCCGTGCAACGCGGCTACCAGTCCTCCTTTCATGCAAAATCTTAAGGTCCTAGGTCATGTCCAAGCCACCAAAACTGGCTAAAAAGTGAATAATCGACGCCTAAAACTTGAATTGTACTACTTCTTACTGGCAATTACTTCAACTTAGAAGCTTATTCTGTGTTCTACTATGCTGCTTTTAGTGTCTCCGCATACCGCAGCACGCGACGTAGCTTTGCAGACGATAAATGTAACCGTCTCAGAGAGAAATGCGGCCAATGTGACGATCTGGCTTTAAGTCGATTCGATCACAAATGACGAAAACGGACGGATTTCTCAGGTTTTTAGTACATATGAACACTTTTCACATTCTCCCGTGCAACGCGGCTGCAAGTCCTCCTTTCATGAAAAATCATAAGGTCCTAGGTCATGTCCAAGCCACCAAAGCCGGCTAAAAAGTGATTAATGGACGCCTAAAACTTGAATTGTACTACTTCTTATGGCTATTACTTCAACATAGAAGCTTCTTCTGTGTTCTACTATGGTGCTTTTAGTGTCTCCGCATACCGCAGCACGCGACATAGCTTTGCAGACGATAAATGTAACCGTCTCAGAGAGAAAAGCGTCCAATGTGACGATCTGGCTTTAAGTCGATTCGATAACAAATGACGAAAACGGACGGATTTCTCAAGTTTTTACTACATATGAACCCTTTTGATATTCTCCCGTGCAACGCAGCTGCTAGTCCTCCTTTCAAGCAAAATCTTAAGGTTCGACCTCATGTCCAAGGCACCAAAGCCGGCTAAAGATCAATAATCGATAGCCAAGACTTGAATTGTACTACTTCTTACTGGCCATTGTTTCAACTTAGAAGCTTATTCTGTGTTCCACTATGGTGCTTTTAGTGTCTCCGCATACCGCAGCACGCGACATAGCTTTGCTGACGATAAATGTAACCGTCTCAGAGAGAAAAGCGGCCAATGTGACGATCTGGCTTTAAGTCGATTCGATAACAAATGACGAAAACGGACGGATTTCTCAGATTTTTAGTACATATGAACACTTTTCACATTCTCCCGTGCAACGCGGCTGCTAGTCCTCCTTTCAAGCAAAATATTAAGGTACTAGGTCATGTCCAAGCCAATAAAGCCGGCTAAAAAGTGAATAATCGACAACTAAAACTTGAATTGTACTACTTCGTACTGGTTATTGCTTCAACTTAGAAGCTTCTTCTGTGTTCTACTATGGTGCTTTTAGTGTCTCCGCATACCGCAGCACGCGACATAGCTTTGCAGACGATAAATGTAACCGTCTCAGAGATAAAAGCGGCCAATGTGGCGATCTGGCTTTAAGTCGAATCGATAACAAATGACGAAAACGGACGGATTTCTCAGGTTTTTAGTACATATGAACACTTTTCACATTCTCCCGTGCAACGCGGCTGCTAATCCTCCTTTCATGCAAAATCTTAAGGTACTAGGTCATGTCCAAGCCAATAAAGCCGGCTAAAAAGTGAATAATCGACAACTAATACTTGAATTATACTACTCGTTACTTTTTATTGCTTCAACTTAGAAGCTTCTTCTGTGTTCTACTATGGTGCTTTTAGTGTCTCCGCATACCGCAGCACGTGACATAGCCTTGCAGACGATAAACGTAACCATTTCAGAGAGAAAAGCGGCCAATGTGACGATCTGGCTTTAAGCCGATTCGATAACAAATGACGAAAACGGACGAATTTCTCAGGTTTTTACTACATATGAACACCTTTCACATTCTCCCGTGCAACGCGGCTACCAGTCCTCCTTTCATGCAAAATCTTAAGGTCCTAGGTCATGTCCAAGCCACCAAAACTGGCTAAAAAGTGAATAATCGACGCCTAAAACTTGAATTGTACTACTTCTTACTGGCTATTACTTCAACTTAGAAGCTTCTTCTGTGTTCTACTATGGTGCTTTTAGTGTCTCCGCATACCGCAGCACGCGACATAGCTTTGCAGACGATAAATGTAACCGGCTCAGAGAGAAAAGCGGCCAATGTGACGATCTGGCTTTAAGTCGATTCGATAACAAATGACGAAAACGGACGGATTTCTTAGGTTTTTAGTACATATGAACACTTTTCACATTCTCCCGTGCAACGCGGCTGCAAGCCTCCTTTCATGCAAAATCTTTTGGTACTAGGTCATGTCCAAGCCAATAAAGCCGGCTAAAAAGTGAATAATCGACAACTAATACTTGAATTGTACTACTTGTTACTTTTTATTGCTTCAACTTAGAAGCTTCTTCTGTGTTCTACTATGGTGTTTTTAGTGTCTCCGCATACCGCAGCACGTGACATAGCTTTGCAGACGATAAACGTAACCATTTCAGAGAGAAAAGCGGCCATAGTGACGATCTGGCTTTAAGTCGATTCGATAACAAATGACGAAAACGGACGGATTTCTCAGGTTTTTACAACATATGAACCCTTTTCACATACTCCCGTGCAACGCAGCTGCTAGTCCTTCTTTCAAGCAAAATCATAAGGTTCGACCTCATGTCCAAGGCACCAAAGCCGGCTAAAGATCAATAATCGATAGCCAAACTTGAATTGTACTACTTCTTACTGGCCATTGCTTCAACTTAGAAGCTTATTCTGTGTTCCACTATGGTGCTTTTAGTGTCTCCGCATACCGCAGCACGCGACATAGCTTTGCAGACGATAATTGTAACCGTCTCAGAGAGAAAAGCGGCCAATGTGACGATCTGGCTTTAAGTCGATTCGATAACAAATGACGAAAACGGACGGATTTCTCAGCTTTTTACTACATATGAACACTTTTCACATTCTCCCGTGCAACGCGGCTGCTAGTCCTACTTTCATGCAAAATCTTAAAGTCCTAGGTCATGTCCAAGCCACCAAAGCCGGCTAAAAAGTGAATAATCGACGCCCAAAACTTGAATTGTACTACTTCTTACTGGCTATTACTTCATTTTAGAAGCTTCTTCTGTGTTCTACTATGGTGCTTTTAGTGTCTCCGCATACCACAGCACGCGACATAGCTTTGCAGACGATAAATGTAACCGTCTCAGAGAGAAAAGCGGCCAATGTATCGATCTGGCTTTAAGTCGATTCGTTAACAAATGACGAAAACGGACGGATATCTCAGGTTCTTACTACATATGAACACCTTTCACATTCTCCCGTGCAACGCGGCTACCAGTCCTCCTTTCATGCAAAATCTTAAGGTCCTAGGTCATGTCCAAGCCACCAAAACTGGCTAAAAAGTGAATAATCGACGCCTAAAACTTGAATTGTACTACTTCTTACTGGCTATTACTTCAACTTAGAAGCTTCTTCTGTGTTCTACTATGCTGCTTTTAGTGTCTCCGCATACCGCAGCACGCGACGTAGCTTTGCAGACGATAAATGTAACCGTCTCAGAGAGAAAAGCGGCCAATGTGACGATCTGGCTTTAAGTCGATTCGATCACAAATGACGAAAACGGACGGATTTCTCAGGTTTTTAGTACATATGAACACTTTTCACATTCTCCCGTGCAACGCGGCTGCAAGTCCTCCTTTCATGCAAAATCATAAGGTCCTAGGTCATGTCCAAGCCACCAAAGCCGGCTAAAAAGTGATTAATGGACGCCTAAAACTTGAATTGTACTACTTCTTATGGCTATTACTTCAACATAGAAGCTTCTTCTGTGTTCTACTATGGTGCTTTTAGTGTCTCCGCATACCGCAGCACGCGACATAGCTTTGCAGACGATAAATGTAACCGTCTCAGAGAGAAAAGCGGCCAATGTGACGATCTGGCTTTAAGTCGATTCGATAACAAATGACGAAAACGGACGGATTTCTCAAGTTTTTACTACATATGAACCCTTTTGACATTCTCCCGTGCAACGCAGCTGCTAGTCCTCCTTTCAAGCAAAATCTTAAGGTTCGACCTCATGTCCAAGGCACCAAAGCCGGCTAAAGATCAATAATCGATAGCCAAGACTTGAATTGTACTACTTCTTACTGGCCATTGTTTCAACTTAGAAGCTTATTCTGTGTTCCACTATGGTGCTTTTAGTGTCTCCGCATACCGCAGCACGCGACATAGCTTTGCTGACGATAAATGTAACCGTCTCAGAGAGAAAAGCGGCCAATGTGACGATCTGGCTTTAAGTCGATTCGATAACAAATGACGAAAACGGACGGATTTCTCAGATTTTTAGTACATATGAACACTTTTCACATTCTCCCGTGCAACGCGGCTGCTAGTCCTCTTTTCAAGCAAAATCTTAAGGTACTAGGTCATGTCCAAGCCAATAAAGCCGGCTAAAAAGTGAATAATCGACAACTAAAACTTGAATTGTACTACTTCGTACTGGTTATTGCTTCAACTTAGAAGCTTCTTCTGTGTTCTACTATGGTGCTTTTAGTGTCTCCGCATACCGCAGCACGCGACATAGCTTTGCAGACGATAAATGTAACCGTCTCAGAGATAAAAGCGGCCAATGTGGCGATCTGGCTTTAAGTCGAATCGATAACAAATGACGAAAACGGACGGATTTCTCAGGTTTTTAGTACATATGAACACTTTTCACATTCTCCCGTGCAACGCGGCTGCTAATCCTCCTTTCATGCAAAATCTTAAGGTACTAGGTCATGTCCAAGCCAATTAAGCCGGCTAAAAAGTGAATAATCGACAACTAATATTTGAATTATACTACTCGTTACTTTTTATTGCTTCAACTTAGAAGCTTCTTCTGTGTTCTACTATGGTGCTTTTAGTGTCTCCGCATACCGCAGCACGTGACATAGCCTTGCAGACGATAAACGTAACCATTTCAGAGAGAAAAGCGGCCAATGTGACGATCTGGCTTTAAGCCGATTCGATAACAAATAACGAAAACGGACGAATTTCTCAGGTTTTTACTACATATGAAAACCTTTCACATTCTCCCGTGCAACGCGGCTACCAGTCCTCCTTTCATGCAAAATCTTAAGGTCCTAGGTCATGTCCAAGCCACCAAAACTGGCTAAAACGTGAATAATCGACGCCTAAAACTTGAATTGTACTACTTCTTACTGGCTATTACTTCAACTTAGAAGCTTCTTCTGTGTTCTACTATGGTGCTTTTAGTGTCTCCGCATACCGCAGCACGCGACATAGCTTTGCAGACGATAAATGTAACCGGCTCAGAGAGAAAAGCGGCCAATGTGACGATCTGGCTTTAAGTCGATTCGATAACAAATGACGAAAACGGACGGATTTCTTAGGTTTTTAGTACATATGAACACTTTTCACATTCTCCCGTGCAACGCGGCTGCAAGTCCTCCTTTCATGCAAAATCGTTTGGTACTAGGTCATGTCCAAGCCAATAAAGCCGGCTAAAAAGTGAATAATCGACAACTAATACTTGAATTGTACTACTTGTTACTTTTTATTGCTTCAACTTAGAAGCTTCTTCTGTGTTCTACTATGGTGTTTTTAGTGTCTCCGCATACCGCAGCACGTGACATAGCTTTGCAGACGATAAACGTAACCATTTCAGAGAGAAAAGCGGCCATAGTGACGATCTGGCTTTAAGTCGATTCGATAACAAATGACGAAAACGGACGGATTTCTCAGGTTTTTACAACATATGAACCCTTTTCACATACTCCCGTGCAACGCAGCTGCTAGTCCTTCTTTCAAGCAAAATCTTAAGGTTCGACCTCATGTCCAAGGCACCAAAGCCGGCTAAAGATCAATAATCGATAGCCAAACTTGAATTGTACTACTTCTTACTGGCCATTGCTTCAACTTAGAAGCTTATTCTGTGTTCCACTATGGTGCTTTTAGTGTCTCCGCATACCGCAGCACGCGACATAGCTTTGCAGACGATAAATGTAACCGTCTCAGAGAGAAAAGCGGCCAATGTGACGATCTGGCTTTAAGTCGATTCGATAACAAATGACGAAAACGGACGGATTTCTCAGCTTTTTACTACATATGAACACTTTTCACATTCTCCCGTGCAACGCGGCTGCTAGTCCTACTTTCATGCAAAATCTTAAAGTCCTAGGTCATGTCCAAGCCACCAAAGCCGGCTAAAAAGTGAATAATCGACGCCCAAAACTTGAATTGTACTACTTCTTACTGGCTATTACTTCATTTTAGAAGCTTCTTCTGTGTTCTACTATGGTGCTTTTAGTGTCTCCGCATACCACAGCACGCGACATAGCTTTGCAGACGATAAATGTAACCGTCTCAGAGAGAAAAGCGGCCAATGTGACGATCTGGCTTTAAGTCGATTCGTTAAGAAATGACGAAAACGGACGGATATCTCAGGTTTTTACTACATATGAACACATTTCACATTCTCCCGTGCAACGCGGCTACCAGTCCTCCTTTCATGCAAAATCTTAAGGTCCTAGGTCATGTCCAAGCCACTAAAACTGGCTAAAAAGTGAATAATCGACGCCTAAAACTTGAATTGTACTACTTCTTACTGGCTATTACTTCAACTTAGAAGCTTCTTCTGTGTTCTACTATGGTGCTTTTAGTGTCTCCGCATACCGCAGCACGCGACATAGCTTTGCAGACGATAAATGTAACCGTCTCAGAGAGAAAAGCGGCCAATGTGACGATCTGGCTTTAAGTCGATTCGATAACAAATGACGAAAACGGACGGATTTCTCAGGTTTTTAGTACCTATGAACACATTTCACATTCTCCCGTGCTACGCGGCTACCAGTCCTCCTTTCATGCAAAATCTTAAGGTCCTAGGTCATGTCCAAGCCACTAAAACTGGCTAAAAAGTGAATAATCGACGCCTAAAACTTGAATTGTACTACTTCTTACTGGCTATTACTTCAACTTAGAAGCTTCTTCTGTGTTCTACTATGCTGCTTTTAGTGTCTCCGCATACCGCAGCACGCGACATAGCTTTGCAGACGATAAATGTAACGGTCTCAGAGAGAAAAGCGGCCAATGTGACGATCTGGCTTTAAGTCGATTCGATAACAAATGACGAAAACGGACGGATTTCTCAGGTTTTTAGTACATAGGAACACTTTTCACATTCTCCCGCGCAACGCTTCTGCAAGTCCTCCTTTCATGCAAAATCTTAAGGTAATAGGTCATGTCCAAGCCAATAAAGCCGGCTAAAAAGTGAATAATCGACAACTAATACTTGAATTGTACTACTCGTTACTTTTTATTGCTTCAACTTAGAAGCTTCTTCTGTGTTCTACTATGGTGCTTTTAGTGTCTCCGCATACCGCAGCACGTGACATAGCCTTGCAGACGATAAACGTAACCATTTCAGAGAGAAAAGCGGCCATAGTGACGATCTGGCTTTAAGTCGATTCGATAACAAATGACGAAAACGGACGGATTTCTGAGGTTTTTACTACATATGAACCCTTTTCACATTCTCCCGTGCAACGCAGCTGCTAGTCCTCCTTTCAAACAAAATCTTAAGGTTCGACCTCATGTCCAAGGCACCAAAGCCGGCTAAAGATCAATAATCGATAGCCAAGACTTGAATTGTACTACTTCTTACTGGATATTGTTTCAACTTAGAAGCTTATTCTGTGTTCGACTATGGTGCTTTTAGTGTCTCCGCATACTGCAGCACGCGACATAGGTTTGCAGACGATAAATGTAACCGTCTCAGAGAGAAAAGCGGCCAATGTGACGATCTGGCTTTAAGTCGATTCGATAACAAATGACGAAAACGGACGGATTTCTCAGGTTTTTAGTACATATGAACACTTTTCACATTCTCCCGTGCAACGCGGCTGCTAGTCCTCCTTTCAAGCAAAATCTTAAGGTAGTAGGTCATGTCCATGCCAATAAAGCCGGCTAAAAAGTGAATAATCGACAACTAAAACTTGAATTGTACTACTTCGTACTGGTTATTGCTTCAACTTAGAAGCTTCTTCTGTGTTCTACTATGGTGCTTTTAGTGTCTCCGCATACCGCAGTACGCGACATAACTTTGCAGACGATAAATGTAACCGTCTCAGAGAGAAATGCGGCCAATGTGGCGATCTGGCTTTAAGTCGATACGATACCAAATGACGAAAACGGACGGATTTCTCAGGTTTTTAGTACATATGAACACTTTTCACATTCTCCCGTGCAACGCGGCTGCTAATCCTCCTTTCATGCAAAATCTTAAGGTACTAGGTCATGTCCAAGCCAATAAAGCCGGCTAAAAAGTGAATAATCGACAACTCTTACATGAATTGTACAACTTGTTACTTTTTATTGCTTCAACTTAGAAGCTTCTTCTGTGTTCTACTATGGTGCTTTTAGTGTCTCCGCATACCGCAGCACGTGACATTGCTTTGCAGACGATAAACGTAACCATTTCAGAGAGAAAAGCGGCCATAGTGACGATCTGGCTTTAAGTCGATTCGATAACAAATGACGAAAACGGACGGATTTCTCAGGTTTTTACTACATATGAACCCTTTTCACATACTCCCGTGCAACGCAGCTGCTAGTCTTTCTTTCAAGCAAAATCTTAAGGTTCGACCTCATGTCCAAGGCACCAAAGCCGGCTAAAGATCAATAATCGATAGACAAAACTTGAATTGTACTACTTCTTACTGGCCATTGCTTCAACTTAGAAGCTTATTCTGTGTTCCACTATGGTGCTTTTAGTGTCTCCGCATACCGCAGCACGCGACATAGCTTTGCAGACGATAAATGTAACCGTCTCAGAGAGAAAAGCGGCCAATGTGACGATCTGGCTTTAAGTCGAATCGATAACAAATGACGAAAACGGACGGATTTCTCAGGTTTTTACTACATATGAACACATTTCACATTCTGCCGTGCAACGCGGCTACCAGTCCTCCGTTCATGCAAAATCTTAAGGTCCTAGGTCATGTCCAAGCCACCAAAACTCGCTAAAAAGTGAATAATCGACGCCTAAAACTTGAATTGTACTACTTCTTACTGACCATTGCTTCAACTTAGAAGCTTTTTCTGTGTTCTACTATGGTGCTTTTAGTGTCTCCGCATACCGCAGCACGTGACATAGCTTTGCAGACGATAAACGTAACCGTTTCAGAGAGAAAAGCATCCAATGTGACGATCTGGCTTTAAGTCGATTCGATAACGAATGACGAAAACGGACGGATTTCTCAGGTTTTTACTACATATGAACCCTTTTCACATGCTCCCGTGCAACGCGGCTGCTAGTCCTCCTTTCAAGCAAAATCTTAAGGTACTAGGTCATGTCCAAGCCAATAAAGCCGGCTAAAAAGTGAATAATCGACAACTAAAACTTGATTTGTACTACTTCGTACTGGTTATTGCTTCAACTTAGAAGCTTCTTGTGTGTTGTACTATGGTGATTTTAGTGTCTCCGCATACCGCAGCACATGACATAGCTTTGCAGACGACAAACGTAACCGTTTCAGAGAGAAAATCGTCCATAGTGACGATCTGGCTTTAAGTCGATTCGATAACAAATGACGAAAGCGAACGGATTTCTCAGGTTTTTACTACATATGAACATTTTTCACATTCTCCCGTGCACCGCGGCTGCTAGTCCTCCTTTCATGCAAAATATTAAGGTCCTAGGTCATGTCCAAGCCACCAAAGCCGGCTAAAATGTGAATAATCGATAGCCAAAACTTGAATTGTACTACTTCTTACTGGCTATTGCTTCAACTTAGAAGCTTCTTCAGTGTTCTACTATGGTGCTTTTAGTGTCTCCGCATACCGCAGCACGCGACATAGCTTTGCAGACGATAAATGTAACCGATTCAGAGAGAAGAGCGGCCAATGTGACGATCTGGCTTTAAGTAGATTCGGTAACAAATGACGAAAACGGGCGGATTTCTCAGGTTTTTTCTACATATGAACCCTTTTCACATTCTCCCGTGCAACGCAGCTGCTAGTCCTCCTTTCATGTAAAATCTTAAGGTTCCACCTCATGTCCAAGGCACCAAAGCCGGCTAAAAATCAATAATCGATAACCAAAACTTGAATTGTACTGCTTCTTATGGGTATTGCTTCCACTTAGAAGCTTCTTCTGTGTTCTACTATGGTGCTTTTAGTGCCTCCGCATACCACAGCACGCGACATAGCTTTGCAGACGATAAATGTAACCGTCTCAGAGAGAAAGGCGGCCATAGTGACGATCTGGCTTTAAGTCGATTCGATAACAAATGACGAAAACGGACGGATTTCTCAGGTTTTTACTACATATGAACACCTTTCACATTCTCCCGTGCAACGCGGCTACCAGTCCTCCTTTCATGCAAAATCTTAAGGTCCTAGGTCATGTCCAAGCCACCAAAACTTTCTAAAAAGTTAATAATCGACGCCTAAAACTTGAATTGTACTACTTCTTACTGGCTATTACTTCAACCTAGAAGCTTCTTCTGTGTTCTACTATAGTGCTTTTAGTGTCTCCGCATACCGCAGCACGCGAAATAGCTTTGCAGACGATAAATGTAACCGTCTCAGAGAGAAGAGCGTCAATGTGACGATCTGGCTTTAAGTCGATTCGATAACAAATGACGAAAAGGGACGGATTTCTCAGGTTTTTACTACATATGAACACTTTTCACATTCTCCCGTGGAACGCGGCTGCTAGTCCTCCTTTCATGCAAAATCGTAAGGTACTAGGTCATGTCCAAGCCAATAAAGCCGCCTAAAAAGTGAATAATCGACAACTAATATTGAATTGTACTACTTGTTACTTTTTATTGCTTCAACTTAGAAGCTTCTTCTGTGTTCAACTATGGTGCTTTTAGTGTCTCCGCATACCGCAGCACGCGACATAGCTTTGCAGACGATAAATGTAACCGATTCAGAGAAAAGAGCGGCCAATGTGACGATCTGGCTTTAAGTAGATTAGATAACAAATGACGAAAACGGGCGGATTTCTCAGGTTTTTACTACATATGAACCCTTTTTACATTCTCCCGTGCAACGCAGCTGCTAGTCCTCCTTTCATGCAAAATCTTAAGGTTCCACCTCTTGTCCAAGGCACCAAAGCCGCTAAAAAACAATAATCGATAACTAAAACTTGAATTGTACTGCTTCCTATGGCTATTGCTTCAACTTAGAAGCTTCTTCTGTGTTCCACTATGGTGCTTTTAGTGTCTCCGCATACCGCAGCACGCGACATAGCTTTGCAGACGATAAATGTAACCGTCTCAGAGAGAAAAGCGGCCAATGTGGCGATCTGGCTTTAAGTAGATTAGATAACAAATGACGAAAACGGACGGATTTCTCAGGTTTTTACTACATATGAACACTTTTCACATTCTCCCGTGCAACGCGGCTGCTAGTCCTCCTTTCATGCAAAATCTTAAAGTCCTAGGTCATGTCCAAGCCACCAAAGCCGGCTAAAAAGTGAATAATCGACGCCTAAAACTTGAATTGTACTACTTCTTACTGGCTATTACTTCAACTTAGAAGCTTCTTCTGTGTTCTACTATGGTGCTTTTAGTGTCTCCGCATACCGCAGCACGTGACATAGCTTTGTAGACGATAAACGTAACCGTTTCAGAGAGAAAAGCGGCCATAGTGACAATCTGGCTTTAAGTCGATTCGATAACAAATGACGAAAACGTACGGATTTCTGAGGTTTTTACTACATACGAACCCTTTTCACATTCTCCCGTGCAACGCGGCTGCTAGTCCTCCTTTCATGCAAAATCTTAAGGTTCCACCTCATGTCCAAGGCACCAAAGCCGGCTAAAAATCAATAATCGATAGCCAAAACTTGAATTGTACTACTTCTTACTGGCCATTGCTTAAACTTAGAAGCTTATTCTGTGTTCTACTATGGTGCTTTTAGTGTCTTCGCATACCGCTGCTCGCGACATAGCTTTGAGGACGATAAATGTAACCGTCTCAGAGAGAAAAGCGGCCAATGTGACGATCTGGCTTTAAGTCGATTTGATAACAAAAGACGAAAACGAACGGATTTCTCAGGTTTTTACTACATTCGAACACTTTTCACATTCTCCCGTGCACCGCGGCTGCTAGTCCTCCTTTCATGCAAAATCTTAAGGTTCCACCTCATGTCCAAGGCACCAAAGCCGGCTAAAAATCAATAATCGATAGCCAAAACTTGAATTGTACTACTTCTTACTGACCATTGCTTCAACTTAGAAGCTTTTTCTGTGTTCTACTATGGTGCTTTTAGTGTCTCCGCATACCGCAGCACGTGACATAGCTTTGCAGACGATAAACGTAACCGTTTCAGAGAGAAAAGCATCCAATGTGACGATCTGGCTTTAAGTCGGTTCGATAACGAATGACGAAATCGGACGGATTTCTCAGGTTTTTACTACATATGAACCCTTTTCACATTCTCCCGTGCAACGCGGCTGCTAGTCCTCCTTTCAAGCAAAATCTTAAGGTACTAGGTCATGTCCAAGCCAATAAAGCCGGCTAAAAAGTGAATAATCGGCAACTAAATCTTGATTTGTACTACTTCGTACTGGTTATTGCTTCAACTTAGAAGCTTCTTGTGTGTTCTACTATGGTGATTTTAGTGTCTCCGCATACCGCAGCACGTGACATAGCTTTGCAGACGATAAACGTAACCGTTTCAGAGAGAAAATCGTCCATAGTGACGATCTGGCTTTAAGTCGATTCGATAACAAATGACGAAAGCGAACGGATTTCTCAGGTTTTTACTACATATGAACACTTTTCACATTCTCCCGTGCACCGCGGCTGCTAGTCCTCCTTTCATGCAAAATATTAAGGTCCTAGGTCATGTCCAAGCCACCAAAGCCGGCTAAAATGTGAATAATCGATAGCCAAAACTTGAATTGTACTACTTCTTACTGCCTATTGCTTCAACTTAGAAGCTTCTTCTGTGTTCTGCTATGGTGCTTTTAGTGTCTCCGCATACCGCAGCACGCGACATAGCTTTGAAGACGATAAATGTAACCGTCTCAGAGAGAAAAGCGGCCAATGTGACGATCTGGCTTTAAGTCGATTCGATAACAAATGACGAAAACGGACGGATTTCTCAGGTTTTTAGTACATATGAACACTTTTCACATTCACCCGTGCAACTCGGCTGCTAGTCCTCCTTTCATGCAAAATCTTAAGGTCCTAGGTCATGTCCAAGCCACCAAAGACGGCTAAAAAGTGAATAATCGACGCCTAAAACTTGAATTGTACTACTTCTTACTGGCTATTACTTCAACATAGAAGCTTCTTCTGTGTTCTACTATGGTGCTTTTAGTGTCTCCGCATACCGCAGCACGCGACATAGCGTTGCAGACGATAAATGTAACCGTCTCAGAGAGAAAAGCGGCCAATGTGACGATCTGGCTTTAAGTCGATTCGATAACAAATGACGAAAACGGACGGATTTCTCAGGTTTTTACTACATATGAACACCTCTCACATTCTCCCGTGCAACGCTTCTACTAGTCCTCCATTCATGCAAAATCTTAAGAACCTAGGTCATGTCCAAGCCACCAAACTGGTTAAAAAGTGAATAATCGACGCCTAAAACTTGAATTGTACTAATTCTTACTGGCTATTACTTCAACTTAGAAGCTTCTTCTGTGTTCTACTATGGTGCTTTTAGTGTCTCCGCATACCGCAGCACGTGACATAGCTTTGCAGACGATAAACGTAACCGTTTCAGAGAGGAAAGCGGCAATTGTGACGATCTGGCTTTAAGTCAATTCGATAACAAATGACGAAAACGGACGGATTTCTCAGGTTTTTAGTACATATGAGCACTTTTCACATTCTCCCGTGCACTGCGGCTGTTAGTCCTCCTTTCATGCAAAATATTAAGGTCCTAGGTCATGTCCAAGCAACCAAACTGGCTAAAAAGTGAATAATCGACGCCTAAAACTTGAATTGTACTAATTCTTACTAGCTATTACTTCAACTTAGAAGCTTCTTCTGTGTTCTACTATGGTGCTTTTAGTGTCTCCGCATACCGCAGCACGCGACATAGCGTTGCAGACGATAAATGTAACCGTCTCAGAGAGAAAAGCGGAAAATGTGACGATCTGGCTTTAAGTCGATTCGATAACAAATGACGAAAACGGACGGATTTCTCAGGTTTTTAGTACATATGAACTCTTTTCACATTCTACCGTGCAACGCGGCTGCTACTCCTCCTTTCATGCAAAATCTTAGGGTACTGGGTCATGTCCAAGCCAATAAAGTCGGCTAAAAAGTAAATAATCGACAACTAATACTTGAATTGTAGTACTTGTTACTTTTTATTGCTTCAACTTAGAAGCTTCTTCTGTATTCTACTATTGTGCTTTTAGTGTCTCCGCATACCGCAGCACGTGACATAGCTTTGCAGACGATAAACGTAACCGTTTCAGAGAGGAAAGCGGCAATTGTGACGATCTGGCTTTAAGTCAATTCGATAACAAATGACGAAAACGGACGGATTTCTCAGGTTTTTAGTACATATGAACACTTTTCACATTCTCCCGTGCACCGCGGCTGTTAGTCCTCCTTTCATGCAAAATATTAAGGTCCTAGGTCATGTCCAAGCAACCAAACTGGCTAAAAAGTGAATAATCGACGCCTAAAACTTGAATTGTACTAATTCTTACTGGCTATTACTTCAACTTAGAAGCTTCTTCTGTGTTCTACTATGGTGCCTTTAGTGTCTCCGCATACCGCAGCACGCGACATAGCTTTGCAGACGATAAACGTAACCGTCTCAGAGAGAAAAGCGGCCAATGTGACGATCTGGCTTTAAGTTGATTCGATAACAAATGACGAAAACGGGCGGATTTCTCAGGTTTTTACTACATATGAACCCTTTTCACATACTCCCGTGCAACGCGGCTGCTAGTCCTCCGTTCATGCAAAAACTTAAGTTTCCACCTCTTGTCCAAGGCAGCAAAGCCGCTAAAAATCAATAATCGATAACCAAAACTTGAATTGTACTGCTTCTTATGGCTATTGCTTCAACTTAGAAGCTTCTTCTGTGTTCTACTATGGTGCTTTTAGTGTCTCCGCATACCGCAGCACGCGACATAGCTTTGCAGACGATAAATGTAACCGTCTCAGAGAGAAAAGCGGCCAATGTGACGATCTGGCTTTAAGTCGATTCGATAACAAATGACGAAAACGGACGGATTTCTCAGGTTTTTACTACATATGAACACTTTTCACATTCTCCCGTGCAACGCGGCTGCAAGTCCTCCTTTCATGCAAAATCTTTAGGTACTAGGTCATGTCCAAGCCAATACAGCCGGCTAAAAAGTGAATAATCGACAACTAATACTTGAATTGTACTACTTGTTACTTTTTATTGCTACAACTTAGAAGCTTCTTCTGTGTTCTACTATGGTGCTTTTAGTGTCTCCGCATACCGCAGCACGTGACATAGCTTTGCAGACGATAAACGTAACCATTTCAGAGAGAAAAGCGGCCATAGTGACGATCTGGCCTTAAGTCGATTCGATAACAAATGACGAAAACGGACGGATTTCTCAGGTTTTTACTACATATGAACCCTTTTCACATACTCCCGTGCAACGCAGCTGCTAGTCCTTCTTTCAAGCAAAATCTTAAGGTTCGACCTCATGTCCAAGGCACCAAAGCCGGCTAAAAATCAATAATCGATAACCAAAACTTGAATTGTACTGCTTCTTATGGCTATTGCTTCAACTTAGAAGCTTCTTCTGTGTTCTACTATGGTGCTTTTAGTGTCTCCGCATACCGCAGCACGCGACATAGCTTTGCAGACGATAAATGTAACCGTCTCAGAGAGAAAAGCGGCCAATGTGACGATCTGGCTTTAAGTCGATTCGATAACAAATGACGAAAACGGACGGATTTCTCAGGTTTTTACTACATATGAACACTTTTCACATTCTCCCGTGCAACGCGGCTGCAAGTCCTCCTTTCATGCAAAATCTTTACGTACTAGGTCATGTCCAAGCCAATAAAGCCGGCTAAAAAGTGAATAATCGACAACTAATACTTGAATTGTACTACTTGTTACTTTTTATTGCTTCAACTTAGAAGCTTCTTCTGTGTTCTACTATGGTGCTTTTAGTGTCTCGGCATACCGCAGCACGTGACATAGCTTTGCAGACGATAAACGTAACCATTTCAGAGAGAAAAGCGGCCATAGTGACGATCTGGCTTTAAGTCGATTCGATAACAAATGATGAAAACGGACGGATTTCTCAGGTTTTTACTACATATGAACCCTTTTCACATTCTCCCGTGCAACGCAGCTGCTAGTCCTTCTTTCAAGCAAAATCTTAAGGTTCGACCTCATGTCCAAGGCACCAAAGCCGGCTAAAGATCAATAATCGATAGCCAAAACTTGAATTGTACTACTTCTTACTGGCCATTGCTTCAACTTAGAAGCTTATTCATTGTTCCACTATGGTGCTTTTAGTGTCTCCGCATACCGCAGCACGCGACATAGCTTTGCAGACGATAAATGTAACCGTCTCAGAGAGAAAAGCGGCCAATGTGACGATCTGGCTTTAAGTCGATTCGATAACAAATGACGAAAACGGACGGATTTCTCAGCTTTTTACTACATATGAATACTTTTCACATTCTCCCGTGCAACGCGGCTGCTAGTCCTACTTTCATGCAAAATCTTAAAGTCCTAGGTCTTGTCCAAGCCACCAAAGCCGGCTAAAAAGTGAATAATCGACGCCTAAAACTTGAATTGTACTACTTCTTACTTCCTATTACTTCATTTTAGAAGCTTCTTCTGTGTTCTACTATGGTGCTTTTAGTGTCTCCGCATACCACAGCACGCGACATAGCTTTGCAGACGATAAATGTAACCGTCTCAGAGAGAAAAGCGGCCAATGTGACGATCTGGCTTTAAGTCGATTCGATAACAAATGACGAAAACGGACGGATATCTCAGGTTTTTACTACATATGAACACCTTTCACATTCTCCCGTGCAACGCGGCTACCAGTCCTCCTTTCATGCAAAATCTTAAGGTCCTAGGTCATGTCCAAGCCACCAAAACTGGCTAAAAAGTGAATAATCGACGCCTAAAACTTGAATTGTACTACTTCTTACTGGCTATTACTTCAACTTAGAATTTTCTTCTGTGTTCTACTATGGTGCTTTTAGTGTCTCCGCATACCGCAGCACGCGACATAGCTTTGCAGACGATAAATGTAGCCGTCTCAGAGAGAAAAGCGGCCAATGTGACGATCTGGCTTTAAGTCGATTCGATAACAAATGACGAAAACGGACGGATTTCTCAGGTTTTTAGTACATATGAACACTTTTCACATTCTCCCGTGCACCGCGGCTGTTAGTCCTCCTTTCATGCAAAATATTAAGGTCCTAGGTCATGTCCAAGCAACCAAACTGGCTAAAAAGTGAATAATCGACGCCTAAAACTTGAATTGTACTAATTCTTACTGGCTATTACTTCAACTTAGAAGCTTCTTCTGTGTTCTACTATGGTGCCTTTAGTGTCTCCGCATACCGCAGCACGCGACATAGCTTTGCAGACGATAAATGTAACCGTCTCAGAGAGAAAAGCGGCCAATGTGACGATCTGGCTTTAAGTCGATTCGATAACAAATGACGAAAACGGACGGATTTCTCAGGTTTTTACTACATATGAACACTTTTCACATTCTCCCGTGCAACGCGGCTGCAAGTCCTCCTTTCATGCAAAATCTTTACGTACTAGGTCATGTCCAAGCCAATAAAGCCGGCTAAAAAGTGAATAATCGACAACTAATACTTGAATTGTACTACTTGTTACTTTTTATTGCTTCAACTTAGAAGCTTCTTCTGTGTTCTACTATGGTGCTTTTAGTGTCTCGGCATACCGCAGCACGTGACATAGCTTTGCAGACGATAAACGTAACCATTTCAGAGAGAAAAGCGGCCATAGTGACGATCTGGCTTTAAGTCGATTCGATAACAAATGATGAAAACGGACGGATTTCTCAGGTTTTTACTACATATGAACCCTTTTCACATTCTCCCGTGCAACGCAGCTGCTAGTCCTTCTTTCAAGCAAAATCTTAAGGTTCGACCTCATGTCCAAGGCACCAAAGCCGGCTAAAGATCAATAATTGATAGCCAAAACTTGAATTGTACTACTTCTTACTGGCCATTGCTTCAACTTAGAAGCTTATTCATTGTTCCACTATGGTGCTTTTAGTGTCTCCGCATACCGCAGCACGCGACATAGCTTTGCAGACGATAAATGTAACCGTCTCAGAGAGAAAAGCGGCCAATGTGACGATCTGGCTTTAAGTTGATTCGATAACAAATGACGAAAACGGGCGGATTTCTCAGGTTTTTACTACATATGAACCCTTTTCACATACTCCCGTGCAACGCGGCTGCTAGTCCTCCGTTCATGCAAAAACTTAAGTTTCCACCTCTTGTCCAAGGCAGCAAAGCCGCTAAAAATCAATAATCGATAACCAAAACTTGAATTGTACTGCTTCTTACTTCCTATTACTTCATTTTAGAAGCTTCTTCTGTGTTCTACTATGGTGCTTTTAGTGTCTCCGCATACCACAGCACGCGACATAGCTTTGCAGACGATAAATGTAACCGTCTCAGAGAGAAAAGCGGCCAATGTGACGATCTGGCTTTAAGTCGATTCGATAACAAATGACGAAAACGGACGGATATCTCAGGTTTTTACTACATATGAACACCTTTCACATTCTCCCGTGCAACGCGGCTACCAGTCCTCCTTTCATGCAAAATCTTAAGGTCCTAGGTCATGTCCAAGCCACCAAAACTGGCTAAAAAGTGAATAATCGACGCCTAAAACTTGAATTGTACTACTTCTTACTGGCTATTACTTCAACTTAGAATTTTCTTCTGTGTTCTACTATGGTGCTTTTAGTGTCTCCGCATACCGCAGCACGCGACATAGCTTTGCAGACGATAAATGTAGCCGTCTCAGAGAGAAAAGCGGCCAATGTGACGATCTGGCTTTAAGTCGATTCGATAACAAATGACGAAAACGGACGGATTTCTCAGGTTTTTAGTACATATGAACACTTTTCACATTCTCCCGTGCAACGCGGCTGCTAGTCCTCCTTTCAAGCAAAATCTTAAGGTACTAGGTCATGTCCAAGTCAATAAAGCCGGCAAAAAAGTGAATAATCGACAACTAAAACTTGAATTGTACTACTTCGTACTGGTTATTGCTTCAACTTAGAAGCTTCTTCTGTGTTCTACTATGGTGCTTTTAGTGTCTTCGCATACCGCAGCACGCGACATAGCTTTGCAGACGATAAATGTAACCGTCTCAGAGAGAAAAGCGGCCAATGTGGCGATCTGGCTTTAAGTCGATTCGATAACAAATGACGAAAACGGACGGATTTCTCAGGTTTTTAGTACATATGAACACTTTTCACATTCTCCCGTGCAACGCGGCTGCTAATCCTCCTTTCATGCAAAATCTTAAGGTACTAGGTCATGTCCAAGCCAATAAAGCCGGCTAAAAAGTGAATAATCGACAACTAATACTTGAATTGTACTACTCGTTACTTTTTATTGCTTCAACTTAGAAGCCTCTTCTGTGTTCTACTATGGTGCTTTTAGTGTCTCCGCATACCGCAGCACGTGACATAGCCTTGCAGACGATAAACGTAACCATTTCAGAGAGAAAAGCGGCCAAAGTGACGATCTGGCTTTAAGTCGATTCGAAAACAAATGACGAAAACGGACGGATTTTTCAGGTTTTTACTACATATGAACCCTTTTCACATTCTCCCGTGCAACGCAGCTTCTAGTCCTCCTTTCAAGCAAAATCTTAAGGATCGACCTCATGTCCAAGGCACCAAAGCCGGCTAAAGATCAATAATCGATAGCCAAGACTTGAATTGTACTACTTCTTACTGGCTATTGCTTCAACTTAGAAGCTTATTCTGTGTTCCACTATGGTGCTTTTAGTGTCTCCGCATACGGCAGCACGCGACATAGCTTTGCAGACGATAAATGTAACCGTCTCAGAGAGAAAAGCGGCCAATGTGACGATCTGGCTTTAAGTTGGTTCGATAACAAATGACGAAAACGGACGGATTTCTGAGGTTTTTACTACATATGAACCCTTTTCACATTCTCCCGTGCAACGCAGCTGCTAGTCCTCCTTTCAAGCAAAATCTTAAGGTTCGACCTCATGTCCAAGGCACCAAAGCCGGCTAAAGATCAATAATCGATAGCCAAGACTTGAATTGTACTACTTCTTACTGGATATTGTTTCAACTTAGAAGCTTATTCTGTGTTCGACTATGGTGCTTTTAGTGTCTCCGCATACCGCAGCACGCGACATAGGTTTGCAGACGATAAATGTAACCGTCTCAGAGAGAAAAGCGGCCAATGTGACGATCTGGCTTTAAGTCGATTCGATAACAAATGACGAAAACGGACGGATTTCTCAGGTTTTTAGTACATATGAACACTTTTCACATTCTCCCGTGCAACGCGGCTGCTAGTCCTCCTTTCAAGCAAAATCTTAAGGTAGTAGGTCATGTCCATGCCAATAAAGCCGGCTAAAAAGTGAATAATCGACAACTAAAACTTGAATTGTACTACTTCGTACTGGTTATTGCTTCAACTTAGAAGCTTCTTCTGTGTTCTACTATGGTGCTTTTAGTGTCTCCGCATACCGCAGTACGCGACATAGCTTTGCAGACGATAAATGTAACCGTCTCAGAGAGAAATGCGGCCAATGTGGCGATCTGGCTTTAAGTCGATTCGATAACAAATGACGAAAACGGACGGATTACTCAGGTTTTTACTACATATGAACCCTTTTCACATACTCCCGTGCAACGCAACTGCTAGTCCTTCTTTCAAGCAAAATCTTAAGGTTCGACCTCATGTCCAAGGCACCAAAGCCGGCTAAAGATCAATAATCGATAGCCAAAACATTAATTGTACTACTTCTTACTGGCCATTGCTTCAACTTAGAAGCTTATTCATTGTTCCACTATGGTGCTTTTAGTGTCTCCGCATACCGCAGCATGCGACATAGCTTTGCAGACGATAAATGTAACCGTCTCAGAGAGAAAAGCGGCCAATGTGACGATCTGGCTTTAAGTCGATTTGATAACAAATGACGAAAACGGACGGATTTCTCAGCTTTTTACTACATATGAACACTTTTCACATTCTCCCGTGCAACGCGGCTGCTAGTCCTACTTTCATGCAAAATCTTAAAGTCCTAGGTCATGTCCAAGCCACCAAAGCCGGCTACAAAGTGAATAATCGACGCCTAAAACTTGAATTGTACTACTTCTTACTGGCTATTACTTCATTTTAGAAGCTTCTTCTGTGTTCTACTATGGTGCTTTTAGTGTCTCCGCATACCACAGCACGCGACATAGCTTTACAGACGATAAATGTAACCGTCTCAGAGAGAAAAGCGGCCAATGTGACGATCTGGCTTTAAGTCGATTCGATAACAAATGACGAAAACGGACGGATATCTCAGGTTTTTACTACATATGAACACCTTTCACATTCTCCCGTGCAACGCGGCTACCAGTCCTCCTTTCATGCAAAATCTTAAGGTCCTAGGTCATGTCCAAGCCACCAAAACTGGCTAAAAAGTGAATAATCGACGCCTAAAACTTGAATTGTACTACTTCGTACTGGTTATTGCTTCAACTTAGAAGCTTCTTCTGTGTTCTACTATGGTGCTTTTAGTGTCTCCGCATACCGCAGCACGCGACATAGCTTTGCAGACGATAAATGTAACCGTCTCAGAGAGAAAAGCGGCCAATGTGGCGATCTGGCTTTAAGTCGATTCGATAACAAATGACGAAAACGGACGGATTTCTCAGGTTTTTAGTACATATGAACACTTTTCACATTCTCCCGTGCAACGCGGCTGCTAATCCTCCTTTCATGCAAAATCTTAAGGTACTAGGTCATGTCCAAGCCAATAAAACCGGCAAAAAAGTGAATAATCGACAACTAATACTTGAATTGTACTACTCGTTTCTTTTTATTGCTTCAACTTAGAAGCCTCTTCTGTGTTCTACTATGGTGCTTTTAGTGTCTCCGCATACCGCAGCACGTGACATAGCCTTGCAGACGATAAACGTAACCATTTCAGAGAGAAAAGCTGCCAAAGTGACGATTTGGCTTTAAGTCGATTCGATAACAAATGACGAAAACGGACGGATTTCTCAGGTTTTTACTACATATGAACCCTTTTCACATTCTCCCGTGCAACGCAGCTTCTAGTCCTCCTTTCAAGCAAAATCTTAAGGATCGACCTCATGTCCAAGGCACCAAAGCCGGCTAAAGATCAATAATAGATAGCCAAGACTTGAATTGTACTACTTCTTACCGGCCATTGCTTCAACTTAGAAGCTTATTCTGTGTTCCACTATGGTGCTTTTAGTGTCTCCGCATACGGCAGCACGCGACATAGCTTTGCAGACGATAAATGTAACCGTCTCAGAGAGAAAAGCGGCCAATGTGACGATCTGGCTTTAAGTCGGTTCGATAACAAATGACGAAAACGGACGGATTTCTCAGGTTTTTAGTACATATGAACACTTTTCACATTCTCCCGTGCAACGCGGCTGTTAGTCCTCCTTTCATGCAAAATCTAAAGGTTCCAACTCTTGTCCAAGCCACCAAAGCCGCTAAAAATCAATAATCGATAACCAAAACTTGAATTGTACTGCCTCTTATGGCTATTGCTTCAACTTAGAAGCTTCTTCTGTGTTCTACTATGGTGCTTTTAGTGTCTCCGCATACCGCAGCACGCGACATAGCTTTGCAGACGATAAATGTAACCGTCTCAGAGAGAAAAGCGGCCAATGTGACGATCTGGCTTTAAGTCGATTCGATAACAAATGACGAAAACGGACGGATTTCTCAGGTTTTTAGTACATATGAACACTTTTCACATTCTCCCGTGCAACGCGGCTGCAAGTCCTCCTTTCATGCAAAATCTTTAGGTACTAGGTCATGTCCAAGCCAATAAAGCCGGCTAAAATGTAAATAATCGACAACTAATACTTGAATTGTACTACTTGTTACTTTTTATTGCTTCAACTTAGAAGCTTCTTCTGTGTTCTACTATGGTGCTTTTAGTGTCTCCGCATACCGCAGCACGTGACATAGCTTTGCAGACGATAAACGTAACCATTTCAGAGAGAAAAGCGGCCATAGTGACGATCTGGCTCTAAGTCGATTCGATAACAAATGACGAAAACGGACGGATTTCTCAGGTTTTTACTACATATGAACCCTTTTCACATACTCCCGTGCAACGCAGCTGCTAGTCCTTCTTTCAAGCAAAATCTTAAGGTTCGACCTCATGTCCAAGGCACCAAAGCCGGCTAAAGATCAATAATCGATTGCCAAAACTTGAATTGTACTACTTCTTACTGGCCATTGCTTCAACTTAGAAGCTTATTCATTGTTCCACTATGGTGCTTTTAGTGTCTCCGCATACCGCAGCACGCGACATAGCTTTGCAGACGATAAATGTAACCGTCTCAGAGAGAAAAGCGGCCAATGTGACGATCTGGCTTTAAGTCGATTCGATAACAAATGACGAAAACGGACGGATTTCTCAGGTTTTTAGTACATATGAACACTTTTCACATTCTCCCGTGCAACGCGGCTGCTAGTCCTACTTTCAAGCAAAATCTTAAGGTACTAGGTCATGTCCAAGTCAATAAAGCCGGCTAAAAAGTGAATAATCGATAACTAAAACTTGAATTGTACTACTTCTTACTGGCTATTACTTCATTTTATAAGCTTCTTCTGTGTTCTACTATGGTGCTTTTAGTGTCTCCGCATACCACAGCACGCGACATAGCTTTGCAGACGATAAATGTAACCGTCTCAGAGAGAAAAGCGGCCAATGTGACGATCTGGCTTTAAGTCGATTCGATAACAAATGACGAAAACGGACGGATATCTCAGGTTTTTACTACATATGAACACCTTTCACATTCTCCCGTGCAACGCGGCTACCAGTCCTCCTTTCATGCAAAATCTTAAGGTCCTAGGTCATGTCCAAGCCACCAAAAGTGGCTAAAAAGTGAATAATCGACGCCTAAAACTTGAATTGTAATACTTCTTAGTGGCTATTACTTCAATTTAGAAGCTTCTTCTGTGTTCTACTATGCTGCTCTTAGTGTCTCCGCATACCGCAGCACGCGACATAGCTTTGCAGACGATAAATGTAACCGTCTCAGAGAGAAAAGCGGCCAATGTGACGATCTGGCTTTAAGTCGATTCGATAACAAATGACGAAAACGGACGGATTTCTCAGGTTTTTAGTACATATGAACACTTTTCACATTCTCCCGTGCAACGCGGCTGCTAGTCCTACTTTCAAGCAAAATCTTAAGGTACTAGGTCATGTCCAAGTCAATAAAGCCGGCTAAAAAGTGAATAATCGATAACTAAAACTTGAATTGTACTACTTCTTACTGGCTATTACTTCAACTTAGAAGCTTCTTCTGTGTTCTACTATTGTGCTTTTAGTGTCTCCGCATACCGCAGCACGCGACATAGCTTTGCAGACGATAAATGTAACCGTCTCAGAGAGAAAAGCGGCCAATGTGACGATCTGGCTTTAAGTCGATTCGATAACAAATGACGAAAATGGTCAGATTTCTCAGGTTTTTACTAGATATGAACACTTTTCACATTCTCCCATGCAACGCGGCTGCTACTCCTCCTTTCATGCAAAATCTTAAGGTCCTAGGTCATGTCCAAGCCACCAAAGCCGGCTAAAAGGTGAATAATCGATAATTAAAACTTGAATTGTACTACTTCTTACTGGCTGTTGCTTCAACTTAGAAGCTTCTTCTGTATTCTACTATGGTGCTTTTAGTGTTTCCGCATACCGCAGCATACGACATAGCTTTGCAGACGATAAATGTAACCGTCTCAGAGAGAAAAGCGGCCAATGTGACGATCTGGCGTTAAGTCGATTCGATTACAAATGACGAAAAGGGACGGATTTCTCAGGTTTTTACTACATGTGAACACTTTTCACATTCTCCCGTGCAACGCGGCTGTTAGTCCTCCTTTCATGCAAAATCTAAAGGTACCAACTCTTGTCCAAGGCACCAAAGCCGCTAAAAATCAATAATCGATAACCAAAACTTGAATTGTACTGCTTCTTATGCCTATTGCTTCAACTTAGAAGCTTCTTCTGTGTTCTACTATGGTGCTTTTAGTGTCTCCGCGTACCGCAGCACGCGACATAGCTTTGCAGACGATAAATGTAACCGTCTCAGAGAGAAAAGCGGCCAATGTGACGATCTGGCTTTAAGTCGATTCGATAACAAATGACGAAAACGGACGGATATCTCAGGTTTTTAGTACATATGAACACTTTTCACATTCTCCCGTGCAACGCGGCTGCAAGTCCTCCTTTCATGCAAAATCTTTAGGTACTAGGTCATGTCCAAGCCAATAAAGCCGGCTAAAAAGTGAATAATCGACAACTAATACTTGAATTGTACTACTTGTTACTTTTTATTGCTTCAACTTAGAAGCTTCTTCTGTGTTCTACTATGGTGCTTTTAGTGTCTCCGCATACCGCAGCACGTGACATAGCTTTGCAGACGATAAACGTAACCATTTCGGAGAGAAAAGCGGCCATAGTGACGATCTGGCTCTAAGTCGATTCGATAACAAATGACGAAGACGGACGGATTTCTCAGGTTTTTACTACATATGAACCCTTTTCACATACTCCCGTGCAACGCAGCTGCTAGTCCTTCTTTCAAGCAAAATCTTAAGGTTCGACCTCATGTCCAAGGCACCAAAGCCGGCTAAAGATCAATAATCTATAGCCAAAACTTGAATTGTACTACTTCTTACTGGCCATTGCTTCAACTTAGAAGCTTATTCATTGTTCCACTATGGTGCTTTTAGTGTCTCCGCATACCGCAGCACGCGACATAGCTTTGCAGACGATAAATGTAACCGTCTCAGAGAGAAAAGCGGCCCATGTGACGATCTGGCTTTAAGTCGATTCGATAACAAATGACGAAAACGGACGGATTTCTCAGCTTTTTACTACATATGAACACTTTTCACATTCTCCCGTGCAACGCGGCTGCTAGTCCTACTTTCATGCAAAATCTTAAAGTCCTAGGTCATGTCCAAGCCACCAAAGCCGGCTACAAAGTGAATAATCGACGCCTAAAACTTGAATTGTACTACTTCTTACTGGCTATTACTTCATTTTAGAAGCTTCTTCTGTGTTCTACTATGGTGCTTTTAGTGTCTCCGCATACCACAGCACGCGACATAGCTTTGCAGACGATAAATGTAACCGTCTCAGAGAGAAAAGCGGCCAATGTGACGATCTGGCTTTAAGTCGATTCGATAACAAATGACGAAAACGGACGGATATCTCAGGTTTTTACTACATATGAACACCTTTCACATTCTCCCGTGCAACGCGGCTACCAGTCCTCCTTTCATGCAAAATCTTAAGGTCCTAGGTCATGTCCAAGCCACCAAAACTGGCTAAAAAGTGAATAATCGACGCCTAAAACTTGAATTGTACTACTTCTTACTATCTATTACTTCAACTTAAAAGCTTCTTCTGTGTTCTACTATGCTGCTTTTAGTGTCTCCGCATACCGCAGCACGCGACATAGCTTTGCAGACGATAAATGTAACCGTCTCAGAGAGAAAAGCGGCTTATGTGACGATCTGGCTCTAAGTCGATTCGATAACAAATGACGAAAACGGACGGATTTCTCACGTTTTTAGTACATAAGAACACTTTTCACATTCTCCCGTGCAACGCGGCTGCTAGTCCTCCTTTCAAGCAAAATCTTAAGGTACTAGGTCATGTCCAAGTCAATAAAGCCGGCTAAAAAGTGAATAATCGACAACTAAAACTTGAATTGTACTACTTCGTACTGGTTATTGCTTCAACTTAGAAGCTTCTTCTGTGTTGTACTATGGTGCTTTTAGTGTCTCCGCATACGGCAGCACGCGACATAGCTTTGCAGACGATAAATGTAACCGTCTCAGAGAGAAAAGCGGCCCATGTGACGATCTGGCTTTAAGTCGGTTCGATAACAAATGACAAAAACGGACGGATTTCTCAGGTTTTTAGTACATATGAACACTCTTCACATTCTCCCGTGCAACGCGGCTGTTAGTCCTCCTTTCATGCAAAATCTAAAGGTTCCACCTCTTGTCCAAGGCACCAAAGCCGCTAAAAATCAATAATCGATAACCAAAACTTAAATTGTACTGCTTCTTATGGCTATTGCTTCAACTTAGAAGCTTCTTCTGTGTTCTACTATGGTGTTTTATTGTCTCCGCATACCGCAGCGCGCGACATAGCTTTGCAGACGATAAATGTCACCGTCTCAGAGAGAAAAGCGGCCAATGTGACGATCTGGCTTTAAGTCGATTCGATAACAATGACGAAACCGGACGGATTTCTCAGGTTATTACTACATATGAACACTTTTCACATTCTCCCGTGCAACGCGGCTGCTAGTCTTCCTTTCATGCAAAATCCTAAGGTCCTACGTCATGTCCAACCCACCAAAGCCAGCTAAAACGTGATTAATCGACAACTACAACTTGAATTGTACTACTTCTTACTGGCTATTACTTCAACTTAGAAGCTTCTTCTGTGTTCTAATATGGTGCTTTTAGTGTCTCCGCATACCGCAGCACGCGACATAGCTTTGCAGACGATAAATGTAACCGTCTCAGAGAGAAAAGCGGCCAATGTGGCGATCTGGCTTTAAGTCGATATGATAACAAATGACGAAAACCCACGGATTTCTCAGGTTTTTACTACATATGAACACTTTTCACATTCTCCCGTGCAACGCGGTTGCTAGTCCTCCTTTCATGCAAAATCTTAAGGTTCCACCTCATGTCCAAGCCACCATAGCCGGCTAAAAAGTGAATAATCGATAACTAAAACTTGAATTGTACTACTTCTTACTGGCTATTACTTCAACTTAGAAGCTTCTTCTGTGTTCTACTATGGTGCTTTTAGTGTCTCCGCATACCGCAGCATGCGACATAGCTTTGCAGACGATAAATGTAACCGTCTCAGAGAGAAAAGCGGCCAATGTGACGATCTGGCTTTAAGTCGATTCGATAACAAATGACGAAAACGGATTGATTTCTCAGGTTTTTACTACATATGAACACTTTTCACATTCTCCCGTGCACCGCGGCTGCTAGTCCTCCTTTCATGCAAAATATTAAGGTCCTAGGTCATGTCCAAGCCACCAAAGCTGGCTAAAATGTGAATAATCGACAACTAAAACTTGAATTGTACTACTTCTTACTGGCTATTGCTTCAACTTAGAAGCTTCTTCTGTGTTCTACTATGGAGCTTTTAGTGTCTCCGCATAGCGCAGCACGCGACATAGCTTTGCAGACGATAAATGTAACCAATTCAGAGAGAAGAGCGGCCAATGTGACGATCTGGCTTTAAGTCGATTCGATAACAAATGACGAAAACGGGCGGATTTCTCAGGTTTTTACTACATATGAACCCTTTTCACATTCTCCCGTGCAACGCAGCTGCTAGTCCTCCTTTCATGCAAAATCTTAAGGTTCCACCTCTTGCCCAATTCACCAAAGCCGCTAAAAATCAATAAACGATAAACAAAACTTGAATTGTACTGCTTCTTATGGCTATTGCTTCAACTTAGAAGCTTCTTCTGTGTTCTACTATGGTGCTTTTAGTGTCTCCGCATACCGCAGCACGCGACATAGCTTTGCAGACGATAAATGTAACAGTCTCTGAGAGAAAAGCGGAGAATGTGACGATCTGGCTTTAAGTCGATTCTATAACAAATGACGAAAACGGAAGGATTTCTCAGGTTTTTACTAAATATGAACCCTTTTCACATTCTCCCGTGCAACGCAGCTGCTAGTCCTCCTTTCATGCAAAATCATAAGGTTCCACCTCATGTCCAAGGCACCAAAGCCGGCTAAAAATCAATAATCGATAACCAAAACTTGAATTTTACTGCTTCTTATGGCTATTGCTTCAACTTAGAAGCTTCTTCTGTGTTCTACTATGGTGCTTTTAGTGTCTCTGCATACCGCAGCACGCTACATAGCTTTGCAGACGATAAATGTAACCGTCTCAGAGAGAAAAGCGGCCAATGTGACGATCTGGCTTTAAGTCGATTCGATATTAAATGACGAAAACACACGGATTTCTCAGGTTTTTACTACATATGAACACTTTTCACATTTTCCCGTGCAACGCGGCTGCTAGTATTCCTTTCATGCAAAATCTTAAAGTCCTAGGTCATGTCCAAGCCACCAAAGCTCTCTAAAAAGTGAATAATCGACGCCTAAAACTTGAATTGTACTACTCCTTACTGGCTATTACTTCATCTTAGAAGCTTCTTCTGTGTTCTATTATGGTGCTTTTAGTGTCTCCGCATACCGCAGCACGCGACATACCTTTGCAGACGATAAATGTAACCGTCTCAGAGAGAAAAGCGGCCAATGTGAAGATCTGGCTTTAAGTCGATTCGATAACAAATGACGAAAACGGACGGATTTCTCAGGTTTTTAGTACATATGAACACTTTTCACATTCTCCCGTGCAACGCGGCTGCTAGTCCTCCTTTCAAGCAAAATCATAAGGTACTAGGTCATGTCCATGCCAATAAAGCCGGCTAAAAAGTGAATAATCGACAACTGAAACTTGATTTGTACTACTTCGTACTGGTTATTGCTTCAACTTAGAAGCTTCTTGTGTGTTCTACTATGGTGCTTTTAGTGTCTCCACATACCGCAGCACGTGACATAGCTTTGCAGACGATAAACGTAACCGTTTCAGAGAGAAAAGCGGCCAATGTGACGATCTGGCTTTAAGTAAATTCGATAACAAATGACGAAAACGGACGGATTTCTCAGGTTTTTACTACATATGAACCCTTTTCACATACTCCCGTGAACGCAGCTGCTAGTCCTCCTTTCATGCAAAATCTTAAGGCTCCACCTCATGTCCAAGGCACCAAATCCGGCTAAAAATCAATAATCGATAACCAAAACTTGAATTGTACTGCTTGTTAAGGCTATTGCTTCAACTTAGAAGCTTCTTCTGTGTTCTACTATGGTGCTTTTAGTGTCTCCGCATACCGCAGCACGTGACATAGCTTTGCAGACGATAAACGTAACCGTTTCAGAGAGAAAAGCGGCCAATGTGACGATCTGGCTTTAAGTCGATTCGATAACAAATGACGAAAACCGACGGATTTCTGAGGTTTTTACTACATATGAACACTTTTCACATTCTCCCGTGCAACGCGGCTGCTAGTCCTCCTTTCATGCAAAATCTTAAGGTTCCACCTCTTGTCCAAGGCACCAAAGCCGCAAAAAATCAATAATCGATAACCAAAACTTGAATTGTACTGCTTCTTACGGCTATTGCTTCTACTTAGAAGCTTCTTCTGTGTTCTACTATGGTGCTTTTAGTGTCTCCGCATACCGCAGCACGCGACATAGCTTTGCAGACGATAAATGTAACCGTCTCAGAGAGAAAAGCGGCCAATGTGACGATCTGGCTTTAAGTCGGTTCGATAACAAATGACGAAAACGGACGGATTTCTCAGGTTTTTAGTACAGATGAACACTTTTCACATTCTCCCGTGCAACGCGGCTGTTAGTCCTCCTTTCATGCAAAATCTAAAGGTTCCACCTCTTGTCCAAGGCACCAAAGCCGCTAAAAATCAATAATCGATAACCAAAACTTGAATTGTACTGCTTCTTATGGCTATTGCTTCTACTTAGAAGCTTCTTCTGTGTTCTACTATGGTGCTTTTAGTGTCTCCACATACCGCAGCACGCGACATAGCTTTGCAGACGATAAATGTAACCGTCTCAGAGAGAAAAGCGGCCAATGTGACGATCTGGCTTTAAGTCGATTCGATAAGAAATTACGAAAACGGACGGATTTCTCAGGTTTTTACTACATATGAACACTTTTCACATTCTCCCGTGCACCGCGGCTGCTATTCCTCCTTTCATGCAAAATATTATAGTCCTAGGTCATGTCCAAGCCACCAAAGCCGGCTAAAATGTGAATAATCCACAACTAAAACTTCAATTGTACTACTTCTTACTGGCTATTGCTTCAACTTAGAAGCTTCTTCTGTGTTCTACTATGGTGCTTTTAGTGTCTCCGCATACCGCAGCACGCGACATAGCTTTGCAGACGATAAATGTAACCGATTCAGAGAGAAGAGCGGCCAATGTGACGATATGGCTTTAAGTAGATTCGATAACAAATGACGAAAACGGGCGTATTTCTCAGGTTCTTTCTACATATGAACCCTTTTCACATTCTCCCGTGCAACGCAGCTGCTAGTCCTCCTTTCATGCAAAATCTTAAGGTTCCACCTCATGTCCAAGGCACCAAAGCCGGCTAAAAATCAATAATCGATAACCAAAACTTGAATTGTACTGCTTCTTATGGCTATTGCTTCAACTTAGAAGCTTCTTCTGTGTTCTACTATGGTGCTTTTAGTGTCTCCGCATACCGCAGCACGCGACATAGCTTTGCAGACGATAAATGTAACCGTCTCAGAGAGAAAAGCGGCCAATGTGACGATCTGGCTTTAAGTCGTTCGATAACATATGACGAAAACGGACGGATTTCTCAAGTTTTTAGTACATATGAACACTTTTCACATTCTCCCGTGCAACGCGGCTGCTAGTCCTGTTTTCAAGCAAAATCTTAAGGTACTAGGTCATGTGCAAGCCAATAAAGCCGGCTAAAAAGTGAATAATCGACAACTAAAACTTGAATTGTACTACTTCGTACTGGTTATTGGTTCAACTTAGAAGCTTCTTCTGTGTTCTACTATGGTGCTTTTAGTGTCTCCGCATACCGCAGCACGTGACATAGGTTTGCAGACAATAAACGTAACCGTTTCAGAGAGAAAAGCGGCCAATGTGACGATCTGGCTATAAGTCGATTCGATAACAAATGACGAAAACGGACGGATTTCTCAGGTTTTTACTACATATGAAACCTTTTCACATTCTCCCGTGCAACGCAGCTGCTAGTCCTCCTTTCATGCAAAATCTTAAGGTTCCACATCATGTCCAAGGCACCAAAGCCGGCTAAAAATCAATAATCGATAACCAAAACTTGAATTGTACTACTTCTTACTGGCCATTGCTTTAACTTAGAAGCTTCTTCTGTGTTCTACTATGGTGCTTTTAGTGTCTCCGCATACCGCAGCATGCGACATAGCTTTGCAGACGATAAATGTAACCGTCTCAGCGGGAAAAGCGGCCAATGTGACGATCTGGCTTTAAGTCGATTCGATAACTAATTACGAAAACGGACAGATATCTCATGTTTTTACTACATATGAACACTTTTCACATTCTCCCGTGCACCGCGGCTGCTAGTCCTAATTTCATGGAAAATATTAAGGTCCTAGGTCATGTCCAAGCCACTAAAGCCGGCTAAAATGTGAATACTCGACAACTAAAACTTGAATTGTACTACTTCTTACTGGCTATTGCTTCAACTTAGAAGCTTCTTCTGTGTTCTACTATGGTGCTTTTAGTGTCTCCGCATACCGCAGCACGCGACATAGCTTTGCAGACGATAAATGTAACCGATTCAGAGAGAAGAGCGGCCAATGTAACGATCTGGCTTTAAGTTGATTGGATAACAAATGACGAAAACGGGCGGATTTCTCAGGTTTGTACTACATATGAACACTTTTCACATTCTCCCGTGTAACGCGGCTACTAGTCCTCCTTTCATGCAAAATCTTAATGTCCGAGGTCATGTCCAAGCTACCAAAACTGGCTAAAAAGTGAATAATCGACGCCTAAAACTTGAATTGTACTACATCTTATTGGCTATTACTTCAACTTAGAAGCTTCTTCTGTGTTCTACTATGGTGCATTTAGTGTCTCCGCATACCGCAGCACGCGACAGAGCTTTGCAGACGATAAATGTAACCGTTTCAGAGAGAAAAGCGGCCAATGTGACGATCTGGCTTTAAGTCGATTCTATAACAAATGACGAAAACGAACGGATTTCTCAGGTTTGTACTACATATGAACACTTTTCACATTCTCCCGTGCAACGCAGCTGCTAGTCCTCCTTTCATGCAAAGTCTTAAGGTCCTAGGTCATGTCCAAGCCACCAAAGCCGGCTAAAAAGTGAATAATCGACAACTAAATCTTGAATTGTACTACATCTTACTCACTATTGCTTCAACTTAGAAGCTTCTTCTGTGTTCTACTTTAGTGCTTTTAGTGTCTCCGCATACCGCAGCACGCGACATAGGTTTGCAGACGATAAATGTAACCGTCTCAGAGAGAAAAGCGGCCAATGTGACGATCTGGCTTTAAGTCGATTCGATATCAAATGACGAAAACGGACGGATTTCTCAGGTTTTTAGTACATATGAACACTTTTCACATTCTCCCGTGCAACGCGGCTGCTAGTCCTCCTTTCAAGCAAAATCTTAAGGTACTAGGTCATGTCCAAGCCAATAAAGCCCGCTAAAAAGTGAATAATCGACAACTAAAACTTGATTTGTACTACTTCGTACTGGTTATTGCTTCAACTTAGAAGCTTCTTCTGTGTTCTACTATGGTGCTTTTAGTGTCTCCACATACCGCAGGACGTGACATAGGTTTGCAGACAATAAACGTAACCGTTTCAGAGAGAAAAGCGGCCAATGTGACGATCTGGCTTTAAGTCGATTCGATAACAAATGACGAAAACGGACGGATTTTTCAGGTTTTTACTACATATGAACCCTTTTCACATACTCCCGTGAACGCAGCTGCTAGTCCTCCTTTCATGCAAAATCTTAAGGCTCCACCTCATGTCCAAGGCACCAAAGCCGGCTAAAAATCAATAATCGATAACCAAAACTTGAATTGTACTGCTTGTTAAGGCTATTGCTTCAACTTAGAAGCTTATTCTGTGTTCTACTATGGTGCTTTTAGTGTCTCCGCATACCGCAGCACGTGACATAGCTTTGCAGACGATAAACGTAACCGTTTCAGAGAGAAAAGCGGCCAATGTGACGATCTGGCTTTAAGTCGATTCGATAACAAATTACGAAAACGGACGGATTTCTCAGGTATTTACTACATATGAACCCTTTTCACATTCTCCCGTGCAACGCGGCTGCTAGTCCTCCTTTCATGCAAAATCCTTAGGTTCCACCTCTTGTCCAAGGCACCAAAGCCGCAAAAAATCAATAATCGATAACCAAAACTTGAATTGTACTGCTTCTTACGGCTATTGCTTCAACTTAGAAGCTTCTTCTGTGTTCTACTATGGTGCTCTTAGTGTCTCCGCATACCGCAGCACGCGACATAGCTTTGCAGACGATAAATGTAACCGTCTCAGAGAGAAAAGCGGCCAATGTGACGATCTGGCTTTAAGTCGATTCGATAGCAAATGACGAAAACGGACGGATTTCTCAGGTGTTTACTATATATGAACACATTTCACATTCTCGCGTGCAACGCGGCTGCTAGTCCTCCTTTCATGCAAAATCTTAAGTTCCTAGATCATGTCCAAGCCACCAAAGCCTGCTAAAAAGTGAATAATCGACAACTAAAACTTGAATTGTACTACTTCTTACTGGCTATTACTTCAACTTAGAAGCTTCTTCTGTGTTCTACTCTGGTGCTTTTAGTGTTTTCGCATACCGCAGCACGCGACATATCTTTGCAGACGAAAAATGTAACCGTCTCAGAGAGAAAAGCGGCCAATGTGACGATCTGACTTTAAGTCGATTCGATAACAAATGACGAAAACGGACGCATTTCTCAGGATTTTACTACATGTGAACCCTTTTCACATTCTCCCGTGCAACGCGGCTGCTAGTCCTCCTTCCATGCAAAATCTTAAGGTCCTACGTCATGTCCAAGCCACCAAAGCCGGCTAAAAAGTGAATAATCGACAACTAAATCTTGAATTGTACTACATTTTACTGACTATTGCTTCAACTTAGAAGCTTCTTCTGTGTTCTACTATGGTGCTTTTAGTGTTTCCGCATACCGCAGCACGCGACATAGCTTTGCAGACTATAAATGTAACCGTCTCAGAGAGAAAAGCGGCCAATGTGACGATCTGGCTTTAAGTCGATTCGATAACAAATGACGAAAACGGACGGATTTCTCAGGTTTTTACTACATATGAACCCTTTTCACATTCTCCCCTGCAACGCTTCTGCTAGTCCTTCTTTCATGCAAAATCTTAAGATACCACCTTATGTCCAAGACACCAAAGCCGGCAAAAAATTAATAATCGATAACCAAAACTTGAATTGTACTGCTTCTTACTGGCTATTGCTTCAACTTAGAAGCTTCTTCTGTATTCTACTATGGTGCTCTTAGTGTCTCCGCATACCGCAGCACGCGACATAGCTTTGCAGACGATAAATGTAACCGTCTCAGAGAGAAAAGCGGCCAAAGTGACGATCTGGCTTTAAGTCGATTCGATAACAAATGACGAAAACGGACGGATTTCTCAGGTTTTTACTACATATGAACCCTTTTCTCATTCTCCCGTGCAACGCGACTGCTAGTCCTCCTTTCATGCAAAATCTTAATGTTCCACCTCATGTCCAAGGCACCAAAGCCGGCTAAAAATCGATAATGGATAACCAAAACTTAAATTGTAGTGCTTCTTACTGGCTATTGCTTCAACTTAGAAGATTTTTCTGTGTTCTAATATGGTGCTTTTAGTGTCTCCGCATACCGCAGCACGAGACATAGCTATGCAGACGATAAATGTAACCGTCTCAGAGAGAAAAGCGGCCAATGTGACGATCTGGCTTTAAGTCGATTCGATAACAAATGACGAAAACGGACGGATTTCTCAGGTGTTTACTATATATGAACACTTTTCACATTCTCCCGTGCAACGCGGCTGCTAGTCCTCCTTTCATGCAAAATCTTATGTTCCTAGGTCATGTCCAAGCCACCAAAGCCGGCTAAAAAGTGAATACTTGACAACTAAAACTTGAATTGTACTACTTCTTACTGGCTATTACTTCACTTTAGAAGCTTCTTCTGTGTTCTACTATGGTGCTTTTAATGTTTCCGCATACCGCAGCACGCGACATAGCTTTGCAGACGATAAATGTAACCGTCTCAGAGAGAAAAGCGGCCAATGTGACGATCTGGCTTTAAGTCGATTCGATAACAAATGACGAAAACGGACGGATTTCTCAGGTTTTTACTACATATGAACCCTTTTCACATTCTCCCGTGCAATGCGGCTGCTAGTCCTCCTTTCATGCAAAATCTTATGGTTCCACCTCATGTCCATGGCACCAAAGCCGGCTAAAAATCGATATTCGATAACCAAAACTTGAATTGTACTGCTTCTTACTGGCTATTGCTTCAACTTAGAAGCTTCTTCTGTGTTCTACTATGGTGCTTTTAGAGTCTCCGCATACCGCAGCAGGCGACATAGCTTTGCAGACGATAAATGTAACCGTCTCAGAGAGAAAAGCGGCCAATGTGACGATGAGGCTTTATGTCGATTCGATAACAAATGACGAAAACGGACTGATTTCTTAGGTTTTTACTTTTCACATTTTCCCGTGAAACGGGGCTGCTAGTCCTCCTTTCATGCAAACTCTTAGGGTTCCACCTCATGTCCAAAGCACCAAGGCCGGCTAAAAATCAATAATCGACAACCAAAACTTGAATTGTACAGCTTCTTACTGGCTATTGCTTCAACTTAGAAGCTTCTTTTGTGTTCTACTATGGTGCATTTAGTGTCTCCGCATACCGCAGCACGCGACATAGCTTTGCAGACTATAAATGTAACAGTCTCAGAGAGAAAAGCGGCCAAGGTGACGATCTGGCTTTAAGTCGATTCGATAACAAATGACGAAACCGGACGGATTTCTCAGCTTTTTACTACATAAGAACACTTTTCACATTCTCCCTTGCAACGCGGCTGCTAGTCCTCCTTTCATGCAAAATCTTAACGTTCCACCTCATGTCCAAGACACCAAAGCCGGCAAAAAATTAATAATCGATAACCAAAACTTGAATTGTACTGCTTCTTACTGGCTATTGCTTCAACTTAGAAGATTTTTCTGTGTTCTACTATGGTGCTTTTAGTGTCTCCGCATACCGCAGCACGCGACATAGCTTTGCAGACGATAAATGTAACCGTCTCAGAGAGAAAAGCGGCCAATGTGACGATCTGGCTTTAAATCGATTCGATAACAAATGACGAAAACGGACGGATTTCTCAGGTTTTTACTACATATGAACCCTTTTTACATTCTCCCGTGCAACGCGGCTGCTAGTCCTCCTTTCATGCAAAATCTTAAGATTCCACCTTATGTCCAAGACACCAAAGCCGGCAAAAAATCAATAATCGATAACCAAAACTTGAATTGTACTGCTTCTTACTGGCTATTGCTTCAACTTAGAAGCTTCTTCTGTGTTCTACTATGGTGCTCTTAGTGTCTCCGCATACCGCAGCACGCGACATAGCTTTGCAGACGATAAATGTAACCGTCTCGGAGAGAAAAGTGGCCAATGTGACGATCTGGCTTTAAGTCGATTCGATAACAAATGACGAAAACGGACGGATTTCTCAGGTTTTTACTACATATGAACACTTTTCACATTCTGCCGTGCAACGCGGCTGCTAGTCCTCCTTTCATGCAAAATCTTAATGTTCCACCTCATGTCCAAGGCACCAAAGTCGGCTAAAAATCGATAATGGATAACCAAAACTTAAATTGTACTGCTTCTTACTGGCTATTGCTTCAACTTAGAAGATTTTTCTGTGTTCTACTATGGTGCTTTTAGTGTCTCCGCGTACCGCAGCATGCGACATAGCTTTGCAGACAATAAATGTAACCGTCTCAGAGAGAAAAGCGGCCAATGTGACGATCTGGCTTTAAGTCGATTCGATAACAAATGACGAAAACGGACTGATTTCTCAGGTTTTTACTACATATGAACCCTTTTTACATTCTCCCGTGCAACGTGGCTGCTAGTCCTCCTTTCATGCAAAATCTTAAGATTCCACCTTATGTCCAAGACACCAAAGCCGGCAAAAAATTAATAATCGATTACCAAAACTTGAATTGTACTGCTTCTTACTGGCTATTGCTTCAACTTAGAAGATTCTTATGTGTTCTACTGTGGTGCATTTGGGGTCTCCGCATACCGCAGCACGCGACGTAGCTTTGCAGACGATAAATGTAACCGTCTCAGAGAGAAAAGCGGCCAATGTGACGATCTGGCTTTAAGTCGATTCGATAACAAATTACGAAAACAGACGGATTTCTCAGGTTTTTACTACATATGAACACTTTTCACATTCTCCCGTGCAACGCGGCTGCTAGTCCTCCTTTCATGCAAAATCTTAATGTTCCACCTCATGTCCAAGGCAACAAAGCCGCCTAAAATCAATAATCGATAACAAAAACTTGAATTGTACTGCTTCTTACTGGCTATTGCTTCAACTTAAAAGCTTCATCTGTGTTCTAATATGGTGCTTTTAGTGTCTCCGCATACCGCAGCACGAGACATAGCTATGCAGACGATAAATGTAACCGTCTCAGAGAGAAAAGCGGCCAATGTGACGATCTGGCTTTAAGTCGATTCGATAACAAATGACGAAAACGGACGGATTTCTCAGGTGTTTACTATATATGAACACTTTTCACATTCTCCCGTGCAACGCGGCTGCTAGTCCTCCTTTCATGCAAAATCTTATGGTTCCACCTCATGCCCATGGCACCAAAGCCGGCTAAAAATCAATATTCGAAAACCAAAACTTGAATTGTACTGCTTCTTACTGGCTATTGCTTCAACTTAGAAGCTTCTTCTGTGTTCTACTATGGTGCTTTTAGAGTCTCCGCATACCGCAGCAGGCGACATAGCTTGCAGACGATAAATGTAACCGTCTCAGAGAGAAAAGCGGCCAATGTGACGATCTGGCTTTAAGTCGATTCGATAACAAATGACGAAAACGGACTGATTTCTTAGGTTTTTACTTTTCACATTCTCCCGTGAAACGGGGCTGCTAGTCCTCCTTTCATGCAAAATCTTAAGGTTCCACCTCATGTCCAAAGCACCAAGGCCGGCTAAAAATCAATAATCGACAACCAAAACTTGAATTGTACAGCATCTTACTGGCTATTGCTTCAACTTAGAAGCTTCTTTTGTGTTCTACTATGGTGCTTTTAGTGTCTCCGCATACCGCAGCACGCGACATAGCTTTGCAGACGATAAATGTAACCGTCTCAGAGAGAAAAGCGGCCAATGTGACGATCTGGCTTTAAGTCGATTCGATAACACATTACGAAAACGGACGGATTTCTCATTTTTTTACTACATATGAACACTTTTCATATTCTCCCGTGCAACGCGGCTGCTACTCCTCCTTTCATGCAAAATCTAAAGGTCCTAGGTCATGTCCAAGCCACTAAAGCCGGCTTAAAAGGGAATAATCGACAACTAAAACTTGAATTGTACTGCTTCTTACTGGCTATTACGTCAACTTAGAAGCTTCTTCTGTGTTCTACTATGGTGCTTGTAGTGTCTCCGCATACCGCAGCACGCGACATAGCTTTGCAGACGATAAATGTAACCGTCTCAGAGAGAAAAGCGGCCAATGTGACGATCTGGCTTTAAGTCGATTCGATAACAAATGACGAAAACGGACGGATTTCTCAGGTTTTTACTACATATGAACACTTTTCACATTCTCCCGTGCAACGCGGCTGCCAGTCGTCCTTTCATGCAAAATCTTAAGGTTCCACCTCATGTCCAATACATGAAAGCCGGCTAAAAATCAATTATCGATAAACTAAACAAGAATTTTACTGCTTCTTACTGACTATTGCTTCAACTTAGAAGTTTCTTCTGTGTTCTACTATGATGCTTTTATTGTTTCCGCGTACCGCAGCACGCGACATATCTTTGCAGACGATAAATGTAACCGTCTCAGAGAGAAAAGCGGCCAACGTGACGATCTGGCTTTAAGTCGATTCGATAACAAATGACGAAAATGGACGGATTTATCAGGTTTTTACTACATATGAACACTTTTTACATTCTCCCGTGCAACGGGGCTGCTAGTCCTCCTTTCATGCAAAATCTTAAGGTCCTAGGTCATGTCCAAGCCACCAAAGCCAGCTAAAAAAGTGAATAATTGACAACTAAAACTTCAATTGTACTACTTCTTACTGGCTATTGCTTCAACTTAGAAGATTCTTCTGTGTTCTACTATGGTGCATTTGGGGTCTCCGCATACCGCAGCACGCGACGTAGCTTTGCAGACGATAAATGTAACCGTCTCAGAGAGAAAAGCGGCCAATGTGACGATCAGGCTTTAAGTCGATTCGATAGCAAATGACGAAAACGGACGGATTTCTCAGGTGTTTACTATATATGAACACATTTCACATTCTCCCGTGCAACGCGGCTGCTAGTCCTCCTTTCATGCAAAATCTTAAGTTCCTAGATCATGTCCAAGCCACCAAAGCCTGCTAAAAAGTGAATAATCGACAATTAAAACTTGAATTGTACTACGTCTTACTGGCTATTACTTCAACTTAGAAGCTTCTTCTGTGTTCTACTCTGGTGCTTTTAGTGTCTTCGCATACCGCAGCACGCGACATATCTTTGCAGACGAAAAATGTAACCGTCTCAGAGAGAAAAGCGGCCAATGTGACGATCTGACTTTAAGTCGATTCGATAACAAATGACGAAAACGGACGCATTTCTCAGGATTTTACTACATGTGAACCCTTTTCACATTCTCCCGTGCAACGCGGCTGCTAGTCCTCCTTCCATGCAAAATCTTAAGGTCCTACGTCATGTCCAAGCCACCAAAGCCGGCTAAAAAGTGAATAATCGACAACTAAATCTTGAATTGTACTACATTTTACTGACTATTGCTTCAACTTAGAAGCTTCTTCTGTGTTCTACTATGGTGCTTTTAGTGTTTCCGCATACCGCAGCACGCGACATAGCTTTGCAGACTATAAATGTAACCGTCTCAGAGAGAAAAGCGGCCAATGTGACGATCTGGCTTTAAGTCGATTCGATAACAAATGACGAAAACGGACGGATTTCTCAGGTTTTTACTACATATGCACCCTTTTCACATTCTCCCCTGCAACGCGGCTTCTAGTCCTTCTTTCATGCAAAATCTTAAGATACCACCTTATGTCCAAGACACCAAAGCCGGCAAAAAATTAATAATCGATAACCAAAACTTGAATTGTACTGCTTCTTACTGGCTATTGCTTCAAATTAGAAGCTTCTTCTGTATTCTACTATGGTGCTCTTAGTGTCTCCGCATACCGCAGCACGCGACATAGCTTTGCAGACGATAAATGTAACCGTCTCAGAGAGAAAAGTGGCCAAAGTGACGATCTGGCTTTAAGTCGATTCGATGACAAATGACGAAAACGGACGAATTTCTCAGGTTTTTACTACATATGAACCCTTTTCTCATTCTCCCGTGCAACGCGGCTGCTAGTCCTCCTTTCATGCAAAATCTTAATGTTCCACCTCATGTCCAAGGCACCAAAGCCGGCTAAAAATCGATAATGGATAACCAAAACTTAAATTGTACTGCTTCTTACTGGCTATTGCTTCAACTTAGAAGATTTTTCGGTGTTCTACTATGGTGCTTTTAGTGTCTCCGCATACCGCAGCACGCGACATAGCTTTGCAGACGATAAATGTAACCGTCTCAGAGAGAAAAGCGGCCAATGCGACGATCTGGCTTTAAGTCGATTCGATAACAAATGACGAAAACGGACTGATTTCTCAGGTTTTTACTACATATGAACCCTTTTCACATTCTCCCGTGCAACGCGGCTGCTAGTCCTCCTTTCATGCAATATCTTAATGTTCCACCTCATGTCCAAGGCACCAAAGCCGCCTAAAATCAATAATCGATAACCAAAACTTGAATTGTACTGCTTCTTACGGCTATCGCTTCAACTTAAAAGCTTCATCTGTGTTCTAATATGGTGCTTTTAGTGTCTCCGCATACCGCAGCACGAGACATAGCTATGCAGACGATAAATGTAACCGTCTCAGAGAGAAAAGCGGCCAATGTGACGATCTGGCTTTAAGTCGATTCGATAACAAATGACGAAAACGGACGGATTTCTCAGGTGTTTACTATATATGAACACTTTTCACATTCTCCCGTGCAACGCGGCTGCTAGTCCTCCTTCCATGCAAAATCTTATGTTCCTAGGTCATGTCCAAGCCACCAAAGCCGGCTAAAAAGTGAATACTTGACAACTAAAACTTGAATTGTACTACTTCTTACTGGCTATTACTTCAACTTAGAAGCTTCTTCTGTGTTCTACTATGGTGCTTTTAGAGTCTCCGCATACCGCAGCAGGCGACATAGCTTTGCAGACGATAAATGTAACCGTCTCAGAGAGAAAAGCGGCCAATGTGACGATCAGGCTTTAAGTCGATTCGATAACAAATGACGAAAACGGACTGATTTCTTAGGTTTTTACTTTTCACATTCTCCCGTGAAACGGGGCTGCTAGTCCTCCTTTCATGCAAACTCTTAAGGTTCCACCTCATGTCCAAAGCACCAAGGCCGGCTAAAAATCAATAATCGACAACCAAAACTTGAATTGTACAGCTTCTTACTGGCTATTGCTTCAACTTAGAAGCTTCTTTTGTGTTCTACTATGGTGCATTTAGTGTCTCCGCATACCGCAGCACGCGACATAGCTTTGCAGACTATAAATGTAACCGTCTCAGAGAGAAAAGCGGCCAATGTGACGATCTGGCTTTAAGTCGATTCGAAAACAAATGACGAAAACGGACGGATTTCTCAGGTTTTTACTACATATGAACCCTTTTCACATTCTCCCCTGCAACGCGGCTGCTAGTCCTCCTTTCATGCAAAATCTTAATGTTCCACCTCATGTCCAAGGCACCAAAGCCGCCTAAAATTAATAACCGATAACCAAAACTTGAATTGTACTGCTTCTTACTGGCTATTGCTTCAACTTAAAAGCTTCATCTGTGTTCTAATATGGTGCTTTTAGTGTCTCCGCATACCGCAGCACGAGACATAGCTATGCAGACGATTAATGTAACCGTCTCAGAGAGAAAAGCGGCCAATGTGACGATCTGGCTTTAAGTCGATTCGATAACAAATGACGAAACCGGAAGGATTTCTCAGCTTTTTACTACATATAAAACACTTTTCACATTCTCCCTTGCAACGCGGCTGCTAGTCCTCCTTTCATGCAAAATCCTAATGTTCCACCTCATGTCCAAGACACCAAAGCCGTCAAAAAATTAATAATCGATAACCAAAACTTGAATTGTACAGCTTCTTACTGGCTATTGCTTCAACTTAGAAGCTTCTTTTGTGTTCTACTATGGTGCATTTAGTGTCTCCGCATACCGCAGCACGCGACATAGCTTTGCAGACTATAAATGTAACAGTCTCAGAGAGAAAAGCGGCCAATGTGACGATCTGGCCTTAAGTCGATTCGATAACAAATGACGAAACCGGACGGATTTCTCAGCTTTTTACTACATAAGAACACTTTTCACATTCTCCCTTGCAACGCGGCTGCTAGTCCTTCTTTCATGCAAAATCTTAACGTTCCACCTCATGTCCAAGACACCAAAGCCGGCAAAAAATTAATAATCGATAACCAAAACTTGAATTGTACTGCTTCTTACTGGCTATTGCTTCAACTTAGAAGATTTTTCTGTGTTCTACTATGGTGCTTTTAGTGTCTCCGAATACCGCAGCACGCGACATAGCTTTGCAGACGATAAATGTAACCGTCTCAGAGAGAAAAGCGGCCAATGTGACGATCTGGCTTTAAGTCGATTCGATAACAAATGACGAAAACGGACGGATTTCTCAGGTTTTTACTACATATGAACCCTTTTTACATTCTCTCGTGCAACGCGGCTGCTAGTCCTCCTTTCATGCAAAATCTTAAGATTCCACCTTATGTCCAAGACACCAAAGCCGGCAAAAAATTAATAATCGATAACCAAAACTTGAATTGTACTGCTTCTTACTGGCTATTGCTTCAACTTAGAAGCTTCTTCTGTGTTCTACTATGGTGCTCTTAGTGTCTCCGCATACCGCAGCACGCGACATAGCTTTGCAGACGATAAATGTAACCGTCTCGGAGAGAAAAGTGGCCAATGTGACGATCTGGCTTTAAGTCGATTCGATAACAAATGACGAAAACGGACGGATTTCTCAGGTTTTTACTACATATGAACACTTTTCACATTCTGCCGTGCAACGCGGCTGCTAGTCCTCCTTTCATGCAAAATCTTAATGTTCCACCTCATGTCCAAGGCACCAAAGTCGGCTAAAAATCGATAATGGCTAACCAAAACTTAAATTGTACTGCTTCTTACTGGCTATTGCTTCAACTTAGAAGATTTTTCTGTGTTCTACTATGGTGCTTTTAGTGTCTCCGCATACCGCAGCATGCGACATAGCTTTGCAGACGATTAATGTAACCGTCTCAGAGAGAAAAGCGGCCAATGTGTCGATTTGAATTTAAGTCGATTCGATAACAAATGACGAAAACGGACGGATTTCTCAGGTTTTTACTACATATGAACAATTTTCACATTCTCCCGTGCAACGCGGCTGCTAGTCCTCCTTTCATGCAAATTCTTAAGGTCCTAGGTCATATCCAAGCCACCAAAGCCGGCTAAAATGTGAATAATCTATAATTAAAACTTGAATTGTACTACTTCTTACTGGCTATTACTTCAACTTAGAAGCTTATTCTGAGTTCTACAATGGTGCTTTTAGTGTTTCCGTATACCGCAGCACGCGACATAGCTTTGGAGACGATAAATGTAACCGCCTCAGAGAGAAAAGCGGCCAATGTGACGATCTGGCTTTAAGTCGATACGATAACAAATGACGAAAACCCACGGATTTCTCAGGTTTTTACTACATATGAACACTTTTCACATTCTCCCGTGCAGCGCGGCTGCTAGCCCTCCTTTCATGCAAAATCTTAAGGTTCCACCTCATGTCCAACCCACCAAAGCCAGCTAAAAAGTGAATAATCGATAACTAAAACTTGAATTGTACTACTTCTTACTGGCTATTACTTCAACTTAGAAGCTTCTTCTGTGTTCAACTATGGTGCTTTTAGTGTCTCCGCATACCGCAGCACGCGACATAGCTTTGCAGACGATTAATGTAACCGTCTCAGAGAGAAAAGCGGCCAATATGACGATCTGGCTTTAAGTCGATTCGATAACAAATGCCGAAAACGGACGATTTCTCAGGTTTTTACTACATATGAACATTTTTAACATTATCCCGTGCAACGCGGCTGCTAGTCCTCCTTTCATGCAAAATCTTAAGGTCCTAGGTCATGTCCAAGCCACTAAAGACGGCTAAAAAGTGAATAATCGACAACTAAAACTTGAATTGTACTACTTCTTACTGGCTATTACTTCAACTTAAAAGCTCCTTCTGTGTTCTACTATGGTGCTTTAAGTGTCTCCGCATACCACAGCACGCGACATAGCTTTGCAGACGAAAAATGTAATCGTCTCAGAGAGAAAAGCGTCCAATGTGACGATCTGGCTTTCAGTCGATTCGATAACAAATGGCGAAAATGGACAGATATCTCAGGTTTTTACTACATATGAACACTTTTCACATTCTCCCTTGCAACGAGGCTGCTAGTCCTCCTTTCATGCAAAATCTTAAGGTCCTAGGTCATGTCAAAGCCACCAAAGCCGGCTAAAAAGTGAATAATCGACAACTAAAACTTGAATTGTACTACTTCTTACTGGCTATTACTTCAACTTAGAAGCTTCTTCTGTGTTCTACTATGGTGTTTTATTGTCTCCGCATACCGCAGCGCGCGACATAGCTTTGCAGACGATAAATGTAACCGTCTCAGAGAGAAAAGCGGCCAATGTGACGATCTGGCTTTAAGTCGATTCGATAACAATGACGAAACCGGACGGATTTCTCAGGTTGTTACTACATATTAACACTATTCACATTCTCCCGTGCAACGCGGCTGCTAGTCTTCCTTTCATGCAAAATCCTAAGGTCCTACGTCATGTCCAACCCACCAAAGCCAGCTAAAACGTGATTAATCGACAACTACAACTTGAATTGTACTACTTCTTACTGGCTATTACTTCAGCTTAGAAGCTTCTTCTGTGTTCTAATATGGTGCTTTTAGTGTCTCCGCATACCGCAGCACGCGACATAGCTTTGCAGACGATAAATGTAACCGTCTCAGAGAGAAAAGCGGCCAATGTGGCGATCTGGCTTTAAGTCGATATGATAACAAATGACGAAAGCCCACGGATTTCTCAGGTTTTTACTACATATGAACACTTTTCACATTCTCCCGTGCAGCGCGGCTGCTAGCCCTCCTTTCATGCAAAATCTTAAGGTTCCACCTCATGTCCAACCCACCAAAGCCAGCTAAAAAGTGAATAATCGATAACTAAAACTTGAATTGTACTACTTCTTACTGGCTATTACTTCAACTTAGAAGCTTCTTCTGTGTTCAACTATGGTGCTTTTAGTGTCTCCGCATACCGCAGCACGCGACATAGCTTTGCAGACGATTAATGTAACCGTCTCAGAGAGAAAAGCGGCCAATATGACGATCTGGCTTTAAGTCGATTCGATAACAAATGCCGAAAACGGACGATTTCTCAGGTTTTTACTACATATGAACATTTTTAACATTATCCCGTGCAACGCGGCTGCTAGTCCTCCTTTCATGCAAAATCTTAAGGTCCTAGGTCATGTCCAAGCCACTAAAGACGGCTAAAAAGTGAATAATCGACAACTAAAACTTCAATTGTACTACTTCTTACTGGCTATTACTTCAACTTAAAAGCTCCTTCTGTGTTCTACTATGGTGCTTTAAGTGTCTCCGCATACCACAGCACGCGACATAGCTTTGCAGACGAAAAATGTAACCGTCTCAGAGAGAAAAGCGTCCAATGTGACGATCTGGCTTTCAGTCGATTCGATAACAAATGGCGAAAATGGACAGATATCTCAGGTTTTTACTACATATGAACACTTTTCACATTCTCCCGTGCAACGAGGCTGCTAGTCCTCCTTTCATGCAAAATCTTAAGGTCCTAGGTCATGTCAAAGCCACCAAAGCCGGCTAAAAAGTGAATAATCGACAACTAAAACTTGAATTGTACTACTTCTTACTGGCTATTACTTCAACTTAGAAGCTTCTTCTGTGTTCTACTATGGTGTTTTATTGTCTCCGCATACCGCAGCGCGCGACATAGCTTTGCAGACGATAAATGTAACCGTCTCAGAGAGAAAAGCGGCCAATGTGACGATCTGGCTTTAAGTCGATTCGATAACAATGACGAAACCGGACGGATTTCTCAGGTTGTTACTACATATGAACACTATTCACATTCTCCCGTGCAACGCGGCTGCTAGTCTTCCTTTCATGCAAAATCCTAAGGTCCTACGTCATGTCCAACCCACCAAAGCCAGCTAAAACGTGATTAATCGACAACTACAACTTGAATTGTACTACTTCTTACTGGCTATTACTTCAGCTTAGAAGCTTCTTCTGTGTTCTAATATGGTGCTTTTAGTGTCTCCGCATACCGCAGCACGCGACATAGCTTTGCAGACGATAAATGTAACCGTCTCAGAGAGAAAAGCGGCCAATGTGGCGATCTGGCTTTAAGTCGATATGATAACAAATGACGAAAACCCACGGATTTCTCAGGTTTTTACTACATATGAACACTTTTCACATTCTCCCGTGCAACGCGGTTGCTATTCCTCCTTTCAAGCAAATTCGTAAGGTCCTAGGTCATATCCAAGCCACCAAAGCCGGCTAAAATGTGAATAATCTATAATTAAAACTTGAATTGTACTACATCTTACTGGCTATTACTTCAACTTAGAAGCTTATTCTGAGTTCTACTGTGGTGCTTTTAGTGTTTCCGTATACCGCAGCACGCGACATAGCTTTGCAGCCGATAAATGTAACCGTTTCAGAGAGAAGAGCGGCCATTGTGACGATCTGGCTTTAAATCGATTCGATAACAAATGACGAAAACGGACGGATATCTCAGGTTTTTACTACATATGAACACTTTTCACATTCTCCCGAGCAACGCGGCTGCTAGTCTTCCTTTCATGCAAAATCTTAAGGTCCTAGGTCATGTCCAAGCCACCAAAGCCGGCTAAAAAGTGAATAATCGACAACTAAAACATGAATTGTACTACTTCTTACTGGCTATTACTTCAACTTAGAAGCTTCTTCTGTGTTCTGCTATGGTGCTTTTAGTGTCTCCGCATACCGCAGCACGGGACATAGCTTTGCAGACGATAAATGTAACCGTCTCAGAGGAAAAAGCGGCCAATGTGTCGATCTGAATTTAAGTCGATGCTATAACAAATGACGAAAACGGACGGATTCTCAGGTTTTTACTACATATGAACACTTTTCACATTCTCCCGTTGCAACGTGGCTGCTAGTCCTCCTTTCAAGCAAATTCGTAAGGTCCTAGGTCATATCCAAGCCACCAAAGCCGGCTAAAATATGAATAATCTATAATTAAACCTTGAATTGTACTACTTCTAACTGGCTATTACTTAAACTTAGAAGCTTATTCTGAGTTCTACTGTGGTGCTTTTAGTGTTTCCGTATACCGCAACACGCGACATAGCTTTGGAGACGATAAATGTAACCGTTTCAGAGAGAAGAGCGGCCATTGTGACGATCTGGCTTTAAATCGATTCGATAACAAATGACGAAAACGGACGGATTTCTCAGGTTTTTACTACATATGAACACTTTTCACATTCTCCCGTGCAACGCGGCTGCTAGTCTTCGTTTTATGCAAAATCTTAAGGTTCCACCTCATGTCCAAGCCACCAAAGCCGGCTAAAAAGTGATTAAACGACAACTAAAACTTAAATAGTACTACTTCTTACTGGCTATTACTTCAACTTAGAAGCTTCTTCTGTGTTCTACTATGGTGCTTTTAGGGTCTCCGCATACCGCAGCACGCGACATAGCTTTGCAGACGATAAATGTAACCGTTTCGGAGAGAGGAGCGGCCAATGTGACGATCTGGCTTTAAACCGATTCGATAACAAATGACGAAAACGGACGGATTTCTCAGGTTTTTACTACATATGAACACTTTTCACATTCTCCCGTGCAACGCGGCTGCTAGTCTTCCTTTCATGCAAAATCGTATTTCCTAGGACATGTTCAAGCCACAAAAGCAGGTTAAAAAGTGATTAATCGACAACTAAAATTTAAATAGTACTACTTCATACTGGCTATTACTTCAACTTAGAAGCTTCTTCTCTTTTCTACTATGGTGCTTTTGGTGTCTCCGCATACCGCAGCACGCGACATAGCTTTGCAGACGATTAATGTAACCGTCTCAGAGAGAATGCGGCCAATATGACGATCTGGCTTTAAGTCGATTCGATAACAAATGACGAAAACAGACGGATTTCTCAGGTTTTTACTACATATGAACACTTTTCATATTCTCCCGTCCAACGCGGGTGCTAGTCTTCATTTCATGCAAAATCTTAATGTCCTAGGACATGTCCAAGCCACCAAAGCCGGTTAAAAAGTGATTAATCGACAACTAAAACTTAAATAGTACTACTTCTTACTGGCTATTACTTCAACTTAGAAGCTTCTTCTGTGTTCTAATATGATGCTTTTAGTGTTTCCGCATACCGCAGCACGCGACATACCTTTGCAGACGATAAATGTAACCGCCTCAGAGAGAAAAGCGGCCAATGTGACGATCTGGCTGTAAGTCGATACGATGACAAATGACGAAAACCCACGGATTTGTCAGGTTTTTACTACATATGAACACTTTTCACATTCTCCCGTGCAACGCGGCTGCTAGTCCTCCTTTCATGCAAAATCTTAAGGTTCCACCTCATGTCCAAGCCACCAAAGCCGGCTAAAATGTGAATAATCGATAACTAAAACTTGAATTGTACTACTTCTTACTGGCTATTACTTCAACTTAGAAGCTTCCTCTGTGTTCAACTATGGTGCTTTTAGTGTCTCCGCATACCGCAGCACGCGACATAGCTTTGCAGACGAAAAATAAAACCGTCTCAGAGAGAAAAGCGGCCAATGTGTCGATCTGGCTTTAAATCGATTCGATAACAAATGGCGAAAATGGACAGATTTCTCAGGTTTTTACTACATATGAACACTTTTCACATTCTCCCGTGCAACGCGGCTGCTAGTCCTCCTTTCATGCAAAATCTTAAGGTCCTAGGTCATGTCATAGCCACCAAAGCCGGCTAAAAAGTGAATAATCGACAACTAAAACTTGAATTGTACTACTTCTTACTGGCTATTACTTCAACTTAGAAGCTTCTTCTGTGTTCTACTATTGTGCTTTTATTGTCTCCGCATACCGCAGCGCGCGACATAGCTTTGCAGACGATAAATGTAACCGTCTCAGAGAGAAAAGCGGCCAATGTGACGATCTGGCTTTAAGTCGATTCGATAACAAATGACGAAAACGGACGGATTTCTCAGGTTTTTAATACATATGAACACTTTTCACATTCTCCCGTGCAACGCGGCTGCTAGTCCGCCTTTCATGCAAATTCTTAAGGTCCTAGGTCATATCCAAGCCACCAAAGCCGGCTAAAATGTGAATAATCTATAATTAAAACTTGAATTGTACTACTTCTTACAGGCTATTACTTCAACTTAGAAGCTTCTTCTGTGTTCTACTATGGTGCTTTTAGTGTCTCCGCATACCGCAGCATGCGACATAGCTTTGCAGACGATTAATGTAACCGTCTCAGAGAGAAAAGCGGCCAATGTGTCGATCTGAATTTAAGTCGATTCGATAACAAATGACGAAAACCGACGGATTTCTCAGGTTTTTACTACATATGAACACTTTTCACATTCTCCCGTGCAACGCGGCTGCTAGTCCTCCTTTCATGCAAATTCTTAAGGTCCTAGGTCATATCCAAGCCACCAAAGCCGGCTAAAATGTGAATAATCTATAATTAAAACTTGAATTGTACTACATCTTACTGGCTATTACTTCAACTTAGAAGCTTATTCTGAGTTCTACAATGGTGCTTTTAGTGTTTCCGTATACCGCAGCACGCGACATAGCTTTGCAGACGATAAATGTAACCGCCTCAGAGAGAAAAGCGGCCAATGTGACGATCTGGCTTTAAGTCGATACGATAACAAATGACGAAAACCCACGGATTTCTCAGGTTTTTACTACATATGAACACTTTTCACCTTCTCCCGTGCAACGCGGCTGCTAGTCCTCCTTTCATGCAAAATCTTAAGGTTCCACCTCATGTCCAAGCCACCAAAACCGGCTAAAAAGTGAATAATCGATAACTAAAACTTGAATTGTACTACTTCTTACTGGCTATTACTTCAACTTAGAAGCTTCTTCTGTGTTCAACTATGGTGCTTTTAGTGTCTCCGCATACCGCAGCACGCGACATAGCTTTGCAGACGATTAATGTAACCGTCTCAGAGAGAAAAGCGGCCAATATGACGATCTGGCTTTAAGTCGATTCGATAACAAATGCGAAAACGGACAATTTCTCAGGTTTTTACTACATATGAACACTTTTCACATTATCCCGTGCAACGCGGCTGCTAGTCCTCCTTTCATGCAAAATCTTAAGGTCCTACGTCATGTCCAAGCCACTAAAGACGGCTAAAAAGTGAATAATCGACAACTAAAACTTGAATTGTACTACTTCTTACTGGCTATTACTTCAACTTAAAAGCTCCTTCTGTGTTCTACTATGGTGCTTTAAGTGTCTCCGCATACCGCAGCACGCGACATAGCTTTGCAGACGAAAAATGTAACCGTCTCAGAGAGAAAAGCGTCCAATGTGACGATCTGGCTTTAAGTCGATTCGATAACAAATGGCGAAAATGGACAGATTTCTCAGGTTTTTACTACATGTGAACACTTTTCACATTCTCCCGTGCAACGCGGCTGCTAGTCCTCCTTTCATGCAAAATCTTAAGGTCCTAGGTCATGTCAAAGCCACCAAAGCCGGCTAAAAAGTGAATAATCGACAACTAAAACTTGAATTGTACTACTTCTTACTGGCTATTACTTCAACTTAGAAGCTTCTTCTGTGTTCTACTATGGTGTTTTATTGTCTCCGCATACCGCAGCGCGCGACATAGCTTTGCAGACGATAAATGTCACCGTCTCAGAGAGAAAAGCGGCCAATGTGACGATCTGGCTTTAAGTCGATTCGATAACAATGACGAATCCGGACGGATTTCTCAGGTTATTACTACATATGAACACTTTTCACATTCTCCCGTGCAACGCGGCTGCTAGTCTTCCTTTCATGCAAAATCCTAAGGTCCTACGTCATGTCCAACCCACCAAAGCCAGCTAAAACGTGATTAATCGACAACTACAACTTGAATTGTACTACTTCTTACTGGCTATTACTTCAACTTAGAAGCTTCTTCTGTGTTCTAATATGGTGCTTTTAGTGTCTCCGCATACCGCAGCACGCGACATAGCTTTGCAGACGATAAATGTAACCGTCTCAGAGAGAAAAGCGGCCAATGTGGCGATCTGGCTTTAAGTCGATATGATAACAAATGACGAAAACCCACGGATTTCTCAGGTTTTTACTACATATGAACACTTTTCACATTCTCCCGTGCAACGCGGTTGCTAGTCCTCCTTTCATGCAAAATCTTAAGGTTCCACCTCATGTCCAAGCCACCATAGCCGGCTAAAAAGTGAATAATCGATAACTAAAACTTGAATTGTACTACATCTTACTGGCTATTACTTCAACTTAGAAGCTTCTTCTGTGTTCTACTATGGTGCTTTTAGTGTCTCCGCATACCGCAGCACGCGACATAGCTTTGCAGACGATAAATGTAACCGTCTCAGAGAGAAAAGCGGCCAATGTGACGATCTGGCTTTAAGTCGATACGATAACAAATGACGAAAACCCACGGATTTCTCAGGTTTTTACTACATATGAACACTTTTCACATTCTCCCGTGCAACGCGGCTGCTAGTCCTCCTTTCATGCAAAATCTTAACGTTCCACCTCATGTCCAAGCCACCAAAGCCGGCTAAAAAGTGAATAATCGATAACTAAAACTTGAATTGTACTACTTCTTACTGGCTATTACTTCAACTTAGAAGCTTCTTCTGTGTTCAACTATGGTGCTTTTAGTGTCTCCGCATACCGCAGCACGCGACATAGCTTTGCAGACGATTAATGTTACCGTCTCAGAGGGAAAAGCGGCAAATATGACGGTCTGGCTTTAAGTCGATTCGATAACAAATGCCGAAAACGGACGGATTTCTCAGGTTTTTACTACATATGAACACTTTTCACATTCTCCCGTGCAACGCGGCTGCTAGTCCTCCTTTCATGCAAAATCTTAAGGTCCTAGGTCATGTCCAAGCCACTAAAGACGGCTAAAAAGTGAATAATCGACAACTAAAACTTGAATTGTACTACTTCTTACTGGCTATTACTTCAACTTAAAAGCTCCTTCTGTGTTCTACTATGGTGCTTTAAGTGTCTCCGCATACCGCAGCACGCGACATAGCTTTGCAGACGAAAAATGTAACCGTCTCAGAGAGAAAAGCGTCCAATGTGACGATCTGGCTTTAAGTCGATTCGATAACAAATGGCGAAAATGGACAGATTTCTCAGGTTTTTACTACATATGAACACTTTTCACATTCTCCCGTGCAACGCGGCTGCTAGTCCTCCTTTCATGCAAAATCTGAAGGTTCCACCTCATGTCAAAGCCACCAAAGCCGGCTTAAAAGTGAATAATCGACAACTAAAACTTGAATTGTACTACTTCTTACTGGCTATTACTTCAACTTAGAAGCTTCTTCTGTGTTCTACTATGGTGTTTTATTGTCTCCGCATACCGCAGCGCGCGACATAGCTTTGCAGACGATAAATGTAACCGTCTCAGAGAGAAAAGCGGCCAATGTGACGATCTGGCTTTAAGCCGATTCGATAACAATGACGAAACCGGACGGATTTCTCAGGTTGTTACTACATATGAACACTTTTCACATTCTCCCGTGCAACGCGGCTGCTAGTCTTCCTTTCATGCAAAATCCTAAGGTCCTACGTCATGTCCAACCCACCAAAGCCAGCTAAAACGTGATTAATCGACAACTACAACTTGAATTGTACTACTTTTTACTGGCTATTACTTCAACTTAGAAGCTTCTTCTGTGTTCTAATATGGTGCTTTTAGTGTTTCCGCATACCGCAGCACGCGACATAGCTTTGCAGACGATAAATGTAACCGTCTCAGAGAGAAAAGCGGCCAATGTGGCGATCTGGCTTTAAGTCGATATGATAACAAATGACGAAAACGGACGGATTTCTCAGGTTTTTACTACATATGAACACTTTTCACATTCTGCCGTGCAACGCGGCTGCTAGTCCTCCTTTCATGCAAAATCTTAAGGTTCCACCTCATGTCCAAGCCACCAAAGCCGGCTAAAAAGTGAATAATCGACAACTACAACTTGAATTGTACTACTTCTTACTGGCTATTACTTCAACTTAGAAGTTTCTTCTGTGATCTAATATGGTGATTTTTGTGTCTCCGCATACCGCAGCACGCGACATAGCATTGCAGACGATAAATGTAACCGTCTCAGAGAGAAAAGCGGCCAATGTGACGATCTCGCTTTAAGTCGATTCGATAACAAATGACGATAACGGACGGATTTCTCAGGTTTTTACACCATATGAACACTTTTCACATTCTCCCGTGCAACGCGGCTGCTAGTCCTCCTTTCATGCAAAATCTTAAGGTCCTAGGTCTTATCCAAGCCACCAAAGCCGGCTAAAAAGTGAATAATCGATAATATAAACTTGAATTGTACTACTTCTTACTGGCTATTACTTCAACTTAGAAGCTTCTTCTGTGTTCTACTATGGTGCTTTTAGTGTCTCCGCATACCGCAGCACGCGACATAGCTTTGCAGACGATAAATGTAACCGTTTCAGAGAGAAGAGCGGCCAATGTGACGATCTGGCTTTAAATCGATTCGATAACAAATGACGAAAACGGACGGATTTCTCAGGTTTTTACTACATATGAACACTTTTCACATTCTCCCGTGCAACGCGGCTGTTAGTCTTCCTTTCATGCAAAATCTTAAGGTCCTAAGTCATGTCCAAGCGACCAAAGCCGGCATAAAAGTGATTAGCCGACAACTAAAACATAAATAGTACTACTTCTTACTGGCTATTACTTCAATTTAGAAGCTTCTTCTGTGTTCTAATATGGTGCTTTTAGTGTCTCCGCATACCGCAGCACGCGACATAGCTTTGCAGGCGATAAATGTAACCGTCTCAGAGAGAAAAGCGGCCAATGTGACGATCTGGCTTTAAGTCGATTCGATAACAAATGACGATAACGGACGGATTTATCAGGTTTTTACTTCATATGAACACTTTTCACATTCTCCCGTGCAACGCGGCTGCTAGTCTTCCTTTCATGCAAAATCTTAAGGTCCTAGGTCTTATCCAAGCCACCAAAGCCGGCTAAAAAGTGAATAATCGATAATTAAAACTTGAATTGTACTACTTCTTACTGGCTATTACTTCAACTTAGAAACTTCTTCTGTGTTCTACTATGGTGCTTTTAGTGTTCCCGCATACCGCAGCACGCGACATAGCTTTTCAGACGATAAATGGAACCGTCTCAGAGAGAAAAGCGGCCAATGTGACGATCTCGCTTTAAGTCGATTCGATAACAAATGACGATAACGGACGGATTTCTCAGGTTTTTACTCCATATGAACACTTTTCACATTCTCCCGTGCAACGCGGCTGCTAGTCCTCCTTTCATGCAAAATCTTAAGGTCCTAGGTCTTATCCAAGCCACCAAAGCCGGCTAAAAAGTGAATAATAGATAATATAAACTTGAATTGTACTACTTCTTACTGGCTATTACTTCAACTTAGAAGCTTCTTCTGTGTTCTACTATGGTGCTTTTAGTGTGCCCGCATACCGCAGCACGCGACATAGCTTTGCAGGCGATAAATGTAACCGTCTCAGAGAGAAAAGCGGCCAATGTGACGATCTGGCTTTAAGTCGTTTCGATAACAAATGACGAAAACGGACGGATTTCTCAGGTTTTTACTACATATGAACACTTTTCACATTCTCCCATGCAACGCGGCTGCTAGTCCTCCTTTCATGCAAAATCTTAAGGTCCTAGGTCATGTTCAAACCACCAAAGACGGCTAAAAAGTTAATAATCGATAACTAAAACTTGAATTGTACTACTTCTTACTGGCTATTACTTCAACTTAGAAGCTTCTTCAGTATTCTACTATTGTGCTTCTAGTGTTTCCGCATACCGCAGCACGCGACATAGCTTTGCAGACGATAAATGTAACCGTCTCAGAGAGAAAAGCGGCCAATGTGACGATCTCGCTTTAAGTCGATTCGATAACAAATGACGATAACGGACGGATTTCTCAGGTTTTTACACCATATGAACACTTTTCACATTCTCCCGTGCAACGCGGCTGCTAGTCCTCCTTTCATGCAAAATCTTAAGGTCCTAGGTCTTATCCAAGCCACCAAAGCCGGCTAAAAAGTGAATAATCGATAATATAAACTTGAATTGTACTACTTCTTACTGGCTATTACTTCAACTTAGAAGCTTCTTCTGTGTTCTACTATGGTGCTTTTAGTGTGCCCGCATACCGCTGCACGCGACATAGCTTTGCAGGCGATAAATGTAACCGTTTCAGAGAGAAGAGCGGCCAATGTGACGATCTGGCTTTAAATCGATTCGATAACAAATGACGAAAACGGACGGATTTCTCAGGTTTTTACTACATATGAACACTTTTCACATTCTCCCGTGCAACGCGGCTGCTAGTCTTCCTTTCATGCAAAATCTTAAGGTCCTAAGTCATGTCCAAGCGACCAAAGCCGGCATAAAAGTGATTAGTCGACAACTAAAACATAAATAGTACTACTTCTTACTGGCTATTACTTCAACTTAGAAGCTTCTTCTGTGTTCTACTATGGTGCTTTTAGTGTTCCCGCATACCGCAGCACGCGACATAGCTTTGCAGACGATAAATGTAACCGTTTCAGAGAGAAGAGCGGCCAATGTGACGATCTGGCTTTAAATCGATTCGATAACAAATGACGAAAACTTAAGGATTTCTCAGGTTTTTACTACATATGAACTCTTTTCACATTCTCCCGTGCAACGCGGCTGCTAGTCTTATTTCATGCAAACTCTTAAGGTCCTAGGTCTTATCCAAGCCACCAAAGCCGGCTAAAAAGTGAATAATCGATAATATAAACTTGAATTGTACTACTTCTTACTGGCTATTACTTCAACTTAGAAGCTTCTTCTGTGTTCTACTATGGTGCTATTAGTGTGCCCGCATACCGCAACACGCGACATAGCTTTGCAGACGATAAATGTATCCGTTTCAGAGAGTAGAGCGGCCAATGTGACGATCTGGCTTTAAATCGATTCGATAACAAATGACGAAAACGGACGGATTTCTCAGGTTTTTACTACATATGAACACTTTTCACATTCTCCCGTGCAACGCGGCTGCTAGTCTTCCTTTCATGCAAAATCTTAAGGTCCTAAGTCATGTCCAAGCGACCAAAGCCGGCATAAAAGTGATTAGTCGACAACTAAAACATAAATAGTACTACTTCTTACTGGCTATTACTTCAATTTAGAAGCTTCTTCTGTGTTCTAATATGGTGCTTTTAGTGTCTCCGCATACCGCAGCACGCGACATAGCTTTGCAGGCGATAAATGTAACCGTCTCAGAGAGAAAAGCGGCCAATGTGACGATCTGGCTTTAAGTCGATTCGATAACAAATGACGATAACGGACGGATTTATCAGGTTTTTACTTCATATGAACACTTTTCACATTCTCCCGTGCAAGGCGGCTGCTAGTCTTCCTTTCATGCAAAATCTTAAGGTCCTAGGTCTTATCCAAGCCACCAAAGCCGGCTAAAAAGTGAATAATCGATAATTAAAACTTGAATTGTACTACTTCTTACTGGCTATTACTTCAACTTAGAAACTTCTTCTGTGTCCTACTATAGTGCTTTTAGTGTTCCCGCATACCGCAGCATGCGACATAGCTTTGCAGACGATAAATGTAACCGTCTCAGAGAGAAAAGCGGCCAATATGACGATCTCGCTTTAAGTCGATTCGATAACAAATGACGATAACGGACGGATTTCTCAGGTTTTTACTCCATATGAAAACCTTTCACATTCTCCCGTGCAACGCGGCTGCTAGTCCTCCTTTCATGCAAAATCTTAAGGTCCTAGGTCTTATCCAAGCCACCAAAGCCGGCTAAAAAGTGAATAATCGATAATATAAACTTGAATTGTACTACTTCTTAGTGGCTATTACTTCAACTTAGAAGCTTCTTCTGTGTTCTACTATGGTGCTTTTAGTGTGCCCGCATACCGCAGCACGCGACATAGCTTTGCAGGCGATAAATGTAACCGTTTCAGAGAGAAGAGCGGCCAATGTGACGATCTGGCTTTAAATCGATTCGATAACAAATGACGAAAACGGACGGATTTCTCAGGTTTTTACTACATATGAACACTTTTCACATTCTCCCGTGCAACGCGGCTGCTAGTCTTCCTTTCATGCAAAATCTTAAGGTCCTAAGTCATGTCCAAGCCACCAAAGCCGGAGAAAAAGTGATTAGTCGACAACTAAAACTTAAATAGTACTACTTCTTACTGGCTATTACTTCAATTTAGAAGCTTCTTCTGTGTTCTAATATGGTGCTTTTAGTGTCTCCGCATACCGCAGCACGCGACATAGCTTTGCAGGCGATAAATGTAACCGTCTCAGAGAGAAAAGCGGCCAATGTGACGATCTGGCTTTAAGTCGATTCGATAACAAATGACGATAACGGACGGATTTCTCAGGTTTTTACTTCATATGAACACTTTTCACATTCTCCCGTGCAACGCGGCTGCTAGTCCTCCTTTCATGCAAAATCTTAAGGTCCTAGGTCTTATCCAAGCCACCAAAGCCGGCTAAAAAGTGAATAATCGATAATTAAAACTTGAATTGTACTACTTCTTACTGGCTATTACTCCAACTTAGAAGCTTCTTCTGTGTTCTACTGTGGTGCTTTTAGTGTTCCCGCATACCGCAGCACGCGACATAGCTTTGCAGACGATAAATGTAACCGTTTTAGAGAGAAGAGCGGCCAATGTGACGATCTGGCTTTAAATCGATTCGATAACAAATGACGAAAACGGACGGATTTCTCAGGTTTTTACTACATATGAACACTTTTCACATTCTCCCGTGCAACGCGGCTGCTAGTCTTCCTTTCATGCAAAATCTTAAGGTCCTAAGTCATGTCCAAGCCACCAAAGCCGGCTAAAAAGTGATTAATCGACAACTAAAACTTAAATAGTACTACTTCTTACTGGCTATTACTTCAATTTAGAAGCTTCTTCTGTGTTCTAATATGGTGCTTCTAGTGTCTCCGCATACCGCAGCACGCGACATAGCTTTGCAGACGATAAATGTAACCGTCTATGAGAGAAAAGCGGCCAATGTGACGATCTATCTTTAAGTCGATTCGATTACAAATAACGAAAAGGGACGGATTTCTCAGGTTTTTACTACATATGAACACTTTTCACATTCTCCCGTGCAACGCGGCTGCTAGTCCTCCTTTCATGCAAAATCTTATGGTCCTAGGTCATGTCCAAGCCACCAAAGCCGGCTAAAAAGTGAATAATCGACAACTAAAACTTGAATTGTACTACTTCTTACTGGCTATTACTTCAACTTAGAAGATCCTTCTGTGTTCTAATATGGTGCTTTTAGTGTCTCCACATACCGCAGCACGCGACATAGCTTTGCTGACGATAAATGTAACCGTCTCAGGGAGAAAAGCGGCCAATGTGACGATCTGGCTTTAAGTCGATTCCATAACAAATGTCGAAAATGGTAAGATTTCTCAGGTTTTTACTACATATGAACACTTTCACATTCTCACATGCAACGCGGCTGCTAGTCCTCCTTTCATGCAAAATCTTAAGGTCCTAGGTGATGTCCAAGCCACCAAAGCCGGCTAAAAGGTGAATAATCGATAACTTAAACTTGAGTTGTACTACTTCTTACTGGCTATTACTTCAAATTAGAAGTTTCTTCTGTGATCTAATATGGTGATTTTTGTGTCTCCGCATACCGCAGCACGCGACATAGCATTGCAGACGATAAATGTAACCGTCTCAGAGAGAAAAGCGGCCAATGTGACGATCTGGCTTTAAGTGGATTCGATAACAAATACGAAACCGGACGGATTTCCCAGGTTTTTCTAAATATGAACACTTTTCACATTCTCCCGTGCAACGCGGCTGCTAGTCCTCCTTTCATGCAAAATCTTAAGGTCCTAGGTCATGTCCAAGCCACCAAAGCCGGCTAAAAAGTGAAAAATCGACAACTAAAACTTGAATTGTACTACTTCTTACTGGCTATTACTTCAACTTAGAAGTTTCTTCTGTGATCTAATATGGTGATTTTTGTGTCTCCGCATACCGCAGCACGCGACATAGCATTGCAGACGATAAATGTAACCGTCTCAGAGAGAAAAGCGGCCAATGTGACGATCTCGCTTTAAGTCGATTCGATAACAAATGACGATAACGGACGGATTTCTCAGGTTTTTACACCATATGAACACTTTTCACATTCTCCCGTGCAACGCGGCTGCTAGTCCTCCTTTCATGCAAAATCTTAAGGTCCTAGGTCTTATCCAAGCCACCAAAGCCGGCTAAAAAGTGAATAATCGATAATATAAACTTGAATTGTACTACTTCTTACTGGCTATTACTTCAACTTAGAAGCTTCTTCTGTGTTCTACTATGGTGCTTTTAGTGTGCCCGCATACCGCAGCACGCGACATAGCTTTGCAGACGATAAATGTAACCGTTTCAGAGAGAAGAGCGGCCAATGTGACGATCTGGCTTTAAATCGATTCGATAACAAATGACGAAAACGGACGGATTTCTCAGGTTTTTACTACATATGAACACTTTTCACATTCTCCCGTGCAACGCGGCTGCTAGTCTTCCTTTCATGCAAAATCTTAAGGTCCTAAGTCATGTCCAAGCGACCAAAGCCGGCATAAAAGTGATTAGTCGACAACTAAAACTTAAATAGTACTACTTCTTACTGGCTATTACTTCAATTTAGAAGCTTCTTCTGTGTTCTAATATGGTGCTTTTAGTGTTTCCGCATACCGCAGCACGCGACATAGCTTTGCAGGCGATAAATGTAACCGTTTCAGAGAGAAGAGCGGCCAATGTGACGATCTGGCTTTAAATCGATTCGATAACAAATGACGAAAACGGACGGATTTCTCAGGTTTTTACTACATATGAACACTTTTCACATTCTCCCGTGCAACGCGGCTGCTAGTCTTCCTTTCATGCAAAATCTTAAGGTCCTAAGTCATGTCCAAGCGACCAAAGCCGGCATAAAAGTGATTAGTCGACAACTAAAACATAAATAGTACTACTTCTGACTGGCTATTACTTCAACTTAGAAGTTTCTTCTGTGTTCTACTATAGTGCTTTTAGTGTTCCCGCATACCGCAACACGCGACATAGCTTTGCAGACGATAAATGTAACCGTTTCAGAGAGAAGAGCGGCCAATGTGACGACCTGGCTTTAAATCGATTCGATAACAAATGACGAAAACGGACGGATTTCTCAGGTTTTTACTACATATGAACACTTTTCACATTCTCCCGTGCAACGCGGCTGCTAGTCTTCCTTTCATGCAAAATCTTAAGGTCCTAAGTCATGTCCAAGCGACCAAAGCCGGCATAAAAGTGATTAGTCGACAACTAAAACATAAATAGTACTACTTCTTACTGGCTATTACTTCAATTTAGAAGCTTCTTCTGTGTTCTAATATGGTGCTTTTAGTGTCTCCGCATACCGCAGCACGCGACATAGCTTTGCAGGCGAGAAATGTAACCGTCTCAGAGAGAAAAGCAACCAATGTGACGATCTGGCTTTAAGTCGATTCGATAACAAATGACGATAACGGACGGATTTATCAGGTTTTTACTTCATATGAACACTTTTCACATTCTCCCGTGCAAGGCGGCTGCTAGTCTTCCTTTCATGCAAAATCTTAAGGTCCTAGGTCTTATCCAAGCCACCAAAGCCGGCTAAAAAGTGAATAATCGATAATTAAAACTTGAATTGTACTACTTCTTACTGGCTATTACTTCAACTTAGAAACTTCTTCTGTGTTCTACTATAGTGCTTTTAGTGTTCCCGCATACCGCAGCACGCGACATAGCTTTGCAGACGATAAATGTAACCGTCTCAGAGAGAAAAGCGGCCAATGTGACGATCTCGCTTTAAGTCGATTCGATAACAAATGACGATAACGGACGGATTTATCAGGTTTTTACTTCATATGAACACTTTTCACATTCTCCCGTGCAACGCGGCTGCTAGTCCTCCTTTCATGCAAAATCTTAAGGTCCTAGGTCTTATCCAAGCCACCAAAGCCGGCTAAAAAGTGAATAATCGATAATTAAAACTTGAATTGTACTACTTCTTACTGGCTATTACTCCAACTTAGAATCGTCTTCTGTGTTCTACTGTGGTGCTTTTAGTGTTCCCGCATACCGCAGCACGCGACATAGCTTTGCAGACGATAAATGTAACCGTTTTAGAGAGAAGAGCGGCCAATATGACGATCTGGCTTTAAATCGATTCGATAACAAATGACGAAAACGGACGGATTTCTCAGGTTTTTACTACATATGAACACTTTTCACATTCTCCCGTGCAACGCGGCTGCTAGTCTTCCTTTCATGCAAAATCTTAAGGTCCTAAGTCATGTCCAAGCCACCAAAGCCGGCTACAAAGTGATTAATCGACAACTAAAACATAAATAGTACTACTTCTTACTGGCTATTACTTCAATTTAGAAGCTTCTTCTGTGTTCTAATATGGTGCTTCTAGTGTCTCCGCATACCGCAGCACGCGACATAGCTTTGCAGACGATAAATGTAACCGTCTATGAGAGAAAAGCGGCCAATGTGACGATCTATCTTTAAGTCGATTCGATTACAAATAACGAAAAGGGACGGATTTCTCAGGTTTTTACTACATATGAACACTTTTCACATTCTCCCGTGCATCGCGGCTGCTAGTCCTCCTTTCATGCAAAATCTTATGGTCCTAGGTCATGTCCAAGCCACCAAAGCCGGCTAAAAAGTGAATAATCGACAACTAAAACTTGAATTGTACTACTTCTTACTGGCTATTACTTCAACTTAGAAGATCCTTCTGTGTTCTAATATGGTGCTTTTAGTGTCTCCACATACCGCAGCACGCGACATAGCTTTGCAGACGATAAATGTAACCGTCTCAGGGAGAAAAGCGGCCAATGTGACGATCTGGCTTTAAGTCGATTCCATAACAAATGTCGAAAATGGTCAGATTTCTCAGGTTTTTACTACATATGAACACTTTCACATTCTCACATGCAACGCGGCTGCTAGTCCTCCTTTCATGCAAAATCTTAAGGTCCTAGGACATGTACAAGCCACCAAAGCCGGCTAAAAGGTGAATAATCGATAACTTAAACTTCAATTGTACTACTTCTTACTGGCTATTGCTTCAACTTAGAAGCTTCTTCTGTGTTCTACTATGGTGCTTTTAGTGTTTCCGCATACCGCAGCACGCGACATAGCTTTGCAGACGATAAATGTAACCGTCTCAGAGAGAAAAGCGGCCAATGTGACGATCTGGCTTTAAGTCGATTCGATAACAAATGACGAAAACGGACGGATTTCTCAGGTTTTTACTACATATCAACACTTTTCACATTCTCCCGTGCAACGCGGCTGCTAGTCTTCCTTTCATGCAAAATCTTAAGGTCCTAAGTCATGTCCAAGCCACCAAAGCCGGAGAAAAAGTGATTAGTCGACAACTAAAACTTAAATAGTACTACTTCTTACTGGCTATTACTTCAATTTAGAAGCTTCTTCTGTGTTCTAATATGGTGCTTTTAGTGTCTCCGCATACCGCAGCACGCGACATAGCTTTGCAGGCGATAAATGTAACCGTCTCAGAGAGAAAAGCGGCCAATGTGACGATCTGGCTTTAAGTCGATTCGATAACAAATGACGATAACGGACGGATTTCTCAGGTTTTTACTTCATATGAACACTTTTCACATTCTCCCGTGCAACGCGGCTGCTAGTCCTCCTTTCATGCAAAATCTTAAGGTCCTAGGTCTTATCCAAGCCATCAAAGCCGGCTAAAAAGTGAATAATCGATAATTAAAACTTGAATTGTACTACTTCTTACTGGCTATTACTCCAACTTAGAAGCTTCTTCTGTGTTCTACTGTGGTGCTTTTAGTGTTCCCGCATACCGCAGCACGCGACATAGCTTTGCAGACGATAAATGTAACCGTTTTAGAGAGAAGAGCGGCCAATATGACGATCTGGCTTTAAATCGATTCGATAACAAATGACGAAAACGGACGGATTTCTCAGGTTTTTACTACATATGAACACTTTTCACATTCTCCCGTGCAACGCGGCTGCTAGTCTTCCTTTCATGCAAAATCTTAAGGTCCTAAGTCATGTCCAAGCCACCAAAGCCGGCTAAAAAGTGATTAATCGACAACTAAAACTTAAATAGTACTACTTCTTACTGGCTATTACTTCAATTTAGAAGCTTCTTCTGTGTTCTAATATGGTGCTTCTAGTGTCTCCGCATACCGCAGCACGCGACATAGCTTTGCAGACGATAAATGTAACCGTCTATGAGAGAAAAGCGGCCAATGTGACGATCTATCTTTAAGTCGATTCGATTACAAATAACGAAAAGGGACGGATTTCTCAGGTTTTTACTACATATGAACACTTTTCACATTCTCCCGTGCATCGCGGCTGCTAGTCCTCCTTTCATGCAAAATCTTATGGTCCTAGGTCATGTCCAAGCCACCAAACCCGGCTAAAAAGTGAATAATCGACAACTAAAACTTGAATTGTACTACTTCTTACTGGCTATTACTTCAACTTAGAAGATCCTTCTGTGTTCTAATATGGTGCTTTTAGTGTCTCCACATACCGCAGCACGCGACATAGCTTTGCAGACGATAAATGTAACCGTCTCAGGGAGAAAAGCGGCCAATGTGACGATCTGGCTTTAAGTCGATTCCATAACAAATGTCGAAAATGGTCAGATTTCTCAGGTTTTTACTACATATGAACACTTTCACATTCTCACATGCAACGCGGCTGCTAGTCCTCCTTTCATGCAAAATCTTAAGGTCCTAGGACATGTACAAGCCACCAAAGCCGGCTAAAAGGTGAATAATCGATAACTTAAACTTCAATTGTACTACTTCTTACTGGCTATTGCTTCAACTTAGAAGCTTCTTCTGTGTTCTACTATGGTGCTTTTAGTGTTTCCGCATACCGCAGCACGCGACATAGCTTTGCAGACGATAAATGTAACCGTCTCAGAGAGAAAAGCGGCCAATGTGACGATCTGGCTTTAAGTCGATTCGATAACAAATGACGAAAACGGACGGATTTCTCAGGTTTTTACTACATATCAACACTTTTCACATTCTCCCGTGCAACGCGGCTGCTAGTCCTCCTTTCATGCAAAATCTTAAGGTCCTAGGTCATGTCCAAGCCACCAAAGCCGGCTAAAAAGTGAATAATCGACAACTAAAACTTGAATTGTACTACTTCTTACTGGCTATTACTTCAACTTAGAAGTTTCTTCTGTGTTCTAATATGGTGCTTTTTGTGTCTCCGCATACCGCAGCACGCGACATAGCATTGCAGACGATAAATGTAACCGTCTCAGAGAGAAAAGCGGCCAATGTGACGATCTCGCTTTAAGTCGATTCGATAACAAATGACGATAACGGACGGATTTCTCAGGTTTTTACACCATATGAACACTTTTCACATTCTCCCATGCAACGCGGCTGCTAGTCCTCCTTTCATGCAAAATCTTAAGGTCCTAGGTCTTATCCAAGCCACCAAAGCCGGCTAAAAAGTGAATAATCGATAATATAAACTTGAATTGTACTACTTCTTACTGGCTATTACTTCAACTTAGAAGCTTCTTCTGTGTTCTACTATGGTGCTTTTAGTGTGCCCGCATACCGCAACACGCGACATAGCTTTGCAGACGATAAATGTAACCGTTTCAGAGAGAAGAGCGGCCAATGTGACGACCTGGCTTTAAATCGATTCGATAACAAATGACGAAAACGGACGGATTTCTCAGGTTTTTACTACATATGAACACTTTTCACATTCTCCCGTGCAACGCGGCTGCTAGTCTTCCTTTCATGCAAAATCTTAAGGTCCTAAGTCATGTCCAAGCGACCAAAGCCGGCATAAAAGTGATTAGTCGACAACTAAAACATAAATAGTACTACTTCTTACTGGCTATTACTTCAATTTAGAAGCTTCTTCTGTGTTTTAATATGGTGCTTTTAGTGTCTCCGCATACCGCAGCACGCGACATAGCTTTGCAGGCGAGAAATGTAACCGTCTCAGAGAGAAAAGCGGCCAATGTGGACGATCTGGCTTTAAGTCGATTCGATAACAAATGACGATAACGGACGGATTTATCAGGTTTTTACTTCATATGAACACTTTTCACATTCTCCCGTGCAAGGCGGCTGCTAGTCTTCCTTTCATGCAAAATCTTAAGGTCCTAGGTCTTATCCAAGCCACCAAAGCCGGCTAAAAAGTGAATAATCGATAATTAAAACTTGAATTGTACTACTTCTTACTGGCTATTACTTCAACTTAGAAACTTCTTCTGTGTTCTACTATAGTGCTTTTAGTGTTCCCGCATACCGCAGCACGCGACATAGCTTTGCAGACGATAAATGTAACCGTCTCAGAGAGAAAAGCGGCCAATGTGACGATCTCGCTTTAAGTCGATTCGATAACAAATGACGATAACGGACGGATTTATCAGGTTTTTACTTCATATGAACACTTTTCACATTCTCCCGTGCAACGCGGCTGCTAGTCCTCCTTTCATGCAAAATCTTAAGGTCCTAGGTCTTATCCAAGCCATCAAAGCCGGCTAAAAAGTGAATAATCGATAATTAAAACTTGAATTGTACTACTTCTTACTGGCTATTACTCCAACTTAGAAGCTTCTTCTGTGTTCTACTGTGGTGCTTTTAGTGTTCCCGCATACCGCAGCACGCGACATAGCTTTGCAGACGATAAATGTAACCGTTTTAGAGAGAAGAGCGGCCAATATGACGATCTGGCTTTAAATCGATTCGATAACAAATGACGAAAACGGACGGATTTCTCAGGTTTTTACTACATATGAACACTTTTCACATTCTCCCGTGCAACGCGGCTGCTAGTCTTCCTTTCATGCAAAATCTTAAGGTCCTAAGTCATGTCCAAGCCACCAAAGCCGGCTAGAAAGTGATTAATCGACAACTAAAACTTAAATAGTACTACTTCTTACTGGCTATTACTTCAATTTAGAAGCTTCTTCTGTGTTCTAATATGGTGCTTCTAGTGTCTCTGCATACCGCAGCACGCGACATAGCTTTGCAGACGATAAATGTAACCGTCTATGAGAGAAAAGCGGCCAATGTGACGATCTATCTTTAAGTCGATTCGATTACAAATATCGAAAAGGGACGGATTTCTCAGGTTTTTACTACATATGAACACTTTTCACATTCTCCCGTGCATCGCGGCTGCTAGTCCTCCTTTCATGCAAAATCTTATGGTCCTAGGTCATGTCCAAGCCACCAAAGCCGGCTAAAAAGTGAATAATCGACAACTAAAACTTGAATTGTACTACTTCTTACTGGCTATTACTTCAACTTAGAAGATCCTTCTGTGTTCTAATATGGTGCTTTTAGTGTCTCCATATACCGCAGCACGCGACATAGCTTTGCAGACGATAAATGTAACCGTCTCAGGGAGAAAAGCGGCCAATGTGACGATCTGGCTTTAAGTCGATTCCATAACAAATGACGAAAACGGACGGATTCTCAGGTTTTTACTACATATGAACACTTTCACATTCTCACATGCAACGCGGCTGCTAGTCCTCCTTTCATGCAAAATCTTAAGGTCCTAGGACATGTACAAGCCACCAAAGCCGGCTAAAAGGTGAATAATCGATAACTTAAACTTCAATTGTACTACTTCTTACTGGCTATTGCTTCAACTTAGAAGCTTCTTCTGTGTTCTACTATGGTGCTTTTAGTGTTTCCGCATACCGCAGCACGCGACATAGCTTTGCAGACGATAAATGTAACCGTCTCAGAGAGAAAAGCAGCCAATGTGACGATCTGGCTTTAAGTCGATTCGATAACAAATTACGAAAACGGACGGATTTCTCAGGTTTTTACTACATATCAACACTTTTCACATTCTCCCGTGCAACGCGGCTGCTAGTCCTCCTTTCATGCAAAATCTTAAGGTCCTAGGTCATGTCCAAGCCACCAAAGCCGGCTAAAAGGTGAATAATCGATAACTAAAACTTGAATTGTACTACTTCTTACTGGCTATTGCTTCAACTTAGAAGCTTCTTCTGTATTCTACTATGGTGCTTTTAGTGTTTCCTCATACCGCAACATGCGACATAGCTTTGCAGACGATAAATGTAACCGTCTCAGAGAGAAAAGAGGCCAATGTGACGATCTGGCTTTAAGTGGATTCGATAACAAATACGAATCCGGACGGATTTCCCAGGTTTTTACTACATATGAACACTTTTCACATTCTCCCGTGCAACGCGGCTGCTAGTCCTCCTTTCATGCAAAATCTTAAGGTCCTAGGTCATGTCCAAGCCACCAAAGCCGGCTAAAAGGTGAATAATCGACAACTAAAACTTGAATTGTACTACTTCTTACTGGCTATTACTTCAACTTAGAAGTTTCTTCTGTGTTCTAATATGGTGCTTTTTGTGTCTCCGCATACCGCAGCACGCGACATAGCATTGCAGACGATAAATGTAACCGTCTCAGAGAGAAAAGCGGCCAATGTGACGATCTCGCTTTAAGTCGATTCGATAACAAATGACGATAACGGACGGATTTCTCAGGTTTTTACACCATATGAACACTTTTCACATTCTCCCGTGCAACGCGGCTGCTAGTCCTCCTTTCATGCAAAATCTTAAGGTCCTAGGTCTTATCCAAGCCACCAAAGCCGGCTAAAAAGTGAATAATCGATAATATAAACTTGAATTGTACTACTTCTTACTGGCTATTACTTCAACTTAGAAGCTTCTTCTGTGTTCTACTATGGTGCTTTTAGTGTGCCCGCATACCGCAGCACGCGACATAGCTTTGCAGACGATAAATGTAACCGTTTCAGAGAGAAGAGCGGCCAATGTGACGATCTGGCTTTAAATCGATTCGATAACAAATGACAAAAACGGACGGATTTCTCAGGTTTTTACTACATATGAACACTTTTCACATTCTCCCGTGCAACGCGGCTGCTAGTCTTCCTTTCATGCAAAATCTTAAGGTCCTAAGTCATGTCCAAGCGACCAAAGCCGGCATAAAAGTGATTAGTCGACAACTAAAACATAAATAGTACTACTTCTTACTGGCTATTACTTCAATTTAGAAACTTCTTCTGTGTTCTAATATGGTGCTTTTAGTGTCTCCGCATACCGCAGCACGCGACATAGCTTTGCAGGCGATAAATGTAACCGTCTCAGAGAGAAAAGCGGCCAATGTGACGATCTGGCTTTAAGTCGATTCGATAACAAATGACGATAACGGACGGATTTATCAGGTTTTTACTTCATATGAACACTTTTCACATTCTCCCGTGCAACGCGGCTGCTAGTCTTCCTTTCATGCAAAATCTTAAGGTCCTAGGTCTTATCCAAGCCACCAAAGCCGGCTAAAAAGTGAATAATCGATAATTAAAACTTGAATTGTACTACTTCTTACTGGCTATTACTTCAACTTAGAAACTTCTTCTGTGTTCTACTATGGTGCTTTTAGTGTTCCCGCATACCGCAGCACGCGACATAGCTTTTCAGACGATAAATGTAACCGTCTCAGAGAGAAAAGCGGCCAATGTGACGATCTCGCTTTAAGTCGATTCGATAACAAATGACGATAACGGACGGATTTCTCAGGTTTTTACTCCATATGAACACTTTTCACATTCTCCCGTGCAACGCGGCTGCTAGTCCTCCTTTCATGCAAAATCTTAAGGTCCTAGGTCTTATCCAAGCCACCAAAGCCGGCTAAAAAGTGAATAATCGATAATATAAACTTGAATTGTACTACTTCTTACTGGCTATTACTTCAACTTAGAAGCTTCTTCTGTGTTCTACTATGGTGCTTTTAGTGTGCCCGCATACCGCAGCACGCGACATAGCTTTGCAGGCGATAAATGTAACCGTTTCAGAGAGAAGAGCGGCCAATGTGACGATCTGGCTTTAAATCGTTTCGATAACAAATGACGAAAACGGACGGATTTCTCAGGTTTTTACTACATATGAACACTTTTCACATTCTCCCGTGCAACGCGGCTGCTAGTCTTCCTTTCATGCAAAATCTTAAGGTCCTAAGTCATGTCCAAGCCACCAAAGCCGGCTAAAAGGTGAATAATCGATAATATAAACTTGAATTGTACTACTTCTTACTGGCTATTACTTCAACTTAGAAGCTTCTTCTGTGTTCTACTATGGTGCTTTTAGTGTTTCCTCATACCGCAACATGCGACATAGCTTTGCAGACGATAAATGTAACCGTCTCAGAGAGAAAAGCGGCCAATGTGACGATCTGGCTTTAAGTCGATTCGATAACAAATGACGATAACGGACGGATTTATCAGGTTTTTACTACATATGAACACTTTTCACATTCTCCCGTGCAACGCGGCTGCTAGTCTTCCTTTCATGCAAAATGTTAAGGTCCTAAGTCATGTCCAAGCGACCAAAGCCGGCATAAAAGTGATTAGTCGACAACTAAAACATAAATAGTACTACTTCTTACTGGCTATTACTTTAACTTAGAAGCTTCTTCTGTGTTCTACTATGGTGCTTTTAGTGTTCCCGCATACCGCAGCACGCGACATAGCTTTGCAGACGATAAATGTAACCGTTTCAGAGAGAAGAGCGGCCAATGTGACGATCTGGCTTTAAATCGATTCGATAACAAATGACGAAAACGGAAGGATTTCTCAGGTTTTTACTACATATGAACTCTTTTCACATTCTCCCGTGCAACGCGGCTGCTAGTCTTCCTTTCATGCAAACTCTTAAGGTCCTAAGTCATGTCGAAGCCACCAAAGCCGGCTAAAAAGTGGTTAATCGACAACTAAAACTTAAATAGTACTACTTCTTACTGGCTATTACTTCAATTTAGAAGCTTCTTCTGTGTTCTAATATGGTGCTTTTAGTGTCTCCGCATACCGCAGCACGCGACATAGCTTTGCTGACGATAAATGTAACCGTCTCAGAGAGAAAAGCGGCCAACTTGACGATCTGGCTTTAAGTCGTTTCGATAACAAATGACGAAAACGGACGGATTTCTCAGGTTTTTACTACATATGAACACTTTTCACATTCTCCCGTGCAACGCGGCTGCTAGTCCTCCTTTCATGCAAAATCTTAAGGTCCTAGGTCATGTTCAAACCACCAAAGACGGCTAAAAAGTTAATAATCGATAACTAAATCTTGAATTGTACTACTTCTTACTGGCTATTACTTCAACTTAGAAGCTTCTTCTGTATTCTACTATTGTGCTTTTAGTGTTTCCGCATACCGCAGCACGCGACATATCTTTGCAGACAATAAATGTAACCGTCTCAGAGAGAAAAGCGGCCAATGTGACGATCTGGCTTTAAGTCGATTCAATAACAAATGACGATAACGGACGTATTTCTCAGGTTTTTACTACATATGAACACTTTTCACATTCTCCCGTGCAACGCGGCTGCTAGTCCTCCTTTCATGCAAAATCTTAAGGTCCAAGGTCTTATCCAAGCCACCAAAGCCGGCTAAAAAGTGAATAATCTATAATTAAAACTTGAATTGAACTACTTCTTACTGGCTATTGCTTCAACTTAGAAGCTTCTTCTGTGTTCTACTATGGTGCTTTAAGTGTCTCCGTATACGGCAGCACGCGACATAGCTTTGCAGACGATAAATGTAACCGTCTCAGAGAGAAAAGCTGCCAATGTGACGATCTGGCTTTAAGTGGATTCGATAACAAATACGAAACCGGACGGATTTCCCAGGTTTTTACTACATATGAACACTTTTCACATTCTCCCGTGCAACGCGGCTGCTAGTCCTCCTTTCATGCAAAATCTTAAGGTCCTAGGTCATGTCCAAGCCACCAAAGCCGGCTAAAAAGTGAATAATCGATAATATAAACTTGAATTGTACTACTTCTTACTGGCTATTACTTCAACTTAGAAGCTTCTTCTGTGTTCTACTATGGTGCTTTTAGTGTGCCCGCATACCGCAGCACGCGACATAGCTTTGCAGACGATAAATGTAACCGTTTTAGAGAGAAGAGCGGCCAATATGACGATCTGGCTTTAAATCGATTCGATAACAAATGACGAAAACGGACGGATTTCTCAGGTTTTTACTACATATGAACACTTTTCACATTCTCCCGTGCAACGCGGCTGCTAGTCTTCCTTTCATGCAAAATCTTAAGGTCCTAAGTCATGTCCAAGCCACCAAAGCCGGCTAAAAAGTGATTAATCGACAACTAAAACTTAAATAGTACTACTTCTTACTGGCTATTACTTCAATTTAGAAGCTTCTTCTGTGTTCTAATATGGTGCTTCTAGTGTCTCCGCATACCGCAGCACGCGACATAGCTTTGCAGACGATAAATGTAACCGTCTATGAGAGAAAAGCGGCCAATGTGACGATCTATCTTTAAGTCGATTCGATTACAAATAACGAAAAGGGACGGATTTCTCAGGTTTTTACTACATATGAACACTTTTCACATTCTCCCGTGCATCGCGGCTGCTAGTCCTCCTTTCATGCAAAATCTTATGGTCCTAGGTCATGTCCAAGCCACCAAAGCCGGCTAAAAAGTGAATAATCGACAACTAAAACTTGAATTGTACTACTTCTTACTGGCTATTACTTCAACTTAGAAGATCCTTCTGTGTTCTAATATGGTGCTTTTAGTGTCTCCACATACCGCAGCACGCGACATAGCTTTGCAGACGATAAATGTAACCGTCTCAGGGAGAAAAGCGGCCAATGTGACGATCTGGCTTTAAGTCGATTCCATAACAAATGTCGAAAATGGTCAGATTTCTCAGGTTTTTACTACATATGAACACTTTCACATTCTCACATGCAACGCGGCTGCTAGTCCTCCTTTCATGCAAAATCTTAAGGTCCTAGGACATGTACAAGCCACCAAAGCCGTCTAATAGGTGAATAATCGATAACTTAAACTTCAATTGTACTACTTCTTACTGGCTATTGCTTCAACTTAGAAGCTTCTTCTGTGTTCTACTATGGTGCTTTTAGTGTTTCCGCATACCGCAGCACGCGACATAGCTTTGCAGACGATAAATGTAACCGTCTCAGAGAGAAAAGCGGCCAATGTGACGATCTGGCTTTAAGTCGATTCGATAACAAATGACGAAAACGGACGGATTTCTCAGGTTTTTACTACATATCAACACTTTTCACATTCTCCCGTGCAACGCGGCTGCTAGTCCTCCTTTCATGCAAAATCTTAAGGTCCTAGGTCATGTCCAAGCCACCAAAGCCGGCTAAAAGGTGAATAATCGATAACTAAAACTTGAATTGTACTACTTCTTACTGGCTATTGCTTCAACTTAGAAGCTTCTTCTGTATTCTACTATGGTGCTTTTAGTGTTTCCTCATACCGCAACATGCGACATAGCTTTGCAGACGATAAATGTAACCGTCTCAGAGAGAAAAGCGGCCAATGTGACGATCTGGCTTTAAGTGGATTCGATAACAAATACGAATCCGGACGGATTTCCCAGGTTTTTACTACATATGAACACTTTTCACATTCTCCCGTGCAACGCGGCTGCTAGTCCTCCTTTCATGCAAAATCTTAAGGTCCTAGGTCATGTCCAAGCCACCAAAGCCGGCTAAAAGGTGAATAATCGACAACTAAAACTTGAATTGTACTACTTCTTACTGGCTATTACTTCAACTTAGAAGTTTCTTCTGTGTTCTAATATGGTGCTTTTTGTGTCTCCGCATACCGCAGCACGCGACATAGCATTGCAGACGATAAATGTAACCGTCTCAGAGAGAAAAGCGGCCAATGTGACGATCTCGCTTTAAGTCGATTCGATAACAAATGACGATAACGGACGGATTTCTCAGGTTTTTACACCATATGAACACTTTTCACATTCTCCCGTGCAACGCGGCTGCTAGTCCTCCTTTCATGCAAAATCTTAAGGTCCTAGGTCTTATCCAAGCCACCAAAGCCGGCTAAAAAGTGAATAATCGATAATATAAACTTGAATTGTACTACTTCTTACTGGCTATTACTTCAACTTAGAAGCTTCTTCTGTGTTCTACTATGGTGCTTTTAGTGTGCCCGCATACCGCAGCACGCGACATAGCTTTGCAGACGATAAATGTAACCGTTTCAGAGAGAAGAGCGGCCAATGTGACGATCTGGCTTTAAATCGATTCGATAACAAATGACAAAAACGGACGGATTTCTCAGGTTTTTACTACATATGAACACTTTTCACATTCTCCCGTGCAACGCGGCTGCTAGTCTTCCTTTCATGCAAAATCTTAAGGTCCTAAGTCATGTCCAAGCGACCAAAGCCGGCATAAAAGTGATTAGTCGACAACTAAAACATAAATAGTACTACTTCTTACTGGCTATTACTTCAATTTAGAAACTTCTTCTGTGTTCTAATATGGTGCTTTTAGTGTCTCCGCATACCGCAGCACGCGACATAGCTTTGCAGGCGATAAATGTAACCGTCTCAGAGAGAAAAGCGGCCAATGTGACGATCTGGCTTTAAGTCGATTCGATAACAAATGACGATAACGGACGGATTTATCAGGTTTTTACTTCATATGAACACTTTTCACATTCTCCCGTGCAACGCGGCTGCTAGTCTTCCTTTCATGCAAAATCTTAAGGTCCTAGGTCTTATCCAAGCCACCAAAGCCGGCTAAAAAGTGAATAATCGATAATTAAAACTTGAATTGTACTACTTCTTACTGGCTATTACTTCAACTTAGAAACTTCTTCTGTGTTCTACTATGGTGCTTTTAGTGTTCCCGCATACCGCAGCACGCGACATAGCTTTTCAGACGATAAATGTAACCGTCTCAGAGAGAAAAGCGGCCAATGTGACGATCTCACTTTAAGTCGATTCGATAACAAATGACGATAACGGACGGATTTCTCAGGTTTTTACTCCATATGAACACTTTTCACATTCTCCCGTGCAACGCGGCTGCTAGTCCTCCTTTCATGCAAAATCTTAAGGTCCTAGGTCTTATCCAAGCCACCAAAGCCGGCTAAAAAGTGAATAATCGATAATATAAACTTGAATTGTACTACTTCTTACTGGCTATTACTTCAACTTAGAAGCTTCTTCTGTGTTCTACTATGGTGCTTTTAGTGTGCCCGCATACCGCAGCACGCGACATAGCTTTGCAGGCGATAAATGTAACCGTTTCAGAGAGAAGAGCGGCCAATGTGACGATCTGGCTTTAAATCGTTTCGATAACAAATGACGAAAACGGACGGATTTCTCAGGTTTTTACTACATATGAACACTTTTCACATTCTCCCGTGCAACGCGGCTGCTAGTCTTCCTTTCATGCAAAATCTTAAGGTCCTAAGTCATGTCCAAGCCACCAAAGCCGGCTAAAAGGTGAATAATCGATAATATAAACTTGAATTGTACTACTTCTTACTGGCTATTACTTCAACTTAGAAGCTTCTTCTGTGTTCTACTATGGTGCTTTTAGTGTTTCCTCATACCGCAACATGCGACATAGCTTTGCAGACGATAAATGTAACCGTCTCAGAGAGAAAAGCGGCCAATGTGACGATCTGGCTTTAAGTCGATTCGATAACAAATGACGATAACGGACGGATTTATCAGGTTTTTACTACATATGAACACTTTTCACATTCTCCCGTGCAACGCGGCTGCTAGTCTTCCTTTCATGCAAAATGTTAAGGTCCTAAGTCATGTCCAAGCGACCAAAGCCGGCATAAAAGTGATTAGTCGACAACTAAAACATAAATAGTACTACTTCTTACTGGCTATTACTTTAACTTAGAAGCTTCTTCTGTGTTCTACTATGGTGCTTTTAGTGTTCCCGCATACCGCAGCACGCGACATAGCTTTGCAGACGATAAATGTAACCCTTTCAGAGAGAAGAGCGGCCAATGTGACGATCTGGCTTTAAATCGATTCGATAACAAATGACGAAAACGGAAGGATTTCTCAGGTTTTTACTACATATGAACTCTTTTCACATTCTCCCGTGCAACGCGGCTGCTAGTCTTCCTTTCATGCAAACTCTTAAGGTCCTAAGTCATGTCGAAGCCACCAAAGCCGGCTAAAAAGTGGTTAATCGACAACTAAAACTTAAATAGTACTACTTCTTACTGGCTATTACTTCAATTTAGAAGCTTCTTCTGTGTTCTAATATGGTGCTTTTAGTGTCTCCGCATACCGCAGCACGCGACATAGCTTTGCTGACGATAAATGTAACCGTCTCAGAGAGAAAAGCGGCCAACTTGACGATCTGGCTTTAAGTCGTTTCGATAACAAATGACGAAAACGGACGGATTTCTCAGGTTTTTACTACATATGAACACTTTTCACATTCTCCCATGCAACGCGGCTGCTAGTCCTCCATTCATGCAGAATCTTAAGGTCCTAGGTCATGTTCAAACCACCAAAGACGGCTAAAAAGTTAATAATCGATAACTAAATCTTGAATTGTACTACTTCTTACTGGCTATTACTTCAACTTAGAAGCTTCTTCTGTATTCTACTATTGTGCTTTTAGTGTTTCCGCATACCGCAGCACGCGACATATCTTTGCAGACAATAAATGTAACCGTCTCAGAGAGAAAAGCGGCCAATGTGACGATCTGGCTTTAAGTCGATTCAATAACAAATGACGATAACGGACGTATTTCTCAGGTTTTTACTACATATGAACACTTTTCACATTCTCCCGTGCAACGCGGCTGCTAGTCCTCCTTTCATGCAAAATCTTAAGGTCCAAGGTCTTATCCAAGCCACCAAAGCCGGCTAAAAAGTGAATAATCTATAATTAAAACTTGAATTGAACTACTTCTTACTGGCTATTGCTTCAACTTAGAAGCTTCTTCTGTGTTCTACTATGGTGCTTTAAGTGTCTCCGTATACGGCAGCACGCGACATAGCTTTGCAGACGATAAATGTAACCGTCTCAGAGAGAAAAGCTGCCAATGTGACGATCTGGCTTTAAGTGGATTCGATAACAAATACGAAACCGGACGGATTTCCCAGGTTTTTACTACATATGAACACTTTTCACATTCTCCCGTGCAACGCGGCTGCTAGTCCTCCTTTCATGCAAAATCTTAAGGTCCTAGGTCATGTCCAAGCCACCAAAGCCGGCTAAAAAGTGAATAATCGATAATATAAACTTGAATTGTACTACTTCTTACTGGCTATTACTTCAACTTAGAAGCTTCTTCTGTGTTCTACTATGGTGCTTTTAGTGTGCCCGCATACCGCAGCACGCGACATAGCTTTGCAGACGATAAATGTAACCGTTTCAGAGAGAAGAGCGGCCAATGTGACGATCTGGCTTTAAATCGATTCGATAACAAATGACGAAAACGGACGGATTTCTCAGGTTTTTACTACATATGAACACTTTTCACATTCTCCCGTGCAACGCGGCTGCTAGTCTTCCTTTCATGCAAAATCTTAAGGTCCTAAGTCATGTCCAAGCGACCAAAGCCGGCATAAAAGTGATTAGTCGACAACTAAAACATAAATAGTACTACTTCTTACTGGCTATTACTTCAATTTAGAAGCTTCTTCTGTGTTCTAATATGGTGCTTTTAGTGTCTCCGCATACCGCAGCACGCGACATAGCTTTGCAGGCGATAATTGTAACCGTCTCAGAGAGAAAAGCGGCCAATGTGACGATCTGGCTTTAAGTCGTTTCGATAACAAATGACGAAAACGGACGGATTTCTCAGGTTTTTACTACATATGAACACTTTTCACATTCTCCGATGCAACGCGGCTGCTAGTCCTCCTTTCATGCAGAATCTTAAGGTCCTAGGTCATGTCCAAGCCACCAAAGCCGGCTAAAAAGTGAATAATCGACAACTAAAACTTGAATTTTACTACTTCTTACTGGCTACTACTTCAACTTAGAAGCTTCTTCTGTATTCTACTATGGTGCTTTTAGTGTTTCCGCATACCGCAGCATGCGACATAGCTTTGCAGACGATAAATGTAACCGTCTCAGAGAGAAAAGCGGCCAATGTGACGATCTGGCTTTAAGTGCATTCGATAACAAAGACGAAACCGGACGGATTTCTCAGGTTTCTACTACATATGAACACTTTTCACATTCTCCCGTGCAACGCGACTGATAGTCCTCCTTTCATGCAAAATCTTAAGGTCCTAGGTCATGTCCAAGCCACCAAAGCCGGCTAAAGAGTGAATAATCGACAACTAAAACTTGAATTGTACTACTTCTTACTGGCTATTACTTCAACTTAGAAGTTTCTTCTGTGTTCTAATATGGTGCTTTTAGTGTTCCCGCATACCGCAGCACGCGACATAGCTTTGCAGACGATAAATGTAACCGTTTCAGAGAGAAGAGCGGCCAATGTGACGATCTGGCTTTAAATCGATTCGATAACAAATGACGAAAACGGACGGATTTCTCAGGTTTTTACTCCATATGAACACTTTTCACATTCTCCCGTGCAACGCGGCTGCTAGTCTTCCTTTCATGCAAAATCTTAAGGTCCTAAGTCATGTCCAAGCCACCAAAGCAGGCTAAAAAGTGATTAATCGACAACTAAAACTTCAATTGTACTACTTCTTACTGGCTATTACTTCAATTTAGAAGCTTCTTCTGTGTTCTAATATGGTGCTTTTAGTGCCTCCGCATACCGCAGCACGCGACATAGCTTTGCTGACGATAAATGTAACCGTCTCAGAGAGAAAAGCGGCCAATGTGACGATCTGGCTTTAAGTCGTTTCGATAACAAATGACGAAAACGGACGGATTTCTCAGGTTTTTACTACATATGAACACTTTTCACATTCTCCCATGCAACGCGGCTGCTAGTCCTCCTTTCATGCAGAATCTTAAGGTCCTAGGTCATGTTCAAGCCACCAAAGACGGCTAAAAAGTGAATATTCGATAACTAAAACTTGAATTGTACTACTTCTTACTGGCTATTACTTCAACTTAGAAGCTTCTTCTGTGTTCTACTATTGTGCTTTTAGTGTATCCGCATACCGCAGCACGCGACATAGCTTTGCAGACGATAAATGTAACCGTCCAACAGAGAAAAGCGGCCAATGTGACGATCTGGCTTTAAGTCGATTCGATAACAAATAATGAAAATGGACAGATTTCTCAGGTTTTTACTACATATGAACACTTTTCACATTCTCCCATGCAACGCAGCTGCTAGTCTTCCTTTCATGCAAAATCTTATGGTCCTAGGTCTTGTCATTGCCACCAAAGCCGGCTAAAAAGTGACAATCGACAACTAAAACTTGAATTGTACTACTTCTTACTGGCTATTACTTCAATTTAGAAGCTTCTTCTGTGTTCTAATATGGTGCTTTTAGTGCCTCCGCATACCGCAGCACGCGACATAGCTTTGCTGACGATAAATGTAACCGTCTCAGAGAGAAAAGCGGCCAATGTGACGATCTGGCTTTAAGTCGTTTCGATAACAAATGACGAAAACGGACGGATTTCTCAGGTTTTTACTACATATGAACACTTTTCACATTTTCCCATGCAACGCGGCTGCTAGTCCTCCTTTCATGCAGAATCTTAAGGTCCTAGGTCATGTTCAAGCCACCAAAGACGGCTAAAAAGTGAATAATCGATAACTAAAACTTGAATTGTACTACTTCTTACTGGCTATTACTTCAACTTAGAAGCTTCTACAGTGTTCTACTATGGTGCTTTTAGTGTCTCCGCATACCGCAACACGCGACATAGCTTTGCAGACAATAAATGTAACCGTCTCAGAGAGAAAAGCGGCCAATGTGACGATCTGGCTTTAAGACGATTCGATAACAAATGACGAAAACGGACGGATTTCTCAGGTTTTTACTCCATATGAACACTTTTCACATTCTCCGATGCAACGCGGCTGCTAGTCCTCCTTTCATGCAAAATCTTCAGGTCCTAGGTCTTATCCATGCCACCAAAGCCGGCTAAAAAGTGAATAATCGATAACTAAAACTTGAATTGTACTACTTCTTACTGGCTATTACTTCAACTTAGAAGCTTCTTCTGTGTTCTACTATTGTGCTTTTAGTGTTCCCGCATACCGCAGCACGCAGCATAGCTTTGCAGACGATAAATGTAACCGTTTCAGAGAGAAGAGCGGCCAATGTGACGATCTGGCTTTAAATCGATTCGATAACAAATGACGAAAACGGACGGATTTCTCAGGTTTTTACTACATATGAACACTTTTCACATTCTCCCGTGCAACGCGGCTGCTAGTCTTCCTTTCATGCAAAATCTTAAGGTCCTAAGTCATGTCCAAGCCACCAAAAGCCGGCTAAAAAGTGATTAACCGACAACTAAAACTTAAATAGTACTACTTCTTACTGGCTATTACTTCAATTTAGAAGCTTCTTCTGTGTTCTAATATGGTGCTTTTAGTGCCTCCGCATACCGCAGCACGCGACATAGCTTTGCTGACGATAAATGTAACCGTCTCAGAGAGAAAAGCGGCCAATGTGACGATCTGGCTTTAAGTCGTTTCGATAACAAATGACGAAAACGGACGGATTTCTCAGGTTTTTACCACATATGAACACTTTTCACATTCTCCCATGCAACGCGGCTGCTAGTCCTCCTTTCATGCAGAATCTTAAGGTCCTAGGTCATGTCCAAGCCACCAAAGCCGGCTAAAAAGTGAATAATCGACAACTAAAACTTGAATTTTACTACTTCTTACTGGCTACTACTTCAACTTAGAAGCTTCTTCTGTGTTCTACTATGGTGCTTTTAGTGTTTCCGCATACCGCAGCACGCAACATAGCTTTGCAGACGATAAATGTAACCGTCTCAGAGAGAAAAGCGTCCAATGTGACGATCTGGCTTTAAGTCGTTTCGATAACAAATGACGAAAACGGACGGATTTCTCAGGTTTTTACTACATATGAACACTTTTCACATTCTCCCATGCAACGCGGCTGCTAGTCCTCCTTTCATGCAAAATCTTAAGGTCCTACGTCATGTCCAAGCCACCAAAGCTGGCTAAAAGGTGAATAATCAATAACTAAAAGTTTAATTGTACTACTTCTTACTGGCTATTACTTCAACTTAGAAGTTTCTTCTGTGTTCTACTATGGTGCTTTTAGTGTCTCCGCATACGGCAGCACGCGACATAGCTTTGCAGACGATAAATGTAACCGTCTCAGAGAGAAAAGCGGCCAATGTGACGATCTGGCTTTAAGTGCATTCGATAACAAAGACGAAACCGGACGGATTTCTCAGGTTTCTACTACATATGAACACTTTTCACATTCTCCCGTGCAAGGCGACTGATAGTCCTCCTTTCATGCAAAATCTTAAGGTCCTAGGTCATGTCCAAGCCACCAAAGCGGCTAAAAAGTGAATAATCGACAACTAAAACTTGAATTGTACTACTTCTTACTGGCTATTACTTCAACTTAGAAGTTTCTTCTGTGTTCCAATATGGTGCATTTAGTGTCTCCGCATACCGCAGCACGCGACATTGCTTTGCAGACGATAAATGTAACCGTCTCAGAGAGAAAAGCTGCCAATGTGACGATCTGACTTTAAGTCGATTCGATAACAAATGACGATAACGGACGGATTTCTCAGGTTTTTACTCCATATGAACACTTTTCACATTCTCCCGTGCAACGCGGCTGCTAGTCCTCCTTTCATGCAAAATCTTAAGGTCCTAGGTCTTATCCAAGCCACCAAAGCCGGCTAAAAAGTGAATAATCGATAATTAAAACTTGAATTGTACTACTTCTTACTGGCTATTACTTCAACTTAGAAGCTTCTTCTGTGTTCTACTATGGTGCTTTTAGTGTTCCCGCTTACCGCAGCACGCGACCTAGCTTTGCAGACGATAAATGTAACCGTCTCAGAGAGAAGAGCGGCCAATGTGACGATCTGGCGTTAAGTCGATTCGATTACAAATGACGAAAAGGGACGGATTTCTCAGGTTTTTACTACATGTGAACACTTTTCTTATTCTCCCGTGCAACGCGGCTGCTAGTCCTCCTTTCATGCAAAATCTTATGGTCCTAGGTCTTGTCATTGCCACCAAAGCCGGCTAAAAAGTGACAATCGACAACTAAAACTTGAATTGTACTACTTCGTACTGGCTATTACTTCAACTTAGAAGCTTCTTCAGTGTTCTACTATGGTGCTTTTAGTGTCTCCGCATACCGCAACACGCGACATAGCTTTGCAGACGATAAATGTAACCGTCTCAGAGAGAAAAGCGGCCAATGTGACGATCTGGCTTTAAATCGTTTCGATAACAAATGACGAAAACGGACGGATTTCTCAGGTTTTTACTACATATGAACACTTTTCACATTCTCACATGCAACGCGGCTGCTAGTCCTCCTTTCATGCAGAATCTTAAGGTCCTAGGTCATGTTCAAGCCACCAAAGACGGCTAAAAAGTGAATAATCGATAACTAAAACTTGAATAGTACTACTTCTTACTGGCTATTACTTCAACTTAGAAGCTTCTTCTGTGTTCTACTATTGTGCTTTTAGTGTTCCCGCTTACCGCAGCACGCGACCTAGCTTTGCAGACGATAAATGTAACCGTTTCAGAGAGAAGAGCGGCCAATGTGACGATCTGGCTTTAAATCGTTTCGATAACAAATGACGAAAACGGACGGATTTCTCAGGTTTTTACTACATATGAACACTTTTCACATTCTCACATGCAACGCGGCTGCTAGTCCTCCTTTCATGCAGAATCTTAAGGTCCTAGGTCATGTTCAAGCCACCAAAGACGGCTAAAAAGTGAATAATCGATAACTAAAACTTGAATAGTACTACTTCTTACTGGCTATTACTTCAACTTAGAAGCTTCTTCTGTGTTCTACTATTGTGCTTTTAGTGTCTCCGCATACCGCAGCACGCGACATAGCTTTGCAGACGATGAATGTAACCGTCTCAGAGAGAAAAGCGGCCAATGTGACGATCTGGCGTTAAGTCGATTCGATTACAAATGACGAAAAGGGACGGATTTCTCAGGTTTTTACTACATGTGAACACTTTTCTTATTCTCCCGTGCAACGCGGCTGCTAGTCCTCCTTTCATGCAAAATCTTATGGTCCTAGGTCTTGTCATTGCCACCAAAGCCGGCTAAAAAGTGACAATCGACAACTAAAACTTGAATTGTACTACTTCGTACTGGCTATTACTTCAACTTAGAAGCTTCTTCAGTGTTCTACTATGGTGCTTTTAGTGTCTCCGCATACCGCAACACGCGACATAGCTTTGCAGACGATAAATGTAACCGTCTCAGAGAGAAAAGCGTCCAATGTGACGATCTGGCTGTAAGTCGATTCGATAACAAATGACGAAAACGGACGGATTTCTCAGGTTTTTACTACATGTGAACACTTTTCACATTCTCCCGTGCAACGCGGCTGCTAGTGCTCCTTTCATGCAAAATCTTATGGTCCTAGGTCATGTCATTGCCACCAAAGCCGGCTAAAAAGTGAATAATCGATAATTAAAACTTGAATTGTACTACTTCTTACTGGCTATTACTTCAACTTAGAAGCTTCTTCTGTGTTCTACTATGGTGCTTTTAGTGTTCCCGCATACCGAAGCACGCGACATAGCTTTGCAGACGATAAATGTAACCGTTTCAGAGAGAAGAGCGGCCAATGTGTCGATCTGGCTTTAAATCGATTCGATAACAAATGACGAAAAAAGACGGATTTCTCAGGTTTTTACTACATATGAACACTTTTCACATTCTCCCGTGCAACGCGGCTGCTAGTCCTCCTTTCATGCAGAATCTTAAGGTCCTAGGTCATGTTCAAGCCATCAAAGACAGCTAAAAAGTGAATAATCGATAACTAAAACTTGCATTGTACTACTTCTTACTGGCTATTACTTCAACTTAGAAGCTTCTTCTGTGTTCTATTATGGTGCTTTTAGTGTCTCCGCATACCGCAGCACGCGACATAGCTTTGCAGACGATAAATGTAACCGTTTCAGAGAGAAGAGCGGCCAATGTGACGATCTGGCTTTAAATCGATTCGATAACAAATGACGAAAACGGACGGATTTCTCAGGTTTTTACTACATATGAACACTTTTCACATTCTCCCGTGCAACGCGGCTGCTAGTCTTCCTTTCATGCAAAATGTTAAGGTCCTAGGTCATATCCAAGCCACCAAAGCCGGCTAAAATGTGAATAATCGATAATTAAAACTTGAATTGTACTACTTCTTACTGACTATTACTTCAACTTAGAAGCTTCTTCTGTGTTCTACTATGGTGCTTTTAGTGTTCCCGCATACCGAAGCACGCGACATAGCTTTGCAGACGATAAATGTAACCGTTTCAGAGAGAAGAGCGGCCAATGTGTCGATCTGGCTTTAAATCGATTCGATAACAAATGACGAAAAAAGACGGATTTCTCAGGTTTTTACTACATATGAACACTTTTCACATTCTCCCGTGCAACGCGGCTGCTAGTCTTCCTTTCACGCAAAAACTTAAGGTCCTAGGACATGTCCAAGCCACCAAAGCCGGCTAAAAAGTGATTAATCGACAACTAAATCTTAAATAGTGCTACTTCTTTCTGGCTATTACTTCAATTTAGAAGCTTCTTCTGTGTTCTAATATGGTGCTTTTAGTGTCTCCGCATACCGCAGCACGCGACATAGCTTTGCAGACGATAAATGTAACCGTCTCAGAGAGAAAAGCGGCCAATGTGACGATCTGGCTTTAAGTTGATTCGATAACAAATGACGAAAACGGACGAAGTTCTCAGGTTTTTACTACATATGAACACTTTTCACATTCTCCCATGCAACGCAGCTGCTAGTCCTCCTTTCATGCAAAATCTTATGGTCCGAGGTCATGTCCAAGCCACCAAAGACGGCTAAAAAGTGAATAATCGATAACGAAAACTTGAATTGTACTACTTCTTACTGGCAATTACTTCAACTTAGAAGCTTCCTCTGTGTTCTACTATGGTGCTTTTAGTGTCTCCGCATACCGCAGCAGGCGACATAGCTTTGCAGACGATAAATGTAACCGTCTCAGAAAGAAAAGCGGCCAATGTGACAATCTGGCTTTAAGTCGATTCGATAACAAATGACGAAAACCGACTGATTTCTCAGGTTTTTACTACATATGAACAATTTCACATTCTCCAGTGCAACGCGGCTGCTAGTCCTCCTTCCATGCAAAATCTTAAGGTCCTAGGTCATGTCAAAGCAACCAAAGCCGGCTAAAAAGTGAATAATCGACTACTAAAACTTGAATTGTACTACTTCTTACTGGCTATTACTTCAACTTAGAAACTCCTTCTGTGTTCTACTATGGTGCTTTTAGTGTCTCCGCATACGGCAGCACGCGACATAGCTTTGCAGACGATAAATGTAACCGTCTCAGGGAGAAAAGCGGCCAATGTGACGATCTGGCTTTAAGTCGATTCGATAACAAATGACGAAAATGGTCAGATTTCTCAGGTTTTTGCTACATATGAACACTTTTCACATTCTCCCGTGCAACGCGGCTGCTAGTACTCCTTTCATGCAAAATGTTATGCTTCTAGGTCATATCATAGCCACCAAAGCCGGCTAAAAAGTGACAATCGACAAATAAAACTTGAATTGTACTACATCTTACTGGCTATTACTTCAACTTAGAAGCTTCTTCTGTGTTCTGCTATGGTGCTTTTAGTGTCTCCGCATACGGCAGCACGCGACGTAACTTTGCAGACGATAAATGTAACCGTCTCAGAGAGAAAAGCGGCCAATGTGACGATCTGGCTTTAAGTGCATTCGATAACAAAGACGAAACCGGACGGATTTCTCAGGTTTTTACTACATATGAACACTTTTCACATTCTCCCGTGCAACGCGACTGATAGTCCTCCTTTCATGCAAAATCTTAAGGTCCTAGGTCATGTTCAAGCCATCAAAGACAGCTAAAAAGTGAATAATCGATAACTAAAACTTGCATTGTACTACTTCTTACTGGCTATTACTTCAACTTAGAAGCTTCTTCTGTGTTCTATTATGGTGCTTTTAGTGTCTCCGCATACCGCAGCACGCGACATAGCTTTGCAGACGATAAATGTAACCGTTTCAGAGAGAAGAGCGGCCAATGTGACGATCTGGCTTTAAATCGATTCGATAACAAATGACGAAAACGGACGGATTTCTCAGGTTTTTACTACATATGAACACTTTTCACATTCTCCCGTGCAACGCGGCTGCTAGTCTTCCTTTCATGCAAAATGTTAAGGTCCTAGGTCATATCCAAGCCACCAAAGCCGGCTAAAATGTGAATAATCGATAATTAAAACTTGAATTGTACTACTTCTTACTGACTATTACTTCAACTTAGAAGCTTCTTCTGTGTTCTACTATGGTGCTTTTAGTGTGCCCGCATACCGAAGCACGCGACATAGCTTTGCAGACGATAAATGTAACCGTTTCAGAGAGAAGAGCGGCCAATGTGTCGATCTGGCTTTAAATCGATTCGATAACAAATGACGAAAAAAGACGGATTTCTCAGGTTTTTACTACATATGAACACTTTTCACATTCTCCCGTGCAACGCGGCTGCTAGTCTTCCTTTCATGCAAAAACTTAAGGTCCTAGGTCATGTCCAAGCCACCAAAGCCGGCTAAAAAGTGATTAATCGACAACTAAAACTTAAATAGTACTACTTCTTTCTGGCTATTACTTCAATTTGGAAGCTTCTTCTGTGTTCTAATATGGTGCTTTTAGTGTCTCCGCATACCGCAGCACGCGACGTAGCTTTGCAGACGATAAATGTAACCGTCTCAGAGAGAAAAGCGGCCAATGTGACGATCTGGCTTTAAGTCGATTCGATAACAAATGACGAAAACGGACGGAGATCTCAGGTTTTTACTACATATGAACACTTTTCACATTCTCCCATGCAACGCGGCTGCTAGTCCTCCTTTCATGCAAAATCTTATGGTCCGAGGTCATGTCCAAGCCACCAAAGACGGCTAAAAGTGAATAATCGATAACTAAAACTTGAATTGTACTACTTCTTACTGGCTATTACTTCAACTTAGAAGCTTCTTCTGTGTTCTAATATGGTGCTTTTAGTGTCTCCGCATACGGCAGCACGCGAAATAGCTTTGCAGATGATAAATGTAACCGTCTCAGGGAGAAAAGCGGCCAATGTGACGATCTGGCTTTAAGTCGATTCGATAACAAATGACGAAAATGGTCAGATTTCTCAGGTTTTTACTACATATGAACACTTTCACATTCTCCCATGTAACGCGGCTGCTAGTCCTCCTTTCATGCAAAATCTTAAGGTCCTAGGTCATGTCCAAGCCACCAAAGCCGGCTAGAAGGTGAATAATCGATAACTTAAACTTGAATTGTACTACATCTTACTGGCTATTGCTTCAACTTAGAAGATTCTTCTGTGTTCTACTATGGTGCTTTTAGTGTTTCCGCATACCGCAGCACGCGACATAGCTTTGCAGACGATAAATGTAACCGTCTCAGAGAGAAAAGCAGCCAATGTGACGATCTGGCTTTATGTCGATTCGATAACAAATGACGAAAACGGACGGATTTCTCAGGTTTTTACTACATATGAACACTTTTCACATTCTCCCGTGCAACGCGACTGATAGTCCTCCTTTCATGCAAAATCTTAAGGTCCTAGGTCATGTTCAAGCCATCAAAGACAGCTAAAAAGTGAATAATCGATAACTAAAACTTGCATTGTACTACTTCTTACTGGCTATTACTTCAACTTAGAAGCTTCTTCTGTGTTCTATTATGGTGCTTTTAGTGTCTCCGCATACCGCAGCACGCGACATAGCTTTGCAGACGATAAATGTAACCGTCTCAGAGAGAAAAGCGGCCAATATGACGATCTGGCTTTAAGTCGATTCGATAACAAATGACGAAAACGGACGGATTTCTCAGGTTTTTACTACATATGAACACTTTTCACATTCTCCCGTGCAACGCGGCTGCTAGTCATCCTTTCATGCAAAATCATAATGTCCTAGGTTATGTTCAAGCCACCAAAGACGGCTAAAAAGTGAATAATCGATAACAAAAACTTGAATTGTACTACTTCTTACTGGCTATTACTTCAACTTAGAAGCTTCTTCTGTGTTCTACTATTGTGGTTTTAGTGTCTCCGCATACCGCAGCACGCGACATAGCTTTGCAGACGATAAATGAAACCGTCTCAGAGAGAAAAGCGGCCAATGTGACGATCTGGCTTTAAGTCGATTCGATAACAAATGACGAAAATGGACAGATTTCTCAGGTTTTTACTACATATGAACACTTTTCACATTCTCCCATGCAACGTGGCTGCTAGTCCTCCTTTCATGCAAAATCTTAAGGTCCTAGGTCATGTCCAAGCCACCAAAGCCGGCTAAAAGGTGAATAATCGATAACTAAAACTTGAATTGTACTACTTCCTACTGGCTATTGCTTCAACTTAGAAGCTTCTTCTGTATTCTACTATGGTGCTTTTAGTGTTTCCGCATACCGCAGCACGCGACATAGCTTTGCAGACGATAAATGTAACCGTCTCAGAGAGAAAAGCGGCCAATGTGACGATCTGGCTTTAAGTCGATTCGATAACAAATGACGAAAACGGACGGATTTCTCAGGTTTTTACTACATATGAACACTTTTCACATTCTCCCGTGCAACGCGGCTGCTAGTCCTCCTTTCATGCAAAATCTTAAGGGCCAAGGTCATGTCCAAGCCACCAAAGCCGGCTAAAACGTGAATAATCAATCACTAAAACTTGAATTGTACTACTTCTTACTGGCTATTGCTTCAACGTAGAAGCTTCTTCTGTGTTCTACTATGGTGCATTTAGTGTTTCCGCATACCGCAGCACGCGACATAGCTTTGCAGACGATAAATGTAACCATCTCAGAGAGAAAAGCGGCCAATGTGACGATCTGGCTGTAAGTCGATTCGATAACAAATGACGAAAACGGACGGATTTCTCAGGTTTTTACTCCATATGAACACGTTTCACATTCTCCCGTGCAACGCGGCTGCTAGTCCTCCTTTCATGCAAAATCTTAAGGTCCAAGGTCATGTCCAAGCCACCAAAGCCGGCTAAAAAGTGAAAAATCGACAACTAAAAGTTTCATTGTACTACTTCTTACTGGCTATTACTTCAACTTAAAAGCTTCTTCTGTGTTCTACTATGGTGCTTTTAGTGTCTCCGCATACCGCAGCACAGGACATAGCTTTGCAGACGATAAATGTAACCGTCTCAGAGAGAAAAGCGGCCAATGTGACGATCTGGCTTTAAGTCGATTCGATAACAAATGACGAAATTGGACAGATTTCTCAGTTTTTTACTACATATGAACACTTTTCACATTCTCCAATGCAACGCGGCTGCTAGGTCCCCTTTCATGCAAAATCTTAAGGTCCTAGGTCATATCCAAGATACCAAAGCCGGCTAAAAGGTGAATAATCGATAACTTAAACTTGAATTGTACTACATCTTACTGGCTATTGCTTCAACTTAGAAGCTTCTTCTGTGTTCTACTATGGTGCTTTTAGTGTTTCCGCATACGGCAGCACGCGAAATAGCTTTGCAGATGATAAATGTAACCGTCTCAGAGAGAAAAGCGGCCAATGTGACACCTGGCTTTAAGTCGATTCAATAACAAAGATGAAAACGGACGGATTTCTCAGGTTTCTACTACATATGAAAACTTTTCACATTCTCCCGTGCAACGCGGCTGCTAGTCTTCCTTTCATGCAAAATCTTAAGGTCCTTGGTCATGTCCAAGCCACCAAAGCCGGCTAAAAAGTGATTAATCGACAACTAAAACTTAAATAGTACTACTTCTTACTGGTTTTACTTCAATTTAGAAGCTTCTTCTGTGTTCTAATATGGTGCTTTTAGTGTCTCCGCATACCGCAGCACGCGACATAGCTTTGCAGACGATAAATGTAACCGTCTTAGAGAGAAAAGCGGCCAAGGTGACGATCTGGCTTTAGGTCGATTCGATAACAAATGACGAAAACAGACGGATTTCTCAGGTTTTTACTACATATGAACACTTTTCACATTCTCCCGTGGAACGCGGCTGCTAGTCCTTCTTTCATGCAAAATCGTAAGGTCCTAGGTCATGTCCAAGCCACCAAAGCCGGCAAAAAAGTGAATATTCGACAACTAAAACCTGAATTGTACTACTTCTTACTGGCTATTACTTCAACTTAGATGCTTCTTCTGTGTTCTACTATAGTGCTTTTAGTGTCTCCGCACACCGCATCACGCGACATAGCTTTGCAGACGATAAATGTAACCGTCTCAGAGAGAAAAGCGGCCAATGTGACGATCTGGCTTTAAGTCGATTCGATAACAAAGACGAAAATGGACAGATTTCTCAGGTTATTACTACATATGAACACTTTACACATTCTCCCATGCAACGCAGCTGCTAGGTCCCTTTCATGCAAAATCTTAAGGTCCTAGGTCATATCCAAGCCACCAAAGCCGGCTAAAAGGTGAATAATCGATAACTAAAATTTGAATTGTACTACTTCTTACTGGCTATTGCTTCAACTTAGAAGCTTCTTCTGTGTTCTACTATGGTGCTTTTAGTGTTTCCGCATACCGCAGCATCCGACATAGCTTTGCAGACGATAAATGTAACCGTCTCAGTGAGAAAAGCGGCCAATGTGACGATCTGGCTTTAAGTCGATTCGATAACAAACGACGAAAAGGGACGGATTTCTCAGGTTTTTACTACATATGAACACTTTTCACATTCTCCCGTGCAACGCGGCTGCTAGTCCTCCTTTCATGCAAAATCTTATGGTCCTAGGTCATGTCACTGCCACCAAAGCCGGCTACAAAGTGACAATCGACAACTAAAACTTGAATTGTACTACTTCTTACTGGCTATTACTTCAACTTAGAAGCTTCTTCTGTGTTCTAATATGGTGCTTTTAGTGTCTCCGCATACGGCAGCACGCGAAATAGCTTTGCAGATGATAAATGTAACCGTCTCAGAGAGAAAAGCGGCCAATGTGACGATCTGGCTTTAAGTCGATTCGATAACGAAGACGAAAACGGACAGATTTCTCAGGTCTCTACTACATATGAAAACTTTTCACATTCTCCCGTGCAACGCGGCTGCTAGTCTTCCTTTCATGCAAAATCTTAAGGTCCTAGGTCATGTCCAAGCCACCAAAGCCTGCTAAAAAGTGATTAACCGACAACTAAAACTTAAATAGTACTACTTCTTACCGAATTACTTCAATTTAGAAGGTTCTTCTGTGTTCTAATATGGTGCTTTTAGTTTCTCCGCATACCGCAGCACGCGACATAGCTTTGCAGACGATAAATGTAACCGTCTCAGAGAGAAAAGCGGCCAATATGACGATCTGGCTTTAGGTCGATTCGATAACAAATGACGAAAACGGACGGATTTCTCAGGTTTTTACTACATATGAACACTTTTCACATTCTCCCATGCAACGCGGCTGCTAGTCCTCCTTTTATGCAAAATCTTAAGGTTCTAGGTCATGTCCAAGCCACCAAAGCTGGCTAAAAAGTGAATAATCGACAACTAAAACTTGAATGGTACTACTTCTTACTGGCTATTACTTCAACTTAGAAGCTTCTTCTGTGTTCTACTATGGTGCTTTTAGTGTTTCCGCATACCGCAGCACGCGACATAGCCTTGAAGACGATACATGTAACCGTCTCAGAGAGAAAAGCGGCCAATGTGACGATCTGGCTTTAAGTCGATTCGATAACAAATGACGAAAACGGACGGATTTCTCAGGTTTTTACTACATATGAACACTTTTCACATTCTCCCGTGCAACGCGGCTGCAAGTACTCCTTTCATGCAAAATCTTAAGGTCCTAGGTCATGTCCAAGCCACCAAAGCCGGCTAAAAAGTGATTATTCGGTAACTAAAACTTGAATTGTACTACTTCTTACTGGCTATTACTTCAAATTAGAAGCTTCTTCTGTGTTCTACTATGGTGCTTTTAGTGTTTCGGCATACCGCAGCACGCGACATAGCTCTGCAGACGACAAATGTAACCGTTTCAGACAGAAGAGCGGCCAATGTGACGATGTGGCTTTAAGTCGATTCGATAACAAATGACGAAAACGGACGGATTTCTCAGGTTTTTACTACATATGAACACTTTTCACATTCTCCCATGAAACGCGGCTCTAGGTCTCCTTTCATGCAAAATCTTAAGGTCCTAGATCACGTCCAAGAAACCAAAGCAGGCTAAAAAGTGAATAATCGACAACTAAAACTTGAATTGTACTACATCTTACTGGCTATTACTTCAACTTAGAAGATTCTTCTGTGTTCTATTATGGTGCTTTTAGTGTCTCCGCATACCGCAGCACGCGACATAGCTTTGCAGACGATAAATGTAACCGTTTCAGACAGAAGAGCGGCCAACGTGACGATCTGGCTTTAAGTCGATTCGATAACAAATGACGAAAACGGACAGATTTCTCAGGTTTTTACTACATATGAACACTTTTCACATTCTCGCGGGCAACGCGGCTGCTACTCCTCCTTTCATACAAAATATTAAGGTTCCACCTAATGTCGAAGCCACCAAAGCCGGCAAAAAAGTGAATAATCGACAACTAAAACTTGAATTGTACTACTTCTTACTCTCTATTACTTCAACTTACAAGCTTCTTCTGTGTTCTACTATGGTGCTTTTAGTGTTTCCGCATACTGCGGCACGCGACATAACTTTGCAAACGATAAATGTAACTCTTTCAGAGAGAAGAACGGCCAATGTGACGATTTGGCTTTAAGTCGATTCGATAACAAATGACGAAAACGGACGGATTTCTCAGGTTTTTCTACATATGAACACTTTGCACATTCTCCCGTGCAACGCGGCTGCAAGTCCTCCTTTCATGTAAAATCTTAAGATCCTAGGACATGTCCAAGCCACCAAAGCCGGCTAAAAAGTGAATAATCGACAACTAAAACTTGAATTGTACTACTTCTTACTGGCTATTACTTCAACTTAGAAGCTTCTTCTGTGTTCTACTATGGTGCTTTTAGTGTTTCGGCATACCGCAGCACGCGACATAGCTTTCCAGACGATAAGTGTAACCGTTTCAGAGAGAAGAGCGGCCAATGTGACGATGTGGCTTTAAGTCGATTCGATAACAAATGACGAAAACGGACGGATTTCTCAGGTTTTTACTACATATGAACACTTTTCACATTCTCCCATGAAACGCGGCTGCTAGGTCTCCTTTCATGCAAAATCTTAAGGTCCTAGATCACGTCCAAGAAACCAAAGCAGGCTAAAAAGTGAATAATCGACAACTAAAACTTGAATTGTACTACATCTTACTGGCTATTACTTCAACTTAGAAGAATCTTCTGTGTTCTACTATGGTGCTTTTAGTGTCTCCGCTTACCGCAGCACGCGACATAGCTCTGCAGACGACAAATGTAACCGTTTCAGAGAGAAGAACGGCCAATGTGACGATCTGGCTTTAAGTCGATTCGATAACAAATGACGAAAACGGACGGATTTCTCAGGTTTTTACTACATATGAACACTTTTCACATTCTCCCGTGCAACGCGGCTGCTATTCCTCCTTTCATGCAAAATCGTGAGATCCTAGGTCATGTCCAAGCCACCAAAGCCGGCAAAAAAGTGAATATTCGACAACTAAAACTTAAATTGTACTACTTCTTAATGGCTATTACTTCAACTTTGAAGCTTCTTCTGTGTTCTACTATGGTGCTTTTAGTGTCTCCGCACACCGCATCACGCGACATAGCTTTGCAGACGATAAATGTAACCGTCTCAGAGAGAAAAGCGGCCAATGTGACGATCTGGCTTTAAGTCGATTCGATAACAAATGACGAAAACGGACGGATTTCTCAGGTTTTTACTACATATGAACACTTTTCACATTCTCCCATGCAACGCGGCTGCTAGTCCTCCTTTCATGCAAAATCGTAAGGTCCTAGGTCATGTCCAAGCCACCAAAGCCGGCTAAAAAGTGAATAATCGATAACTAAAACTTGAATTGTACTACTTCTTACTGGCTATTACTTCAACTTAGAAGCTTCTTCTGTGTTCTACTATGGTGCTTTTAGTGTCTCCACATACCGCAGCACGCGACATAGCTTTGCAGACGATAAAGTTAACCGTCTCAGTGAGAAAAGCGGCCAATGTGACGATCTGGCTTTAAGTCGACTCGATAACAAATGACGGAAACGGACGGATTTCTCAGGTTTTTACTACATATGAACACTTTTCACATTCTCGCGTGCAACGCGGCTGCTACTCCTCCTTTCATGCAAAATATTAAGGTTCCACCTAATGTCGAAGCCACCAAAGCCGGCTAAAAAGTGAATAATCGACGACTAAAACTTGAATTGTTTTACTTCTTACTCTCTATTACTTCAACTTACAAGCTTCTTCTGTGTTCTAATATGGTGCTTTTAGTGTCTCCGCATACCGCAGCACGCGACATAGCTTTGCAGACGATAAATGTAACCGTTTCAGACAGAAGAGCGGCCAATGTGACGATGTGGCTTTAAGTCGATTCGATAACAAATGACGAAAACGGACGGATTTCTCAGGTTTTTACTACATATGAACACTTTTCACATTCTCCCATGAAACGCGGCTGCTAGGTCTCCTTTCATGCAAAATCTTAAGGTCCTAGATCACGTCCAAGAAACCAAAGCAGGCTAAAAAGTGAATAATCGACAACTAAAACTTGAATTGTACTACATCTTACTGGCTATTACTTCAACTTAGAAGATTCTTCTGTGTTCTACTATGGTGCTTTTAGTGTCTCCGCATACCGCAGCACGCGACATAGCTTTGCAGACGATATATGTAACCGTTTCAGAGAGAAGAGCGGCCAATGTGACGATCTGGCTTTAAGTCGATTCGATAACAAATGACGAAAAGGGACGGATTTCTCAGGTTTTTACTACATATGAACACTTTTCACATTCTCCCGTGCAACGCGGCTGCTAGTCCTCCTTTCAAGCAAAATCTTATGGTCTTACGTCATGTCCAAGCCACCAAAGCCGGCAAAAACGTGAATAATCGACAACTAAAACTTGAATTGTACTACTTCTTACTGGCTATTACTTCAACTTAGAAGCTTCTTCTGTGTTCTACCATGGTGCTTTTAGTGTTTCGGCATACCGCAGCACGCGACATAGCTTTGCAGACGATAAGTGTAACCGTTTCAGAGAGAAGAGCGGCCAATGTGACGATCTGGCTTTAAGTCGATTCGATAACAAATGACGAAAACGGACGGATTTCTCAGGTTTTTACTACATATGAACACTTTTCACACTCTCTCGTGCAACGCGGCTGCTAGTCTTCCTTTCATGCAAAATCTTAAGGTTCCACCTCATGTCCAAGCCATCAAAGCCGGCTAAAAAGTGAATAATCGACAACTAAAACTTGAATTGTACTACTTCTTACTGGCTATTACTTCAACTTAGAAGCTTCTTCTGTGTTTTACTATGGTGCTTTTAGTGTCTCCGCATACTCAGCACGCGACATAGCTTTGCAGACGATAATTGTAACCGTCTCAGAAAGAAAAGCGGCCAATGTGACGATCTGTCTTTAAGTCGATTCGATAACAAATGACGAAAGCGGACGGATTTCTCAGGTTTTTACTACATATGAACACTTTTCACATTCTCGCGTGCAACGCGGCTGCTACTCCTCCTTTCATGCAAAATATTATGGTTCCACCTAATGTCAAAGCCACCAAAACCGGCTAAATAGTGTATAATCGACAACTAAAACATGAATTGTACTACTTCATACTGGCTATTACTTCAACATAGAAGCTTCTTTTGTGTTCTACTATGGTGCTTTTAGTGTTTCCGCATACCGCAGCACGCGACATAGCTTTGCAGACGATATATGTAACCGATTCAGAGAGAAGAGCGGCCAATGTGACGATCTGGCTTTAAGTCGATTCGATAACAAATGACGAAAACGGACGGATTTCTCAGGTTCTTACTACATATGAACACTTTTCACATTCTCCCGTGCAACGCGGCTGCTAGTCCTCCTTTCAAGCAAAATCTTATGGTCCTACGTCATGTCCAAGCCACCAAAGCCGGAAAAAACGTGAATAATCGACAACTAAAACTTGAATTGTACTACTTCTTACTGGCTATTACTTCAACTTAGAAGCTTCTTCTGTGTTCTACTATGGTGCTTTTAGTGTTTCGGCATACCGCAGCACGCGACATAGCTTTGCAGACGATAAGTGTAACCGTTACAGAGAGAAGAGCGGCCAATGTGACGATCTGGCTTTAAGTCGATTCGATAACAAATGACGAAAACGGACGGATTTCTCAGGTTTTTACTACATATGAACACTTTTCACACTCTCTCGTGCAACGCGGCTGCTAGTCTTCCTTTCATGCAAAATCTTAAGGTTCCACCTCATGTCCAAGCCATCAAAGCCGGCTAAAAAGTGAATAATCGACAACTAAAGCTTGAATTGTACTACTACTTACTGGCTATTACTTCAACTTAGGAGCTTCTTCTGTGTTTTACTATGGTGCGTTTAGTGTCTCCGCATACCTCAGCACGCGACATAGCTTTGCAGACGATAATTGTAACCGTCTCAGAAAGAAAAGCGGCAAATGTGACGATCTGTCTTTATGTCGATTCGATAACAAATGACGAAAGCGGACGGATTTCTCAGGTTTTTACTACATATGAACACTTTTCACATTCTCGCGTGCAACGCGGCTGCTACTCCTCCTTTCATGCAAAATATTAAGGTTCCACCTAATGTCAAAGCCACCAAAGCCGGCTAAATAGTGTATAATCGACAACTAAAACTTGAATTGTACTACTTCTTACTGGCTATTACTTCAACTTAGAAGCTTCTTCTGTGTTTTTATATGGTGCTTTTAGTGTCTCTGCTTACCGCAGCACGCGACATAGCTTTGCAGACGATATATGTAACCGTTTCAGAGAGAAGAGCGGCCAATGTGACGATCTGGCTTTAAGTCGATTCGATAACAAATGACGAAAACGGACGGATTTCTCAGGTTCTTACTACATATGAACACTTTTCACATTCTCCCGTGCTACGCGGCTTCTAGTCCTGATTTCAAGCAAAATCTTATGGTCCTACGTCATGTCCAAGCCACCAAAGCCGGAAAAACGTGAATAATCGACAACTAAAACTTGAATTGTACTACTTCTTACTGGCTATTACTTCAACTTAGAAGCTTCTTCTGTGTTTTACTATGGTGCTTTTAGTGTCTCCGCTTACCGCAGCACGCGACATAGCTTTGCAGACGATAAATGTAACCGTCTCAGAGAGAAAAGCGGCCAATGTGACGATCGGGCTTTAAGTCGATTCGATAACAAATGACGAAAACGGAGGGATTTCTCAGGTTTTTACTACATATGAACCCTTTTCACATTCTCCCATGCAACGCGGCTGCTACTCCTCCTTTCATGCAACATGTTAAGGTCCTAGGTCATGTCCAAGCCACCAAAGCAGGCTAAAAAGTGAATAATCGACAACTAAAACTTCAATTGTACTACTTCTTACTGGCTATTACTTCAACATAGAAGCTTCTTCTGTGTTCTACTATGGTGGTTTTAGTGTTTCCGCATACCGCAGCACGCGACATAGCTTTGCAGACGATAAATGTAACCGTTTCAGAGAGAAGAGCGGCCAATGTGACGATCTGGCTTTAAGTCGATTCGATAACAAATGACGAAAACGGACGGATTTCTCAGGTTTTTACTACATATGAACACTTTTCACATTCTCCCTTGCAACGCGGCTGCAAGTCCTCCTTTCACGCAAAATCTTAAGGTCCTAGGTGATGTCCAAGCCACCAAAGCCGGCTAAAAAGTGAATAATCGACAACTAAAACTTGAATTGTACTACTTCTTACTGGCTATTGCTTCAACGTAGAAGCTTCTTCTGTGTTCTACTATGGTGCTTTTAGTGTCTCCGCATACCGCAGCACGCGACATAGCTTTGCATACGATAAATGTAACCGTCTCAGAGAGAAAAGCGGCCAATGTGACGATCTGGCTTTAAGTCGATTCGATAACAAATGACGAAAACGGACGGATTTCTCAGGTTTTTACTACATATGAACACTTTTCACATTCTCCCATGCAACGCGGCTGCTAGTCCTCCTTTCATGCAACATCTTAAAGTCCTAGGTCACGTCCAATCCACCAAAGCCGGCTAAAAAGTGAATAATCGACAACTAAAACTTGAATTGTACTACTTCTTACTGGCTATTACTTCAACATAGAAGCTTCTTCTGTGTTCTACTATGGTGCTTTTAGTGTTTCGGTATACTGCAGCACGCGACATAGCTTTGCAGACGATAAATGTAACCGTTTCAGAGAGAAGAACGGCCAATGTGACGATCTGGCTTTAAGTCGATTCGATAACAAATGACGAAAACGGACGGATTTATCAGATTTTTATTACATATGAACAATTTTCACATTCTCCCGTGCAACGCGGCTGCTAGTCCTCCTTTCATGCAAAATCTAAAGGTCCTAGGTCATGTCCAAGCCACCAAAGCAGGCTAAAAAGTGAATTATCGACAACTAAAACTTCAATTGTACTATTTCTTACTGGCTATTACTTCAACATAGAAGCTTCTTCTGTGTTCTACTATGGTGCTTTTAGTGTCTCCGCATACCGCAGCACGCGACATAGCTTTGCATACGATAAATGTAACCGTCTCAGAGAGAAAAGCGGCCAATGTGACGATCTGACTTTAAGTCGATTCGATAACAAGTGACGAAAGCGGACGGATTTCTCAGGTTTTTACTACATATGAACATTTTTCACATTCTCGCGGGCAACGCGGCTGCTACTCCTCCTTTCATGCAAAATCTTAAGGTCCTAGGTCATGTCCAAGCCACCAAAGACGGCTAAAAAGTGAATAATCGATAACTAAAACTTGAATTGTACTACTTCTTACTGGCTATTACTTCAACTTAGAAGCTTCTTCTGTGCTCTACTATGGTGCTTTTAGTGTCTCCGCATACCGCAGAACGCGACATAGCTTTGCAGACGATAAATGTAAGCGTCTCAGAGAGAAAAGCGGCCAATGTGACGATCTGGCTTTAAGTCGATTCGATAACAAATGACGAAAACGGACGGATTTCTCAGGTTTTTACTACATATGAACACTTTTCACATTCTTCCATGCAACGCGGCTGCTAGTCCTCCTTTCATGCAACATCTTAAAGTCCTAGGTCATGTCCAATCCACCAAAGCCGGCTAAAAAGTCAATAATCGACAACTAAAACTTGAATTGTACTACTTCTTACTGGCTATTACTTCAACATAGAAGCTTCTTCTGTGTTCTACTATGGTGCTTTTAGTGTTTCCGCATACCGCAGCACGCGACATAGCTTTGCAGACGATAAATGTAACCGTTTCAGAGAGAAGAGCGGCCAATGTGACGATCTGGCTTTAAGTCGATTCGATAACAAATGACGAAAACGGACGGATTTCTCAGGTTTTTACTACATATGAACACTTTTCACATTCTCCCTTGCAACGCGGGTGCAAGTCCTCCTTTCATGCAAAATCTTAAGGTCCTAGGTGATGTCCAAGCCACCAAAGCCGGCTAAAAAGTGAATAATCAATAACTAAAACTTCAATTATACTACTTCTTACTGGCTATTACTTCAACATAGAAGCTTCTTCTGTGTTCTACTATGGTGCTTTTAGTGTTTCCGCATACCGCAGCACGCGACAGAGCTTTGCAGACGATAAATGTAACCGTTTCAGAGAGAAGAGCGGCCAATGTGACGAACTGGCTTTAAGTCGATTCGATAACAAATGACGAAAACGGACGGATTTCTCAGGTTGTTACTACATATGAACACTTTTGACTTTCTCCCATGCAACGCGGCTGCTAGTCCTCCTTTCATGCAAAATCTTAAGGTCCTAGGTCATGTCCAAGCCACCAAAGCAGGCTAAAAAGTGAATAATCGACAACTAAAACTTCAATTGTACTGCTTCTTACTGGCTATTACTTCAACTTAGAAGCTTCTTCTGTGCTCTACTATGGTGCTTTTAGTGTCTCCGCATACCGCAGAACGCGACATAGCTTTGCAGACGATAAATGTAACCGTCTCAGAGAGAAAAGCGGCCAATGTGACGATCTGGCTTTAAGTCGATTCGATAACAAATGACGAAAACGGACTGATTTCTCAGGTTTTTACTACATATGAACACTTTTCACATTCTCCCATGCAACGCGGCTGCTAGTCCTCCTTTCATGCAACATCTTAAAGTCCTAGGTCATGTCCAATCCACCAAAGCCGGCTAAAAAGTCAATAATCGACAACTAAAACTTGAATTGTACTACTTCTTACTGGCTATTACTTCAACATAGAAGCTTCTTCTGTGTTCTACTATGGTGCTTTTAGTGTTTCCGCATACCGCAGCACGCGACATAGCTTTGCAGACGATAAATGTAACCGTTTCAGAGAGAAGAGCGGCCAATGTGACGATCTGGCTTTAAGTCGATTCGATAACAAATGACGAAAACGGACGGATTTCTCAGGTTTTTACTACATATGAACACTTTTCACATTCTCCCTTGCAACGCGGGTGCAAGTCCTCCTTTCATGCAAAATCTTAAGGTCCTAGGTGATGTCCAAGCCACCAAAGCCGGCTAAAAAGTGAATAATCAATAACTAAAACTTCAATTATACTACTTCTTACTGGCTATTACTTCAACATAGAAGCTTCTTCTGTGTTCTACTATGGTGCTTTTAGTGTTTCCGCATACCGCAGCACGCGACATAGCTTTGCAGACGATAAATGTAACCGTTTCAGAGAGAAGAGCGACCAATGTGACGAACTGGCTTTAAGTCGATTCGATAACAAATGACGAAAACCGACGGATTTCTCAGGTTGTTACTACATATGAACACTTTTGTCTTTCTCCCATGCAACGCGGCTGCTAGTCCTCCTTTCATGCAAAATCTTAAGGTCCTAGGTCATGTCCAAGCCACCAAAGCAGGCTAAAAAGTGAATAATCGACAACTAAAACTTCAATTGTACTGCTTCTTACTGGCTATTACTTCAACATAGAAGCTTATTCTGTGTTCTACTATGGTGCTTTTAGTGTTTCCGCATACCGCAGCACGCGACATAGCTTTGCAGACGATAAATGTAACCGTGTCAGAGAGAAGAGCGGCCAATGTGACGATCTGGCTTTATGTCGATTCGATAACAAATGACGAAAACGGACGGATTTCTTAGGTTTTTACTACATATGAACACTTTTCACATTCTCGCGGGCAACGCGGCTGCTACTCCTCCTTTCATGCAAAATCTTAAGGTCCTAGGTCATGTCCAAGCCACCAAAGCCGGCTAAAAAGTGAATAATCGACAACTAAAACTTGAATTGTACTACTTCTTACTGTCTATTACTTCAACATAGAAGCTTCTTCTGTGTTCTACTATGGTGATTTTAGTGTTTCCGCCTACCACAGCACGCGACATAGCTTTGCAGACGATAAATGTAACCGTTTCAGAGAGAAGAGCGGCCAATGTGACGATCTGGCTTTAAGTCGATTTGAAAACAAATGACAAAAACGGACGGATTTCTCAGGTTTTTACTGCATATGAACACTTTTCACATTCTCCCGTGCAACGCGGCTGCTAGTCCTCCTTTCATGCAAAATCTTAAGGTCCTAGGTCATGCCCAAGCCACCAAAGCCGGCTAAAAAGTGAATAATCGACAACTAAAACTTGAATTGTACTACTTCTTACTGGCTATTGCTTCAACTTAGAAGCTTCTTCTGTGTTCTACTATGGTGCTTTTAGTGTCTCCGCATACCGCAGCACGTGACATAGCTTTGCATACGATAAATGTAACCGTCTCAGAGAGAAAAGCGGCCAATGTGACGATCTGACTTTAAGTCGATTCGATAACAAGTGACGAAAGCGGACGGATTTCTCAGGTTTTTACTACATATGAACACTTTTCACATTCTCGCGGGCAACGCGGCTGCTACTCCTCCTTTCATGCAAAATCTTAAGGTCCTAGGTCATGTCCAAGCCACCAAAGACGGCTAAAAAGTGAATAATCGATAACTAAAACTTGAATTGTACTACTTCTTACTGGCTATTACTTCAACTTAGAAGCTTCTTCTGTGCTCTACTATGGTGCTTTTAGTGTCTCCGCATACCGCAGCACGCGACATAGCTTTGCAGACGATAAATGTAACCGTCTCAGAGAGAAAAGCGGCCAATGTGACGATCTGGCTTTAAGTCGATTCGATAACAAATGACGAAAACGGACTGATTTCTCAGGTTTTTACTACATATGAACACTTTTCACATTCTCCCATGCAACGCGGCTGCTAGTCCTCCTTTCATGCAACATCTTAAAGTCCTAGGTCATGTCCAATCCACCAAAGCCGGCTAAAAAGTGAATAATCGACAACTAAAACTTGAATTGTACTACTTCTTACTGGCTATTACTTCAACATAGAAGCTTCTTCTGTGTTCTACTATGGTGCTTTTAGTGTTTCCGCATACCGCAGCACGCGACATAGCTTTGCAGACGATAAATGTAACCGTTTCAGGGAGAAGAGCGGCCAATGTGACGATCTGGCTTTAAGTCGATTCGATAACAAATGACGAAAACGGACGGATTTCTCAGGTTTTTACTACATATGAACACTTTTCACATTCTCCCTTGCAACGCGGGTGCAAGTCCTCCTTTCATGCAAAATCTTAAGGTCCTAGGTGATGTCCAAGCCACCAAAGCCGGCTAAAAAGTGAATAATCGTTAACTAAAACTTGAATCGTACTACTTCTTACTGGCTATTGCTTCAACTTAGAAGCTTCCTCTGTGTTCTACTATGGTGCATTTAGTGTCTCCGCATACCGCAGCACGTGACATAGCTTTGCAGACGATAAATGTAACCGTTTCAGAGAGAAGAACGGCCAATGTGACGATCTGGCTTTAAGTCGATTCGATAACAAATGACGAAAACGGACGGATTTATCAGGTTTTTACTACATATGAACACTTTTCACATTCTCCCGTGCAACGGGGCTGCTAGTCCTCCTTTCATGCAAAATCTTAAGGTCCTAGGTCATGTCCAAGCCACCAAAGCAGGCTAAAAAGTGAATAATCGACTACTAAAACTTAAATTATACTACTTCTTACTGGCTATTACTTCAACATAGAAGCTTCTTCTGTGTTCTACTATGGTGCTTTTAGTGTTTCCGCATACCGCAGCACGCGACATAGCTTTGCAGACGATAAATGTAACCATTTCAGAGAGAAGAGCGGCCAATGTGACGAACTGGCTTTAAGTCGATTCGATAACAAATGACGAAAACGGACGGATTTCTCAGGTTTTTACTACATATGAACACTATTCACTTTCTCCCATGCAACGCGGCTGCTAGTCCTCCTTTCATACAAAATCTTAAGGTCCTAGGTCATGTCCAAGCCACCAAAGCAGGCTAAAAAGTGAATAATCGACAACTGAAACTTCAATTGTACTGCTTCTTACTGGCTATTACTTCAACATAGAAGCTTCTTCTGTGTTCTACTATGGTGCTTTTAGTGTTTCCGCATACCGCAGCACGCGACATAGCTTTGCAGACGATAAATGTAACCGTTTCAGAGAGAAGAGCGGCCAATGTGACGATCTGGCTTTAAGTCGATTCGATAACAAATGACGAAAACGGACGGATTTCTCAGGTTTTTACTACATATGAACACTTTTCACATTCTCGCGGGCAACGCGGCTGCTACTCCTCCTTTCATGCAAAATCTTAAGGTCCTAGGTCATGTCCAAGCCACCAAAGCCGGCTAAAAAGTGAATAATCGACAACTAAAACTTGAATTGTACTACTTCTTACTGGCTATTACTTCAACATAGAAGCTTATTCTGTGTTCTACTATGGTTTATTTAGTGTTTCCGCATACCGCAGCACGCGACATAGCTTTGCAGACGATAAATGTAACCGTTTCAGAGAGAAGAGCGGCCAATGTGACGATCTGGCTTTAAGTCGATTCGATAGCAAATGACGAAAACGGACGGATTTCTCAGGTTTTTACTACATATGAACACTTTTCACATTCTCCCTTGCAACGCGGGTGCAAGTCCTCCTTTCATGCAAAATCTTAAGGTCCTAGGTGATGTCCAAGCCACCAAAGCCGGCTAAAAAGTGAATAATCGATAACTAAAACTTGAATTGTACTACTTCTTACTGGCTATTACTTCAACTTAGAAGCTTCTTCTGTGTTCTACTATGGTACTTTTAGTGTCTCCGCATACCGCAGCACGTGACATAGCTTTGCAGACGATAAATGTAACCGTCTCAGAGAGAAAAGCGGCCAATGTGACGATCTGTCTTTAAGTCGATTCGATAACAAATGACGAAAGCGGACGGATCTATCAGGTTTTTACTACATATGAACACTTTTCACATTCTCCCGTGCAACGCGGCTGCTAGTCCTCCTTTCATGGAAAATCTTAAGGTCCTGGGTCATGTCCAAGCCACCAAAGCAGGGCAAAAAGTGAATAATCGACAACTAAAACTTCAATTGTACTACTTTTTACTGGCTATTACTTCAACATAGAAGCTTCTTCTGTGTTCTACTATGGTGCTTTTAGTGTTTCCGCATACCGCAGCACGCGACATAGCTTTGCCGACTTTAAATGTAACCGTTTCAGAGAGAAGAGCGGCCAATGTGACGAACTGGCTTTAAGTCGATTCGATAACAAATGACGAAAACGGACGGATTTCTCAGGTTTTTACTACATATGAACACTTTTCACATTCTCCCTTGCAACGCGGCTGCAAGTCCTCCTTTCGCGCAAAATCTTAAGGTCCTAGGTGATGTCCAAGCCACCAAAGCCGGCTAAAAAGTGAATAATCGACAACTAAAACTTGAATTGTACTACTTCTTACTGGCTATTGCTTCAACTTAGAAGCTTCTTCTGTGCTCTACTATGGTGCTATTAATGTCTCCGCATACCGCAGCACGCGACATAGCTTTGCAGACGATAAATGTAACCGTCTCAGAGATAAGAACGGCCAATGTGACGATCTGGCTTTAAGTCGATTCGATAGCAAATGACGAAAACGGACGGATTTCTCAGGTTTTTACTACATATGAACACTTTTCACATTCTCCCTTGCAACGCGGGTGCAAGTCCTCCTTTCATGCAAAATCTTAAGGTCCTAGGTGATGTCTAAGCCACCAAAGCCGGCTAAAAAGTGAGTAATCGATAACTAAAACTTGAATTGTACTACTTCTTACTGGCTATTGCTTCAACTTAGAAGCTTCTTCTGTGTTCTACTATGGTACTTTTAGTGTCTCCGCATACCGCAGCACGTGACATAGCTTTGCAGACGATAAATGTAACCGTCTCAGAGAGAAAAGCGGCCAATGTGACGATCTGTCTTTAAATCGATTAGATAACAAATGACGACAGCGGACGGATTTCTCAGGTTTTTACTACATAGGAACACTTTTCACATTCTCGCGGGCAACGCGGCTGCTACTCCTCCTTTCATGCAAAATCTTAAGGTCCTAGGTCATGTCCAAGCCACCAAAGCCGGCTAAAAAGTGATTAATCGACAACTAAAACTTGAATTGTACTACTTCTTACCGGCTATTACTTCCAATTAGAAGCTTCTTCTGTGTTCTACTATGGTGCTCATAGTGTGTCGGTATACTGCAGCACGCGACATAGCTTTGCAGACGATAAATGTAACCGTTTCAGAGAGAAGAACGGCCAATGTGACGATCTGGCTTTAAGTCGATTCGATAACAAATGACGAAAACGGACGGATCTATCAGGTTTTTACTACATATGAACCCTTTTCACATTCTCCCGTGCAACGCGGCTGCTAGTCCTCCTTTCATGCAAAATCTTAAGGTCCTAGGTCATGTCCAAGCCACCAAAGCAGGCCAAAAAGTGAATAATCGACAACTAAAACTTCAATTGTACTACTTCTTTCTGGCTATTACTTCAACATAGAAGCTTCTTCTGTGTTCTACTATGGTGCTTTTAGTGTTTCCGCATACCGCAGCACGCGACATAGCTTTGCAGACGATAAATGTAACCGTTTCAGAGAGAAGAGCGGCCAATGTGACGATCTGGCTTTAAGTCGATTCGATAACAAATGACGAAAACGGACGGATTTCTCAGGTTTTTACTACATATGAACACTTTTCACATTCTCCCTTGCAACGCGGCTGCAAGTCCTCCTTTCACGCAAAATCTTAAGGTCCTAGGTGATGTCCAAGCCACCAAAGCCGGCTAAAAAGTGAATAATCGACAACTAAAACTTCAATTGTACTACTTCTTACTGGCTATTGCTTCAACTTAGAAGCTTCTTCTGTGCTCTACTATGGTGCTATCAGTGTCTCCGCATACCGCAGCACGCGACATAGCTTTGCAGACGATAAATGTAACCGTCTCAGAGAGAAGAACGGCCAATGTGACGATCTGGCTTTAAGTCGATTCGATAGCAAATGACGAAAACGGACGGATTTCTCAGGTTTTTACTACATATGAACACTTTTCACATTCTCCCTTGCAACGCGGGTGCAAGTCCTCCTTTCATGCAAAATCTTAAGGTCCTAGGTGATGTCCAAGCCACCAAAGCCGGCTAAAAATTGAATAATCGATAACTAAAACTTGAATTGTACTACTTCTTACTGGCTATTACTTCAACTTAGAAGCTTCTTCTGTGTTCTACTATGGTACTTTTAGTGTCTCCGCATACCGCAGCACGTGACATAGCTTTGCAGACGATAAATGTAACCGTCTCAGAGAGAAAAGCGGCCAATGTGACGATCTGTCTTTAAATCGATTAGATAACAAATGACGAAAGCGGACGGATTTCTCAGGTTTTTACTACATAGGAACACTTTTCACATTCTCGCGGGCAACGCGGCTGCTACTCCTCCTTTCATGCAAAATCTTAAGGTCCTAGGTGATGTCCAAGCCACCAAAGCCGGCTAAAAAGTGATTAATCGACAACTAAAACTTGAATTGTACTACTTCTTACCGGCTATTACTTCAAATTAGAAGCTTCTTCTGTGTTCTACTATGGTGCTTTTAGTGTTTCGGTATACTGCAGCACGCGACATAGCTTTGCAGACGATAAATGTAACCGTTTCAGAGAGAAGAACGGCCAATGTGACGATCTGGCTTTAAGTCGATTCGATAACAAATGACGAAAACGGACGGATCTATCAGGTTTTTACTACATATGAACACTTTTCACATTCTCCCGTGCAACGCGGCTGCTAGTCCTCCTTTCATGCAAAATCTTAAGGTCCTAGGTCATGTCCAAGCCACCAAAGCAGGGCAAAAAGTGAATTATCGACAACTAAAACTTCAATTGTACTACTTCTTACTGGCTATTACTTCAACATAGAAGCTTCTTCTGTGTTCTACTATGGTGCTTTTAGTGTTTCCGCATACCGCAGCACGCGACATAGCTTTGCAGACTATAAATGTAACCGTTTCAGAGAGAAGAGCGGCCAATGTGACGAACTGGCTTTAAGTCGATTCGATAACAAATGACGAAAACGGACGGATTTTTCAGGTTTTTACTACATATGAACACTTTTCACTTTCTCCAATGCAACGCGGCTGCTAGTCCTCCTTTCATGCAAAATCTTAAGGTCCTAGGTCATGTCCAAGCCACCAAAGCAGGCTAAAAGGTGAATAATCGACAACTAAAACTTCAATTGTACTACTTCTTACTGGCTATTACTTCAACATAGAAGCTTCTTCTGTGTTCTACTATGGTGCTTTTAGTGTTTCCGCATACCGCAGCACGCGACATAGCTTTGCAGACGATAAATGTAACCGTTTCAGAGAGAAGAGCGGCCAATGTGACGATCTGGCTTTAAGTCGATTCGATAACAAATGACGAAAACGGACGGATTTCTCAGGTTTTTACTACATATGAACACTTTTCACATTCTCCCTTGCAACGCGGCTGCAAGTCCTCCTTTCACGCAAAATCTTAAGGTCCTAGGTGATGTCCAAGCCACCAAAGCCGGCTAAAAAGTGAATAATCGACAACTAAAACTTGAATTGTACTACTTCTTACTGGCTATTGCTTCAACTTAGAAGCTTCTTCTGTGCTCTACTATGGTGCTATCAGTGTCTCCGCATACCGCAGCACGCGACATAGCTTTGCAGACGATAAATGTAACCGTCTCAGAGAGAAGAACGGCCAATGTGACGATCTGGCTTTAAGTCGATTCGATAGCAAATGACGAAAACGGACGGATTTCTCAGGTTTTTACTACATATGAACACTTTTCACATTCTCCCTTGCAACGCGGGTGCAAGTCCTCCTTTCATGCAAAATCTTAAGGTCCTAGGTGATGTCCAAGCCACCAAAGCCGGCTAAAAAGTGAATAATCGATAACTAAAACTTGAATTGTACTACTTCTTACTGGCTATTGCTTCAACTTAGAAGCTTCTTCTGTGTTCTACTATGGTACTTTTAGTGTCTCCGCATACCGCAGCACGTGACATAACTTTGCAGACGATAAATGTAACCGTCTCAGAGAGAAAAGCGGCCAATGTGACGATCTGTCTTTAAGTCGATTCGATAACAAATGACGAAAGCGGACGGATTTCTCAGGTTTTTACTACATATGAACACTTTTCACATTCTCGCGGGCAACGCGGCTGCTACTCCTCCTTTCATGCAAAATCGTAAGGTCCTAGGTCATGTCCAAGCCATCAAAGCCGGCTAAAAAGTGATTAACTGACAACTAAAACTTGAATTGTACTACTTCTTACTGGCTATTACTTCAAATTAGAAGCTTCTTCTGTGTTCTACTATGGTGCTTTTAGTGTTTTGGTATACTGCAGCACGCGACATAGCTTTGCAGACGATAAATGTAACCGTTTCAGAGAGAAGAACGGCCAATGTGACGATTTGGCTTTAAGTCGATTCGATAACAAATGACGAAAACGGACGGATCTATCAGGTTTTTACTACATATGAACACTTTTCACATTCTCCCGTGCAACGCGGCTGCTAGTCCTCCTTTCATGCAAAATCTTAAGGTCCTAGGTCATGTCCAAGCCACCAAAGCAGGCCAAAAAGTGAATAATCGACAACTAAAACTTGAATTGTACTACTTCTTACTGGCTATTGCTTCAACATAGAAGCTTCTTCTGTGTTCTACTATGGTGCTTTTAGTGTTTCCGCATACCGCAGCACGCGACATAGCTTTGCAGACTATAAATGTAACCGTTTCAGAGAGAAGAGCGGCCAATGTGACGAACTGGCTTTAAGTCGATTCGATAACAAATGACGAAAACGGACGGATTTCTCAGGTTTTTACTACATATGAACACTTTTCACTTTCTCCCATGCAACGCGGCTGCTAGTCCTCCTTTCATGCAAAATCTTAAGGTCCTAGGTCATGTCCAAGCCACCAAAGCAGGCTAAAAAGTGAATAATCGACAACTAAAACTTCAATTGTACTACTTCTTACTGGCTATTACTTCAACATAGAAGCTTCTTCTGTGTTCTACTATGGTGCTTTTAGTGTTTCCGCATACCGCAGCACGCGACATAGCTTTGCAGACTATAAATGTAACCGTTTCAGAGAGAAGAGCGGCCAATGTGACGAACTGGCTTTAAGTCGATTCGATAACAAATGACGAAAACGGACGGATTTCTCAGGTTTTTACTACATATGAACACTTTTCACTTTCTCCCATGCAACGCGGCTGCTAGTCCTCCTTTCATGCAAAATCTTAAAGTCCTAGGTCATGTCCAAGCCACCAAAGCAGGCTAAAAAGTGAATAATCGACAACTAAAACTTCAATTGTACTACTTCTTACTGGCTATTACTTCAACATAGAAGCTTCTTCTGTGTTCTACTATGGTGCTTTTAGTGTTTCCGCATACCGCAGCACGCGAAATAGCTTTGCAGACGATAAATGTAACCGTTTCAGAGAGAAGAGCGGCCAATGTGACGATCTGGCTTTAAGTCGATTCGATAACAAATGACGAAAACGGACGGATTTCTCAGGTTTTTACTACATATGAACACTTTTCACATTCTCCCTTGCATCGCGGCTGCAAGTCCTCCTTTCACGCAAAATCTTAAGGTCCTAGGTGATGTCCAAGCCACCAAAGCCGGCTAAAAAGTGAATAATCGACAACTAAAACTTGAATTGTACTACTTCTTACTGGCTATTGCTTCAACTTAGAAGCTTCTTCTGTGCTCTACTATGGTGCTATCAGTGTCTCCGCATACCGCAGCACGCGACATAGCTTTGCAGACGATAAATGTAACCGTCTCAGAGAGAAGAACGGCCAATGTGACGATCTGGCTTTAAGTCGATTCGATAGCAAATGACGAAAACGGACGGATTTCTCAGGTTTTTACTACATATGAACACTTTTCACATTCTCCCTTGCAACGCGGGTGCAAGTCCTCCTTTCATGCAAAATCTTAAGGTCCTAGGTGATGTCCAAGCCACCAAAGCCGGCTAAAAAGTGAATAATCGATAACTAAAACTTGAATTGTACTACTTTTTACTGGCTATTACTTCAACTTAGAAGCTTCTTCTGTGTTCTACTATGGTTTTTTTTGTGTCTCCGCATACCGCAGCACGTGACATAGCTTTGCAGACGATAAATGTAACCGTCTCAGAGAGAAAAGCGGCCAATGTGACGATCTGTCTTTAAATCGATTAGATAACAAATGACGAAAGCGGACGGATTTCTCAGGTTTTTACTACATAGGGACACTTTTCACATTCTCGCGGGCAACGCGGCTGCTACTCCTCCTTTCATGCAAAATCTTAAGGTCCTAGGTCATGTCCAAGCCACCAAAGCCGGCTAAAAAGTGATTAATCGACAACTAAAACTTGAATTGTTCTACTTCTTACCGGCTATTACTTCAAATTGGAAAATTCTTCTGTGTTCTACTATGGTGCTTTTAGTGTTTCGGTATACTGCAGCACGCGACATAGCTTTGCAGACGATAAATGTAACCGTTTCAGAGAGAAGAACGGCCAATGTGACGATCTGGCTTTAAGTCGATTCGATAACAAATGACGAAAACGGACGGATCTATCAGGTTTTTACTACATATGAACACTTTTCACATTATCCCGTGCAACGCGGCTGCTAGTCCTCCTTTCATGCAAAATCTTAAGGTCCTAGGTCATGTCCAAGCCACCAAAGCAGGGCAAGAAGTGAATAATCGACAACTAAAACTTCAATTGTAATACTTCTTACTGGCTATTACTTCAACATAGAAGCTTCTTCTGTGTTCTACTATGGTGCTTTTAGTGTTTCCGCATACCGCAGCACGCGACATAGCTTTGCAGACTATAAATGTAACCGTTTCAGAGAGAAGAGCGGCCAATGTGACGAACTGGCTTTAAGTCGATTCGATAACAAATGACGAAAACGGACGGATTTCTCAGGTTTTTACTACATATGAACACTTTTCACTTTCTCCCATGCAACGCGGCTGCTAGTCCTCCTTTCATGCAAAATCTTAAGGTCCTAGGTCATGTCCAAGCCACCAAAGCAGGCTAAAAAGTGAATAATCGACAACTAAAACTTCAATTGTACTACTTCTTACTGGCTATTACTTCAACATAGAAGCTTCTTCTGTGTTCTACTATGGTGCTTTTAGTGTTTCCGCATACCGCAGCACGCGACATAGCTTTGCAGACGATAAATGTAACCGTTTCAGAGAGAAGAGCGGCCAATGTGACGATCTGGCTTTAAGTCGATTCGATAACAAATGACGAAAACGGACGGATTTCTCAGGTTTTTACTACATATGAACACTTTTCACATTCTCCCTTGCAACGCGGCTGCAAGTCCTCCTTTCACGCAAAATCTTAAGGTCCTAGGTGATGTCCAAGCCACCAAAGCCGGCTATAAAGTGAATAATCGACAACTAAAACTTGAATTGTACTACTTCTTACTGGCTATTGCTTCAACTTAGAAGCTTCTTCTGTGCTCTACTATGGTGCTATCAGTGTCTCCGCATACCGCAGCACGCGACATAGCTTTGCAGACGATAAATGTAACCGTCTCAGAGAGAAGAACGGCCAATGTGACGATCTGGCTTTAAGTCGATTCGATAGCAAATGACGAAAACGGACGGATTTCTCAGGTTTTTACTACATATGAACACTTTTCACATTCTCCCTTGCAACGCGGGTGCAAGTCCTCCTTTCACGCAAAATCTTAAGGTCCTAGGTGATGTCCAAGCCACCAAAGCCGGCTAAAAAGTGAATAATCGATAACTAAAACTTGAATTGTACTACTTCTTACTGGCTATTACTTCAACTTAGAAGCTTCTTCTGTGTTCTACTATGGTACTTTTTGTGTCTCCGCATACCGCAGCACGTGACATAGCTTTGCAGACGATAAATGTAACCGTCTCAGAGAGAAAAGCGGCCAATGTGACGATCTGTCTTTAAATCGATTAGATAACAAATGACGAAAGCGGACGGATTTCTCAGGTTTTTACTACATAGGAACACTTTTCACATTCTCGCGGGCAACGCGGCTGTTACTCCTCCTTTCATGCAAAATCTTAAGGTCCTAGGTCATGTCCAAGCCACCAAAGCCGGCTAAAAAGTGATTAATCGACAACTAAAACTTGAATTGTACTACTTCTTACTGGCTATTGCTTCAACTTAGAAGCTTCTTCTGTGCTCTACTATGGTGCTATTATTGTCTCCGCATACCGCAGCACGCGACATAGCTTTGCAGACGATAAATGTAACCGTCTCAGAGAGAAAAGCGGCCAATGTGACGATCTAGCTTTAAGTCGATTCGATAACAAATGACGAAAACGGACGGATCTATCAGGTTTTTACTACATATGAACACTTTTCACATTCTCCCATGCAACGCGGCTGCTAGTCCTCCTTTCATGCAACATCTTAAGGTCCTAGGTCATGTCCAAGCCACCATAGCCGGCTAAAAAGTGAATAATCGAAAACTAAAACTTGATTTGTACAACTTCTTACTGGCTTTTACTTCAAATTAGAAGCTTCTTCTTTGTTCTACTATGGTGCTTTCAGTGTTTCGATATACTGCAGCACGCGACATAGCTTTGCAGACGATAAATGTAACCGTTTCAGAGAGAAGAACGGCCAATGTGACGATCTGGCTTTAAGTCGATTCGATAACGAATGACGAAAACGTATGGATTTATCAGGTTTTTACTACATATGAACACTTTTCACATTCTCCCGTGCAACGCGGCTGCTAGTCCTCCTTTCATGCAAAATCGTAAGGTCCTAGGTCATGCACAAGCCACCAAAGCCGGCTAAAAAGTGAATAATCGACAACTAAAACTTGAATTGTACTACTTCTTACTGGCTATTGCTTCAACTTAGAAGCTTCTTCTGTGTTCTACTATGGTGCTTTCAGTGTCTCCGCATACCGCAGCACGCGACATAGCTTTGCAGACGATAAATGTAACCGTCTCAGAGAGAAAAGCGGCCAATGTGACGATCTGGCTTTAAGTCGATTCGATAACAAATGACGAAAACGGACTGATTTCTCAGGTTTTTACTACATATGAACACTTTTCACATTCTCCCATGCAACGCGGCTGCTAGTCCTCCTTTCATGCAACATCTTAAGGTCCTAGGTCATGTCCAATCCACCAAAGCCGGCTAAAAAGTGAATAATCGACAACTAAAACTTGAATTGTACTACTTCTTACTGGCTATTACTTCAACATAGAAGCTTCTTCTGTGTTCTACTATGGTGCTTTTAGTGTTTCCCCATACCGCAGCACGCGACATAGCTTTGCAGACGATAAATGTAACCGTTTCAGAGGGAAGAGCGGCCAATGTGACGAACTGGCTTTAAGTCGATTCGATAACAAATGACGAAAACGGACGGATTTCTCAGGTTTTTACTACATATGAACACTTTTCACATTCTCCCGTGCAACGCGGCTGCTACTCCTCCTTTCATGCGAAATATTAAGGTTCCACCTAATGTCCAAGCCACCAAAGCCGGCTAAAAAGTGAATAATCGACAACTAAAACTTGAATTGTACTACTTCTTACTGGCTATTACTTCAAATTAGAAGCTTCTTCTGTGTTCTACTATGGTGCTTTTAGTGTTTCCCCATACCGCAGCACGCGACATAGCTTTGCAGACGATAAATGTAACCGTTTCAGAGGGAAGAGCGGCCAATGTGACGAACTGGCTTTAAGTCGATTCGATAACAAATGACGAAAACGGACGGATTTCTCAGGTTTTTACTACATATGACCACTTTTCACATTCTCCCTTGCAACGCGGCTGCAAGTCCTCCTTTCACGCAAAATCTTAAGGTCCTAGGTGATGTCCAAGCCACCAAAGCCGGCTAAAAAGTGAATAATCGACAACTAAACCTTGAATTGTACTACTTCTTACTGGCTATTGCTTCAACTTAGAAGCTTCTTCTGTGCTCTACTATGGTGCTTTTAGTGTCTCCGCATACCGCAGCACGCGACATAGCTTTGCAGACGATAAATGTAACCGTCTCAGAGAGAAGAACGGCCAATGTGACGATCTGGCTTTAAGACGATTCGATAACAAGTGACGAAAGCGGACGGATTTCTCAGGTTTTTACTAGATATGAACACTTTTCACATTCTCGCGGGCAACGCTGCTGCTACTCCTCCTTTCATGCAAAATCTTAAGGTCCTAGGTCATGTCCAAGCCACCAAAGACGGCTAAAAAGTGAATAATCGATAACTAAAACTTGAATTGTACTACTTCTTACTGGCTATTACTTCAACTTAGAAGCTTCTTCTGTGCTCTACTATGGTGCTTTTAGTGTCTCCGCATACCGCAGCACGCGACATAGCTTTGCAGACGATAAATGTAACCGTCTCAGAGAGAAAAGCGGCCAATGTGACGATCTGGCATTAAGTCGATTCGATAACAAATGACGAAAACGGACTGATTTCTCAGGTTTTTACTGCATATGAACACTTTTCACATTCTCCCATGCAACGCAGCTGCTAGTCCTCCTCTCATGCAAAATCTTAAGGTCCTAGGTCATGTCCAATCCACCAAAGCCGGCTAAAAAGTGAATAATCGAAAACTAAAACTTGAATTGTACTACTTCTTACTGGCTATTACTTCAAATTAGAAGCTTCTTCTGTGTTCTACTATGGTGCGTTTAGTGTTTCGGTATACTGCAGCATGCGACATAGCTTTGCAGACGATAAATGTAACCGTTTCAGAGAGAAGAACGGCCAATGTGACGATCTGGCTTTTAGTCGATTCGATAACAAATGACGAAAACGGACGGATTTCTCAGGTTTTTACTACATATGAACACTTTTCACATTCTCCCGTGCAACGCGGCTGCTAGTCCTCCTTTCATGCAAAATCTTAAGGTCCTAGGTCATGTCCAAGCCACCAAAGCAGGCTAAAAAGTGAATAATCGACAACTAAAACTTCAATTGTACTACTTCTTACTGGCTATTACTTCAACATAGAAGCTTCATCTGTGTTCTACTATGGTGCTTTTAGTGTTTCCGCATACCGCAGCACGCGACATAGCTTTGCAGACGATAAATGTAACCGTTTCAGAGAGAAGAGCGGCCAATGTGACGAACTGGCTTTAAGTCGATTCGATAACAAATGACGAAAACGGACGGATTTCTCAGGTTTTTACTACATATGAACACTTTTCACTTTCTCCCATGCAACGCGGCTGCTAGTCCTCCTTTCATGCAAAATCTTAAGGTCCTAGGTCATGTCCAAGCCACCAAAGCAGGCTAAAAAGTGAATAATCGACAACTAAAACTTCAATTGTACTACTTCTTACTGGCTATTACTTCAACATAGAAGCTTCTTCTGTGTTCTACTATGGTGCTTTTAGTGTTTCCGCATACCGCAGCACGCGACATAGCTTTGCAGACGATAAATGTAACCGTTTCAGAGAGAAGTGCGGCCAATGTGACGATCTGGCTTTAAGTCGATTCGATAACAAATGACGAAAACGGACGGATTTCTCAGTTTTTTACTACATACGAACACTTTTCACATTCTCCCTTGCAACGCGGCTGCAAGTCCTCCTTTCACGCAAAATCTTAAGGTCCTAGGTGATGTCCAAGCCACCAAAGCCGGCTAAAAAGTGAATAATCGACAACTAAAACTTGAATTGTACTACTTCTTACTGGCTATTGCTTCAACTTAGAAGCTTCTTCTGTGTTCTACTATGGTGCTTTTAGTGTCTCCGCATACCGCAGCACGTGACATAGCTTTGCAGACGATAAATGTAACCGTCTCAGAGAGAAAAGCGGCCAATGTGACGATCTGTCTTTAAGGCGATTCGATAACAAATGCCGAAAGCGGACGGATTTCTCACGTTTTTACTACATATGAACACTTTTCACATTCTCGCGGGCAACGCGGCTGCTACTCCTCCTTTCATGCAAAATCATAAGGTCCTAGGTCATGTCCAAGCCACCAAAGCCGGCTAAAAAGTGAATAATCGACAACTAAAACTTGAATTGTACTACTTCTTACTGGCTATTACTTCAAATTAGAAGCTTCTTCTGTATTCTACTATGGTGCTTTTAGTGTTTCGGTATACTGCAGCACGCGACATAGCTTTGCAGACGATAAATGTAACCGTTTCAGAGAGAAGAACGGCCAATGTGACGATCTGGCTTTAAGTCGATTCGATAACAAATGACGAAAACGGACGGATTTCTCAGGTTTTTACTACATATGAACACTTTTCACATTCTCCCGTGCAACGCGGCTGCTAGTCCTCCTTTCATGCAAAATCTTAAGGTCCTAGGTCATGTCCAAGCCACCAAAGCAGGCTAAAAAGTGAATAATCGACAACTAAAACTTCAATTGTACTACTTCTTACTGGCTATTACTTCAAAATAGAAGCTTCTTCTGTGTTCTACTATGGTGCTTTTAGTGTTTCCGCATACCGCAGCACGCGACATAGCTTTGCAGACGATAAATGTAACCGTTTCAGAGAGAAGAGCGGCCAATGTGACGAACTGGCTTTAAGTCGATTCGATAACAAATGACGAAAACGGACGGATTTCTCAGGTTTTTACTACATATGAACACTTTTCACATTCTCCCGTGCAACGCGGCTGCTACTCCTCCTTTCATGCAAAATATTAAGGTTCCACCTAATGTCCAAGCCACCAAAGCCGGCTAAAAAGTGAATAATCGACAACTAAAACTTGAATTGTACTACTTCTTACTGGCTATTACTTCAACATAGAAGCTTCTTCTGTGTTCTACTATGGTGCTTTTAGTGTTTCCCCATACCGCAGCACGCGACATAGCTTTGCAGACGATAAATGTAACCGTTTCAGAGAGAAGAACGGCCAATGTGACGATCTGGCTTTAAGTCGATTCGATAACAAATGAAGATAAGGACGGATTTCTCAGGTTTTTACTACATATGAATACTTTTCACATTCTCCCATGCAACGCGGCTGCTAGTCCTCCTTTCATGAACATCTTAAGGTCCTAGGTCATGTCCAAGCCACCAAAGCCGGCTAAAAAGTGAATAATCGAAAACTAAAACTTGAATTGTACTACTTCTTACTGGCTATTACTTCAGATTAGAAGCTTCTTCTGTGTTCTACTATGGTGCTTTTAGTGTTTCGGTATACTGCAGCACGCGACATAGCTTTGCAGACGATAAATGTAACCGTTTCAGAGAGAAGAACGGCCAATGTGACGATCTGGCTTTAAGTCGATTCGATAACGAATGACGAAAACGGGCGAATTTATCAGGTTTTTACTACATATGAACACTTTTCACATTCTCCCGTGCAACGCGGCTACTAGTCCTCCTTTCATGCAAAATCTTAAGGTCCTAGGTCATGCCCAATCCACCAAAGCCGGCTAAAAAGTGAATAATCGACAACAAAAACTTGAATTGTACTACTTCTTACTGGCTATTACTTCAAATTAGAAGCTTCTTCTGTGTTCTACTAAGGTGCTTTTAGTGTTTCGGCATACCGCAGCACGCGACATAGCTTTGCAGACGATAAATGTAACCGTTTCAGAGAGAAGAGCGGCCAATGTGACGAACTGGCTTTAAGTCGATTCGATAACAAATGACGAAAACGGACGGATTTCTCAGGTTTTTACTACATATGAACACTTTTCACTTTCTCCCATGCAACGCGGCTGCTAGTCCTCCTTTCATGCAACATCTTAAGGTCCTAGGTCATGTCCAAGCCACCAAAGCAGGCTAAAAAGTGAATAATCGAAAACTAAAACTTCAATTGTACTACTTCTTACTGGCTATTACTTCAACATAGAAGCTTCTTCTGTGTTCTACTATGGTGCTTTTAGTGTTTCCGCATACCGCAGCACGCGACATAGCTTTGCAGACGATAAATGTAACCGTTTCAGAGAGAAGAGCAGCCAATGTGACGATCTGGCTTTAAGTCGATTCGATAACAAATGACGAAAACGGACGGATATCTCAGGTTTTTACTACATATGAACACTTTTAACATTCTCCCTTGCAACGCGGCTACAAGTCCTCCTTTCACGCAAAATCTTAAGGTCCTAGGTGATGTCCAAGCCACCAAAGCCGGCTAAAAGTGAATAATCGACAACTAAAACTTGAATTGTACTACTTCTTACTGGCTATTGCTTCAACTTAGAAGCTTCTTCTGTGCTCTACTATGGTGCTTTTAGTGTCTCCGCATACCGCAGCACGCGACATAGCTTTGCAGACGATAAATGTAACCGTCTCAGAGAGAAGAACGGCCAATGTGACGATCTGGCTTTAAGACGATTCGATAACAAATGACGAAAACGGACGGATTTCTCAGGTTTTTACTACATATGAACACTTTTCACATTCTCCCATGCAACGCGGCTGCTAGTCCTCCTTTCATGCAACATCTTAAGGTCCTAGGTCATGTCCAAGCCACCAAAGCCGGCTAAAAAGTGAATAATCGAAAACTAAAACTTGAATTGTACTACTTCTTACTGGCTATTACTTCAAATTAGAAGCTTCTTCTGTGTTCTACTATGGTGCTTTTAGTGTTTCGGTATACTGCAGCACGCGACATAGCTTTGCAGACGATAAATGTAACCGTTTCAGAGAGAAGAACGGCCAATGTGACGATCTGGCTTTAAGTCGATTCGATAACGAATGACGAAAACGGACGGATTTATCAGGTTTTTACTACATATGAACATTTTTCACATTCTTCCGTGCAACGCGAATGCTAGTCCTCCTTTCATGCAAAATCTTAAGGTCCTAGGTCATGCCCAAGCCACCAAAGCCGGCTAAAAAGTGAATAATCGACAACTAAAACTTGAATTGTACTACTTCTTACTGGCTATTGCTTCAACGTAGGAGCTTCTTCTGTGTTCTACTATGGTGCTTTTAGTGTCTCCGCATACCGCAGCACGCGACATAGCTTTGCATACGATAAATGTAACCGTCTCAGAGAGAAAAGCGGCCAATGTGACGATCTGACTTTAAGTCGATTCGATAACAAGTGACGAAAGCGGACGGATTTCTCAGGTTTTTACTACATATGAACACTTTTCACATTCTCGCGGGCAACGCTGCTGCTACTCCTCCTTTCATGCAAAATCTTAAGGTCCTAGGTCATGTCCAAGCCACCAAAGACGGCTAAAAAGTGAATAATCGATAACTAAAACTTGAATTGTACTACTTCTTACTGGCTATTGCTTCAACTTAGAAGCTTCTTCTGTGTTCTACTATGGTGCTTTTAGTGTCTCCGCATACCGCAGCACGTGACATAGCTTTGCAGACGATAAATGTAACCGTCTCAGAGTGAAAAGCGGCCAATGTGACGATCTGTCTTTAAGGCGATTCGATAACAAATTACGAAAGCGGACGGATTTCTCAGGTTTTTACTACATATGAACACTTTTCACATTCTCCCGTGCAACGCGGCTGCTACTCCTCCTTTCATGCAAAATATTAAGGTTCCACCTAATGTCCAAGCCACCAAAGCCGGCTAAAAAGTGAATAATCGACAACTAAAACTTGAATTGTACTACTTCTTACTGGCTATTACTTCAACATAGAAGGTTCTTCTGTGTTCTACTATGGTGCTTTTAGTGTTTCCGCATACCGCAGCACGCGACATAGCTTTGCAGACGATAAATGTAACCGTTTCAGAGGGAAGAGCGGCCAATGTGACGAACTGGCTTTAAGTCGATTCGATAACAAATGACGAAAACGGACGGATTTCTCAGGTTTTTACTACATATGAACACTTTTCACATTCTCCCGTGCAACGCGGCTGCTACTCCTCCTTTCATGCAAAATATTAAGGTTCCACCTAATGTCCAAGCCACCAAAGCCGGCTAAAAAGTGAATAATCGACAACTAAAACTTGAATTGTACTACTTCTTACTGGCTATTACTTCAAATTAGAAGCTTCTTCTGTGTTCTACTAAGGCTCTTTTAGTGTTTCGGCATACCGCAGCACGCGACATAGCTTAGCGGACGATAAATGTAACCGTTTCAGAGAGAAGAGCGGCCAATGTGACGAACTGGCTTTAAGTCGATTCGATAACAAATGACGAAAACGGACGGATTTCTCAGGTTTTTACTACATATGAACACTTTTCACTTTCTCCCATGCAACGCGGCTGCTAGTCCTCCTTTCATGCAACATCTTAAGGTCCTAGGTCATGTCCAAGCCACCAAAGCAGGCTAAAAAGTGAATAATCGATAACTAAAACTTGCATTGTACTACTTCTTACTGGCTATTACTTCAACTTAGAAGCTTCTTCTGTGCTCTACTATGGTGCTTTTAGTGTCTCCGCATACCGCAGCACGCGACATAGCTTTGCAGACGATAAATGTAACTGTCTCAGAGAGAAAAGCGGCCAATGTGACGATCTGGCTTTAAGTCGATTCGATAACAAATGACGAAAACGGATTGATTTCTCAGGTTTTTACTACATACGAACACTTTTCACATTCTCCCATGCAACGCGGCTGCTAGTCCTCCTTTCATGCAACATCTTAAAGTCCTAGGTCATGTCCAATCCACCAAAGCCGGCTAAAAAGTGAATAATCGACAACTAAAACTTGAATTGTACTACTTCTTACTGGCTATTACTTCAAATTAGAAGCTTCTTCTGTGTTCTACTATGGTGCTTTTAGTGTTTCGGTATACTGCAGCACGCGACATAGCTTTGCAGACGATAAATGTAACCGTTTCAGAGAGAAGAACGGCCAATGTGACGATCTGGCTGTTAGTCGATTCGATAACAAATGACGAAAACGGACGGATTTATCAGGTTTTTACTACATATGAACACTTTTCACATTCTCCCGTGCAACGCGGCTGCTAGTCCTCCTTTCATGCAAAATCTTAAGGTCCTAGGTCATGTCCAAGCCACCAAAGCAGGCTAAAAAGTGAATAATCGACAACTAAAACTTCAATTGTACTACTTCTTACTGGCTATTACTTCAACATAGAAGCTTCTTCTGTGTTCTACTATGGTGCTTTTAGTGTTTCCGCATACCGCAGCACGCGACATAGCTTTGCAGACGATAAATGTAACCGTTTCAGAGAGAAGAGCGGCCAATGTGACGAACTGGCTTTAAGTCGATTCGATAACAAATGACGAAAACGGACGGATTTCTCAGGTTTTTACTACATATGAACACTTTTCACTTTCTCCCATGCAACGCGGCTGCTAGTCCTCCTTTCATGCAAAATCTTAAGGTCCTAGGTCATGACCAATCCACCAAAGCAGGCTAAAAAGTGAATAATCGACAACTAAAACTTCAATTGTACTACTTCTTACTGGCTATTACTTCAACATAGAAGCTTCTTCTGTGTTCTACTATGGTGCTTTTAGTGTTTCCGCATACCGCAGCACGCGACATAGCTTTGCAGACGATAAATGTAACCGTTTCAGAGAGAAGAGCGGCCAATGTGACGATCTGGCTTTAAGTCGATTCGATAACAAATGACGAAAACGGACGGATTTCTCAGGTTTTTACTACATATGAACACTTTTCACATTCTCCCTTGCAACGCGGCTGCAAGTCCTCCTTTCACGCAAAATCTTAAGGTCCTAGGTGATGTCCAAGCCACCAAAGCCGGCTAAAAAGTGAACAATCGACAACTAAAACTTGAATTGTACTCCTTCTTACTGGCTATTGCTTCAACTTAGAAGCTTCTTCTGTGCTCTACTATGGTGCTTTTAGTGTCTCCGCAAACCGCAGCACGCGACATAGCTTTGCAGACGATAAATGTAACCGTCTCAGAGAGAAAGCGGCCAATGTGACGATCTGGCTTTAAGTCGATTCGATAACAAATGACGAAAACGGACGGATTTCTCAGGTTTTTACTACATATGAACACTTTTCACATTCTCCCATGCAACGCGGCTGCTAGTCGTCCTTTCATGCAACATCTTAACTTCCTAGGTCATGTCCAAGCCACCATAGCCGGCTAAAAAGTGATTAATCGACAACTAAAACTTGATTTGTACTACTTCTTACTGGCTATTACTTCAAATTAGAAGCTTCTTCTGTGTTCTACTATGGTGCTTTTAGTGTTTCGGTATACTGCAGCACGCGACATAGCTTTGCAGACGATAAATGTAACCGTCTCAGAGAGAAAAGCGGCCAATGTGACGATCTGGCTTTAAGTCGATTCGATAACAAATGACGAAAACGGACTGATTTCTCAGGTTTTTACTACATATGAACACTTTTCACATTCTCCCATGCAACGCGGCTGCTAGTCCTCCTTTCATGCAACATCTTAAAGTCCTAGGTCATGTCCAATCCACCAAAGCCGGCTAAAAAGTGAATAATCGACAACTAAAACTTGAATTGTACTACTTCTTACTGGCTATTACTTCAGCATAGAAGCTTCTTCTGTGTTCTACTATGGTGCTTTTAGTGTTTCCGCATACCGCAGCACGCGACATAGCTTTGCAGACGATAAATGTAACCGTTTCAGAGAGAAGAGCGGCCAATGTGACGATCTGGCTTGAAGTCGATTCGATAACAAATGACGAAAACGGACGGATTTCTCAGGTTTTTACTACATATGAACACTTTTCACATTCTCCCTTGCAACGCGGATGCAAGTCCTCCTTTCATGCAAAATCTTAAGGTCCTAGGTGATGTCCAAGCCACCAAAGCCGGCTAAAAAGTGAATAATCGATAACTAAAACTTGAATTGTACTACTTCTTACTGGCTATTGCTTCAACTTAGAAGCTTCTTCTGTGTTCTACTATGGTGCTTTTAGTGTCTCCGCATACCGCATCACGTGACATAGCTTTGCAGACGATAAATGTAACCGTCTCAGAGAGAAAAGCGGCCAATGTGACGATCTGTCTTTAAGTCGATTCGATAACAAATGACGAAAACGGACGGATTTATCAGGTTTTTACTACATATGAACACTTTTCACATTCTCCCGTGCAACGCGGCTGCTGGTCCTCCTTTCATGCAAAATCTTAAGGTCCTAGGTCATGTCCAAGCCACCAAAGCCGGCTAAAAAGTGAATAATCGAAAACTAAAACTTGAATTGTACTACTTCTTACTGGCTATTACTTCAAATTAGAAGCTTCTTCTGTGTTCTACTAAGGTGCTTTTAGTGTTTCGGCATACCGCAGCACGCGACATAGCTTTGCAGACGATAAATGTACCGTTTCAGAGAGAAGAACGGCCAATGTGACGATCTGGCTTTAAGTCGATTCGATAACAAATGAAGAAAACGGACGGATTTCTCAGGTTTTTACTACATATGAATACTTTTCACATTCTCCCATGCAACGCGGCTGCTAGTCCTCCTTTCATGAACATCTTAAGGTCCTAGGTCATGTCCAAGCCACCAAAGCCGGCTAAAAAGTGAGTAATCGAAAACTAAAACTTGAATTGTACTACTTCTTACTGGCTATTACTTCAAATTAGAAGCTTCTTCTGTGTTCTACTATGGTGCTTTTAGTGTTTCGGTATACTGCAGCACGCGACATAGCTTTGCAGACGATAAATGTAACCGTTTCAGAGAGAAGAACGGCCAATGTGACGAACTGGCTTTAAGTCGATTCGATAACAAATGACGATAACGGACGGATTTCTCAAGTTTTTACTACATATGAACACTTTTCACATTCTCCCATGCAACGCGGCTACTACTCCTCCTTTCATGCAAAATATTAAGGTTCCACCTAATGTCCAAGCCACCAAAGCCGGCTAAAAAGTGAATAATCGACAACTAAAACTTGAATTGTACTACTTCTTACTGGCTATTGTTTCAACTTAGAAGCTTCTTCTGTGTTCTATTATGGTGCTTTTAGTGTCTCCGCATACCGCAGCACGTGACATAGCTTTGCAGACGATAAATGTAACCGTTTCAGAGAGAAGAACGGCCAATGTGACGAACTGGCTTTAAGTCGATTGGATAACAAATGACGAAAACGGACGGATTTCTCAGGTTTTTACTACATATGAACACTTTTCACATTCTCCCTTGCAACGCGGGTGCAAGTCCTCCTATCATGCAAAATCTTAAGGTCCTAGGTGATGTCCAAGCCACCAAAGCCGGCTAAAAAGTGAATAATCGATAACTAAAACTTGAATTGTACTACTTCTTACTGGCTATTGCTTCAACTTAGAAGCTTCCTCTGTGTTCTACTATGGTGCTTTTAGTGTCTCCGCATACCGCAGCACGTGACATAGCTTTGCAGACGATAAATGTAACCGTCTCAGAGAGAAAAGCGGCCAATGTGACGATCTGTCTTTAGGTCGATTCGATAACAAATGACGAAAGCGGACGGATTTCTCAGGTTTTTACTACATATGAACACTTTTCACATTCTCGCGGGCAACGCGGCTGCTACTCCTCCTTTCATGCAAAATCTTAAGGTCCTAGGTCATGTCCAAGCCACCAAAGCCGGCTAAAAAGTGAATAATCGACAACTAAAACTTGATTTGTACTACCTCTTACTGGATAGTACATCAAATTAGAAGCTTCTTCTGTGTTCTACTATGGTGCTTTTAGTGTTTCGGTATACTGCAGCACGCGACATAGCTTTGCAGACGATAAATGTAACCGTTTCAGAGAGAAGAACGGCCAATGTGACGATCTGGCTTTAAGTCGATTGGATAACAAATGACGAAAACGGACGGATTTATCAGGTTTTTACTACATATGAACACTTTTCACATTCTCCCGTGCAACGCGGCTGCTAGTCCTCCTTTCATGCAAAATCTTAAGGTCCTAGGTCATGTCCAAGCCACCAAAGCAGGCTAAAAAGTGAATAATCGACAACTAAAACTTCAATTGTACTACTTCTTACTGGCTATTGCTTCAACTTAGAAGCTTCTTCTGTGCTCTACTATGGTGCTTTTAGTGTCTCCGCATACCGCAGCACGCGACATAGCTTTGCAGACGATAAATGTAACCGTCTCAGAGAGAAGAACGGCCAATGTGACGATCTGGCTTTAAGACGATTCGATAACAAATGACGAAAACGGACGGATTTCTCAGGTTTTTACTACATATGAACACTTTTCACATTCTCCCATGCAACGCGGCTGCTAGTCCTCCTTTCATGCAACATCTTAAGGTCCTAGGTCATGTCCAAGCCACCAAAGCCGGCTAAAAAGTGAATAATCGAAAACTAAAACTTGAATTGTACTACTTCTTACTGGCTATTACTTCAAATTAGAAGCTTCTTCTGTGTTCTACTATGGTGCTTTTAGTGTTTCGGTATACTGCAGCACGCGACATAGCTTTGCAGACGATAAATGTAACCGTTTCAGAGAGAAGAACGGCCAATGTGACGATCTGGCTTTAAGTCGATTCGATAACGAATGACGAAAACGGACGGATTTATCAGGTTTTTACTACATATGAACATTTTTCACATTCTTCCGTGCAACGCGAATGCTAGTCCTCCTTTCATGCAAAATCTTAAGGTCCTAGGTCATGCCCAAGCCACCAAAGCCGGCTAAAAAGTGAATAATCGACAACTAAAACTTGAATTGTACTACTTCTTACTGGCTATTGCTTCAACGTAGGAGCTTCTTCTGTGTTCTACTATGGTGCTTTTAGTGTCTCCGCATACCGCAGCACGCGACATAGCTTTGCATACGATAAATGTAACCGTCTCAGAGAGAAAAGCGGCCAATGTGACGATCTGACTTTAAGTCGATTCGATAACAAGTGACGAAAGCGGACGGATTTCTCAGGTTTTTACTACATATGAACACTTTTCACATTCTCGCGGGCAACGCTGCTGCTACTCCTCCTTTCATGCAAAATCTTAAGGTCCTAGGTCATGTCCAAGCCACCAAAGACGGCTAAAAAGTGAATAATCGATAACTAAAACTTGAATTGTACTACTTCTTACTGGCTATTGCTTCAACTTAGAAGCTTCTTCTGTGTTCTACTATGGTGCTTTTAGTGTCTCCGCATACCGCAGCACGTGACATAGCTTTGCAGACGATAAATGTAACCGTCTCAGAGTGAAAAGCGGCCAATGTGACGATCTGTCTTTAAGGCGATTCGATAACAAATTACGAAAGCGGACGGATTTCTCAGGTTTTTACTACATATGAACACTTTTCACATTCTCCCGTGCAACGCGGCTGCTACTCCTCCTTTCATGCAAAATATTAAGGTTCCACCTAATGTCCAAGCCACCAAAGCCGGCTAAAAAGTGAATAATCGACAACTAAAACTTGAATTGTACTACTTCTTACTGGCTATTACTTCAACATAGAAGCTTCTTCTGTGTTCTACTATGGTGCTTTTAGTGTTTCCGCATACCGCAGCACGCGACATAGCTTTGCAGACGATAAATGTAACCGTTTCAGAGGGAAGAGCGGCCAATGTGACGAACTGGCTTTAAGTCGATTCGATAACAAATGACGAAAACGGACGGATTTCTCAGGTTTTTACTACATATGAACACTTTTCACATTCTCCCGTGCAACGCGGCTGCTACTCCTCCTTTCATGCAAAATATTAAGGTTCCACCTAATGTCCAAGCCACCAAAGCCGGCTAAAAAGTGAATAATCGACAACTAAAACTTGAATTGTACTACTTCTTACTGGCTATTACTTCAAATTAGAAGCTTCTTCTGTGTTCTACTAAGGCTCTTTTAGTGTTTCGGCATACCGCAGCACGCGACATAGCTTAGCGGACGATAAATGTAACCGTTTCAGAGAGAAGAGCGGCCAATGTGACGAACTGGCTTTAAGTCGATTCGATAACAAATGACGAAAACGGACGGATTTCTCAGGTTTTTACTACATATGAACACTTTTCACTTTCTCCCATGCAACGCGGCTGCTAGTCCTCCTTTCATGCAACATCTTAAGGTCCTAGGTCATGTCCAAGCCACCAAAGCAGGCTAAAAAGTGAATAATCGATAACTAAAACTTGCATTGTACTACTTCTTACTGGCTATTACTTCAACTTAGAAGCTTCTTCTGTGCTCTACTATGGTGCTTTTAGTGTCTCCGCATACCGCAGCACGCGACATAGCTTTGCAGACGATAAATGTAACTGTCTCAGAGAGAAAAGCGGCCAATGTGACGATCTGGCTTTAAGTCGATTCGATAACAAATGACGAAAACGGATTGATTTCTCAGGTTTTTACTACATACGAACACTTTTCACATTCTCCCATGCAACGCGGCTGCTAGTCCTCCTTTCATGCAACATCTTAAAGTCCTAGGTCATGTCCAATCCACCAAAGCCGGCTAAAAAGTGAATAATCGACAACTAAAACTTGAATTGTACTACTTCTTACTGGCTATTACTTCAAATTAGAAGCTTCTTCTGTGTTCTACTATGGTGCTTTTAGTGTTTCGGTATACTGCAGCACGCGACATAGCTTTGCAGACGATAAATGTAACCGTTTCAGAGAGAAGAACGGCCAATGTGACGATCTGGCTGTTAGTCGATTCGATAACAAATGACGAAAACGGACGGATTTATCAGGTTTTTACTACATATGAACACTTTTCACATTCTCCCGTGCAACGCGGCTGCTAGTCCTCCTTTCATGCAAAATCTTAAGGTCCTAGGTCATGTCCAAGCCACCAAAGCAGGCTAAAAAGTGAATAATCGACAACTAAAACTTCAATTGTACTACTTCTTACTGGCTATTACTTCAACATAGAAGCTTCTTCTGTGTTCTACTATGGTGCTTTTAGTGTTTCCGCATACCGCAGCACGCGACATAGCTTTGCAGACGATAAATGTAACCGTTTCAGAGAGAAGAGCGGCCAATGTGACGAACTGGCTTTAAGTCGATTCGATAACAAATGACGAAAACGGACGGATTTCTCAGGTTTTTACTACATATGAACACTTTTCACTTTCTCCCATGCAACGCGGCTGCTAGTCCTCCTTTCATGCAAAATCTTAAGGTCCTAGGTCATGACCAATCCACCAAAGCAGGCTAAAAAGTGAATAATCGACAACTAAAACTTCAATTGTACTACTTCTTACTGGCTATTACTTCAACATAGAAGCTTCTTCTGTGTTCTACTATGGTGCTTTTAGTGTTTCCGCATACCGCAGCACGCGACATAGCTTTGCAGACGATAAATGTAACCGTTTCAGAGAGAAGAGCGGCCAATGTGACGATCTGGCTTTAAGTCGATTCGATAACAAATGACGAAAACGGACGGATTTCTCAGGTTTTTACTACATATGAACACTTTTCACATTCTCCCTTGCAACGCGGCTGCAAGTCCTCCTTTCACGCAAAATCTTAAGGTCCTAGGTGATGTCCAAGCCACCAAAGCCGGCTAAAAAGTGAACAATCGACAACTAAAACTTGAATTGTACTCCTTCTTACTGGCTATTGCTTCAACTTAGAAGCTTCTTCTGTGCTCTACTATGGTGCTTTTAGTGTCTCCGCAAACCGCAGCACGCGACATAGCTTTGCAGACGATAAATGTAACCGTCTCAGAGAGAAAGCGGCCAATGTGACGATCTGGCTTTAAGTCGATTCGATAACAAATGACGAAAACGGACGGATTTCTCAGGTTTTTACTACATATGAACACTTTTCACATTCTCCCATGCAACGCGGCTGCTAGTCGTCCTTTCATGCAACATCTTAACTTCCTAGGTCATGTCCAAGCCACCATAGCCGGCTAAAAAGTGATTAATCGACAACTAAAACTTGATTTGTACTACTTCTTACTGGCTATTACTTCAAATTAGAAGCTTCTTCTGTGTTCTACTATGGTGCTTTTAGTGTTTCGGTATACTGCAGCACGCGACATAGCTTTGCAGACGATAAATGTAACCGTCTCAGAGAGAAAAGCGGCCAATGTGACGATCTGGCTTTAAGTCGATTCGATAACAAATGACGAAAACGGACTGATTTCTCAGGTTTTTACTACATATGAACACTTTTCACATTCTCCCATGCAACGCGGCTGCTAGTCCTCCTTTCATGCAACATCTTAAAGTCCTAGGTCATGTCCAATCCACCAAAGCCGGCTAAAAAGTGAATAATCGACAACTAAAACTTGAATTGTACTACTTCTTACTGGCTATTACTTCAGCATAGAAGCTTCTTCTGTGTTCTACTATGGTGCTTTTAGTGTTTCCGCATACCGCAGCACGCGACATAGCTTTGCAGACGATAAATGTAACCGTTTCAGAGAGAAGAGCGGCCAATGTGACGATCTGGCTTGAAGTCGATTCGATAACAAATGACGAAAACGGACGGATTTCTCAGGTTTTTACTACATATGAACACTTTTCACATTCTCCCTTGCAACGCGGATGCAAGTCCTCCTTTCATGCAAAATCTTAAGGTCCTAGGTGATGTCCAAGCCACCAAAGCCGGCTAAAAAGTGAATAATCGATAACTAAAACTTGAATTGTACTACTTCTTACTGGCTATTGCTTCAACTTAGAAGCTTCTTCTGTGTTCTACTATGGTGCTTTTAGTGTCTCCGCATACCGCATCACGTGACATAGCTTTGCAGACGATAAATGTAACCGTCTCATAGAGAAAAGCGGCCAATGTGACGATTTGTCTTTAAGTCGATTCGATAACAAATGACGAAAACGGACGGATTTATCAGGTTTTTACTACATATGAACACTTTTCACATTCTCCCGTGCAACGCGGCTGCTGGTCCTCCTTTCATGCAAAATCTTAAGGTCCTAGGTCATGTCCAAGCCACCAAAGCCGGCTAAAAAGTGAATAATCGAAAACTAAAACTTGAATTGTACTACTTCTTACTGGCTATTACTTCAAATTAGAAGCTTCTTCTGTGTTCTACTAAGGTGCTTTTAGTGTTTCGGCATACCGCAGCACGCGACATAGCTTTGCAGACGATAAATGTACCGTTTCAGAGAGAAGAACGGCCAATGTGACGATCTGGCTTTAAGTCGATTCGATAACAAATGAAGAAAACGGACGGATTTCTCAGGTTTTTACTACATATGAATACTTTTCACATTCTCCCATGCAACGCGGCTGCTAGTCCTCCTTTCATGAACATCTTAAGGTCCTAGGTCATGTCCAAGCCACCAAAGCCGGCTAAAAAGTGAGTAATCGAAAACTAAAACTTGAATTGTACTACTTCTTACTGGCTATTACTTCAAATTAGAAGCTTCTTCTGTGTTCTACTATGGTGCTTTTAGTGTTTCGGTATACTGCAGCACGCGACATAGCTTTGCAGACGATAAATGTAACCGTTTCAGAGAGAAGAACGGCCAATGTGACGAACTGGCTTTAAGTCGATTCGATAACAAATGACGAAAACGGACGGATTTCTCAAGTTTTTACTACATATGAACACTTTTCACATTCTCCCATGCAACGCGGCTACTACTCCTCCTTTCATGCAAAATATTAAGGTTCCACCTAATGTCCAAGCCACCAAAGCCGGCTAAAAAGTGAATAATCGACAACTAAAACTTGAATTGTACTACTTCTTACTGGCTATTGTTTCAACTTAGAAGCTTCTTCTGTGTTCTATTATGGTGCTTTTAGTGTCTCCGCATACCGCAGCACGTGACATAGCTTTGCAGACGATAAATGTAACCGTTTCAGAGAGAAGAACGGCCAATGTGACGAACTGGCTTTAAGTCGATTGGATAACAAATGACGAAAACGGACGGATTTCTCAGGTTTTTACTACATATGAACACTTTTCACATTCTCCCTTGCAACGCGTGTGCAAGTCCTCCTATCATGCAAAATCTTAAGGTCCTAGGTGATGTCCAAGCCACCAAAGCCGGCTAAAAAGTGAATAATCGATAACTAAAACTTGAATTGTACTACTTCTTACTGGCTATTGCTTCAACTTAGAAGCTTCCTCTGTGTTCTACTATGGTGCTTTTAGTGTCTCCGCATACCGCAGCACGTGACATAGCTTTGCAGACGATAAATGTAACCGTCTCAGAGAGAAAAGCGGCCAATGTGACGATCTGTCTTTAGGTCGATTCGATAACAAATGACGAAAGCGGACGGATTTCTCAGGTTTTTACTACATATGAACACTTTTCACATTCTCGCGGGCAACGCGGCTGCTACTCCTCCTTTCATGCAAAATCTTAAGGTCCTAGGTCATGTCCAAGCCACCAAAGCCGGCTAAAAAGTGAATAATCGACAACTAAAACTTGATTTGTACTACCTCTTACTGGATAGTACTTCAAATTAGAAGCTTCTTCTGTGTTCTACTATGGTGCTTTTAGTGTTTCGGTATACTGCAGCACGCGACATAGCTTTGCAGACGATAAATGTAACCGTTTCAGAGAGAAGAACGGCCAATGTGACGATCTGGCTTTAAGTCGATTGGATAACAAATGACGAAAACGGACGGATTTATCAGGTTTTTACTACATATGAACACTTTTCACATTCTCCCGTGCAACGCGGCTGCTAGTCCTCCTTTCATGCAAAATCTTAAGGTCCTAGGTCATGTCCAAGCCACCAAAGCAGGCTAAAAAGTGAATAATCGACAACTAAAACTTCAATTGTACTACTTCTTACTAGCTATTACTTCAACATAGAAGCTTCTTCTGTTTTCTACTATGGTGCTTTTAGTGTTTCCGCATACCGCAGCACTCGACATAGCTTTGCAGACGATAAATGTAACCGTTTCAGAGAGAAGAGCGGCCAATGTGACGAACTGGCTTTAAGTCGATTCGATAACAAATGACGAAAACGGACGGATTTCTCAGGTTTTTACTACATATGAACACTTTTCACTTTCTCCCGTACAACGCGGCTGTTAGTCCTTCTTTCATGCAAATCTTAAGGTCCTAGGTCATGTCCAAGCCACCAAATCAGGCTAAAAAGTGAATAATCGACAACTAAAACTTGAATTGTACTACTTCTTACTGTCTATTACTTCAACATAGAAGCTTCTTCTGTGTTCTACTATGGTGCTTTTAGTGTTTCCGCATACCGCAGCACGCGACATAGCTTTGCAGACGATAAATGTAACCGTTTCAGAGAGAAGAGCGGCCAATGTGACGAACTGGCTTTAAGTCGATTCGATAACAAATGACGAAAACGGACGGATTTCTCAGGTTTTTACTACATATGAACACTTTTCACAATCTCCCTTGTAACGCGGCTGCAAGTCCTCCTTTCACGCAAAATCTTAAGGTCCTAGGTGATGCCCAAGCCACCAAAGACGGCTAAAAATCGACAACTAAAACTTGAATTGTACTACTTCTTACTGGCTATTGCTTCAACTTAGAAGCTTCTTCTGTGCTCTACTATGGTGCTTTTAGTGTCTCCGCATACCGCAGCCCGCGACATAGCTTTGCAGACGATAAATGTAACCGTCTCAGAGAGAAGAACGGCCAATGTGACGATCTGGCTTTAAGTCGATTCGATAACAAATGACGATAACGGACGGATTTATCAGGTTTTTACTACATATGAACACTTTTCACATTCTCCCATGCAACGCGGCTGCTAGTCCCCCTTTCATGCAACATCTTAAGGTCCTAGGTCATGTCCAAGCCACCAAAGCCGGCTAAAAAGTGAATAATCGAAAACTAAAACTTGAATTGTACTACTTCTTACTGGCTATTACTTGAAATTAGAAGCTTCTTCTGTGTTCTACTACGGTGCTTTTAGTGTTTCGGTATACTGCAGCACGCGACATAGCTTTGCAGACGATAAATGTAACCGTTTCAGAGAGAAGAACGGCCAATGTGACGATCTGGCTTTAAGTCGATTCGATAACAAATGACGAAAACGGACGGATTTCTCAGGTTTTTACTACATATGAACACTTTTCACTTTCTCCCATGCAACGCGGCTGCTAGTCCTCCTTTCATGCAAAATCTTAAGGTCCTTGGTAATGTCCAAGCCACCAAAGCAGGCTAAAAAGTGAATAATCGACAACTAAAACTTCAATTGTACTACTTCGTACTGGCTATTACTTCAACTTAGAAGCTTCTTCTGTGTTCTACTATGATGCTTTAAGTGTTTCCCCATACCGCAGCACGCGACATAGCTTTGCAGACGATAAATGTAACTGTCTCAGAGAGAAAAGCGGCCAATGTGACGATCTGGCTTTAAGTCGATTCGATAACAAATGACGAAAACGGACTGATTTCTCAGGTTTTTACTACATATGAACACTTTTCACATTCTCCCATGCAACGCGGCTGCTAGTCCTCCTTTCATGCAACATCTTAAAGTCCTAGGTCATGTCCAATCCACCAAAGCCGGCTAAAAAGTGAATAATCGACAACTAAAACTTGAATTGTACTACTTCTTACTGGCTATTACTTCAAATTAGAAGCTTCTTCTGTGTTCTACTATGGTGCTTTTAGTGTTTCGGTATACTGCAGCACGCGACATAGCTTTGCAGACGATAAATGTAACCGTTTCAGAGAGAAGAACGGCCAATGTGACGATCTGGCTGTTAGTCGATTCGATAACAAATGACGAAAACGGACCGATTTATCAGGTTTTTACTACATATGAACACTTTTCACATTCTCCCGTGCAACGCGGCTGCTAGTCCTCCTTTCATGCAAAATCTTAAGGTCCTAGGTCATGTCCAAGCCACCAAAGCAGGCTAAAAAGTGAATAATCGACAACTAAAACTTCAATTGTACTACTTCTTACTGGCTATTACTTCAACATAGAAGCTTCTTCTGTGTTCTACTATGGTGCTTTTAGTGTTTCCGCATACCGCAGCACGCGACATAGCTTTGCAGATGATAAATGTAACCGTTTCAGAGAGAAGAGCGGCCAATGTGACGAACTGGCTTTAAGTCGATTCGATAACAAATGACGAAAACGGACGGATTTCTCAGGTTTTTACTACATATGAACACTTTTCACATTCTCCCTTGCAACGCGGCTGCAAGTCCTCCTTTCAAGCAAAATCTTAAGGTCCTAGGTGATGTCCAAGCCACCAAAGCCGGCTAAAAAGTGAACAATCGACAACTAAAACTTGAATTGTACTCCTTCTTACTGGCTATTGCTTCAACTTAGAAGCTTCTTCTGTGCTCTACTATGGTGCTTTTAGTGTCTCCGCAAACCGCAGCACGCGACATAGCTTTGCAGACGATAAATGTAACCGTCTCAGAGAGAAAGCGGCCAATGTGACGATCTGGCTTTAAGTCGATTCGATAACAAATGACGAAAACGGACGGATTTCTCAGGTTTTTACTACATATGAACACTTTTCACATTCTCCCATGCAACGCGGCTGCTAGTCCTCCTTTCATGCAACATCTTAACTTCCTAGGTCATGTCCAAGCCACCATAGCCGGCTAAAAAGTGATTAATCGACAACTAAAACTTGATTTGTACTACTTCTTACTGGCTATTACTTCAAATTAGAAGCTTCTTCTGTGTTCTACTATGGTGCTTTTAGTGTTTCGGTATACTGCAGCACGCGACATAGCTTTGCAGACGATAAATGTAACCGTCTCAGAGAGAAAAGCGGCCAATGTGACGATCTGGCTTTAAGTCGATTCGATAACAAATGACGAAAACGGACTGATTTCTCAGGTTTTTACTACATATGAACACTTTTCACATTCTCCCATGCAACGCGGCTGCTAGTCCTCCTTTCATGCAAAATCTTAAGGTCCTAGGTCATGTCCAATCCACCAAAGCCGGCTAAAAAGTGAATAATCGACAACTAAAACTTGAATTGTACTACTTCTTACTGGCTATTACTTCAACATAGAAGCTTCTTCTGTGTTCTACTATGGTGCTTTTAGTGTTTCCGCATACCGCAGCACGCGACATAGCTTTGCAGACGATAAATGTAACCGTTTCAGAGAGAAGAGCGGCCAATGTGACGATCTGGCTTTAAGTCGATTCGATAACAAATGACGAAAACGGACGGATTTCTCAGGTTTTTACTACATATGAACACTTTTCACATTCTCCCTTGCAACGCGGATGCAAGTCCTCCTTTCATGCAAAATCTTAAGGTCCTAGGTGATGTCCAAGCCACCAAAGCCGGCTAAAAAGTGAATAATCGATAACTAAAACTTGAATTGTACTACTTCTTACTGGCTATTGCTTCAACTTAGAAGCTTCTTCTGTGTTCTACTATGGTGCTTTTAGTGTCTCCGCATACCGCATCACGTGACATAGCTTTGCAGACGATAAATGTAACCGTCTCAGAGAGAAAAGCGGCCAATGTGACGATCTGTCTTTAAGTCGATTCGATAACAAATGACGAAAACGGACGGATTTATCAGGTTTTTACTACATATGAACACTTTTCACATTCTCCCGTGCAACGCGGCTGCTAGTCCTCCTTTCATGCAAAATCTTAAGGTCCTAGGTCATGTCCAAGCCACCAAAGCCGGCTAAAAAGTGAATAATCGAAAACTAAAACTTGAATTGTACTACTTCTTACTGGCTATTACTTCAAATTAGAAGCTTCTTCTGTGTTCTACTAAGGTGCTTTTAGTGTTTCGGCATACCGCAGCACGCGACATAGCTTTGCAGACGATAAATGTAACCGTTTCAGAGAGAAGAACGGCCAATGTGACGATCTGGCTTTAAGTCGATTCGATAACAAATGAAGAAAACGGACGGATTTCTCAGGTTTTTACTACATATGAATACTTTTCACATTCTCCCATGCAACGCGGCTGCTAGTCCTCCTTTCATGAACATCTTAAGGTCCTAGGTCATGTCCAAGCCACCAAAGCCGGCTAAAAAGTGAATAATCGAAAACTAAAACTTGAATTGTACTACTTCTTACTGGCTATTACTTCAAATTAGAAGCTTCTTCTGTGTACTACTATGGTGCTTTTAGTGTTTCGGTATACTGCAGCACGCGACATAGCTTTGCAGACGATAAATGTAACCGTTTCAGAGAGAAGAACGGCCAATGTGACGAACTGGCTTTAAGTCGATTCGATAACAAATGACGAAAACGGACGGATTTCTGAAGTTTTTACTACATATGAACACTTTTCACATTCTCCCGTGCAACGCGGCTACTACTCCTCCTTTCATGCAAAATATTAAGGTTCCACCTAATGTCCAAGCCACCAAAGCCGGCTAAAAAGTGAATAATCGACAACTAAAACTTGAATTGTACTACTTCTTACTGGCTATTGTTTCAACTTAGAAGCTTCTTCTGTGTTCTACTATGGTGCTTTTAGTGTCTCCGCATACCGCAGCACGTGACATAGCTTTGCAGACGATAAATGTAACCGTTTCAGAGAGAAGAACGGCCAATGTGACGAACTGACTTTAAGTCGATTGGATAACAAATGACGAAAACGGACGGATTTCTCAGGTTTTTACTACATATAAACACTTTTCACATTCTCCCTTGCAACGCGGGTGCAAGTCCTCCTTTCATGCAAAATCTTAAGGTCCTAGGTGATGTCCAAGCCACCAAAGCCGGCTAAAAAGTGAATAATCGATAACTAAAACTTGAATTGTACTACTTCTTACTGGCTATTGCTTCAACTTAGAAGCTTCCTCTGTGTTCTACTATGGTGCTTTTAGTGTCTCCGCATACCGCAGCACGTGACATAGCTTTGCAGACGATAAATGTAAGCGTCTCAGAGAGAAAAGCGGCCAATGTGACGATCTGTCTTTAAGTCGATTCGATAACAAATGACGAAAGCGGACGGATTTCTCAGGTTTTTACTACATATGAACACTTTTCACATTCTCGCGGGCAACGCGGCTGCTACTCCTCCTTTCATGCAAAATCTTAAGGTCCTAGGTCATGTCCAAGCCACCAAAGCCGGCTAAAAAGTGAATAATCGACAACTAAAACTTGATTTGTACTACCTCTTACTGGATATTACTTCAAATTAGAAGCTTCTTCTGTGTTCTACTATGGTGCTTTTAGTGTTTCGGTATACTGCAGCACGCGACATAGCTTTGCAGACGATAAATGTAACCGTTTCAGAGAGAAGAACGGCCAATGTGACGATCTGGCTTTAAGTCGATTGGATAACAAATGACGAAAACGGACGGATTTATCAGGTTTTTACTACATATGAACACTTTTCACATTCTCCCGTGCAACGCGGCTGCTAGTCCTCCTTTCATGCAAAATCTTAAGGTCCTAGGTCATATCCAAGCCACCAAAGCAGGCTAAAAAGTGAATAATCGACAACTAAAACTTCAATTGTACTACTTCTTACTAGCTATTACTTCAACATAGAAGCTTCTTCTGTTTTCTACTATGGTGCTTTTAGTGTTTCCGCATACCGCAGCACTCGACATAGCTTTGCAAACGATAAATGTAACCGTTTCAGAGAGAAGAGCGGCCAATGTGACGAACTGGCTTTAAGTCGATTCGAAACAAATGACGAAAACGGACGGATTTCTCAGGTTTTTACTACATATGAACACTTTTCACTTTCTCCCATACAACGCGGCTGTTAGTCCTCCTTTCATGCAAAATCTTAAGGTCCTAGGTCATGTCCAAGCCACCAAATCAGGCTAAAAAGTGAATAATCGACAACTAAAACTTGAATTGTACTACTTCTTACTGTCTATTACTTCAACATAGAAGCTTCTTCTGTGTTCTACTATGGTGCTTTTAGTGTTTCCGCATACCGCAGCACGCGACATAGCTTTGCAGACGATAAATGTAACCGTTTCAGAGAGAACAGCGGCCAATGTGACGATCTGGCTTTAAGTCGATTCGATAACAAATGACGAAAACGGACGGATTTCTCAGGTTTTTACTACATATGAACACTTTTCACAATCTCCCTTGTAACGCGGCTGCAAGTCCTCCTTTCACGCAAAATCTTAAGGTCCTAGGTGATGTCCAAGCCACCAAAGACGGCTAAAAATCGACAACTAAAACTTGAATTGTACTACTTCTTACTGGCTATTGCTTCAACTTAGAAACTTCTTCTGTGCTCTACTATGGTGCTTTTAGTGTCTCCGCATACCGCAGCACGCGACATAGCTTTGCAGACGATAAATGTAACCGTCTCAGTGAGAAGAACGGCCAATGTGACGATCTGGCTTTAAGTCGATTCGATAACAAATGACGATAACGGACGGATTTATCAGGTTTTTACTACATATGAACACTTTTCACATTCTCCCATGCAACGCGGCTGCTAGTCCCCCTTTCATGCAACATCTTAAGGTCCTAGGTCATGTCCAAGCCACCAAAGCCGGCTAAAAAGTGAATAATCGAAAACTAAAACTTGAATTGTACTACTTCTTACTGGCTATTACTTCAAATTAGAAGCTTCTTCTGTGTTCTACTACGGTGGTTTTAGTGTTTCGGTATACTGCAGCACGCGACATAGCTTTGCAGACCATAAATGTAACCGTTTCAGAGAGAAGAACGGCCAATGTGACGATCTGGCTTTAAGTCGATTCGATAACAAATGACGAAAACGGACGGATTTCTCAGGTTTTTACTACATATGAACACTTTTCACTTTCTCCCATGCAACGCGGCTGCTAGTCCTCCTTTCATGCAAAATCTTAAGGTCCTTGGTAATGTCCAAGCCACCAAAGCAGGCTAAAAAGTGAATAATCGACAACTAAAACTTCAATTGTACTACTTCTTACTGGCTATTACTTCAACTTAGAAGCTTCTTCTGTGTTCTACTATGATGCTTTAAGTGTTTCCCCATACCGCAGCACGCGACATAGCTTTGCAGACGATAAATGTAACCATTTCAGAGAGAAGAGCGGCCAATGTGACGATCTGGCTTTAAGTCGATTCGATAACAAATGACGAAAACGGACGGATTTCTCAGGTTTTTACTACATATGAACACTTTTCACATTCTCCCTTGCAACGCGGCTGCACGTCCTCCTTTCACGCAAAATCTTAAGGTCCTAGGTGATGTCCAAGCCACCAAAGCCGGCTAAAAAGTGAATAATCGACAACTAAAACTTGAATTGTACTACTTCTTACTGGCTATTGCTTCAACGTAGAAGCTTCTTCTGTGTTCTACTATGGTGCTTTTAGTGTCTCCGCATACCGCAGCACGCGACATAGCTTTGCATACGATAAATGTAACCGTCTCAGAGAGAAAAGCGGTTAATGTGACGATCTGACTTTAAGTCGATTCGATAACAAGTGACGAAAGCGGACGGATTTCTCAGGTTTTTACTACATATGAACACTTTCCACATTCTCCCATGCAACGCGGCAGCTAGTCCTCCTTTCATGCAACATCTTAAAGTCCTAGGTCATGTCCAATCCACCAAAGCCGGCTAAAAAGTGAATAATCGACAACTAAAACTTGAATTGTACTACTTCTTACTGGCTATTACTTCAAATTAGAAGCTTCTTCTGTGCTCTACTATGGTGCTTTTAGTGTCTCCGCATACCGCAGCACGCGACATAGCTTTGCAGACGATAAATGTAACCGTCTCAGAGAGAAAAGCGGCCAATGTGACGATCTGGCTTTAAGTCGATTCGATAACAAATGACGAAAACGGACTGATTTCTCAGGTTTTTACTACATATGAACACTTTTCACATTCTCCCATGCAACGCGGCTGCTAGTCCTCCTTTCATGCAACATCTTAAAGACCTAGGTCATGTCCAAGCCACCAAAGCCGGCTAAAAAGTGAATAATCGACAACTAAAACTTGAATTTTACTACTTCTTACTGGCTATTAGTTCAACTTAGAAGCTTCTTCTGTGTTCTACTATGGTGCTTTTTGCGTCTAAGCATACCGCAGCAAGCGACATAGATTTGCAGACGATAAATGTAACCGTTTCAGACAGAAAAGCGGCCAATGTGACGATCTGGCTTTAAGTCGATTCGACAACAAGTGACGAAAACGAACGGATTTCAAAGGTTTTTACTACATATGAACACTTTTCACATTCTCCCATGCAACGCGGCTGCTAGTCCTCCTTTCATGCAACATCTTAAAGTCCTAGGTCATGTCCAATCCACCAAAGCCGGCTAAAAAGTGAATAATCGAAAACTAATACTTGAATTGTACTACTTCTTACTGTCTATTACTTCAACATAGAAGCTTCTTCTGTGTTCTACTATGGTGCTTTTAGTGTTTCCGCATACCGCAGCACGTGACATAGCTTTGCAGACGATAAATGTAACCGTTTCAGTGAGAAGAGCGGCCAATGTGACGATCTGGCTTTAAGTCGATTCGATATCAAATAACGAAAACGGACGGATTTCTCAGGTTTTTACTGCATATGAACACTTTTCACATCCCGCGTGCAAAGCGGCTGCTAGTCCTCCTTTCATGCAACATCTTAAAGTCGTAGGTCATGTCCAATCCACCAAAGCCGGCTAAAAAGTGAATAATCGACAACTAAAACTTGAATTGTACTACTTCTTACTGTCTATTACTTCAACATAGAAGCTTCATCTGTGTTCTACTATGGTGCTTTTAGTGTTTCCGCATACCGCAGTACGCGACATAGCTTTGCAGACGATAAATGTAACCGTTTCAGAGAGAAGAACGGCCAATGTGACGATCTGGCTTTAAGTCGATTCGATAACAAATGACGAAAACGGACGGATTTCTCAGGTTTTTACTACATATGAACACTTTTCACTTTCTCCCATGCAACGCGGCTGCTAGTCCTCCTTTCATGCAAAATCTTAAGGTCCTTGGTAATGTCCAAGCCACCAAAGCAGGCTAAAAAGTGAATAATCGACAACTAAAACTTCAATTGTACTACTTCTTACTGGCTATTACTTCAACATAGAAGCTTCTTCTGTGTTCTACTATGGTGCTTTTAGTGTTTTCGCATACCGCAGCACGCGACATAGCTTTGCAGACGATAAATGTAACCATTTCAGAGAGAAGAGCGGCCAATGTGACGCTCTGGCTTTAAGTCGATTCGATAACAAATGACGGAAACGGACGGATTTCTCAGGTTTTTACTACATATGAACACTTTTCACATTCTCCCTTGCAACGCGGCTGCAAGTCCTCCTTTCACGCAAAATCTTAAGGTCGTAGGTGATGTCCAAGCCACCAAAGCCGGCTAAAAAGTGAATAATCGACAACTAAAACTTGAATTGTACTACTTCTTACTGGCTATTGCTTCAACGTAGAAGCTTCTTCTGTGTTCTACTATGGTGCTTTTAGTGTCTCCGCATACCGCAGCACGCGACATAGCTTTGCATACGATAAATGTAACCGTCTCAGAGAGAAAAGCGGTTAATGTGACGATCTGACTTTAAGTCGATTCGATAACAAGTGACGAAAGCGGACGGATTTCTCAGGTTTTTACTACATATGAACACTTTTCACATTCTCGCGGGCAACGCGGCTTCTACTCCTCCTTTCATGCAAAATCTTAAGGTCCTAGGTCATGTCCAAGCCACCAAGGACGGCTAAAAAGTGAATAATCGATAACTAAAACTTGAATTGTACTACTTCTTACTGGCTATTACTTCAACTTAGAAGCTTCTTCTGTGCTCTACTATGGTGCTTTTAGTGTCTCCGCATACCGCAGCACGCGATATAGCTTTGCAGACGATAAATGTAACCGTCTCAGAGAGAAAAGCGGCCAATGTTACGATCTGGCTTTAAGTCGATTCGATAACAAATGACGAAAGCGGACTGATTTCTCAGGTTTTTACTACATATGAACACTTTTCACATTCTCCCATGCAACGCGGCTGCTAGTCCTCCTTTCATGCAACATCTTAAAGTCCTAGGTCATGTCCAATCCACCAAAGCCGGCTAAAAAGTGAATAATCGACAACTAAAACTTGAATTGTACTACTTCTTACCGTCTATTACTTCAACATAGAAGCTTCATCTGTGTTCTACTATGGTGCTTTTAGTGTTTCCGCATACCGCAGCACGCGACATAGCTTTGCAGACGATAAATGTAACCGTTTCAGACAGAAGAGCGGCCAATGTGACGATCTGGCTTTAGTCGATTCGATAACAAATGACGAAAACGGACGGATTTCTCAGGTTTTTACTGCATATGACCACTTTTCACATTCTCCCGTGCAACGCGGCTGCTAGTCCTCCTTTCATGCAAAATCTTAAGGTCCTAGGTCATGCCCAAGCCACCAAAGCCGGCTAAAAAGTGAATAATCGACAACTAAAACTTGAATTGTACTACTTCTTACTGGCTGTTGCTTCAACTTAGAAGCTTCTTCTGTGTTCTACTATGGTGCTTTTAGTGTCTCCGCATACCGCAGCACACGACATAGCTTTGCATACGATAAATGAAACCGTCTCAGAGAGAAAAGCGGCCAATGTGACGATCTGACTTTAAGTCGATTCGATAACAAGGGACGAAAGCGGACGGATTTCTCACGTTTTTACGACATATGAACACTTTTCACATTCTCGCGGGCAACGCGGCTGCTACTCCTCCTTTCATGCAAAATCTTAAGGTCCTAGGTCGTGTCCAAGCCACCAAAGCCGGCTAAAAAGTGAATAATCGATAACTAAAACTTGAATTGTACTACGTCTTACTGGCTATTACTTCAACTTAGAAGCTTCTTCTGTGCTCTACTATGGTGCTTTTAGTGTCTCCGCATACCGCAGCACGCGATATAGCTTTGCAGACGATAAATGTAACCGTCTCAGAGAGAAAAGCGGCCAATGTGACGATCTGGCTTTAAGTCGATTCGATAACAAATGACGAAAACGGACTGATTTCTCAGGTTTTTACTACATATGAACACTTTTCACATTCTCCCATGCAACGCGGCTGCTAGTCCTCCTTTCATGCAACATCTTAAAGTCCTAGGTCATGTCCAATCCACCAAAGCCGGCTAAAAAGTGAATAATCGACAACTAAAACTTGAATTGTACTACTTCTTACCGTCTATTACTTCAACATAGAAGCTTCATCTGTGTTCTACTATGGTGCTTTTAGTGTTTCCGCATACCGCAGCACGCGACATAGCTTTGCAGACGATAAATGTAACCGTTTCAGACAGAAGAGCGGCCAATGTGACGATCTGGCTTTAAGTCGATTCGATAACAAATGACGAAAACGGACGGATTTCTCAGGTTTTTACTGCATATGACCACTTTTCACATTCTCCCGTGCAACGCGGCTGCTAGTCCTCCTTTCATGCAAAATCTTAAGGTCCTAGGTCATGCCCAAGCCACCAAAGCCGGCTAAAAAGTGAATAATCGACAACTAAAACTTGAATTGTACTACTTCTTACTGGCTGTTGCTTCAACTTAGAAGCTTCTTCTGTGTTCTACTATGGTGCTTTTAGTGTCTCCGCATACCGCAGCACGCGACATAGCTTTGCATACGATAAATGAAACCGTCTCAGAGAGAAAAGCGGCCAGTGTGACGATCTGACTTTAAGTCGATTCGATAACAAGTGACGAAAGCGGACGGATTTCTCACGTTTTTACGACATATGAACACTTTTCACATTCTCGCGGGCAACGCGGCTGCTACTCCTCCTTTCATGCAAAATCTTAAGGTCCTAGGTCGTGTCCAAGCCACCAAAGCCGGCTAAAAAGTGAATAATCGATAACTAAAACTTGAATTGTACTACGTCTTACTGGCTATTACTTCAACTTAGAAGCTTCTTCTGTGCTCTACTATGGTGCTTTTAGTGTCTCCGCATACCGCAGCACGCGACATAGCTTTGCAGACGATAAATGTAACCGTCTCAGAGAGAAAAGCGGCAAATGTGACGATCTGGCTTTAAGTCGATTCGATAACAAATGACGAAAACGGACTGATTTCTCAGGTTTTTACTACATATGAACACTTTTCACATTCTCCCATGCAACGCGGCTGCTAGTCCTCCTTTCATGCAACATCTTAAAGTCCTAGGTCATGTCCAATCCACCAAAGCCGGCTAAAAAGTGAATAATCGACAACTAAAACTTCAATTGTACTACTTCTTACTGGCTATTACTTCAACATAGAAGCTTCTTCTGTGTTCTACTATGGTGCTTTTAGTGTTTCCGCATACCGCAGCACGCGACATAGCTTTGCAGACAATAAATGTAACCGTTTTAGAGAGAAGAGCAGCCAATGTAACGATCTGGCTTTAAGTCAATTCGATAACAAATGACGAAAGCGGACGGATTTCTCAGGTTTTTACTACATATGAACACTTTTCACATTCTCGCGTGCAACGCGGCAGCTTGTCCTCCTTTCATGCAAAATCTTAAGGTTCCACCAAATGTCGAAGCCACCAAAGCCGGCTAAAAAGTGAATAATCGACAACTAAAACTTGAATTGTACTACTTCTTACTGGCTATTACTTCAAATTACATGCTTCTTCTGTGTTCTACTATGGTGCTTTTAGTGTTTCGGCATACCGCAGCACGCGACATAGCTTTGCAGGCGATAAATGTAACTGTTTCAGAGAGAAGAACGGCCAATGTGACGATCTGGCTTTAAGTCGATTCGATAACAAATGACGAAAACGGACGGATTTCTCAGGTTTTTCTACATATGAACACTTTTCACATTCTCCCGTGCAACGCGGCTGCTAGTCCTCCTTTCATGCAACATCTTAAAGTCCTAGGTCATGTCCAATCCACCAAAGCCGGCTAAAAAGTGAATAATCGACAACTAAAACTTGAATTGTACTACTTCTTACTGGCTATTACTTCAACATAGAAGCTTCTTCTGTGTTCTACTATGGTGCTTTTAGTGTTTCCGCATACCGCAGCACGCGACATAGCTTTGCAGACGATAAATGTAACCGTTTCAGAGAGAAGAGCGGCCAATGTGACGATCTGGCTTTAAGTCGATTCGATAACAAATGACGAAAACGGACGGATTTCTCAGGTTTTTACTGCATATGTACACTTTTCACATTCTCCCGTGCAACGCGGCTGCTAGTCCTCCTTTCATGCAAAATCTTAAGGTCCTAGGTCATGCCCAAGCCACCAAAGCCGACTAAAAAGTGAATAATCGACAACTAAAACTTGAATTGTACTACTACTTCAACATAGAAGCTTCTTGTGTGTTCTACTATGGTGCTTTTAGTGTTTCCGCATACCGCAGCACGCGACATAGCTTTGCAGACGATAAATGTATCCGTTTCAGAGAGAAGAGCGGCCAATGTGACGATCTGGCTTTAAGTCGATTCGATAACAAATGACGAAAACGGACGGATTTCTCAGGTTTTTACTGCATATGAACACTTTTCACAATTTTCCGTGCAACGCGGCTGCTAGTCCTCCTTTCATGCAAAATGTTAAAGTCCTATGTCATGCCCAAGCAACCAAAGAGGGCTAAAAAGTGAATAATCGACAACTAAAACTTGAATTGTACTACTTCTTACTGGCTGTTGCTTCAACTTAGAAGCTTCTTCTGTGTTCTACTATGGTGCTTTTAGTGTCTCCGCATACCGCAGCACGCGACATAGCTTTGCATACGATAAATGTAACCGTCTCAGACAAAAAGCGGCCAATGTGACGATCTGGCTTTAAGTCGATTCGATAACGAATGACGAAAACGGACGGATTTCTCAGGTTTTTAATGCATATGAACACTTTTCACATTCTCCCGGGCAACGCGGCTGCTAGACCTCCTTTCATGCAAAATCTTAAGGTCCTAGGTCATGTCCAAGCCACCAAAGCCGGCTAAAAAGTGAATAATCGACAACTAAAACTTCAATTGTACTACTTCTTACTGGCTATTACTTCAACATAGAAGCTTCTTCTGTGATCTACTATGGTGCTTTTAGTGTTTCCGCATACCGCAGCACGCGACATAGCTTTGCAGACGATAAATGTAACCGGTTCAGAGAGAAGAGCGGCCAATGTGACAATCTGGCTTTAAGTCGATTCGATAACGAATGACGAAAACGGACGGATTTCTCAGGTTTTTACTGCATATGAACACTTTTCACATTCTCCCGGGCAACGCGGCTGCTAGACCTCCTTTCATGCAAAATCTTAAGGTCCTAGGTCATGTCCAAGCCACCAAAGCCGGCTAAAAAGTGAATAATCGACAACTAAAACTTCAATTGTACTACTTCTTACTGGCTATTACTTCAACATAGAAGCTTCTTCTGTGTTCTACTATGGTGCTTTTAGGGTTTCCGCATACCGCAGCACGCGACATAGCTTTGCAGACAATAAATGTAACCGTTTTAGAGAGAAGAGTAGCCAATGTGACGATCTGGCTTTAAGTCAATTCGATAACAAATGACGAAAGCGGACGGATTTCTCAGGTTTTTACTACATATGATCACTTTTCACATTCTCGCGTGCAACGCGGCAGCTTGTCCTCCTTTCATGCAAAATCTTAAGGTTCCACCTAATGTCAAAGCCACCAAAGCCGGCTAAAAAGTGAATAATCGGCAAATAAAACTTGAATTGTACTACTTCTTACTGGCAATTACTTCAAATTACATGCTTCTTCTGTGTTCTACTATGGTGCTTTTAGTGTTTCGGCATACCGCAGCACGCGACATAGCTTTGCAGGCGATATATGTAACCGTTTCAGAGAGAAGAACGGCCAATGTGACGATCTGGCTTTAAGTCGATTCGATAACAAATGACGAAAACGGACGGATTTCTCAGGTTTTTACTACATATGAACACTTTTCACATTCTCGCGTGCAAGAGGGCAGCTAGTCCTCCTTTCATGCAAAATCTTAAGGTTCCACCTAATTTCAAAGCTACCAAAGCCGGCTAAAAAGTGAATAATCGACAACTAAAACTTGAATTGTACTACTTCTTACTGGCTATTACTTCAAATTAGAAGCTTCTTCTGTGTTCTACTATGGTGCTTTTAGTGTTTCCGCATACCGCAGCAAGCGACTTAGTTTTGCAGACGATAAATGTAACCGTCTCAGAGCGAAAAGCGGCAAATGTGACGATCTGGCTTTAAGTCAATTCGATAATAAATGACGAAAACGGACGGATTTCTCAGGTTTTTACTACATATGAACACTTTTCACATTCTCCCATGCAACGCTGCTGCTAGTCCGCCTTTCATGTAAAATCTTAAGGTCCTAGGTCATGTCCAAGCTACCAAAGACGGCTAAAAAGTGAATAATCGATAACTAAAACTTGAATTTTACTACTTCTTACTGGCTATTAGTTCAACATAGAAGCTTCTTCTGTGTTCTACTATGGTGCTTTTTGTGTCTCCGCATACCGCAGCACGCGACATAGCTTTGCAGACGATAAATGTAACCGTTTCAGACAGAAGAGCGGCCAATGTGACGATCTGGCTTTAAGTCGATTCGACAACAAGTGACGAAAACGAACGGATTTCTAAGGTTTTTACTACATATGAACACTTTTCACATTCTCCCGTGCAACGCGGCTGCTAGTCCTCCTTTCATGCAAAATCTTATGGTCCAAGGACATGTCATAGCCACCAAAGCCGGCTAAAAAGAGAATAATCGACAACTAAAACTTGAATTGTACTACATCTTACTGGCTATTACTTCAAATTAGAAGCTTCTTCTGTGTTCTACTATGGTGCTTTTAGTGTTTCCGCATACTGCAGCACGCGACATAACTTTGCAGACGATAAATGTAACCGTTTCAGAGAGAAGAGCGGCCAATGTGACGATCTGGCTTTAAGTCGATTCGATAACAAATGACGAAAACGGACGGATTTCTCAGGTTTTTCTACATATGAACACTTTTCACATTCTCCCGTGCAACGCGGCTGCTACTCCTCCTTTCATGCAAAATATTAAGGTTCCACCTAATGTCGAAGACACCAAAGCTGGCTAAAAAGTGAATAATCGATAACTAAAACTTGAATTGTACTACTTCTTACTGGCTATTACTTCAAATTAGGAGCTTCTTCTGTGTTCTACTATGATGCTTTTAGTGTTTCGGCATACCGCAGCACGCGACATAGCTTTGCAGACGATAAATGTAACCGTTTCAGAGAGAAGAACGGCCAATGTGACGATCTGGCTTTAAGTCGATTCGATAACAAATGACGAAAACGGACGGATTTCTCAGGTTTTTACTACATATGAACACTTTTCACATTCTCCCGTGCAACGCGGCTGCTAGTCCTGCTTTCATGCAAAATCTTATGGTCCAAGGACATGTCATAGCCACCAAAGCCGGCTAAAAAGTGAATAATCGACAACTAAAACTTGAATTGTACTACATCTTACTGGCTATTACTTCAAATTAGAAGCTTCTTCTGTGTTCTACTATGGTGCTTTTAGTGTTTCCGCATGCTGCACCACGCGACATAACTTTGCAGACGATAAATGTAACCGTTTCAGAGAGAAGAGCGGCCAATGTGACGATCTGGCTTTAAGTCGATTCGATAACAAATGACGAAAACGGACGGATTTCTCCGGTTTTTCTACATATGAACACTTTTCACATCTCCCGTGCAACGCGGCTGCTACTCCTCCTTTCATGCAAAATATTAAGGTTCCACCTAATGTCGAAGACACCAAAGCCGGCTAAAAAGTGAATAATCGAAAACTAAAACTTGAATTGTACTACTTCTTACTGGCTATTACTTCAAATTAGAAGCTTCTTCTGTGTTCTACTATGGTGCTTTTAGTGTCTCCGCATACCGCAGCACGCGACATAGCTTTGCAGACGATAAATGTAACCGTTTCAGAGAGAAAAGCGGCCAATGTGACGATCTGGCTTTAAGTCGATTCGATAACAAATGACGAAAACGGACGGATTTCTCAGGTTTTTACTACATATGAACACTTTTCACATTCTCCCGTGCAACGCGGCTGCTAGTCCTCCTTTCATGCAAAATCTTATGGTCCAAGGACATGTCATAGCCACCAAAGCCGGCTAAAAAGTGAATAATCGACAACTAAAACTTGAATTGTACTACATCTTACTGGCTATTACTTCAAATTAGAAGCTTCTTCTGTGTTCTACTATGGTGCTTTTAGTGTTTCCGCATACTGCAGCACGCGACATAACTTTGCAGACGATAAATGTAACCGTTTCAGAGAGAAGAGCGGCCAATGTGACGATCTGGCTTTAAGTCGATTCGATAACAAATGACGAAAACGGACGGATTTCTCCGGTTTTTCTACATATGAACACTTTTCACATCTCCCGTGCAACGCGGCTGCTACTCCTCCTTTCATGCAAAATATTAAGGTTCCACCTAATGTCGAAGACACCAAAGCCGGCTAAAAAGTGAATAATCGAAAACTAAAACTTGAATTGTACTACTTCTTACTGGCTATTACTTCAAATTAGAAGCTTCTTCTGTGTTCTACTGTGGTGCTTTTAGTGTTTCGGCATACCGCAGCATGCGACATAGCTTTGCAGACGATAAATGTAACCGTTTCAGAGAGAAGAACGGCCAATGTGACGATCTGGCTTTAAGTCGATTCGATAACAAATGACGAAACGGTCGGATTTATCAGGTTTGTACTACGTATGAACACTTTTCACATTCTCCCGTGCAACGCGGCTGCTAGTCCTCCTTTCATGCAAATTCTTAAGGTGCTAGGTCATGTCCAAGCCACCAAAGCCGGCTAAAATGTGAATAATCGACAACTAAAACTTGAATTGTACTACTTCTTACTGGCTATTACTTCAAATTAGAAGCTTCTTCTGTGTTCTACTATGGTGCTTTTAGTGTTTCGGCATACCGCAGCACGCGACATAGCTTTGCAGACGATAAATGTACCCGTTTCAGAGAGAAGAACGGCCAATGTGACAATCTGGCTTTAAGTCGATTCGATAACAAGTGACGACAGCGGACGGATTTCTCAGGTTTTTACTACATCTGAACAATTTTCACATTCTCGCGGGCAACGCGGCTGCTACTCCTCCTTTCATGCAAAATCTTAAGGTCCTAGGTCATGTCAAAGCCACCAAAGACGGCTAAAAAGTGAATAATCGATAACTAAAACTTGAATTGTACTACTTCTTACTGGTTATTACTACAACTTAGAAGCTTCTTCTGTGTTTTACTATGGTGCTTTTAGTGTGTCCGCATACCGCAGCACGCGACATAGCTTTGCAGACGATAAATGTAACCGTTTCAAAGAGAAGAGCGGCCAATGTGACGATCTGGCTTTAAGTCGATTCGATAACAAATGACGAAAACGAACCGATTTCTCATGTTTTTAGTACATATGAACACTTTTCACATTCTCCCGTGCAACGCAGCTGCAAGTCCTCCTTTCATGGAAAATGTTAAGGTCCTATGTCATGTCCAAGCCACCAAAGAAGGCTAAAAAGTTAATAATCGACAACTAAAACTTGAATTGTACTACTTCTTACTGGCTATTACTTCAACTTAGAAGCTTCTTCTGTATTCTACTATGTTGCTTTTAGTCTTTCGGCATACCGCAGCATGCGACATATCTTTGCAGACGATAAATGTAACCGTTTCAGAGAGAAGATCGGCCAATGTGACGATCTGGCTTTAAGTCGATTCGATAACAAATGACGAAAACAGACGGATTTCTCAGGTTTTTACTACATATGAGCACTTTTCACATTCTCCCGTGCAACGCGGCTGCAAGTCCTCCTTTCATGGAAAATCTTAAGGTCCTAGGTCATGTCCAAGCCACCAAAGCCGGCTAAAAAGTGAATAACCGACAACTAATACTTGAATTGTACTACTTCTTACTGGCTATTACTTCAACTTACAAGCTTCTTCTGTGTTCTACTATGGTGCTTTAAGTGTTTCCGCATACCGCAGCACGCGACATAGCTTTGCAGACGATAAATGTAACCGTCTCAGAGAGAAAAGCGCCCAATGTGACGATCTGGCTTCAAGTCGATTCGATAACAAATGACGAAAACGGACGGATTTCTCAGGTTTTTACTACATATGAACACTTTTCACATTCTCCCTTGCAACGCGGGTGCAAGTCCTCCTTTCATGCAAAATCTTAAGGTCCTAAGTGATGTCGAAGCCACCAAAGCCGGCTAAAAAGTGAATAATCGACAACTAAAACTTGAATTGTACTACTTCTTACAGGCTATTACTTCAACATAGAAGCTTCTTCTGTGTTCTACTATGGTGCTTTTAGTGTCTCCGCATACCGCAGCACGCGACATAGCTTTGCAGACGATAAATGTAACCGCCTCAGAGAGAAAAGCGGCCAATGTGACGATCTGTCTTTAAGTCGATTCGATAACAAATGACGAAAACGGACGGATTTCTCAGGTTTTTACTACATATGAACACTTTTCACATTCTCGCGTGCAACGCGGCTGCTAGTCCTCCTTTCATGCAAAATCTTAAGGTCCTAGGTCATGTCCAAGCCACCAAAGCCGGCTAAAAAGTGAATAATCGACAACTAAAACTTGAATAGTACTACTTCTTTCTGGCTATTACGTCAACTTAGAAGCTTTTCTGTGTTCTACTATGGTGCTTTTAGTGTTTCCGCATACCGCAGCACGCGACATAGCTTTGCAGACGATAAATGTAACCGTTTCAGAGAGAAGAGCGGCCAATGTGACGATCTGGCTTTAAGTCGATTCGATAACAAATGACGAAAGCGGACGGATTTCTCAGGTTTTTACTACATATGAACACTTTTCACATTCTCGCGTGCAACGCGGCTGCTAGTCCTCCTTTCATGCAAAATCTTAAGGTTCCACCTAATGTCAAAGCCACCAAAGCCGGCTAAATAGTGAATAATCGACAACTAAAACTTGAATTCTACTACTTCTTACTGGCTATTACTTCAAATTAGAAGCTTCTTCTGTGTTCTATTATGGTGCTTTTAGTGTTTCGTCATACCGCAGCACGCGACATAGCTTTGCAGACGATAAATGTAACCGTCTTAGAGAGAAAAGCGGCCAATGTGACGATCTGGCTTTAAGTCGATACTATAACAAATGACGTAAACCCACGGATTTCTCAGGTTTTTACTACATATGAACACTTTTCACATTCTCCCTTGCAACGCGGCTGCAAGTCCTCCTTTCATGGAAAATCTTAAGGTCCCATGTCATGTCCAAGCCACCAAAGAAGGCTAAAAAGTGAATAATCGACAACTAAAACTTGAATTGTACTACTTCTTACTGGCTATTACTTCAACTTAGAAGCTTCTTCTGTGTTCTACTATGGTGCTTTTAGTGTTTCCGCATACCGCAGCACGCGACATAGCTTTGCAGACGATAAATGTAACCGTTTCAGAGAGAAGAGCGGCCAAAGTGACGATCTGGCTTTAAGTCGATTCGATAACAAATGACGAAAGCGGACGGATTTCTCAGGTTTTTACTACATATGAACACTTTTCACATTCTCGCGTGCAACGCGGCTGCTAGTCCTCCTTTCATGGAAAATCTTAAGGTCCTAGGTCATGTCCAAGCCACCAAAGCCGGCTAAAAAGTGAATAATCGACAACTAAAACTTGAATTGTACTACTTCTTACTGGCTATTACTTCAACTTAGAAGCTTCTTCTGTGTTCTACTATGGTGCTTTTAGTGTTTCCGCATACCGCAGCACGCGACATAGCTTTGCAGACGATAAATGTAACCGTCTCTGAGAGAAAAGCGGCCAATGTGACGATCTGGCTTTAAGTCGATTCGATAACAAATGACGAAAACGGACGGATTTCTCAGGTTTTTACTACATATGAACACTTTTCACATTCTCCCATGCAACGCTGCTGCTAGTCCTCCTGTTATGCAAAATCTTAAGGTCCTAGGTCATGTCCAAGCCACCAAAGACGGCTAAAAAGTGAATAATCGATAACTAAAACTTGAATTGTACTACTTCTTACTGGCTATTTCTTCAACTTAGAAGCTTCTTCTGTGTTCTACTATGGTGCTTTTAGTGTCTCCGCATACCGCAGCACGCGACATAGCTTTGCAGACGATAAATGTAACCGTTTCAAAGAGAAGAGCGGCCAATTTGACGATCTGTCTTTAAGTCGATTCGATAACAAATGACGAAAACGGACGGATTTCTCAGGTTTTTACTACATATGAACACTTTTCACATTCTCCCGTGCAACGCGGCTGCTAGTCCTCCTTTCATGCAAAATCTTAAGGTCCTAGGTCATGTCCAAGCCACCAAAGCCGGCTAAAAAGTGAATAATCGACAACTAAAACTTGAATTGTACTACTTCTTACTGGCTATTACTTCAACTTAGAAGCTTCTTCTGTGTTCTACTATGGTGCTTTTAGTGTTTCCGCATACCGCAGCACGCGACATAGCTTTGCAGACGATAAATGTAACCGTCTCTGAGAGAAAAGCGGCCAATGTGACAATCTGGCTTTAAGTCGATTCGATAACAAATGACGAAAACGGACGGATTTCTCAGGTTTTTACTGCATATGAACACTTTTCACATTCTCCCATGCAACGCTGCTGCTAGTCCTCCTGTTATGCAAAATCTTAAGGTCCTAGGTCATGTCCAAGCCACCAAAGACGGCTAAAAAGTGAATAATCGATAACTAAAACTTGAATTGTACTACTTCTTACTGGCTATTTCTTCAACTTAGAAGCTTCTTCTGTGTTCTACTATGGTGCTTTTAGTGTCTCCGCATACCGCAGCACGCGACATAGCTTTGCAGACGATAAATGTAACCGTTTCAAAGAGAAGAGCGGCCAATTTGACGATCAGGCTTTAAGTCGATTCGATAACAAATGACGGAAACGGACTGATTTCTCAGGTTTTTACTACATATGAACACTTCTCACATTCTCCCATGCAACGCGGATGCTAGTCCTCCTTTCATGCAAAATCTTAAGGTCCTAGGTCATGTCCAAGCCACCAAAGCCGGCTAAAAAGTGAATAATCGACAACTAAAACTTGAATTGTACTACTACTTTCTGGCTATTACTTCAAGTTAGAAGCGCTTCTGTGTTCTACTATGGTGCTTTTAGTGTTTCCGCATACCGCAGCACGCGACATAGCTTTGCAGACGATAAATGTAACCGTTTCAGAGAGAAGAGCGGCCAATGTGACGATCTGGCTTTAAGTCGATTCGATAACAAATGACGAAAACGGACGGATTTCTCAGGTTTTTACTACGTATGAACACTCTTCACATTCTCCCGTGCAACGCGGCTGCTAGTCCTCCTTTCATGCTAAATCGTAAGGTCCCAGGTCATGTCCAAGCCACCAAAGCCGGCTAAAAAGTGAATAATCGACAACTAAAACTTGAATTGTACTTTTTCTTACTGGCTATTACTTCAACATAGAAGCTTCTTCTGTGTTCTACTATGGTGCTTTTAGTGTTTCCGCATACCGCAGCACGCGACATAGCTTTGTAGACAATAAATGTACCATTTCAGAGAGAAGAGCGGCCAATGTGAGAATCTGGCTTTAAGTCGATTCGATAACAAATGATGAAAACGGACTGATTTCTCAGGTTTTTACTACATATGAACACTTTTCACATTCTCCCGTGCAACGTGGCTGCTAGTCCTCCTTTCATGCAAAATCTTAACGTTCCACCTCATGTCCAAGCCTCCAAAGCCGGCTAAAAAGTGAATAATCGATAACTAAAACTTGAATTGTACAACTTCTTACTGGCTATCACTTCAACTTAGAAGCTTCTTCTGTGTTCTACTATGGTGCTTTTAGTGTTTCCGCATACCGCAGCACGCGACATAGCTTTGCAGACGATAAATGTAACCGTCTTAGAGAGAAAAGCGGCCAATGTGACGATCTGGCTTTAAGTCGATACTATAACAAATGACGTAAACCCACGGATTTCTCAGGTTTTTACTACATATGAACACTTTTCACATTCTCCCTTGCAACGCGGCTGCAAGTCCTCCTTTCATGGAAAATCTTAAGGTCCCATGTCATGTCCAAGCCACCAAAGAAGGCTAAAAAGTGAATAATCGACAACTAAAACTTGAATTGTACTACTTCTTACTGGCTATTACTTCAACTTAGAAGCTTCTTCTGTGTTCTACTATGGTGCTTTTAGTGTTTCCGCATACCGCAGCACGCGACATAGCTTTGCAGACGATAAATGTAACCGTTTCAGAGAGAAGAGCGGCCAAAGTGACGATCTGGCTTTAAGTCGATTCGATAACAAATGACGAAAGCGGACGGATTTCTCAGGTTTTTACTACATATGAACACTTTTCACATTCTCGCGTGCAACGCGGCTGCTAGTCCTCCTTTCATGGAAAATCTTAAGGTCCTAGGTCATGTCCAAGCCACCAAAGCCGGCTAAAAAGTGAATAATCGACAACTAAAACTTGAATTGTACTACTTCTTACTGGCTATTACTTCAACTTAGAAGCTTCTTCTGTGTTCTACTATGGTGCTTTTAGTGTTTCCGCATACCGCAGCACGCGACATAGCTTTGCAGACGATAAATGTAACCGTCTCTGAGAGAAAAGCGGCCAATGTGACGATCTGGCTTTAAGTCGATTCGATAACAAATGACGAAAACGGACGGATTTCTCAGGTTTTTACTACATATGAACACTTTTCACATTCTCCCATGCAACGCTGCTGCTAGTCCTCCTGTTATGCAAAATCTTAAGGTCCTAGGTCATGTCCAAGCCACCAAAGACGGCTAAAAAGTGAATAATCGATAACTAAAACTTGAATTGTACTACTTCTTACTGGCTATTTCTTCAACTTAGAAGCTTCTTCTGTGTTCTACTATGGTGCTTTTAGTGTCTCCGCATACCGCAGCACGCGACATAGCTTTGCAGACGATAAATGTAACCGTTTCAAAGAGAAGAGCGGCCAATTTGACGATCTGTCTTTAAGTCGATTCGATAACAAATGACGAAAACGGACGGATTTCTCAGGTTTTTACTACATATGAACACTTTTCACATTCTCCCGTGCAACGCGGCTGCTAGTCCTCCTTTCATGCAAAATCTTAAGGTCCTAGGTCATGTCCAAGCCACCAAAGCCGGCTAAAAAGTGAATAATCGACAACTAAAACTTGAATTGTACTACTTCTTACTGGCTATTACTTCAACTTAGAAGCTTCTTCTGTGTTCTACTATGGTGCTTTTAGTGTTTCCGCATACCGCAGCACGCGACATAGCTTTGCAGACGATAAATGTAACCGTCTCTGAGAGAAAAGCGGCCAATGTGACAATCTGGCTTTAAGTCGATTCGATAACAAATGACGAAAACGGACGGATTTCTCAGGTTTTTACTGCATATGAACACTTTTCACATTCTCCCATGCAACGCTGCTGCTAGTCCTCCTGTTATGCAAAATCTTAAGGTCCTAGGTCATGTCCAAGCCACCAAAGACGGCTAAAAAGTGAATAATCGATAACTAAAACTTGAATTGTACTACTTCTTACTGGCTATTTCTTCAACTTAGAAGCTTCTTCTGTGTTCTACTATGGTGCTTTTAGTGTCTCCGCATACCGCAGCACGCGACATAGCTTTGCAGACGATAAATGTAACCGTTTCAAAGAGAAGAGCGGCCAATTTGACGATCAGGCTTTAAGTCGATTCGATAACAAATGACGGAAACGGACTGATTTCTCAGGTTTTTACTACATATGAACACTTCTCACATTCTCCCATGCAACGCGGATGCTAGTCCTCCTTTCATGCAAAATCTTAAGGTCCTAGGTCATGTCCAAGCCACCAAAGCCGGCTAAAAAGTGAATAATCGACAACTAAAACTTGAATTGTACTACTACTTTCTGGCTATTACTTCAAGTTAGAAGCGCTTCTGTGTTCTACTATGGTGCTTTTAGTGTTTCCGCATACCGCAGCACGCGACATAGCTTTGCAGACGATAAATGTAACCGTTTCAGAGAGAAGAGCGGCCAATGTGACGATCTGGCTTTAAGTCGATTCGATAACAAATGACGAAAACGGACGGATTTCTCAGGTTTTTACTACGTATGAACACTCTTCACATTCTCCCGTGCAACGCGGCTGCTAGTCCTCCTTTCATGCTAAATCGTAAGGTCCCAGGTCATGTCCAAGCCACCAAAGCCGGCTAAAAAGTGAATAATCGACAACTAAAACTTGAATTGTACTTTTTCTTACTGGCTATTACTTCAACATAGAAGCTTCTTCTGTGTTCTACTATGGTGCTTTTAGTGTTTCCGCATACCGCAGCACGCGACATAGCTTTGTAGACAATAAATGTACCATTTCAGAGAGAAGAGCGGCCAATGTGAGAATCTGGCTTTAAGTCGATTCGATAACAAATGATGAAAACGGACTGATTTCTCAGGTTTTTACTACATATGAACACTTTTCACATTCTCCCGTGCAACGTGGCTGCTAGTCCTCCTTTCATGCAAAATCTTAACGTTCCACCTCATGTCCAAGCCTCCAAAGCCGGCTAAAAAGTGAATAATCGATAACTAAAACTTGAATTGTACAACTTCTTACTGGCTATCACTTCAACTTAGAAGCTTCTTCTGTGTTCTACTATGGTGCTTTTAGTGTCTCCGCATACCGCAGTTCGCGACATAGCTCTGCAGACGATTAATGTAACCGTCTCAGAGAGAAGAGCGGCCAATGTGACGATCTGGCTTTAAGGCGATTCGATAACAAATGACGAAAATGGACGGATTTCTCCGGTTTTTACTACATATGAACACATTTCACATTCTCCCATGCAACGCGGCTGCCAGTCCTCCTTTCATGCAAAATCTTAAGGTCCTAGGTCATGTCCAAGCCACCAAAGCCGGCTATCAGGTGTATAATCGATAACTAAAACTTGAATTGTACTACTTCTTACTGGCTATTGCATCAACTTAGAAGCTTTTTCTGTGTTCTACTATGGTGCTTTTAGTGTTTCCGCATAACGAAGCACACGACATAGCTTTGCAGACGATAAATGTAACCGTCTTAGAGAGAAAAGCGGCCTATGTGACGATATGGCTTTAAGTCGATTCGATAACAAATGATGAAAACGGCCGGATTTCTCAGGTTTGTACTACATATGAACACTTTTCACATTCTCCTGTGCAACGCGCCTGCTAGTCCTCCTTTCATGCAAGATCTTATGATCCTAGGTCATGTCATAGCCACCAAACCCGGCTAAAAAGTGAACAATCGACAACTAAAACTTGAATTTTACTACTTCTTACTGGCGTTTACTTCAACTTAGAAGCTTCTTCTGTGTTCTACTATCGTGCTTTTAGTGTCTCCGCATACCGCAGCACGCGACATAGCTTTGCAGACAACAAATGTAACCGTCTCAGAGAGAAAAGCGGCAAATGTGAAGATCTGGCTTTAAGTCGATTCGATAACAAATGACGAAAACGGACGGATTTCTCAGGTTTTTACTACGTATGAACACTCTTCACATTCTCCCGTGCAACGCGGCTGCTAGTCCTCCTTTCATGCTAAATCGTAAGGTCCCAGGTCATGTCCAAGCCACCAAAGCCGGCTAAAAAGTGAATAATCGACAACTGAAACTTGAATTGTACTACTTCTTACTGGCTATTACTTCAACTTAGAAGCTTCTTCTGTGTTCTACTATGGTGCTTTTAGTGTCTCCGCATACCGCAGCACGCGACATTGCTGTGCAGACGATAAATGTAACCGTTTCAAAGAGAAGAGCGGCCAATTTGACGATCAGGCTTTAAGTCGATTCGATAACAAATGACGGAAACGGACTGATTTCTCAGGTTTTTACTACATATGAACACTTCTCACATTCTCCCATGCAACGCGGATGCTAGTCCTCCTTTCATGCAAAATCTTAAGGTCCTAGGTCATGTCCAAGCCACCAAAGCCGGCTAAAAAGTGAATAATCGACAACTAAAACTTGAATTGTACTACTACTTTCTGGCTATTATTTCAAGTTAGAAGCGTTTCTGTGTTCTACTATGGTGCTTTTAGTGTTTCCGCATACCGCAGCACGCGACATAGCTTTGCAGACGATAAATGTAACCGTTTCAGAGAGAAGAGCGGCCAATGTGACGATCTGGCTTTAAGTCGATTCGATAACAAATGACGAAAGCGGACGGGTTTCTCAGGTTTTTACTACATATGAACACTTTTCACATTCCCGCGTGCAATGCGGCTGCTAGTCCTCCTTTCATGCAAAATCTTAAGGTTCCACCTAATGTCAAAGCCACCAAAGCCGGCTAAAAAGTGAATAATCGACAACTAAAACTTGAATTGTACTACTTCTTACTGGCTATTACTTCAAATTTGAAGCTTCTTCTGTGTTCTACTATGGTACTTTTAGTGTTTCGGCATACCGCAGCACGCGACATAGCTTTGCAGACGATAAATGTAACCGTCTCAGAGAGAAAAGCGGCCAATGTGACGATCTGGCTTTAAGTCGATACGATAACAAATGACGAAAACCCACGGATTTCTCAGGTTTTTACTACATATGAACACTTTTCACATTCTTCCATGCAACGCTGCTGCTTGTCCTCTTTTCATGCAAAATCTTAAGGTCCTAGGTTATGTCCAAGCCACCGAAGACGGCTAAAAAGTGAATAATCGATAACTAAAACTTGAATTGTACTACTTCTTACTGGCTATTACTTCAACTTAGAAGCTTCTTCTGTGTTGTTCTATGGTGCTTTTAGTGTTTCCGCATACCGCAGCACGCAAAATAGCTTTGCAGCCGATAAGTGTAACCGTTTCAGAGAGAAGAGCGATCTGGCTTTAAGTCGATTCGATATCAAATGACGAAAACGGACGGATTTCTCAGGTTTTTACTACATATGAACACTTTTCACATTCTCCCGTGCAACGCGGCTGCAAGTCCTCCTTTCATGGAAAGTCTTAAGGTCCTAGGTCATGTCCAAGCCACCAAAGAAGGCTAAAAAGTGAATAATCGACAACTAAAACTTGAATTGTACTACTTCTTACTGGCTATTACTTCAACTTAGAAGATTCTTCTGTGTTCTACTATGGTGCTTTTAGTGTTTCCGCATACCGCACCACGCGACATAGCTTTGCAGACGATAAATGTAACCGTCTCAGAGAGAAAAGCGGCCAATGTGACGATCTGGTTTTAAGTCGATTCGATAACAAATGACAAAAACGGACGGATTTCTCAGGTTTTTACTACGTATGAACACTCTTCACATTCTCCCGTGCAACGCGGCTGCTAGTCCTCCTTTCATGCTAAATCGTAAGGTCCCAGGTCATGTCCAAGCCACCAAAGCCGGCTAAAAAGTGAATAATCGACAACTAAAACTTGAATTGTACTTTTTCTTACTGGCTATTACTTCAACATAGAAGCTTCTTCTGTGTTCTACTATGGTGCTTTTAGTGTTTCCGCATACCGCAGCACGCGACATAGCTTTGTAGACAATAAATGTACCATTTCAGAGAGAAGAGCGGCCAATGTGACGATCTGGCTTTAAGTCGATTCGATAACAAATGATGAAAACGGACGGATTTCTCAGGTTTGCACTACATATGAACACTTTTCACATTCTCCCGTGCAACGCGGCTACTAGTCCTCCTTTCATGCAAAATCTTATGATCCTAGGTCATGTCATAGCCACCAAAGCCGGCTAAAAAGTGAACAATCGACAACTAAAACTTGAATTGTACTACTTCTTACTGGCTTTTACTTCAACTTAGAAGCTTCTTCTGTGTTCTACTATCGTGCTTTTAGTGTCTCCGCATACCGCAGCACGCGACATAGCTTTGCAGACGATAAATGTGACCGTCTCAGAGAGAAAAGCGGCCAATGTGACGATCTGGCTATAAGTCGATTCGATAACAAATGACGAAAACGGACAGATTTCTCAGGTTTTTACTACATATGAACACTTTTCACATTCTCCCGTGCAACGTGGCTGCTAGTCCTCCTTTCATGCAAAATCTTAACGTTCCACCTCATGTCCAAGCCTCCAAAGCCGGCTAAAAAGTGAATAATCGATAACTAAAAGTTGAATTGTACAACTTCTTACTGGCTATCACTTCAACTTAGAAGCTTCTTCTGTGTTCTACTATGGTGCTTTTAGTGTCTCCGCATACCGCAGTTCGCGACATAGCTTTGCAGACGATTAATGTAACCGTCTCAGAGAGAAGAGCGGCCAATGTGACGATCTGGCTCTAAGGCGATTCGATAACAAATGACGAAAATGGACGGATTTCTCATTTTTTTTACTACATATGAACACTTTTCACATTCTCCCATGCAACGCTGCTGCTAGTCCTCCTGTTATGCAAAATCTTAAGGTCCTAGGTCATGTCCAAGCCACCAAAGACGGCTAAAAAGTGAATAATCGATAACTAAAACTTGAATTGTACTACTTCTTACTGGCTATTTCTTCAACTTAGAAGCTTCTTCTGTGTTCTACTATGGTGCTTTTAGTGTCTCCGCATACCGCAGCACGCGACATAGCTTTGCAGACGATAAATGTAACCGTTTCAAAGAGAAGAGCGGCCAACTTGACGATCAGGCTTTAAGTCGATTCGATAACAAATGACGGAAACGGACTGATTTCTCAGGTTTTTACTACATATGAACACTTCTCACATTCTCCCATGCAACGCGGATGCTAGTCCTCCTTTCATGCAAAATCTTAAGGTCCTAGGTCATGTCCAAGCCACCAAAGCCGGCTAAAAAGTGAATAATCGACAACTAAAACTTGAATTGTACTACTACTTTCTGGCTATTATTTCAAGTTAGAAGCGTTTCTGTGTTCTACTATGGTGCTTTTAGTGTTTCCGCATACCGCAGCACGCGACATAGCTTTGCAGACGATAAATGTAACCGTTTCAGAGAGAAGAGCGGCCAATGTGACGATCTGGCTTTAAGTCGATTCGATAACAAATGACGAAAGCGGACGGGTTTCTCAGGTTTTTACTACATATGAACACTTTTCACATTCCCGCGTGCAACGCGGCTGCTAGTCCTCCTTTCATGCAAAATCTTAAGGTTCCACCTAATGTCAAAGCCACCAAAGCCGGCTAAAAAGTGAATAATCGACAACTAAAACTTGAATTGTACTACTTCTTACTGGCTATTACTTCAAATTTGAAGCTTCTTCTGTGTTCTACTATGGTACTTTTAGTGTTTCGGCATACCGCAGCACGCGACATAGCTTTGCAGACGATAAATGTAACCGTCTCAGAGAGAAAAGCGGCCAATGTGACGATCTGGCTTTAAGTCGATACGATAACAAATGACGAAAACCCACGGATTTCTCAGGTTTTTACTACATATGAACACTTTTCACATTCTTCCATGCAACGCTGCTGCTTGTCCTCTTTTCATGCAAAATCTTAAGGTCCTAGGTTATGTCCAAGCCACCGAAGACGGCTAAAAAGTGAATAATCGATAACTAAAACTTGAATTGTACTACTTCTTACTGGCTATTACTTCAACTTAGAAGCTTCTTCTGTGTTGTTCTATGGTGCTTTTAGTGTTTCCGCATACCGCAGCACGCAAAATAGCTTTGCAGCCGATAAGTGTAACCGTTTCAGAGAGAAGAGCGATCTGGCTTTAAGTCGATTCGATATCAAATGACGAAAACGGACGGATTTCTCAGGTTTTTATTACATATGAACACTTTTCACATTCTCCCGTGCTACGCGGCTGATAGTCCTCCTTCCATGCAAAATCTTAAGGTCCTAGGTCATGTCCAAGCCACCAAAGCCGGCTAAAAAGTGAATAATCGACAACTAAAACTTGAATTGTACTACGTCTTACTGGCTATTACTTCAACGTAGAAGCTTCTTCTGTGTTCTTCTATGGTGCTTTTAGTGTCTCCGCATACCGCAGCACGCGACATAGCTTTGCAGACGACAAATGTAACCGTTTCAGAGAGAAGAACGGCCAATGTGACGATCTGGCTTTAAGTCGATTCGATAACAAATGACGATAACGGACGGATTTCTCAGGTTTTTACTACATATGAACACTTTTCACATTCTCCCGTGCAACGCGGCTGCAAGTCCTCCTTTCATGGAAAATCTTAAGGTCCTAGGTCATGTCCAAGCCACCAAAGAAGGCTAAAAAGTGAATAATCGACAACTAAAACTTGAATTGTACTACTTCTTACTGGCTATTACTTCAACTTAGAAGATTCTTCTGTGTTCTACTATGGTGCTTTTAGTGTTTCCGCATACCGGACCACGCGACATAGCTTTGCAGACGATAAATGTAACCGTCTCAGAGAGAAAAGCGGCCAATGTGACGATCTGGCTTTAAGTCGATTCGATAACAAATGACGAAAACGGACGGATTTCTCAGGTTTTTACTACGTATGAACACTCTTCACATTCTCCCGTGCAACGCGGCTGCTAGTCCTCCTTTCATGCTAAATCGTAAGGTCCCAGGTCATGTCCAAGCCACCAAAGCCGGCTAAAAAGTGAATAATCGACAACTAAAACTTGAATTGTACTTTTTCTTACTGGCTATTACTTCAACATAGAAGCTTCTTCTGTGTTCTACTATGGTGCTTTTAGTGTTTCCGCATACCGCAGCACGCGACATAGCTTTGTAGACAATAAATGTACCATTTCAGAGAGAAGAGCGGCCAATGTGACGATCTGGCTTTAAGTCGATTCGATAACAAATGATGAAAACGGACGGATTTCTCAGGTTTGCACTACATATGAACACTTTTCACATTCTCCCGTGCAACGCGGCTACTAGTCCTCCTTTCATGCAAAATCTTATGATCCTAGGTCATGTCATAGCCACCAAAGCCGGCTAAAAAGTGAACAATCGACAACTAAAACTTGAATTGTACTACTTCTTACTGGCTTTTACTTCAACTTAGAAGCTTCTTCTGTGTTCTACTATGGTGCTTTTAGTGTCTCCGCATACCGCAGTTCGCGACATAGCTTTGCAGACGATTAATGTAACCGTCTCAGAGAGAAGAGCGGCCAATGTGACGATCTGGCTTTAAGGCGATTCGATAACAAATGACGAAAATGGACGGATTTCTCAGGTTTTTACTACATATGAACACTTTTCACATTCTCCCATGCAACGCTGCTGCTAGTCCTCCTGTTATGCAAAATCTTAAGGTCCTAGGTCATGTCCAAGCCACCAAAGACGGCTAAAAAGTGAATAATCGATGACTAAAACTTGAATTGTACTACTTCTTACTGGCTATTTCTTCAACTTAGAAGCTTCTTCTGTGTTCTACTATGGTGCTTTTAGTGTCTCCGCATACCGCAGCACGCGACATAGCTTTGCAGACGATAAATGTAACCGTTTCAAAGAGAAGAGCGGCCAATTTGACGATCAGGCTTTAAGTCGATTCGATAACAAATGACGGAAACGGACTGATTTCTCAGGTTTTTACTACATATGAACACTTCTCACATTCTCCCATGCAACGCGGATGCTAGTCCTCCTTTCATGCAAAATCTTAAGGTCCTAGGTCATGTCCAAGCCACCAAAGCCGGCTAAAAAGTGAATAATCGACAACTAAAACTTGAATTGTACTACTACTTTCTGGCTATTATTTCAAGTTAGAAGCGTTTCTGTGTTCTACTATGGTGCTTTTAGTGTTTCCGCATACCGCAGCACGCGACATAGCTTTGCAGACGATAAATGTAACCGTTTCAGAGAGAAGAGCGGCCAATGTGACGATCTGGCTTTAAGTCGATTCGATAACAAATGACGAAAGCGGACGGGTTTCTCAGGTTTTTACTACATATGAACACTTTTCACATTCCCGCGTGCAACGCCGCTGCTAGTCCTCCTTTCATGCAAAATCTTAAGGTTCCACCTAATGTCAAAGCCACCAAAGCCGGCTAAAAAGTGAATAATCGACAACTAAAACTTGAATTGTACTACTTCTTACTGGCTATTACTTCAAATTTGAAGCTTCTTCTGTGTTCTACTATGGTACTTTTAGTGTTTCGGCATACCGCAGCACGCGACATAGCTTTGCAGACGATAAATGTAACCGTCTCAGAGAGAAAAGCGGCCAATGTGACGATCTGGCTTTAAGTCGATACGATAACAAATGACGAAAACCCACGGATTTCTCAGGTTTTTACTACATATGAACACTTTTCACATTCTTCCATGCAACGCTGCTGCTTGTCCTCTTTTCATGCAAAATCTTAAGGTCCTAGGTTATGTCCAAGCCACCGAAGACGGCTAAAAAGTGAATAATCGATAACTAAAACTTGAATTGTACTACTTCTTACTGGCTATTACTTCAACTTAGAAGCTTCTTCTGTGTTGTTCTATGGTGCTTTTAGTGTTTCCGCATACCGCAGCACGCAAAATAGCTTTGCAGCCGATAAGTGTAACCGTTTCAGAGAGAAGAGCGATCTGGCTTTAAGTCGATTCGATATCAAATGACGAAAACGGACGGATTTCTCAGGTTTTTACTACATATGAACACTTTTCACATTCTCCCGTGCTACGCGGCTGATAGTCCTCCTTCCATGCAAAATCTTAAGGTCCTAGGTCATGTCCAAGCCACCAAAGCCGGCTAAAAAGTGAATAATCGACAACTAAAACTTGAATTGTACTACGTCTTACTGGCTATTACTTCAACGTAGAAGCTTCTTCTGTGTTCTTCTATGGTGCTTTTAGTGTCTCCGCATACCGCAGCACGCGACATAGCTTTGCAGACGACAAATGTAACCGTTTCAGAGAGAAGAACGGCCAATGTGACGATCTGGCTTTAAGTCGATTCGATAACAAATGACGAAAACGGACGGATTTCTCAGGTTTTTACTACATATGAACACTTTTCACATTCTCCCGTGCAACGCGGCTGCAAGTCCTCCTTTCATGGAAAATCTTAAGGTCCTAGGTCATGTCCAAGCCACCAAAGAAGGCTAAAAAGTGAATAATCGACAACTAAAACTTGAATTGTACTACTTCTTTCTGGCTATTACTTCAACTTAGAAGATTCTTCTGTGTTCTACTATGGTGCTTTTAGTGTTTCCGCATACCGCACCACGCGACATAGCTTTGCAGACGATAAATGTAACCGTCTCAGAGAGAACAGCGGCCAATGTGACGATCTGGCTTTAAGTCGATTCGATAACAAATAACGAAAACGGACGGATTTCTCAGGTTTTTACTACGTATGAACACTCTTCACATTCTCCCGTGCAACGCGGCTGCTAGTCCTCCTTTCATGCTAAATCGTAAGGTCCCAGGTCATGTCCAAGCCACCAAAGCCGGCTAAAAAGTGAATAATCGACAACTAAAACTTGAATTGTACTTTTTCTTACTGGCTATTACTTCAACATAGAAGCTTCTTCTGTGTTCTACTATGGTGCTTTTAGTGTTTCCGCATACCGCAGCACGCGACATAGCTTTGTAGACAATAAATGTACCATTTCAGAGAGAAGAGCGGCCAATGTGACGATCTGGCTTTAAGTCGATTCGATAACAAATGATGAAAACGGACGGATTTCTCAGGTTTGCACTACATATGAACACTTTTCACATTCTCCCGTGCAACGCGGCTACTAGTCCTCCTTTCATGCAAAATCTTATGATCCTAGGTCATGTCATAGCCACCAAAGCCGGCTAAAAAGTGAATAATCGATAACTAAAACTTGAATTGTACAACTTCTTACTGGCTATCACTTCAACTTAGAAGCTTCTTCTGTGTTCTACTATGGTGCTTTTAGTGTCTCCGCATACCGCAGTTCGCGACATAGCTTTGCAGACGATTAATGTAACCGTCTCAGAGAGAAGAGCTGCCAATGTGACGATCTGGCTTTAAGGCGATTCGATAACAAATGAAGAAAACGGACGGATTTCTCAGGTTTTTACTGCATATGAACACTTTTCACATTCTCCCATGCAACGCGGCTGCTAGTCCTCCATTCATGCAAAATCTTAAGGTCCTAGGTCATGTCCAAGCCACCAAAGCCGGCTATCAGGTGTATAATCGATAACTAAAACTTGAATTGTACTACTTCTTACTGGCTATTGCATCAACTTAGAAGCTTCTTCTGTGTTCTACTATGGTGCTTTTAGTGTTTCCGCATAACGAAGCACACGACATAGCTTTGCAGACGATAAATGTAACCGTCTTAGAGAGAAAAGCGGCCTATGTGACGATCTGGCTTTAAGTCGATTCGATAACAAATGACGAAAACGTACGGATTTTCAGGTTTTTACTACATATGAACACTTTTCACATTCTCCCATGCAACGCGGCTGCTAGTCCTCCTTTCATGCAAAATCTTAAGGTCCTAGGGCATGTTCAAGCCAACAAAGGCGGCTAAAAAGTGAATAATTGACAACTAAAACTTCAATTGTACTACTTCTTACTGGCTATTACTTCAACATAGAAGCTTCTTCTGTGTTCTACTATGGTGCTTTTAGTGTTCCCGCATACCGCAGCACGCGACATAGCTTTGTAGACGATAAATGTACCATTTCAGAGAGAAGAGCGGCCAATGTGACGATCTGGCTTTAAGTCGATTCGATAACAAATGATGAAAACGGCGGGATTTCTCAGGTTTGTACTACATATGAACACTTTTCACATTCTCCCGTGCAACGCGGCTGCTAGTCCTCCTTTCATGCAAGATCTTATGATCCTAGGTCATGTCATAGCCACCAAACCCGGCTAAAAAGTGAACAATCGACAACTAAAACTTGAATTTTACTACTTCTTACTGGCGTTTACTTCAACTTAGAAGCTTCTTCTGTGTTCTACTATCGTGCTTTTAGTGTCTCCGCATACCGCAGCACGCGACATAGCTTTGCAGACGATAAATGTGACCATCTCAGAGAGAAAGGCGGCCAATGTGACGATCTGGTTTTAAGTCGATTCGATAAAAAATGACGAAAACGGACGGATTTCTCAGGTTTTTACTGCATATGAACATTTTTCACATTCTCCCGCGCAACTCGGCTGCTAGTCCTCCTTTCATGCAAAATCTTAAGGTCCTAGGTCATGTCATAGCCACCAAAGCCGGCTAATAAGTGAACAATCGACAACTAAAACTTGAATTGTACTACTTCTTACTGGCTATTACTTCAACTTAGGAGCTTCTTCTGTGTTCTACTATCGTGCTTTTAGTGTTTCCGCATACCGCAGCACGCGACATAGCTTTGCAGACAACAAATGTAACCGTCTCAGAGAGAAAAGCGGCCAATGTGAAGATCTGGCTTTAAGTCGATTCGATAACAAATGACGAAAACGGACGGATTTCTCAGGTTTTTACTGCATATGAACACTTTTCACATTCTCCCGTGCAACTCGGCTGCTAGTCCTCCTTTCATGCAAAATCTTAAGGTCCTAGGTCATGTCCAAGCCACCAAAACCGGCTAAAAAGTAAATAATCGACAACTAAAACTTGAATTGTACAACTTCTTACTGGCTATTACTTCAACTTAGAAGCTTCTTCTGTGTTGTTCTATGGTGCTTTTAGTGTTTCCGCATACCGCAGCAGGCAAAATAGCTTTGCAGCCGATAAGTGTAACCGTTTCAGAGAGAAGAGCGATCTGGCTTTAAGTCGATTCGATATCAAATGACGAAAACGGACGGATTTCTCAGGTTTTTACTACATATGAACACTTTTCACATTCTCCCATGCAACGCGGCTGATAGTCCTCCTTCCATGCAAAATCTTAAGGTCCTAGGTCATGTCCAAGCCACCAAAGCCGGCTAAAAAGTGAATAATCGACAACTAAAACTTGAATTGTACTACGTCTTACTGGCTATTACTTCAACGTAGGAGCTTCTTCTGTGTTCTTCTATGGTGCTTTTAGTGTCTCCGCATACCGCAGCACGCGACATAGCTTTGCAAACGATAAATGTAACCGTTTCAGAGAGAAGAACGGCCAATGTGACGATCTGGCTTTAAGTCGATTCGATAACAAATGACGAAAACGGACGGATTTCTCAGGTTTTTACTACATATGAACACTTTTCACATTCTCCCGTGCAACGAGGCTGCAAGTCCTCCTTTCATGGAAAATCTTAAGGTCCTAGGTCATGTCCAAGCCACCAAAGAAGGCTAAAAAGTGAATAATCGACAACTAAAACTTGAATTGTACTACTTCTTACTGGCTATTACTTCAACTTAGAAGATTCTTCTGTGTTCTACTATGGTGCTTTTAGTGTTTCCGCATACCGCACCACGCGACATAGCTTTGCAGACGATAAATGTAACCGTCTCATAGAGAAAAGCGGCCAATGTGACGATCTGGCTTTAAGTCGATTCGATAACAAATGACGAAAACGGACGGATTTCTCAGGTTTTTACTACGTATGAACACTCTTCACATTCTCCCGTGCAACGCGGCTGCTAGTCCTCCTTTCATGCTAAATCGTAAGGTCCCACGTCATGTCCAAGCCACCAAAGCCGGCCTAAAAGTGAATAATCGACAACTAAAACTTGAATTGTACTACTTCTTACTGGCTATTACTTCAACATAGAAGCTTCTTCTGTGTTCTACTATGGTGCTTTTAGTGTTTCCGCATACCGCAGCACGCGACACAGCTTTGTAGACAATAAATGTACCATTTCAGAGAGAAGAGCGGCCAATGTGACGATCTGGCTTTAAGTCGATTCGATAACAAATGATGAAAACGGACGGATGTCTCAGGTTTGCACTACATATGAACACTTTTCACATTCTCCCGTGCAACGCGGCTGCTAGTCCTCCTTTCATGCAAAATCTTATGATCCTAGGTCATGTCATAGCCACCAAAGCCGGCTAAAAAGTGAACAATCGACAACTAAAACTTGAATTGTACTACTTCTTACTGGCTTTTACTTCAACTCAGAAGCTTCTTCTGTGTTCTACTATCGTGCTTTTAGTGTCTCCGCATACCGCAGCACGCGACATAGCTTGGCAGACGATAAATGTGACCGTCTCAGAGAGAAAAGCGGCCAATGTGACGATCTGGCTATAAGTCGATTCGATAACAAATGACGAAAACGGACAGATTTCTCAGGTTTTTACTACATATGAACACTTTTCACATTCTCCCGTGCAACGTGGCTGCTAGTCCTCCTTTCATGCAAAATCTTAAACTTCCACCTCATGTCCAAGCCTCCAAAGCCGGCTAAAAAGTGAATAATCGATAACTAAAACTTGAATTGTACAACTTCTTACTGGCTATCACTTCAACTTAGAAGCTTCTTCTGTGTTCTACTATGGTGCTTTTAGTGTTTCCGCATACCGCAGCACGCGACATAGCTTTGTAGACGATAAATGTACCATTTCAGAGAGAAGAGCGGCCAATTTGACGATCTGGCTTTAAGTCGATTCGATAACAAATGATGAAAACGGCCGGATTTCTCAGGTTTGTACTACATATGAACACTTTTCACATTCTCCCGTGCAACGCGGCTGCTAGTCCTCCTTTCATGCAAGATCTTATGATCCTAGGTCATGTCATAGCCACCAAATCCGGCTAAAAAGTGAACAATCGACAACTAAAACTTGAATTGTACTACTTCTTACTGGCTATTACTTCAACTTAGGAGCTTCTTCTGTGTTCTACTATCGTGCTTTTAGTGTTTCCGCATACCGCAGCACGCGACATAGCTTTGCAGGCAACATATGTAACCGTCTCAGAGAGAAAAGCGGCCAATGTGAAGAACTGGCTTTAAGTCGATTCGATAAAAAATGACGAAAACGGATGGATTTCTCAGGTTTTTACTGCATATGAACACTTTTCACATTCTCCCGTGCAACTCGGCTGCTAGCCCTCCTTTCATGCAAAATCTTAAGGTCCTAGGTCATGTCCAAGCCACAAAAACCGGCTAAAAAGTAAATAATCGACAACTAAAACTTGAATTGTACTACTTCTTACTGGCTATTACTTCAACTTAGAAGCTTCTTCTGTGTAGATCTATGGTGCTTTTAGTGTTTCCGCATACCGCAGCAGGCAAAATAGCTTTGCAGCCGATAAGTGTAACCGTTTCAGAGAGAAGAGCGATCTGGCTTTAAGTCGATTCGATATCAAATGACAAGAACGGACGGATTTCTCAGGTTTTTACTACATATGAACACTTTTCACATTCTCCCATGCAACGCGGCTGATAGTCCTCCTTCCATGCAAAATCTTAAGGTCCTAGGTCATGTCCAAGCCACCAAAGCCGGCTAAAAAGTGAATAATCGACAACTAAAACTTGAATTGTACTACGTCTTACTGGCTATTACTTCAACGTAGGAGCTTCTTCTGTGTTCTTCTATGGTGCTTTTAGTGTCTCCGCATACCGCAGCACGCGACATAGCTTTGCAGACGATAAATGTAACCGTTTCAGAGAGAAGAACGGCCAATGTGACGATCTGGCTTTAAGTCGATTCAATAACAAATGACGAAAAAGGACGGATTTCTCAGGTTTTTACTACATATGAACACTTTTCACATTCTCCCGTGCAACGCGGCTGCAAGTCCTCCTTTCATGGAAAATCTTAACGTCCTAGGTCATGTCCAAGCCACCAAAGAAGGCTAAAAAGTGAATAATCGACAACTAAAACTTGAATTGTACTACTTCTTACTGGCTATTGCATCAACTTAGAAGCTTCTTCTGTGTTCTACTATGGTGCTTTTAGTGTTTCCGCATAACGAAGCACACGACATAGCTTTGCAGACGATAAATGTAACCGTCTTAGAGAGAAAAGCGGCCTATGTGACGATCTGGCTTTAAGTCGATTCGATAACAAATGACGAAAACGTACGGATTTCTCAGGTTTTTACTACATATGAACACTTTTCACATTCTCCCATGCAACGCGGCTGCTAGTCCTCCTTTCATGCAAAATCTTAAGGTCCTAGGGCATGTTCAAGCCAACAAAGGCGGCTAAAAAGTGAATAATTTACAACTAAAACTTCAATTGTACTACTTCTTACTGGCTATTACTTCAACATAGAAGCTTCTTCTGTGTTCTACTATGGTGCTTTTAGTGTTTCCGCATACCGCAGCACGCGACATAGCTTTGTAGACGATAAATGTACCATTTCAGAGAGAAGAGCGGCCAATGTGACGATCTGGCTTTAAGTCGATTCGATAACAAATGATGAAAACGGCCGGATTTCTCAGGTTTGTACTACATATGAACACTTTTCACATTCTCCCGTGCAACGCGGCTGCTAGTCCTCCTTTCATGCAAGATCTTATGATCCTAGGTCATGTCATAGCCACCAAAGCCAGCTAAAAAGTGAACAATCGACAACTAAAACTTGAATTGTACTACTTCTTACTGGCGTTTACTTCAACTTAGAAGCTTCTTCTGTGTTCTACTATCGTGCTTTTAGTGTCTCCGCATACCGCAGCACGCGACATAGCTTTGCAGACGATAAATGTGACCATCTCAGAGAGAAAAGCGGCCAATGTGACGATCTGGTTTTAAGTCGATTCGATAAAAAATGACGAAAACGGATGGATTTCTCAGGTTTTTACTGCATATGAACACTTTTCACATTCTCCCGTGCAACTCGGCTGCTAGTCCTCCTTTCATGCAAAATCTTAAGGTCCTAGGTCATGTCATAGCCACCAAAGCCGGCTAATAAGTGAACAATCGACAACTAAAACTTGAATTGTACTACTTCTTACTGGCTATTACTTCAACTTAGGAGCTTCTTCTGTGTTCTACTATCGTGCTTTTAGTGTTTCCGCATACCGCAGCACGCGACATAGCTTTGCAGACAACAAATGTAACCGTCTCAGAGAGAAAAGCGGCCAATGTGAAGATCTGGCTTTAAGTCGATTCGATAAAAAATGACGAAAACGGACGGATTTCTCAGGTTTTTACTGCATATGAACACTTTTCACATTCTCCCGTGCAACTCGGCTGCTAGTCCTCCTTTCATGCAAAATCTTAAGGTCCTAGGTCATGTACAAGCCACCAAAGCCGGCTAAAAAGTAAATAATCGACAACTAAAACTTGAATTGTACTACTTCTTACTGGCTATTACTTCAACTTAGAAGCTTCTTCTGTGTTGTTCTATGGTGCTTTTAGTGTTTCCGCATACCGCAGCACGCAAAATAGCTTTGCAGCCGATAAGTGTAACCGTTTCAGAGAGAAGAGCGATCTGGCTTTAAGTCGATTCGATATCAAATGACGAAAACGGACGGATTTCTCAGGTTTTTACTACATATGAACACTTTTCACATTCTCCCATGCATCGCGGCTGATAGTCCTCCTTCCATGCAAAATCTTAAGGTCCTAGGTCATGTCCAAGCCACCAAAGCCGGCTAAAAAGTGAATAATCGACAACTAAAACTTGAATTGTACTACGTCTTACTGGCTATTACTTCAACGTAGGAGCTTCTTCTGTGTTCTTCTATGGTGCTTTTAGTGTCTCCGCATACCGCAGCACGCGACATAGCTTTGCAGACGATAAATGTAACCGTTTCAGAGAGAAGAACGGCCAATGTGACGATCTGGCTTTAAGTCGATTCGATAACAAATGACGAAAACGGACGGATTTCTCAGGTTTTTACTACATATGAACACTTTTCACATTCTCCCGTGCAACGCGGCTGCAAGTCCTCCTTTCATGGAAAATCTTAAGGGCCTAGGTCATGTCCAAGCTACCAAAGAAGGCTAAAAAGTGAATAATCGACAACTAAAACTTGAATTGTACTACTTCTTACTGGCTATTACTTCAACATAGAAGCTTCTTCTGTGTTCTACTATGGTGCTTTTAGTGTTTCCGCATAACGAAGCACACGACATGGCTTTGCAGACGATAAATGTAACCGTCTTAGAGAGAAAAGCGGCCTATGAGACGATCTGGCTTTAAGTCGATTCGATAACAAATGACGAAAACGTACGGATTTCTCAGGTTTTTACTACATATGAACACTTTTCACATTCTCCCATGCAACGCGGCTGCTAGTCCTCCTTTCATGCAAAATCTTAAGGTCCTAGGGCATGTTCAAGCCAACAAAGGCGGCTAAAAAGTGAATAATTTCCAACTAAAACTTCAATTGTACTACTTCTTACTGGCTATTACTTCAACATAGAAGCTTCTTCTGTGTTCTACTATGGTGCTTTTAGTGTTTCCGCATACCGCAGCACGCGACATAGCTTTGTAGACGATAAATGTACCATTTCAGAGAGAAGAGCGGCCAATGTGACGATCTGGCTTTAAGTCGATTCGATAACAAATGATGAAAACGGCCGGATTTCTCAGGTTTGTACTACATATGAACACTTTTCACATTCTCCCGTGCAACGCGGCTGCTAGTCCTCCTTTCATGCAAGATCTTATGATCCTAGGTCATGTCATAGCCACCAAAGCCAGCTAAAAAGTGAACAATCGACAACTAAAACTTGAATTGTACTACTTCTTACTGGCGTTTACTTCAACTTAGAAGCTTCTTCTGTGTTCTACTATCGTGCTTTTAGTGTCTCCGCATACCGCAGCACGCGACATAGCTTTGCAGACGATAAATGTGACCATCTCAGAGAGAAAAGCGGCCAATGTGACGATCTGGTTTTAAGTCGATTCGATAAAAAATGACGAAAACGGACGGATTTCTCAGGTTTTTACTGCATATGAACACTTTTCACATTCTCCCGTGCAACTCGGCTGCTAGTCCTCCTTTCATGCAAAATCTTAAGGTCCTAGGTCATGTCATAGCCACCAAAGCCGGCTAATAAGTGAACAATCGACAACTAAAACTTGAATTGTACTACTTCTTACTGGCTTTTACTTCAACTTAGAAGCTTCTTCTGTGTTCTACTATGGTGCTTTTAGTGTCTCCGCATACTGCAGTTCGCGACATAGCTTTGCAGACGATTAATGTAACCGTCTCAGAGAGAAGAGCGGCCAATGTGACGATCTGGCTTTAAGGCGATTAGATAACAAATGACGAAAATGGACGGATTTCTCAGGTTTTTACTACATATGAACACATTTCACATTCTCCCGTGCAACGCGGTTGCTATTCCTCCTCTCATGGAAAATCTTAAGGTCCTAGGTCATGTCATAGCCACCAAAGCCGGCTAATAAGTGAACAATCGACAACTAAAACTTGAATTGTACTACTTCATACTGGCTATTACTTCAACTTAGGAGCTTCTTCTGTGTTCTACTATCGTGCTTTTAGTGTCTCCGCATACCGAAGCACGCGACATAGCTTTGCAGACAACAAATGTAACCGTCTCAGAGAGAAAAGCGCCAATGTGACGATCTGGCTTTAAGTCGATTCGATAACAAATGACGAAAACGGACGGATTTCTCAGGTTTTTACTACATATGAACACATTTCACATTCTCCCGTGCAACGCGGCTGCAAGTACTCCTTTCATGCAAAATCTTAAGGTCCTAGGTCATGTCCAAGCCACCATAGAAGGCTAAAAAGTGAATAATCGACAACTAAAACTTGAATTGTACTACTTCTTACTGGCGTTTACTTCAACTTAGAAGCTTCTTCTGTGTTCTACTATCGTGCTTTTAGTGTCTCCGCATACCGCAGCACGCGACATAGCTTTGCAGACGATAAATGTGACCATCTCAGAGAGAAAAGCGGCCAATGTGACGATCTGGTTTTAAGTCGATTCGATAAAAAATGACGAAAACGGACGGATTTCTCAGGTTTTTACTGCATATGAACACTTTTCACATTCTCCCGTGCAACTCGGCTGCTAGTCCTCCTTTCATGCAAAATCTTAAGGTCCTAGGTCATGTCATAGCCACCAAAGCCGGCTAATAAGTGAACAATCGACAACTAAAACTTGAATTGTACTACTTCTTACTGGCTTTTACTTCAACTTAGAAGCTTCTTCTGTGTTCTACTATGGTGCTTTTAGTGTCTCCGCATACTGCAGTTCGCGACATAGCTTTGCAGACGATTAATGTAACCGTCTCAGAGAGAAGAGCGGCCAATGTGAGGATCTGTCTTTAAGTCGATTCGATAACAAATGACGAAAACGGGCGGATTTCTCAGGTTTTTACTACATATGAACACTCTTCACATTCTCCCGTGCAACACGGCTGCTAGTCCTCCTTTGATGCAAAATCTTAAGGTCCTAGGTCATGTCCAAGCCACCAAAGCCAGCTAAAAAGTGAACAATCGACAACTAAAACTTGAATTGTACTACTTCTTACTGGCGTTTACTTCAACTTAGAAGCTTCTTCTGTGTTCTACTATCGTGCTTTTAGTGTCTCCGCATACCGCAGCACGCGACATAGCTTTGCAGACGATAAATGTGACCATCTCAGAGAGAAAAGCGGCCAATGTGACGATCTGGTTTTACGTCGATTCGATAAAAAATGACGAAAACGGACGGATTTCTCAGGTTTTTTTTGCATATGAACACTTTTCACATTCTCGCGGGCAACGCGGCTTCTACTCCTCCTTTCATGCAAAGTCTTAAGGTCCTAGGTCATGTCCAAGCCACCAAAGACGGCTAAAAAGTGAATAATCGATAACTAAAACTTGAATTGTACTACGTCTTACTGGCTATTACTTCAACGTAGAAGCTTCTTCTGTGTTCTTCTATCGTGCTTTTAGTGTCTCCGCATTCCGCAGCACGCGACATAGCTTTGCAGACGATAAATGTAACCGTTTCAGAGAGAAGAACGGCCAATGTGACGATCTGGCTTTAAGTCGATTCGATAACAAATGACGAAAACGGACGGATTTCTCAGGTTTTTACTACATATGAACACTTTTCACATTCTCCCGTGCAACGCGGCTGCAAGTCCTCCTTTCATGGAAAATCTTAAGGTCCTAGGTCATGTCCAAGCCACCAAAGAAGGCTAAAAAGTGAATAATCGACAACTAAAACTTGAATTGTACTACTTCTTACTGGCTATTACTTCAACATAGAAGCTTCTTCTGTGTTCTACTATGGTGCTTTTAGTGTTTCCGCATACCGCAGCACGCGACATAGCTTTGCAGACAACAAATGTAACCGTCTCAGAGAGAAAAGCGGCCAATGTGACGATCTGGCTTTAAGTCCATTCGATAACAAATGACGAAAACGGACGGATTTCACAGGTTTTTACTACATATGAACACTTTTCACATTCTCCCATGCAACGCGGCTGCTAGACCTCCTTTCATGCAAAATCTTAAGGTCCTAGGGCATGTCCAAGCCAACAAAGGCTGCTAAAAAGTGAATAATTGACAACTAAAACATCAATTGTACTACATCTTACTGGATATTACTTCAACATAGAAGCTTCTTCAGTGTTCTACTATGGTGCTTTTAGTGTTTCCGCATACCGCAGCACGCGACAAAGCTTTGTAGACGATAAATGTACCATTTCAGAGAGAAGAGCGGCCAATGTGACGATCTGGCTTTAAGTCGATTCGATAACAAATGATGAAAACGGACGGATTTCTCAGGTTTGTACTACATATGAACACTTTTCACATTCTCCCGTGCAACGCGGCTGCTAGTCCTCTTTCATGCAAAATCTTATGATCCTAGGTCATGTCATAGCCACCAAAGCCGGCTAAAAAGTGAACAATCGACAACTAAAACTTGAATTGTACTACTTCTTACTGGCTTTTACTTCAACTTAGAAGCTTCTTCTGTGTTCTACTATGGTGCTTTTAGTGTCTCCGCATACTGCAGTTCGCGACATAGCTTTGCAGACGATTAATGTAACCGTCTCAGAGAGAAGAGCGGCCAATGTGACGATCTGGCTTTAAGGCGATTAGATAACAAATGACGAAAATGGACGGATTTCTCAGGTTTTTACTACATATGAACACATTTCACATTCTCCCGTGCAACGCGGTTGCTATTCCTCCTCTCATGGAAAATCTTAAGGTCCTAGGTCATGTCATAGCCACCAAAGCCGGCTAATAAGTGAACAATCGACAACTAAAACTTGAATTGTACTACTTCATACTGGCTATTACTTCAACTTAGGAGCTTCTTCTGTGTTCTACTATCGTGCTTTTAGTGTCTCCGCATACCGAAGCACGCGACATAGCTTTGCAGACAACAAATGTAACCGTCTCAGAGAGAAAAGCGCCAATGTGACGATCTGGCTTTAAGTCGATTCGATAACAAATGACGAAAACGGACGGATTTCTCAGGTTTTTACTACATATGAACACATTTCACATTCTCCCGTGCAACGCGGCTGCAAGTACTCCTTTCATGCAAAATCTTAAGGTCCTAGGTCATGTCCAAGCCACCATAGAAGGCTAAAAAGTGAATAATCGACAACTAAAACTTGAATAGTACTACTTATTACTGGCTATTACTTCAACTTAGAAGCTTCTTCTGTGTTCTACTATGGTGCTTTTAGTGTCTCCGCATACCGCAGCACGCGACATAGCTTTGCAGACAACAAATGTAACCGTCTCAGAGAGAAAAGGGGGCCAATGTGAGGATCTGGCTTTAAGTCGATTCGATAACAAATGACGAAAACGGGCGGATTTCTCAGGTTTTTACTACATATGAACACTCTTCACATTCTCCCGTGCAACGCGGCTGCTAGTCCTCCTTTCATGCTAAATCGTAAGGTCCCACGTCATGTCCAAGCCACCAAAGCCGGCTAAAAAGTGAATAATCGACAACTAAAACTTGAATTGTACTACTTCTTACTGGCTATTACTTCAACATAGAAGCTTCTTCTGTGTTCTACTATGGTGCTTTTAGTGTTTCCGCATACCGCAGCACGCGACACAGCTTTGTAGACAATAAATGTACCATTTCAGAGAGAAGAGCGGCCAATGTGACGATCTGGCTTTAAGTCGATTCGATAACAAATGACGAAAACGGAAGGATTTATCAGGTTTTTACTACATATGAACACTTTTCACATTCTCCCATGCAACGCGGCTGCTAGTCCTCCTTTCATGCTAAATCTTAAGGTCCTAGGGCATGTTCAAGCCAACAAAGGCGGCTAAAAAGTGAATAATTGTTAACTAAAACTTCTATTGTACTACTTCTTACTGGCTATTACTTCAACATAGAAGCTTCTTCTGTGTTCTACTATGGTGCTTTTAGTGTTTCCGCATACCGCAGCACGCGACATAGCTTTGTAGACGATAAATGTACCATTTCAGACAGAAGAGCGGCCAATGTGACGATCTGGCTTTAAGTCGATTCGATAACAAATGATGAAAACGGACGGATTTCTCAGGTTTGTACTACATATGAACACTTTTCACATTCTCCCGTGCAACGCGGCTGCTAGTCCTCCTTTCATGCAAAATCTTATGATCCTAGGTCATGTCATAGCCACCAAAGCCGGCTAAAAAGTGAACAATCGACAACTAAAACTTGAATTGTACTACTTCTTACTGGCTTTTACTTCAACTTAGAAGCTCCTTCAGTGTTCTACTATGGTGCTTTTAGTGTTTCCGCATACCGCAGCACTCGACATAGCTTTGAAGACGATAAATGTACCATTTCAGAGAGAAGAGCGGCCAATGTGACGATCTGGCTTTAAGTCGATTCGATAACAAATGATGAAAACGGCCGGATTTCTCAGGTTTGTACTACATATGAACACTTTTCACATTCTCCCGTGCAACGCGGCTGCTAGTCCTCCTTTCATGCAAAATCTTAAGGTTCCACCTCATGTCCAAGCCACCAAAGCCGGCTAAAAAGTGAATAATCAATAACTAAAACTTGAATTGTACTACTTCTTACTGGCTATTACTTCAACTTAGAAGCATCTTCTGGGTTCTTCAATGGTGCTTTTAGTGTCTGCGCATACCGCAGCACGCGACATAGCTTTGCAGACGATAAATGTGACCGTCTCAGAGAGAAAAGCGGCCAATGTGACGATCTGGCTTTAAGTCGATTCGATAACAAATGACGAAAACGGACGGATTTCTCAGGTTTTTACTACATATGAACACATTTCACATTCTCCCGTGCAACGCGGCTGCAAGTACTCCTTTCATGCAAAATCTTAAGGTCCTAGGTCATGTCCAAGCCACCAAAGCCGGCTAAAAAGGGAATAATCGACAACTAAAACTTGAATAGTACTACTTATTACTGCCTATTACTTCAACTTAGAAGGTTCTTCTGTGTTCTACTATGGTGCTTTTAGTGTCTCCGCATACCACAGCACACGACATAGCTTTGCAGACAACAATTGTAACCGTCTCAGAGAGAAAAGGGGGCCAATGTGAGGATCTGGCTTTAAGTCGATTCGATAACAAATGACGAAAACGGGCGGATTTCTCAGGTTTTTACTACATATGAACACTTTTCACATTCTCCCATGCAACGCGGCTGCTAGTCCTCCTTTGATGCAAAATCTTAAGGTTCCACCTCATGTCCAAGCCACCAAAGCCGGCTAAAAAGTGAATAATCGACAACTAAAACTTGAATAGTACTACTTCTTACTGGCTATTACTTCAACTTAGAAGCTTCTTCTGTGTTCTACTATGGTGCTTTTAGTGTCTCCGCATACCGCAGCAAACGACATAGCTCTGCAGGCGATAAATGTAACCGTCTCAGAGAGAAAAGCGGCCAATGTGACGATCTGGCTTTAAGTCGATTCGATAACAAATGACGAAGACGGACGGATTTCTCAGGTTTTCACTACATATGAACACTTTTCACATTCTCCCATGCAACGTGGCTGCTAGTCCTCATTTCAGGCAAAATCTTAAGGTAATAGGTCATGTCCAAGCCACCAAAGCCGGCTAAAAAGTGAATAATCGACAACCAAAACTTCAATTGTACTACTTCGTACTGGCTGTTACTTCAACATAAAAGCTTCTTCTGTGTTCCACTATGGTGCTTTTAGTGTTTCCGCAAACCGGAGCACGCGACATAGCTTTGCAGACAGTATATGTAACCTTCTCAGAGAGAAAAGCGGCCTATGTGACGATCTGGCTTTAAGTCGATTCGATAACAAAAGACGAAAACGGACGGATTTCTCAGGTTTTTACTACATATGAACCTTTTTCACATTCTCCCATGCAACGCGGCTGCTAGTCCTCCTATCATGCAAAATCTTAAGGTCCTAGGTCATGTCCAAGCCACCAAAGCCGGCTAAAATGTGAATAATCGACAACTAAAACTTGAATTGTACTAATTCTTACTGGCTATTACTTCAACTTAGAAGCTTCTTCTGTGTTCTAATATGGTGCTTTTAGTGTCTCCGCACACCGCAGCACGCGACGTAGTTTTGCAGACGATAAATGTAACCGTCTCAGAGAGAAAAGCGGCCAATGTGACGATCTGGCTTTAAGTCGATTCGATAACAAATGACGAAAACGGACGCATTTCTCAGGTTTTTACTACATATGAACACTTTTCACATTCTCCCATGCAACGTGGCTGCTAGTCCTCAATTCATGCAAAATCTTAAGGTCCAAGGTCATGTCCAAGCCACCAAAGCCGGCTAAAGAGTGAATAATCGACAACTAAAACTTGAATAGTACTACTTATTACCTGCTATTACTTCAACTTAGAAGCTTCATCTGTGTTCTACTATGGTGCCTTTAGTGTCTCCGCATACCGCAGCACGCGACATAGCTTTGCAGACGATAAATGTGACCGTCTCAGAGAGAAAAGCGGCTAATGTGACGATCTGGCTTTAAGTCGATTCGAAAACAAATGACGAAAACGGATAGATTTCTTATGTTTTTACTACATATGAACACTTTTCACATTCTCCCGTGCAACGCGGCTGCTAGTCCTCCTTTGATGCAAAATCTTAAGGTTCCACCTCATGTCCGAGCCACCAAAGCCGGCTAAAAAGTGAATAATCGACAACTAAAACTTGAATAGTACTACTTCTTACTGGCTATTACTTCAACTTAGAAGCTTCTTCTGTGTTCTACTATGGTGCTTTTAGTGTCTCCGCATACCGCAGCACGCGACATAGCTTTGCAGGCGATAATTGTAACCGTCTCAGAGAGAAAAGCGGCCAATGTGACGATCTGGCTTTAAGTCGATTCGATAACAAATGACGAAGACGGACGGGTTTCTCAGGTTTTTACTACATATGAACACTTTTCACATTCTCCCATGCAACGTGGCTGCTAGTCCTCAATTCATGCAAAATCTTAAGGTCCTAGGTCATGTCCAAGCCACCAAAGCCGGCTAAAAAGTGAATAATCGACAACCAAAACTTCAATTGTACTACTTCTTACTGGCTGTTACTTCAACATAAAAGCTTCTTCTGTGTTCTACTATGGTGCTTTTAGTGTTTCCGCATACCGCAGCACGCGACATAGCTTTGCAGGCGATAATTGTAACCGTCTCAGAGAGAAGAGCGACCATGTGACGATCTGGCTTTAAGTCGATTCAATAACAAAGACGAAACCGGACGGATTTCTCAGGTTTTTACTACATATGAACACTTTTCACATTCTCCCAAGCAACGCGGCTGCTAGTCTTCCTTTCATGCAAAATCTTAATGTCGTAGGTCATGTCCAAACCACCAAAGCCGGCTAAAAAGTGAATAATCGAAAACTAAAACTTGAATTGTACTACTTCTTACTGGCTATTACTTCAACTTAGAAGCTTCTCCTGTGTTCTACTATGGTGCTTTTAGTGTCTCCGTATACCGCAGCACGTGACATAGCGTTAAAGATGATAAATGTAACCGTCTCAGAGAGAATAGCGGCCAATGTGACGATCTGGCTTTAAGTCGATTCGATAACAAATGACGAAAACGGACGCATTTCTCAGGTTTTTACTACATATGAACACTTTTCACATTCTCCCGTGCAACGCGGCTTCCAGTCCTCCTTTCATGCATACTCTTAACGTCCTAGGTGATGTCCAAGCCACCAAAGCCGTCTAAAAAGTGAATAATCGACAACTAAAAACTTGAATTGTACTACTTCTTACTGGCTATTACTTCAACTTAGAAGCATCTTCTGTGTTCTTCTATGGTGCTTTTAGTGTCTCCGCATACCGCAGCACGCGACATAGCTTTGCAGACAATAAATGTAACCTTCTCAGAGTGAAAGGCGGCCAATGTAACGATCTGGCTTTGAGTCGATTCGATAACAAATGACGAAAACGGACGGATTTCTCAGGTTTTTACTACATATGAACACCTTTCATATTCTCCCATGCACCGTGGCTGCTAGTCCTCATTTCAGGCAAAATCATAAGGTCCTAGGTCATGTCCAAGCCACCAAAGCCGGCTAAAAAGTAAATAATCGGCAACCAAAACTTCAATTGTACTACTTCTTACTGGCTGTTACGTCAACATAGAAGCTTCTTCTGTGTTCTACTATGGTGCTTTTAGTGTTTCCGCATACCGCAGCACGCGACATAGCTTTGTAGACGATAAATGTAACCGTTTCAGAGAGAAGAGCGGCCAATATGAAGATCTGGCTTTAAGTCGATTCGATAACTAATGACGAAAAAGGACGGATGTCTCAGGTTTTTACTACATATGAACACATTTCACATTCTCCCGTGCAACGCGGCTGAAACTACTCCTTTCATGCAAATTTTTAATGTCCTAGGTCATGTCCAAACCACCAAATCCGGCTAAAATGTGAATAATAGACAACTAAAACTTGAATTGTACTGCTTCTTACTGGCTATTACTTCAACTTAGAAGCTTCTTCTGTGTTCTACTATGGCGCTTTTAGTATCTCCGCATACCGCAGCACGCGACATAGCTTTGCAGACAGTATATGTAACCTTCTCAGAGAGAAAAGCGGCCAATGTGACGATCTGGCTTTAAGTCGATTCGATAACAAATGACGAAAATGGACGGATTTCTCAGGTTTTTACAACATATGAACACTTTTCACATTTTCCCGTGCAACGCGGCTGCTATTCCTCCTTTCATGCAAAATCTTAAGGTCCTAGGTCATGTCCAAGCCACCAAAGCCGGCTAAAAAGTGAATAATCGACAACTAAAACTTGAATTGTACTAATTCTTACTGGCTATTACTTCAACTTAGAAGCTTCTTCTGTGTTCTACTATGGTGCTTTTAGTGTCTCCGCACACCGCAGCACGCGACGTAGCTTTGCAGACGATAAATGTAACCGTCTCAGAGAGAAAAGCGGCCAATGTGACGATCTGGCTTTAAGTCGATTCGATAACAAATGACGAAAACGGACGGATTTCTCAGGTTTTTACTACATATGAACCTTTTTCACATTCTCCCATGCAACGCGGCTGCTAGTCCTCCTTTCATGCAAAATCTTAAGGTCCTAGGTCATGTCCAAGCCACCAAAGCCGGCTAAAATGTGAATAATCGACAACTAAAACTTGAATTGTACTATTTCTTACTGGCTATTACTTCAACTTAGAAGCTTCTTCTGTGTACTCTACTATGGTGCTTTTAGTGTCTCCGCATTCCGCAGCACGCGACATAGCTTTGCAGACAACAAATGTAACCGTCTCAGAGAGAAAAGGGGGCCAATGTGAGGATCTCACTTTAAGTCGATTCGATTACAAATGACGAAAACGGGCGGATATCTCATGTTTTTACTACATATGAACACTCTTCACATTCTCCCGTGCAACGCGGCTGCTAGTCCTCCTTTCATGCAAAATCTTAAGGTCCTAGGTCATGTCCAAGCCACCAAAGCCGGCTAAGGAGTGAATAATCGACAACTAAAACTTGAATTGTACTACTTCTTACTGGCTATTACTTCAACTAAGAAGCTTCATCTGTGTTCTACTATGGTGCCTTTAGTGTCTCCGCATACCGCAGCACGCGACATAGCTTTGCAGACGATAAATGTAACCGTTTCAGAGAGAAAAGCGGCCAATGTGACGATCTGGCTTTAAGTCGATTCGATAACAAATGACGAAAACGGACGGATTTCTCAGGTTTTCACTACATATGAACACTTTTCACATTCTCCCATGCAACGCGGCTGCTAGTCCTCCTTTCATGCAAAATCTTAAGGTCCTAGGGCATGTTCAAGCCAACAAAGGCGGCTAAAAAGTGAATAATTGACAACTCAAAACTTCAATTGTACTACTTCTTACTGGCTATTACTTCAACTTAGAAGCTTCTTCTGTTTTCTCCTATGGTGCTTTTAGTGTTTCCGCATACCGCAGCACGCGACATAGCTTTGTAGACCATAAATCTACAATTTCAGAGAGAAGAGCGGCCAATGTGACGATCTGGCTTTAAGTCGATTCGATAACAAATGATGAAAACGTACGGATTTCTCAGGTTTGTACTACATATGAACACTTTTCACATTCTCCCGTGCAACGCGGCTGCTAGTCCTCCTTTCATGCAAAATCTTATGATCCTAGGTCATGTCATAGCCACCAAAGCCGTCTAAAAAGTGAACAATCGACAACTAAAACTTGAATTGTACTACTTCTTACTGGCTTTTACTTAAACTTAGAAGCTTCTTCTGTGTTCTACTATCGTGCTTTTAGTGTCTCCGCATACCGCAGCACGCGACATAGCTTTGCAGACGATAAATGTGACCGTCTCAGAGAGAAAAGCGGCCAATGTGACGATCTGGCTTTAATTCGATTCGATAACAAATGACGAAAACGGACGGATTTCTCAGGTTTTTACTACATATGAACACTTTTCACATTCTCCCGTGCAACGCGGCTGCTAGTCCTCCTTTCATGCAAAATCTTAAGGTTCCACCTCATGTCCAAGCCACCAAAGCCGGCTAAAAAGTGAATAATCAATAACTAAAACTTGAATTGTACTACTTCTTACTGACTATTACTTCAACTTCGAAGCTTCTTCTGTGTTCTACTATGGTGCTTTTAGTGTCTCCGCATACCGCAGCACGCGACATAGCGTTAAAGACGATAAATGTAACCGTCTCAGAGAGAAAAGCGGCCAATGTGACGATTATTCTTTAAGTCGATTCGATAACAAATGATGAAAATGGACGCATTTCTCAGGTTTTTACCACATATGAACACTTTTCACATTCTCCCGTTCAACGCGGCTGCCAGTCCTCCTTTCATGCATAATCTTAACGTCCTAGGTGATGTCCAAGCCACCAAAGCCGGCTAAAAAGTGAATAATCGACAACTAAAACTTGAATTGTACTATTTCTTACTGGCTATTACTTCAACTTAGAAGCATCTTCTGTGTTCTTCTATGGTGCTTTTAGTGTCTCCGCATACCGCAGCACGTGACATAGCTTTGCAGACGATAAATGTGACCGTCTCAGAGAGAAAAGCGGCCAATGTGACGATCTGGCTTTAAGTCGATTCGATAACAAATGACGAAAACGGACAGATTTCTTATGTTTTTACTACATATGAACACTTTTCACATTCTCCCATGCAACGCGGCTGCTAGTCCTCCTTTGATGCAAAATCTTAAGGTTCCACCTCATGTCCAAGCCACCAAAGCCGGCTAAAAAGTGAATAATCGACAACTAAAACTTGAATAGTACTACTTCTTACTGGCTATTACTTCAACTTGGAACCTTCTTCTGTGTTCTACTATGGTGCTTTTAGTGTCTCCGCATACCGCAGCACGCGACATAGCTTTGCAGGCGATAAATGTAACCGTCTCAGAGAGAAAAGCGGCCAATGTGACGATCTGGCTTTAAGTCGATTCGATAACAAATGACGAAAACGGACGGATTTCTCAGGTTTTTACTACATATGAACACTTTTCACATTCTCACATGCAACGTGGCTGCTAGTCCTCCTTTCATGCAAAATCTTAAGGTCCTAGGTCATGTCCAAGCCACCAAAGCCGGCTAAAAAGTGAATAATCGACATCCAAAACTTTATTTGTACTACTTCTTACTGGCTGTTACTTCAACATAAAAGCTTCTTCTGTGTTCTACTATGGTGCTTTTAGTGTTTCCGCATACCGCAGCACGCGACATAGCTTTGTAGACGATAAATGTAACCGTTTCAGACAGAAGAGCGGCCAATGTGACGATCTGGCTTTAAGTCGATTCGATAACAAATGACGAAAACGGACGGATTTCTCAGGTTTTTACTACATATGATCCCTTTTCACATTCTGCCGTGCAAAGCGGTTGCTAGTCCTCCTTTCATGCAAAATCTTAAGGTCCTAGGTCATGTCCAAGCCACCAAAGCCAGATAAAAAGTGAATAATCGACAACTTAAACTTGAGTTGTACTACTTCTTACTGGCTATTACTTCAACTTAGAAGCTTCTTCTGTGTTCTACTATGGTGCTTTTAGTGTCTCCGCACACCGCAGCACGCGACATAGCTTTGCAGACGATAAATGTAACCTTCTCAGACAGAAAAGCGGCCAATGTGTCGATCTGGCTTTATGTCGATTCGATAACAAATGACGAAAACGGACGGATTTCTCAGGTTATTACTACATATGAACCCTTTTCACATTCTCCCATGCAACGCGGCTGTTATACCTCCTTTCATGCAAAATCTTAAGGTCCTAGGTCATGTCCAAGCCACCAAAGCCGGCTAAAAAGTGAATAATCGGCAACCAAAACTTCAATTGTACTACTTCTTACTGGCTGTTACGTCAACATAGAAGCTTCTTCTGTAATCTACTATGGTGCTTTTAGTGTTTCCGCATACCGCAGCACGCGACATAGCTTTGTAGACGATAAATGTAACCGTTTCAGAGAGAAGAGCGGCCAATGTGACGATCTGGCTTTAAGTCGATTCGATAACAAATGACGAAAACGGACGGATTTCTCAGGTTTTTACTACATATGAACACATATCACATTCTCCCGTGCAACGCGGCTGAAACTACTCCTTTCATGCAAATTCTTAATGTCCTAGGTCATGTCCAAACCACCAAATCCGGCTAAAATGTGAATAATAGACAACTAAAACTTGAATTGTACTGCTTCTTACTGGCTATTACTTCAACATAGAAGCTTCTTCTGTGTTCTACTATGGCGCTTTTAGTGTCTCCGCATACCGCAGCACGCGACATTGCTTTGCAGACAGTATATGTAACCTTCTCAGAGAGAAAAGCGGCCAATGTGACGATCTGGCATTAAGTCGATTCGATATCAAATGACGAAAACGGACGGATTTCTCAGGTTTTTACTACATATGAACACATTTCACATTTTCCCGTGCAACGCGGTTGCTATTCCTCCTTTCATGCAAAATCTTAAGGTCCTAGGTCATGTCCAAGCCACCAAAGCCGGCTAAAAAGTGAATAATCGACAACTAAAACTTGAAGAGAACTACTTCTTACTGGCTTTTACTTCAACTTAGAAGCATCTTCTGTGTTCTACTATCGTGCTTTTAGTGTCTCCGGATACCGCAGCACGCGACATAGCTTTGCAGACGATAAATGTAACAGTCTCAGAGAGAAGAGCGACCAAAGTGACGATCTGGCTTTAAGTCGATTCAATAACAAAGACGAAACCGGACGGATTTCTCAGGTTTTTACTACATATGAACACTTTTCACATTCTCCCAAGCAACGCGGCTTCTAGTCTTCCTTTCATGCAAAATCTTAAGGACCTAGGTCATGTCCAAGCCACCAAAGCCGGCTAAAAAGTGAATAATCAATACCTAAAACTTAAATTGTAATGCTTCTTACTGGCTATTACTTCAACTTAGAAGCATCTTCTGTGTTCTTCTATGGTGCTTTTAGTGTCTCCGCATACCGCAGCACGCGACATAGCTTTGCAGACAATAAATGTAACCTTCTCAGAGTGAAAGGCGGCCAATGTAACGATCTGGCTTTCAGTCGATTCGATAACAAATGACGAAAACGGACGGATTTCTCAGGTTTTTACTACATATGAACACCTTTCATATTCTCCCATGCAACGTGGCTGCTAGTCCTCATTTCAGGCAAAATCATAAGGTCCTACGTCATGTCCAAGCCACCAAAGTCGGCTAAAAAGTAAATAATCGGCAACCAAAACTTCAATTGTACTACTTCTTACTGGCTGTTACGTCAACATAGAAGCTTCTTCTGTGTTCTACTATGGTGCTTTTAGTGTTTCCGCATACCGCAGCACGCGACATAGCTTTGTAGACGATAAATGTAACCGTTTCAGAGAGAAGAGCGGCCAATATGAAGATCTGGCTTTAAGTCGATTCGATAACTAATGACGAAAAAGGACGGATTTCTCAGGTTTTTACTACATATGAACACTTTTCACATTTTCCCGTGCAACGCGGCTGCTATTCCTCCTTTCATGCAAAATCTTAAGGTCCTAGGTCATGTCCAAGCCACCAAAGCCGTCTAAAAAGTGAATAATCGACAACTAAAACTTGAATTGTACTAATTCTTACTGGCTATTACTTCAACTTAGAAGCTTCTTCTGTGTTCTACTATGGTGCTTTTAGTGTCTCCGCACACCGCAGCACGCGACGTAGCTTTGCAGACGATAAATGTAACCGTCTCAGAGAGAAAAGCGGCCAATGTGACGATCTGGCTTTAAGTCGATTCGATAACAAATGACGAAAACGGACGGATTTCTCAGGTTTTTACTACATATGAATCTTTTTCACGTTCTCCCATGCAACGCGGCTGCTAGTCCTCCTTTCATGCAAAATCTTAAGGTCCTAGGTCATGTCCAAGCCACCAAAGCCGGCTAAAATGTGAATAATCGACAACTAAAACTTGAATTGTACTATTTCTTACTGGCTATTACTTCAACTTAGAAGCTTCTTCTGTGTACTCTACTATGGTGCTTTTAGTGTTTCGGCATACCGCAGCACGCGAAATAGCTTTGTAGAGGATAAATGTAACCGTTTCAGAGAGAAGAGCGGCCAATGTGACGATCTATCTTTAAGTCGATTCGATAACAAATGACGAAAACGGACGCATTTCTAGGGTTTTTACTACATATGAACACTTTTCACATTCTCCCGTGCAACGCGGCTGCTAGTCCTCCTTTCATGCAAAATCTTAAGGTCCTAGGTCATGTCCAAGCCACCAAAGCCGGCTAAAGAGTGAATAATCGACAACTAAAACTTGAATAGTACTACTTATTACTGGCTATTACTTCATCTTAGAAGCTTCTTCTGTGTTCTACTATGGTGCTTTTAGTGTCTCCGCATACCGCAGCACGCGACATAGCTTTGCAGACAACAAATGTAACCGTCTCAGAGAGAAAAGGGGGCCAATGTGAGGATCTCACTTTAAGTCGATTCGATTACAAATGACGAAAACGGGCGGATATCTCAGGTTTTTACTACATATGAACACTCTTCACATTCTCCCGTGCAACGCGGCTGCTAGTCCTCCTTTCATGCAAAATCTTAAGGTCCTAGGTCATGTCCAAGCCACCAAAGCCGGCTAAGGAGTGAATAATCGACAACTAAAACTTGAATTGTACTACTTCTTACTGGCTATTACTTCAACTTAGAAGCTTCATCTGTGTTCTACTATGGTGCCTTTAGTGTCTCCGCATACCGCAGCACGCGACATAGCTTTGCAGACGATAAATGTAACCGTTTCAGAGAGAAAAGCGGCCAATGTGACGATCTGGCTTTAAGTCGATTCGATAACAAATGACGAAAACGGACGGATTTCTCAGGTTTTTACTACATATGAACACTTTTCACATTCTCCCATGCAACGCGGCTGCTAGTCCTCCTTTCATGCAAAATCTTAAGGTCCTAGGGCATGTTCAAGCCAACAAAGGCGGCTAAAAAGTGAATAATTGACAACTCAAAACTTCAATTGTACTACTTCTTACTGGCTATTACTTCAACTTAGAAGCTTCTTCTGTTTTCTCCTATGGTGCTTTTAGTGTTTCCGCATACCGCAGCACGCGACATAGCTTTGTAGACCATAAATCTACCATTTCAGAGAGAAGAGCGGCCAATGTGACGATCTGGCTTTAAGTCGATTCGATAACAAATGATGAAAACGGACGGATTTCTCAGGTTTGTACTACATATGAACACTTTTCACATTCTCCCGTGCAACGCGGCTGCTAGTCCTCCTTTCATGCAAAATCTTATGATCCTAGGTCATGTCATAGCCACCAAAGCCGTCTAAAAAGTGAACATTCGACAACTAAAACTTGAATTGTACTACTTCTTACTGGCTTTTACTTCAACTTAGAAGCTTCTTCTGTGTTCTACTATCGTGCTTTTAGTGTCTCCGCATACCGCAGCACGCGACATAGCTTTGCAGACGATAAATGTGACCGTCTCAGAGAGAAAAGCGGCCAATGTGACGATCTGGCTTTAAGTCGATTCGATAACAAATGACGAAAACGGACAGATTTCTTATGTTTTTACTACATATGAACACTTTTCACATTCTCCCGTGCAACGCGGCTGCTAGTCCTCCTTTGATGCAAAATCTTAAGGTTCCACCTCATGTCCAAGCCACCAAAGCCGGCTAAAAAGTGAATAATCGACAACTAAAACTTGAATAGTACTACTTCTTACTGGCTATTACTTCAACTTAGAACCTTCTTCTGTGTTCTACTATGGTGCTTTTAGTGTCTCCGCATACCGCAGCACGCGACATAGCTTTGCAGGCGATAAATGTAACCGTCTCAGAGAGAAAAGCGGCCAATGTGACGATCTGGCTTTAAGTCGATTCGATAACAAATGACGAAAACGGACGGATTTCTCAGGTTTTTACTACATATGAACACTTTTCACATTCTCACATGCAACGTGGCTGCTAGTCCTCCTTTCATGCAAAATCTTAAGGTCCTAGGTCATGTCCAAGCCACCAAAGCCGGCTAAAAAGTGAATAATCGACATCCAAAACTTCATTTGTACTACTTCTTACTGGCTGTTACTTCAACATAAAAGCTTCTTCTGTGTTCTACTATGGTGCTTTTAGTGTTTCCGCATACCGCAGCACGCGACATAGCTTTGTAGACGATAAATGTAACCGTTTCAGACAGAAGAGCGGCCAATGTGACGATCTGGCTTTAAGTCGATTCGATAACAAATGACGAAAACGGACGGATTTCTCAGGTTTTTACTACATATGATCCCTTTTCACATTCTGCCGTGCAAAGCGGTTGCTAGTCCTCCTTTCATGCAAAATCTTAAGGTCCTAGGTCATGTCCAAGCCACCAAAGCCAGATAAAAAGTGAATAATCGACAACTAAAACTTGAGTTATACTACTTCTTACTGGCTATTACTTCAACTTATAAGCTTCTTCTGTGTTCTACTATGGTGCTTTTAGTGTCTCCGCACACCGCAGCACGCGACATAGCTTTGCAGACGATAAATGTAACCTTCTCAGACAGAAAAGCGGGCAATGTGTCGATCTGGCTTTATGTCGATTCGATAACAAATGACGAAAACGGACGGATTTCTCAGGTTATTACTACATATGAACCCTTTTCACATTCTCCCATGCAACGCGGCTGTTAGACCTCCTTTCATGCAAAATCTTAAGGTCCTAGGTCATGTCCAAGCCACCAAAGCCGGCTAAAAAGTGAATAATCGACAACTAAAACTTGAATTGTACTACTTCTTACTGGCTATTACTTCAACTTAGAAGCATCTTCTAAGATCTTCTATGGTGCTTTTAGTGTCTCCGCATACCGCAGCACGCGACATAGCTTTGCAGACAATAAATGTAACCTTCTCAGAGTGAAAGGCGGCCAATGTGACGATCTGGCTTTGAGTCGATTCGATAACAAATGACGAAAACGGACGGATTTCTCAGGTTTTTACTACATATGAACACTTTTCATATTCTCCCATGCAACGTGGCTGCTAGTCCTCCTTTCATGCAAAATCGTAAGGTCCTAGGTCATGTCCAAGCCAGCAAAGCCGGCTAAAAAGTGAATAATCGGCAACCAAAACTTCAATTGTACTACTTCTTACTGGCTGTTACGTCAACATAGAAGCTTCTTCTGTGTTCTACTATGGTGCTTTTAGTGTTTCCGCATACCGCAGCACGCGACATAGCTTTGTAGACGATAAATGTAACCGTTTCAGAGAGAAGAGCGGCCAATGTGACGATCTGGCTTTAAGTCGATTCGATAACAAATGACGAAAACGGACGGATTTCTCAGGTTTTTACTACATATGAACAAATTTCACATTCTCCCGTGCAACGCGGCTGAAACTACTCCTTTCATGCAAATTCTTAATGTCCTAGGTCATGTCCAAACCACCAAATCCGGCTAAAATGTGAATAATAGACAACTAAAACTTGAATTGTACTGCTTCTTACTGGCTATTACTTCAACTTAGAAGCTTCTTCTGTGTTCTACTATGGCGCTTTTAGTGTCTCCGCATACCGCAGCACGCGACATAGCTTTGCAGACAGTATATGTAACCTTCTCAGAGAGAAAAGCGGCCAATGTGACGATCTGGCATTAAGTCGATTCGATATCAAATGACGAAAACGGACGGATTTCTCAGGTTTTTACTACATATGAACACATTTCACATTTTCCCGTGCAACGCGGTTGCTATTCCTCCTTTCATGCAAAATCTTAAGGTCCTAGGTCATGTCCAAGCCACCAAAGCCGGCTAAAAAGTGAATAATCGACAACTAAAACTTGAAGAGAACTACTTCTTACTGGCTTTTACTTCAACTTAGAACCATCTTCTGTGTTCTACTATCGTGCTTTTAGTGTCTCCGGATACCGCAGCACGCGACATAGCTTTGCAGACGATAAATGTAACAGTCTCAGAGAGAAGAGCGACCAATGTGACGATCTGGCTTTAAGTCGATTCAATAACAAAGACGAAACCGGACGGATTTCTCAGGTTTTTACTACATATGAACACTTTTCACATTCTCCCAAGCAACGCGGCTTCTAGTCTTCCTTTCATGCAAAATCTTAAGGACCTAGGTCATGTCCAAGCCACCAAAGCCGGCTAAAAAGTGAATAATCAATACCTAAAACTTAAATTGTACTACTTCTTACTGGCTATTGCTTCGACTTAGAAGCATGTTCTGTGTTCTACTATGGTGCTTTTATTGTCTCCGCATACCGCAGCACGCGACATAGCGTTAAAGACGATAAATGTAACCGTCTCAGAGAGAAAAGCGGCCAATGTGACGATCTGGCTTTAAGTCGATTCGATAACAAATGACGAAAACGGACGGATTTCTCAGGTTTTTACTACATATGAACACTTTTCACATTCTCACATGCAACGTGGCTGCTAGTCCTCCTTTCATGCAAAATCTTAAGGTCCTAGGTCATGTCCAAGCCACCAAAGCCGGCTAAAAAGTGAATAATCGACATCCAAAACTTCATTTGTACTACTTCTTACTGGCTGTTACTTCAACATAAAAGCTTCTTCTGTGTTCTACTATGGTGCTTTTAGTGTTTCCGCATACCGCAGCACGCGACATAGCTTTGTAGACGATAAATGTAACCGTTTCAGACAGAAGAGCGGCCAATGTGACGATCTGGCTTTAAGTCGATTCGATAACAAATGACGAAAACGGACGGATTTCTCAGGTTTTTACTACATATGATCCCTTTTCACATTCTGCCGTGCAAAGCGGTTGCTAGTCCTCCTTTCATGCAAAATCTTAAGGTCCTAGGTCATGTCCAAGCCACCAAAGCCAGATAAAAAGTGAATAATCGACAACTAAAACTTGAGTTGTACTACTTCTTACTGGCTATTACTTCAACTTATAAGCTTCTTCTGTGTTCTACTATGGTGCTTTTAGTGTCTCCGCACACCGCAGCACGCGACATAGCTTTGCAGACGATAAATGTAACCTTCTCAGACAGAAAAGCGGGCAATGTGTCGATCTGGCTTTATGTCGATTCGATAACAAATGACGAAAACGGACGGATTTCTCAGGTTATTACTACATATGAACCCTTTTCACATTCTCCCATGCAACGCGGCTGTTAGACCTCCTTTCATGCAAAATCTTAAGGTCCTAGGTCATGTCCAAGCCACCAAAGCTGGCTAAAAAGTGAATAATCGACAACTAAAACTTGAATTGTACTACTTCTTACTGGCTATTACTTCAACTTAGAAGCATCTTCTAAGATCTTCTATGGTGCTTTTAGTGTCTCCGCATACCGCAGCACGCGACATAGCTTTGCAGACAATAAATGTAACCTTCTCAGAGTGAAAGGCGGCCAATGTGACGATCTGGCTTTGAGTCGATTCGATAACAAATGACGAAAACGGACGGATTTCTCAGGTTTTTACTACATATGAACACTTTTCATATTCTCCCATGCAACGTGGCTGCTAGTCCTCCTTTCATGCAAAATCGTAAGGTCCTAGGTCATGTCCAAGCCAGCAAAGCCGGCTAAAAAGTGAATAATCGGCAACCAAAACTTCAATTGTACTACTTCTTACTGGCTGTTACGTCAACATAGAAGCTTCTTCTGTGTTCTACTATGGTGCTTTTAGTGTTTCCGCATACCGCAGCACGCGACATAGCTTTGTAGACGATAAATGTAACCGTTTCAGAGAGAAGAGCGGCCAATGTGACGATCTGGCTTTAAGTCGATTCGATAACAAATGACGAAAACGGACGGATTTCTCAGGTTTTTACTACATATGAACAAATTTCACATTCTCCCGTGCAACGCGGCTGAAACTACTCCTTTCATGCAAATTCTTAATGTCCTAGGTCATGTCCAAACCACCAAATCCGGCTAAAATGTGAATAATAGACAACTAAAACTTGAATTGTACTGCTTCTTACTGGCTATTACTTCAACTTAGAAGCTTCTTCTGTGTTCTACTATGGCGCTTTTAGTGTCTCCGCATACCGCAGCACGCGACATAGCTTTGCAGACAGTATATGTAACCTTCTCAGAGAGAAAAGCGGCCAATGTGACGATCTGGCATTAAGTCGATTCGATATCAAATGACGAAAACGGACGGATTTCTCAGGTTTTTACTACATATGAACACATTTCACATTTTCCCGTGCAACGCGGTTGCTATTCCTCCTTTCATGCAAAATCTTAAGGTCCTAGGTCATGTCCAAGCCACCAAAGCCGGCTAAAAAGTGAATAATCGACAACTAAAACTTGAAGAGAACTACTTCTTACTGGCTTTTACTTCAACTTAGAACCATCTTCTGTGTTCTACTATCGTGCTTTTAGTGTCTCCGGATACCGCAGCACGCGACATAGCTTTGCAGACGATAAATGTAACAGTCTCAGAGAGAAGAGCGACCAATGTGACGATCTGGCTTTAAGTCGATTCAATAACAAAGACGAAACCGGACGGATTTCTCAGGTTTTTACTACATATGAACACTTTTCACATTCTCCCAAGCAACGCGGCTTCTAGTCTTCCTTTCATGCAAAATCTTAAGGACCTAGGTCATGTCCAAGCCACCAAAGCCGGCTAAAAAGTGAATAATCAATACCTAAAACTTAAATTGTACTACTTCTTACTGGCTATTGCTTCGACTTAGAAGCATGTTCTGTGTTCTACTATGGTGCTTTTATTGTCTCCGCATACCGCAGCACGCGACATAGCGTTAAAGACGATAAATGTAACCGTCTCAGAGAGAAAAGCGGCCAATGTGACGATCTGGCTTTAAGTCGATTCGATAACAAATGACGAAAACGGACGGATTTCTCAGGTTTTTACTACATATGAACACTTTTCACATTCTCACATGCAACGTGGCTGCTAGTCCTCCTTTCATGCAAAATCTTAAGGTCCTAGGTCATGTCCAAGCCACCAAAGCCGGCTAAAAAGTGAATAATCGACATCCAAAACTTCATTTGTACTACTTCTTACTGGCTGTTACTTCAACATAAAAGCTTCTTCTGTGTTCTACTATGGTGCTTTTAGTGTTTCCGCATACCGCAGCACGCGACATAGCTTTGTAGACGATAAATGTAACCGTTTCAGACAGAAGAGCGGCCAATGTGACGATCTGGCTTTAAGTCGATTCGATAACAAATGACGAAAACGGACGGATTTCTCAGGTTTTTACTACATATGATCCCTTTTCACATTCTGCCGTGCAAAGCGGTTGCTAGTCCTCCTTTCATGCAAAATCTTAAGGTCCTAGGTCATGTCCAAGCCACCAAAGCCAGATAAAAAGTGAATAATCGACAACTAAAACTTGAGTTGTACTACTTCTTACTGGCTATTACTTCAACTTATAAGCTTCTTCTGTGTTCTACTATGGTGCTTTTAGTGTCTCCGCACACCGCAGCACGCGACATAGCTTTGCAGACGATAAATGTAACCTTCTCAGACAGAAAAGCGGGCAATGTGTCGATCTGGCTTTATGTCGATTCGATAACAAATGACGAAAACGGACGGATTTCTCAGGTTATTACTACATATGAACCCTTTTCACATTCTCCCATGCAACGCGGCTGTTAGACCTCCTTTCATGCAAAATCTTAAGGTCCTAGGTCATGTCCAAGCCACCAAAGCCGGCTAAAAAGTGAATAATCGACAACTAAAACTTGAATTGTACTACTTCTTACTGGCTATTACTTCAACTTAGAAGCATCTTCTAAGATCTTCTATGGTGCTTTTAGTGTCTCCGCATACCGCAGCACGCGACATAGCTTTGCAGACAATAAATGTAACCTTCTCAGAGTGAAAGGCGGCCAATGTGACGATCTGGCTTTGAGTCGATTCGATAACAAATGACGAAAACGGACGGATTTCTCAGGTTTTTACTACATATGAACACTTTTCATATTCTCCCATGCAACGTGGCTGCTAGTCCTCCTTTCATGCAAAATCGTAAGGTCCTAGGTCATGTCCAAGCCAGCAAAGCCGGCTAAAAAGTGAATAATCGGCAACCAAAACTTCAATTGTACTACTTCTTACTGGCTGTTACGTCAACATAGAAGCTTCTTCTGTGTTCTACTATGGTGCTTTTAGTGTTTCCGCATACCGCAGCACGCGACATAGCTTTGTAGACGATAAATGTAACCGTTTCAGAGAGAAGAGCGGCCAATGTGACGATCTGGCTTTAAGTCGATTCGATAACAAATGACGAAAACGGACGGATTTCTCAGGTTTTTACTACATATGAACAAATTTCACATTCTCCCGTGCAACGCGGCTGAAACTACTCCTTTCATGCAAATTCTTAATGTCCTAGGTCATGTCCAAACCACCAAATCCGGCTAAAATGTGAATAATAGACAACTAAAACTTGAATTGTACTGCTTCTTACTGGCTATTACTTCAACTTAGAAGCTTCTTCTGTGTTCTACTATGGCGCTTTTAGTGTCTCCGCATACCGCAGCACGCGACATAGCTTTGCAGACAGTATATGTAACCTTCTCAGAGAGAAAAGCGGCCAATGTGACGATCTGGCATTAAGTCGATTCGATATCAAATGACGAAAACGGACGGATTTCTCAGGTTTTTACTACATATGAACACATTTCACATTTTCCCGTGCAACGCGGTTGCTATTCCTCCTTTCATGCAAAATCTTAAGGTCCTAGGTCATGTCCAAGCCACCAAAGCCGGCTAAAAAGTGAATAATCGACAACTAAAACTTGAAGAGAACTACTTCTTACTGGCTTTTACTTCAACTTAGAACCATCTTCTGTGTTCTACTATCGTGCTTTTAGTGTCTCCGGATACCGCAGCACGCGACATAGCTTTGCAGACGATAAATGTAACAGTCTCAGAGAGAAGAGCGACCAATGTGACGATCTGGCTTTAAGTCGATTCAATAACAAAGACGAAACCGGACGGATTTCTCAGGTTTTTACTACATATGAACACTTTTCACATTCTCCCAAGCAACGCGGCTTCTAGTCTTCCTTTCATGCAAAATCTTAAGGACCTAGGTCATGTCCAAGCCACCAAAGCCGGCTAAAAAGTGAATAATCAATACCTAAAACTTAAATTGTACTACTTCTTACTGGCTATTGCTTCGACTTAGAAGCATGTTCTGTGTTCTACTATGGTGCTTTTATTGTCTCCGCATACCGCAGCACGCGACATAGCGTTAAAGACGATAAATGTAACCGTCTCAGAGAGAAAAGCGGCCAATGTGACGATCTGGCTTTCAGTCGATTCGATAACAAATGACGAAAATGGACGCATTTATCAGGTTTTTACCACATATGAACACTATTCACATCCTCCCGTGCAACGCAGCTGCCAGTCCTCCTTTCATGCATAATCTTAACGTCCTATGTGCTGTCCAAGCCACCAAAGCCGGCTAAAAAGTGAATAGTCGACAACTAAAACTTGAATTTTACTACTTCTTACTGGCTATTACTTCAACTTAGAAGCATCTTCTGTGTTCTTCTATGGTGCTTTTAGTGTCTCCGCATACCGCAGCACGCGACATAGCTTTGCAGACAATAAATGTAACCTTCTCAGAGAGAAAGGCGGCCAATGTGACAATCTGGCTTTAAGTCGATTCGAAAACAAATGACGAAAACGGACGGATTTCTCAGGTTTTTACTACATATGAACACTTTTCACATTCTCCCATATAACGCGGCTGCTAGTCCTCCTTTCATGCAAAATCTTAAGGTCCTAGGTCATGTCCAAGCCACCAAAGCCGGCTAAAAAGTGATTTATCGACAACTAAAACTTGAATTTTACTATTTCTTACTGGCTATTACTTCAACTTAGAAGCTTCTTCTGTGTTCTAATATGGTACTTTTAGTGTCTCCGCATACCGCAGCACGCGACATAGCTTTGCAGACGATAAATGTGACCGTCTCAGAGAGAAAAGCGGCCAATGTGACGATCTGGCTTTAAGTCGATTCGATAACAAATGACGAAAACGGACAGATTACTTAGGTTTTTACTACATATGAACACTTTTCACATTCTCCCGTGCAACGCGGCTGCTAGTTCTCCTTTGATGCAACATCTTAAGGTTCCACCTCATGTCCAAGCCACCAAAGCCGGCTAAAAAGTGAATAATCGACAACTAAAACTTGAATAGTACTACTTCTTACTGGCTGTTACGTCAACATAGATGCTTCTTCTGTGTTCTACTATGGTGCTTTTAGTGTTTCCGCATACCGCAGCACGCGACATAGCTTTGTAGACGATAAATGTAACCGTTTCAGAGAGAAGAGCGGCCACTGTGACGATCTGGCTTTAACTCGATTCGATAACAAATGACGAAAACGGACGGATTTCTCAGGTTTTTACTACATATGAACACATTTCACATTCTCCCGTGCAACGCGGCTGAAACTACTCCTTTCATGCAAATTCTTAAGGTCCTAGGTCATGTCCAAGCCACCAAAGCCGGCTAAAATGTGAATAATAGACAACTAAAACTTGAATTGTACTACTTCTTACTGGCTATTACTTCAACTTAGAAGCTTCTTCTGTGTTCTACTATGGTGCTTTTAGTGTTTCGGCATACCGCAGCACCCGACATAGCTTTGCAGACGATAAGTGTAACCGTTTCAGAGAGAAGAGCGGCCAATGTGACGATCTGGCCTTAAGTCGATTCGATAACAAATGACGAAAACGGACGGATTTCTCAGGTTTTTACTACATATGAACACTTTTCACATTCTCCCGTGCAACGCGGCTGCTAGTTCTCCTTTCATGCTAAATCTTAACGTCCTAGGTGATGTCCAAGCCACCAAAGCCGGCTAAAAAGTGAAAAATCGACAACTAAAACTTGAATTGTACTACTTATTACTGGCTATTGCTTCAACTTAGAAGCTTCTTCAGTGTTCTACTATGGTGCTTTTAGTGTCTCCGCATACCGCAGCACGCGACATAGCTTTGCAGACAATAAATGTAACCTTCTCAGAGTGAAAGGCGGCCAATGTAACGATCTGGCTTTCAGTCGATTCGATAACAAATGACGAAAACGGACGGATTTCTCAGGTTTTTACTACATATGAACACCTTTCATATTCTCCCATGCAACGTGGCTGCTAGTCCTCATTTCAGGCAAAATCATAAGGTCCTACGTCATGTCCAAGCCACCAAAGTCGGCTAAAAAGTAAATAATCGGCAACCAAAACTTCAATTGTACTACTTCTTACTGGCTGTTACGTCAACATAGAAGCTTCTTCTGTGTTCTACTATGGTGCTTTTAGTGTTTCCGCATACCGCAGCACGCGACATAGCTTTGTAGACGATAAATGTAACCGTTTCAGAGAGAAGAGCGGCCAATATGAAGATCTGGCTTTAAGTCGATTCGATAACTAATGACGAAAAAGGACGGATTTCTCAGGTTTTTACTACATATGAACACTTTTCACATTTTCCCGTGCAACGCGGCTGCTATTCCTCCTTTCATGCAAAATCTTAAGGTCCTAGGTCATGTCCAAGCCACCAAAGCCGTCTAAAAAGTGAATAATCGACAACTAAAACTTGAATTGTACTAATTCTTACTGGCTATTACTTCAACTTAGAAGCTTCTTCTGTGTTCTACTATGGTGCTTTTAGTGTCTCCGCACACCGCAGCACGCGACGTAGCTTTGCAGACGATAAATGTAACCGTCTCAGAGAGAAAAGCGGCCAATGTGACGATCTGGCTTTAAGTCGATTCGATAACAAATGACGAAAACGGACGGATTTCTCAGGTTTTTACTACATATGAATCTTTTTCACGTTCTCCCATGCAACGCGGCTGCTAGTCCTCCTTTCATGCAAAATCTTAAGGTCCTAGGTCATGTCCAAGCCACCAAAGCCGGCTAAAATGTGAATAATCGACAACTAAAACTTGAATTGTACTATTTCTTACTGGCTATTACTTCAACTTAGAAGCTTCTTCTGTGTACTCTACTATGGTGCTTTTAGTGTTTCGGCATACCGCAGCACGCGAAATAGCTTTGTAGAGGATAAATGTAACCGTTTCAGAGAGAAGAGCGGCCAATGTGACGATCTATCTTTAAGTCGATTCGATAACAAATGACGAAAACGGACGCATTTCTAGGGTTTTTACTACATATGAACACTTTTCACATTCTCCCGTGCAACGCGGCTGCTAGTCCTCCTTTCATGCAAAATCTTAAGGTCCTAGGTCATGTCCAAGCCACCAAAGCCGGCTAAAGAGTGAATAATCGACAACTAAAACTTGAATAGTACTACTTATTACTGGCTATTACTTCATCTTAGAAGCTTCTTCTGTGTTCTACTATGGTGCTTTTAGTGTCTCCGCATACCGCAGCACGCGACATAGCTTTGCAGACAACAAATGTAACCGTCTCAGAGAGAAAAGGGGGCCAATGTGAGGATCTCACTTTAAGTCGATTCGATTACAAATGACGAAAACGGGCGGATATCTCAGGTTTTTACTACATATGAACACTCTTCACATTCTCCCGTGCAACGCGGCTGCTAGTCCTCCTTTCATGCAAAATCTTAAGGTCCTAGGTCATGTCCAAGCCACCAAAGCCGGCTAAGGAGTGAATAATCGACAACTAAAACTTGAATTGTACTACTTCTTACTGGCTATTACTTCAACTTAGAAGCTTCATCTGTGTTCTACTATGGTGCCTTTAGTGTCTCCGCATACCGCAGCACGCGACATAGCTTTGCAGACGATAAATGTAACCGTTTCAGAGAGAAAAGCGGCCAATGTGACGATCTGGCTTTAAGTCGATTCGATAACAAATGACGAAAACGGACGGATTTCTCAGGTTTTTACTACATATGAACACTTTTCACATTCTCCCATGCAACGCGGCTGCTAGTCCTCCTTTCATGCAAAATCTTAAGGTCCTAGGGCATGTTCAAGCCAACAAAGGCGGCTAAAAAGTGAATAATTGACAACTCAAAACTTCAATTGTACTACTTCTTACTGGCTATTACTTCAACTTAGAAGCTTCTTCTGTTTTCTCCTATGGTGCTTTTAGTGTTTCCGCATACCGCAGCACGCGACATAGCTTTGTAGACCATAAATCTACCATTTCAGAGAGAAGAGCGGCCAATGTGACGATCTGGCTTTAAGTCGATTCGATAACAAATGATGAAAACGGACGGATTTCTCAGGTTTGTACTACATATGAACACTTTTCACATTCTCCCGTGCAACGCGGCTGCTAGTCCTCCTTTCATGCAAAATCTTATGATCCTAGGTCATGTCATAGCCACCAAAGCCGTCTAAAAAGTGAACATTCGACAACTAAAACTTGAATTGTACTACTTCTTACTGGCTTTTACTTCAACTTAGAAGCTTCTTCTGTGTTCTACTATCGTGCTTTTAGTGTCTCCGCATACCGCAGCACGCGACATAGCTTTGCAGACGATAAATGTGACCGTCTCAGAGAGAAAAGCGGCCAATGTGACGATCTGGCTTTAAGTCGATTCGATAACAAATGACGAAAACGGACAGATTTCTTATGTTTTTACTACATATGAACACTTTTCACATTCTCCCGTGCAACGCGGCTGCTAGTCCTCCTTTGATGCAAAATCTTAAGGTTCCACCTCATGTCCAAGCCACCAAAGCCGGCTAAAAAGTGAATAATCGACAACTAAAACTTGAATAGTACTACTTCTTACTGGCTATTACTTCAACTTAGAACCTTCTTCTGTGTTCTACTATGGTGCTTTTAGTGTCTCCGCATACCGCAGCACGCGACATAGCTTTGCAGGCGATAAATGTAACCGTCTCAGAGAGAAAAGCGGCCAATGTGACGATCTGGCTTTAAGTCGATTCGATAACAAATGACGAAAACGGACGGATTTCTCAGGTTTTTACTACATATGAACACTTTTCACATTCTCACATGCAACGTGGCTGCTAGTCCTCCTTTCATGCAAAATCTTAAGGTCCTAGGTCATGTCCAAGCCACCAAAGCCGGCTAAAAAGTGAATAATCGACATCCAAAACTTCATTTGTACTACTTCTTACTGGCTGTTACTTCAACATAAAAGCTTCTTCTGTGTTCTACTATGGTGCTTTTAGTGTTTCCGCATACCGCAGCACGCGACATAGCTTTGTAGACGATAAATGTAACCGTTTCAGACAGAAGAGCGGCCAATGTGACGATCTGGCTTTAAGTCGATTCGATAACAAATGACGAAAACGGACGGATTTCTCAGGTTTTTACTACATATGATCCCTTTTCACATTCTGCCGTGCAAAGCGGTTGCTAGTCCTCCTTTCATGCAAAATCTTAAGGTCCTAGGTCATGTCCAAGCCACCAAAGCCAGATAAAAAGTGAATAATCGACAACTAAAACTTGAGTTGTACTACTTCTTACTGGCTATTACTTCAACTTATAAGCTTCTTCTGTGTTCTACTATGGTGCTTTTAGTGTCTCCGCACACCGCAGCACGCGACATAGCTTTGCAGACGATAAATGTAACCTTCTCAGACAGAAAAGCGGGCAATGTGTCGATCTGGCTTTATGTCGATTCGATAACAAATGACGAAAACGGACGGATTTCTCAGGTTATTACTACATATGAACCCTTTTCACATTCTCCCATGCAACGCGGCTGTTAGACCTCCTTTCATGCAAAATCTTAAGGTCCTAGGTCATGTCCAAGCCACCAAAGCCGGCTAAAAAGTGAATAATCGACAACTAAAACTTGAATTGTACTACTTCTTACTGGCTATTACTTCAACTTAGAAGCATCTTCTAAGATCTTCTATGGTGCTTTTAGTGTCTCCGCATACCGCAGCACGCGACATAGCTTTGCAGACAATAAATGTAACCTTCTCAGAGTGAAAGGCGGCCAATGTGACGATCTGGCTTTGAGTCGATTCGATAACAAATGACGAAAACGGACGGATTTCTCAGGTTTTTACTACATATGAACACTTTTCATATTCTCCCATGCAACGTGGCTGCTAGTCCTCCTTTCATGCAAAATCGTAAGGTCCTAGGTCATGTCCAAGCCAGCAAAGCCGGCTAAAAAGTGAATAATCGGCAACCAAAACTTCAATTGTACTACTTCTTACTGGCTGTTACGTCAACATAGAAGCTTCTTCTGTGTTCTACTATGGTGCTTTTAGTGTTTCCGCATACCGCAGCACGCGACATAGCTTTGTAGACGATAAATGTAACCGTTTCAGAGAGAAGAGCGGCCAATGTGACGATCTGGCTTTAAGTCGATTCGATAACAAATGACGAAAACGGACGGATTTCTCAGGTTTTTACTACATATGAACAAATTTCACATTCTCCCGTGCAACGCGGCTGAAACTACTCCTTTCATGCAAATTCTTAATGTCCTAGGTCATGTCCAAACCACCAAATCCGGCTAAAATGTGAATAATAGACAACTAAAACTTGAATTGTACTGCTTCTTACTGGCTATTACTTCAACTTAGAAGCTTCTTCTGTGTTCTACTATGGCGCTTTTAGTGTCTCCGCATACCGCAGCACGCGACATAGCTTTGCAGACAGTATATGTAACCTTCTCAGAGAGAAAAGCGGCCAATGTGACGATCTGGCATTAAGTCGATTCGATATCAAATGACGAAAACGGACGGATTTCTCAGGTTTTTACTACATATGAACACATTTCACATTTTCCCGTGCAACGCGGTTGCTATTCCTCCTTTCATGCAAAATCTTAAGGTCCTAGGTCATGTCCAAGCCACCAAAGCCGGCTAAAAAGTGAATAATCGACAACTAAAACTTGAAGAGAACTACTTCTTACTGGCTTTTACTTCAACTTAGAACCATCTTCTGTGTTCTACTATCGTGCTTTTAGTGTCTCCGGATACCGCAGCACGCGACATAGCTTTGCAGACGATAAATGTAACAGTCTCAGAGAGAAGAGCGACCAATGTGACGATCTGGCTTTAAGTCGATTCAATAACAAAGACGAAACCGGACGGATTTCTCAGGTTTTTACTACATATGAACACTTTTCACATTCTCCCAAGCAACGCGGCTTCTAGTCTTCCTTTCATGCAAAATCTTAAGGACCTAGGTCATGTCCAAGCCACCAAAGCCGGCTAAAAAGTGAATAATCAATACCTAAAACTTAAATTGTACTACTTCTTACTGGCTATTGCTTCGACTTAGAAGCATGTTCTGTGTTCTACTATGGTGCTTTTATTGTCTCCGCATACCGCAGCACGCGACATAGCGTTAAAGACGATAAATGTAACCGTCTCAGAGAGAAAAGCGGCCAATGTGACGATCTGGCTTTAAGTCGATTCGATAACAAATGACGAAAACGGACGGATTTCTCAGGTTTTTACTACATATGAACACTTTTCACATTCTCACATGCAACGTGGCTGCTAGTCCTCCTTTCATGCAAAATCTTAAGGTCCTAGGTCATGTCCAAGCCACCAAAGCCGGCTAAAAAGTGAATAATCGACATCCAAAACTTCATTTGTACTACTTCTTACTGGCTGTTACTTCAACATAAAAGCTTCTTCTGTGTTCTACTATGGTGCTTTTAGTGTTTCCGCATACCGCAGCACGCGACATAGCTTTGTAGACGATAAATGTAACCGTTTCAGACAGAAGAGCGGCCAATGTGACGATCTGGCTTTAAGTCGATTCGATAACAAATGACGAAAACGGACGGATTTCTCAGGTTTTTACTACATATGATCCCTTTTCACATTCTGCCGTGCAAAGCGGTTGCTAGTCCTCCTTTCATGCAAAATCTTAAGGTCCTAGGTCATGTCCAAGCCACCAAAGCCAGATAAAAAGTGAATAATCGACAACTAAAACTTGAGTTGTACTACTTCTTACTGGCTATTACTTCAACTTATAAGCTTCTTCTGTGTTCTACTATGGTGCTTTTAGTGTCTCCGCACACCGCAGCACGCGACATAGCTTTGCAGACGATAAATGTAACCTTCTCAGACAGAAAAGCGGGCAATGTGTCGATCTGGCTTTATGTCGATTCGATAACAAATGACGAAAACGGACGGATTTCTCAGGTTATTACTACATATGAACCCTTTTCACATTCTCCCATGCAACGCGGCTGTTAGACCTCCTTTCATGCAAAATCTTAAGGTCCTAGGTCATGTCCAAGCCACCAAAGCCGGCTAAAAAGTGAATAATCGACAACTAAAACTTGAATTGTACTACTTCTTACTGGCTATTACTTCAACTTAGAAGCATCTTCTAAGATCTTCTATGGTGCTTTTAGTGTCTCCGCATACCGCAGCACGCGACATAGCTTTGCAGACAATAAATGTAACCTTCTCAGAGTGAAAGGCGGCCAATGTGACGATCTGGCTTTGAGTCGATTCGATAACAAATGACGAAAACGGACGGATTTCTCAGGTTTTTACTACATATGAACACTTTTCATATTCTCCCATGCAACGTGGCTGCTAGTCCTCCTTTCATGCAAAATCGTAAGGTCCTAGGTCATGTCCAAGCCAGCAAAGCCGGCTAAAAAGTGAATAATCGGCAACCAAAACTTCAATTGTACTACTTCTTACTGGCTGTTACGTCAACATAGAAGCTTCTTCTGTGTTCTACTATGGTGCTTTTAGTGTTTCCGCATACCGCAGCACGCGACATAGCTTTGTAGACGATAAATGTAACCGTTTCAGAGAGAAGAGCGGCCAATGTGACGATCTGGCTTTAAGTCGATTCGATAACAAATGACGAAAACGGACGGATTTCTCAGGTTTTTACTACATATGAACAAATTTCACATTCTCCCGTGCAACGCGGCTGAAACTACTCCTTTCATGCAAATTCTTAATGTCCTAGGTCATGTCCAAACCACCAAATCCGGCTAAAATGTGAATAATAGACAACTAAAACTTGAATTGTACTGCTTCTTACTGGCTATTACTTCAACTTAGAAGCTTCTTCTGTGTTCTACTATGGCGCTTTTAGTGTCTCCGCATACCGCAGCACGCGACATAGCTTTGCAGACAGTATATGTAACCTTCTCAGAGAGAAAAGCGGCCAAAGTGACGATCTGGCATTAAGTCGATTCGATATCAAATGACGAAAACGGACGGATTTCTCAGGTTTTTACTACATATGAACACATTTCACATTTTCCCGTGCAACGCGGTTGCTATTCCTCCTTTCATGCAAAATCTTAAGGTCCTAGGTCATGTCCAAGCCACCAAAGCCGGCTAAAAAGTGAATAATCGACAACTAAAACTTGAAGAGAACTACTTCTTACTGGCTTTTACTTCAACTTAGAACCATCTTCTGTGTTCTACTATCGTGCTTTTAGTGTCTCCGGATACCGCAGCACGCGACATAGCTTTGCAGACGATAAATGTAACAGTCTCAGAGAGAAGAGCGACCAATGTGACGATCTGGCTTTAAGTCGATTCAATAACAAAGACGAAACCGGACGGATTTCTCAGGTTTTTACTACATATGAACACTTTTCACATTCTCCCAAGCAACGCGGCTTCTAGTCTTCCTTTCATGCAAAATCTTAAGGACCTAGGTCATGTCCAAGCCACCAAAGCCGGCTAAAAAGTGAATAATCAATACCTAAAACTTAAATTGTACTACTTCTTACTGGCTATTGCTTCGACTTAGAAGCATGTTCTGTGTTCTACTATGGTGCTTTTATTGTCTCCGCATACCGCAGCACGCGACATAGCGTTAAAGACGATAAATGTAACCGTCTCAGAGAGAAAAGCGGCCAATGTGACGATCTGGCTTTAAGTCGATTCGATAACAAATGACGAAAACGGACGGATTTCTCAGGTTTTTACTACATATGAACACTTTTCACATTCTCACATGCAACGTGGCTGCTAGTCCTCCTTTCATGCAAAATCTTAAGGTCCTAGGTCATGTCCAAGCCACCAAAGCCGGCTAAAAAGTGAATAATCGACATCCAAAACTTCATTTGTACTACTTCTTACTGGGTGTTACTTCAACATAAAAGCTTCTTCTGTGTTCTACTATGGTGCTTTTAGTGTTTCCGCATACCGCAGCACGCGACATAGCTTTGTAGACGATAAATGTAACCGTTTCAGACAGAAGAGCGGCCAATGTGACGATCTGGCTTTAAGTCGATTCGATAACAAATGACGAAAACGGACGGATTTCTCAGGTTTTTACTACATATGATCCCTTTTCACATTCTGCCGTGCAAAGCGGTTGCTAGTCCTCCTTTCATGCAAAATCTTAAGGTCCTAGGTCATGTCCAAGCCACCAAAGCCAGATAAAAAGTGAATAATCGACAACTAAAACTTGAGTTGTACTACTTCTTACTGGCTATTACTTCAACTTATAAGCTTCTTCTGTGTTCTACTATGGTGCTTTTAGTGTCTCCGCACACCGCAGCACGCGACATAGCTTTGCAGACGATAAATGTAACCTTCTCAGACAGAAAAGCGGGCAATGTGTCGATCTGGCTTTATGTCGATTCGATAACAAATGACGAAAACGGACGGATTTCTCAGGTTATTACTACATATGAACCCTTTTCACATTCTCCCATGCAACGCGGCTGTTAGACCTCCTTTCATGCAAAATCTTAAGGTCCTAGGTCATGTCCAAGCCACCAAAGCCGGCTAAAAAGTGAATAATCGACAACTAAAACTTGAATTGTACTACTTCTTACTGGCTATTACTTCAACTTAGAAGCATCTTCTAAGATCTTCTATGGTGCTTTTAGTGTCTCCGCATACCGCAGCACGCGACATAGCTTTGCAGACAATAAATGTAACCTTCTCAGAGTGAAAGGCGGCCAATGTGACGATCTGGCTTTGAGTCGATTCGATAACAAATGACGAAAACGGACGGATTTCTCAGGTTTTTACTACATATGAACACTTTTCATATTCTCCCATGCAACGTGGCTGCTAGTCCTCCTTTCATGCAAAATCGTAAGGTCCTAGGTCATGTCCAAGCCAGCAAAGCCGGCTAAAAAGTGAATAATCGGCAACCAAAACTTCAATTGTACTACTTCTTACTGGCTGTTACGTCAACATAGAAGCTTCTTCTGTGTTCTACTATGGTGCTTTTAGTGTTTCCGCATACCGCAGCACGCGACATAGCTTTGTAGACGATAAATGTAACCGTTTCAGAGAGAAGAGCGGCCAATGTGACGATCTGGCTTTAAGTCGATTCGATAACAAATGACGAAAACGGACGGATTTCTCAGGTTTTTACTACATATGAACAAATTTCACATTCTCCCGTGCAACGCGGCTGAAACTACTCCTTTCATGCAAATTCTTAATGTCCTAGGTCATGTCCAAACCACCAAATCCGGCTAAAATGTGAATAATAGACAACTAAAACTTGAATTGTACTGCTTCTTACTGGCTATTACTTCAACTTAGAAGCTTCTTCTGTGTTCTACTATGGCGCTTTTAGTGTCTCCGCATACCGCAGCACGCGACATAGCTTTGCAGACAGTATATGTAACCTTCTCAGAGAGAAAAGCGGCCAATGTGACGATCTGGCATTAAGTCGATTCGATATCAAATGACGAAAACGGACGGATTTCTCAGGTTTTTACTACATATGAACACATTTCACATTTTCCCGTGCAACGCGGTTGCTATTCCTCCTTTCATGCAAAATCTTAAGGTCCTAGGTCGTGTCCAAGCCACCAAAGCCGGCTAAAAAGTGAATAATCGACAACTAAAACTTGAAGAGAACTACTTCTTACTGGCTTTTACTTCAACTTAGAACCATCTTCTGTGTTCTACTATCGTGCTTTTAGTGTCTCCGGATACCGCAGCACGCGACATAGCTTTGCAGACGATAAATGTAACAGTCTCAGAGAGAAGAGCGACCAATGTGACGATCTGGCTTTAAGTCGATTCAATAACAAAGACGAAACCGGACGGATTTCTCAGGTTTTTACTACATATGAACACTTTTCACATTCTCCCAAGCAACGCGGCTTCTAGTCTTCCTTTCATGCAAAATCTTAAGGACCTAGGTCATGTCCAAGCCACCAAAGCCGGCTAAAAAGTGAATAATCAATACCTAAAACTTAAATTGTACTACTTCTTACTGGCTATTGCTTCGACTTAGAAGCATGTTCTGTGTTCTACTATGGTGCTTTTATTGTCTCCGCATACCGCAGCACGCGACATAGCGTTAAAGACGATAAATGTAACCGTCTCAGAGAGAAAAGCGGCCAATGTGACGATCTGGCTTTAAGTCGATTCGATAACAAATGACGAAAATGGACGCATTTATCAGGTTTTTACCACATATGAACACTATTCACATCCTCCCGTGCAACGCAGCTGCCAGTCCTCCTTTCATGCATAATCTTAACGTCCTATGTGCTGTCCAAGCCACCAAAGCCGGCTAAAAAGTGAATAGTCGACAACTAAAACTTGAATTTTACTACTTCTTACTGGCTATTACTTCAACTTAGAAGCATCTTCTGTGTTCTTCTATGGTGCTTTTAGTGTCTCCGCATACCGCAGCACGCGACATAGCTTTGCAGACAATAAATGTAACCTTCTCAGAGAGAAAGGCGGCCAATGTGACAATCTGGCTTTAAGTCGATTCGAAAACAAATGACGAAAACGGACGGATTTCTCAGGTTTTTACTACATATGAACACTTTTCACATTCTCCCATATAACGCGGCTGCTAGTCCTCCTTTCATGCAAAATCTTAAGGTCCTAGGTCATGTCCAAGCCACCAAAGCCGGCTAAAAAGTGATTTATCGACAACTAAAACTTGAATTTTACTATTTCTTACTGGCTATTACTTCAACTTAGAAGCTTCTTCTGTGTTCTAATATGGTACTTTTAGTGTCTCCGCATACCGCAGCACGCGACATAGCTTTGCAGACGATAAATGTGACCGTCTCAGAGAGAAAAGCGGCCAATGTGACGATCTGGCTTTAAGTCGATTCGATAACAAATGACGAAAACGGACAGATTACTTAGGTTTTTACTACATATGAACACTTTTCACATTCTCCCGTGCAACGCGGCTGCTAGTTCTCCTTTGATGCAACATCTTAAGGTTCCACCTCATGTCAAAGCCACCAAAGCCGGCTAAAAAGTGAATAATCGACAACTAAAACTTGAATAGTACTACTTCTTACTGGCTGTTACGTCAACATAGATGCTTCTTCTGTGTTCTACTATGGTGCTTTTAGTGTTTCCGCATACCGCAGCACGCGACATAGCTTTGTAGACGATAAATGTAACCGTTTCAGAGAGAAGAGCGGCCACTGTGACGATCTGGCTTTAACTCGATTCGATAACAAATGACGAAAACGGACGGATTTCTCAGGTTTTTACTACATATGAACACATTTCACATTCTCCCGTGCAACGCGGCTGAAACTACTCCTTTCATGCAAATTCTTAAGGTCCTAGGTCATGTCCAAGCCACCAAAGCCGGCTAAAATGTGAATAATAGACAACTAAAACTTGAATTGTACTACTTCTTACTGGCTATTACTTCAACTTAGAAGCTTCTTCTGTGTTCTACTATGGTGCTTTTAGTGTTTCGGCATACCGCAGCACCCGACATAGCTTTGCAGACGATAAGTGTAACCGTTTCAGAGAGAAGAGCGGCCAATGTGACGATCTGGCCTTAAGTCGATTCGATAACAAATGACGAAAACGGACGGATTTCTCAGGTTTTTACTACATATGAACACTTTTCACATTCTCCCGTGCAACGCGGCTGCTAGTTCTCCTTTCATGCTAAATCTTAACGTCCTAGGTGATGTCCAAGCCACCAAAGCCGGCTAAAAAGTGAAAAATCGACAACTAAAACTTGAATTGTACTACTTATTACTGGCTATTGCTTCAACTTAGAAGCTTCTTCAGTGTTCTACTATGGTGCTTTTAGTGTCTCCGCATACCGCAGCACGCGACATAGCTTTGCAGACGATAAATGTAACCGTCTCAGAGAGAAAAGCGGCCAATGTGACGATCTGGCCTTAAGTCGATTCGATAACAAATGACGAAAACGGACGGATTTCTCAGGTTTTTACTACATATGAACACTTTTCACATTCTCCCATGCAACGCGGCTGCTAGTCCTCCTTTCATGCAAAATCTTAAGGTCCTAGGTCATGTCCAAGCCACCAAAGCCGGCTAAAATGTGATAATCGACAACTAAAACTTGAATTGTACTATTTCTTACTGGCTATTACTTCAACTTAGAAGCTTCTTCTGTGTTCTACTATGGTGCTTTTAGTGTTTCGGCATACCGCAGCACGCGACATAGCTTTGTAGACGATAAATGTAACCGTTTCAGAGAGAAGAGCGGCCAATGTGACGATCTGGCTTTAAGTCGATTCGATAACAAATGACGAAAACCTACGGATTTTCAGGTTTTTACTACATATGAACACTTTTCACATTCTCCCGTGCAACGCGGCTGCTAGTTCTCCTTTCATGCTAAATCTTAACGTCCTAGGTGATGTCCAAGCCACCAAAGCCGGCTAAAAAGTGAAAAATCGACAACTAAAACTTGAATTGAACTACTTCTTACTGGCTTTTACTTCAACTTAGAAGCATCTTCTGTGTTCTACTATCGTGCTTTTAGTGTCTCCGGATACCGCAGCACGCGACATAGCTTTGCAGACGATAAATGTAACCGTCTCAGAGAGAAGAGCGACCAATGTGACGATCTGGCTTTAAGTCGATTCAATAACAATGACGAAACCGGACGGATTTCTCAGGTTTTTACTACATATGAACACTTTTCACATTCTCCCAAGCAACTCGGCTTCTAGTCTTCCTTTCATGCAAAATCTTAAGGACCTAGGTCATGTCCAAGCCACCAAAGCCGGCTAAAAAGTGAATAATCAATACCTAAAACTTAAATTGTACTACTTCTTACTGGCTATTGCTTCAACTTAGAAGCATGTTCCGTGTTCTACTATGGTGCTTTTATTGTCTCCGCATACCGCAGCACGCGACATAGCGTTAAAGACGATAAATGTAACCGTCTCAGAGAGAAAAGCGGCCAATGTGACGATCTGGCTTTAAGTCGATTCGATAACAAATGACGAAAACGGACGCATTTATCAGGTTTTTACCACATATGAACACTCTTCACATCCTCCCGTGCAACGCGGCTGCCAGTCCTCCTTTCATGCATAATCTTAACGTCCTAGGTGATGTCCAAGCCACCAAAGCCGGCTAAAAAGTGAATAGTCGACAACTAAAACTTGAATTTTACTACTTCTTACTGGCTATTACTTCAACTTAGAAGCATCTTCTGTGTTCTTCTATGGTGCTTTTAGTGTCTCCGCATACCGCAGCACGCGACATAGCTTTGCAGACAATAAATGTAACCTTCTCAGAGAGAAAGGCGGCCAATGTGACGATCTGGCTGTAAGTCGATTCGATAACAAATGACGAAAACGGACGGATTTCTCAGGTTTTTACTACATATGAACACTTTTCACATTCTCCCATGCAACGCGGCTGCTAGTCCTCCTTTCATGCAAAATCTTAAGGTCCTAGGTCATGTCCAAGCCACCAAAGCCGGCTAAAAAGTGATTTATCGACAACTAAAACTTGAATTTTACTATTTCTTACTGGCTATTACTTCAACTTAGAAGCTTCTTCTGTGTTCTAATATGGTACTTTTTGTGTCTCCGCATACCGCAGCACGCGACATAGCTTTGCAGACGATAAATGTGACCGTCTCAGAGGGAAAAGCGGCCAATGTGACGATCTGGCTTTAAGTCGATTCGATAACAAATGACGAAAACGGACAGATTACTTAGGTTTTTACTACATATGAACACTTTTCACATTCTCCCGTGCAACGCGGCTGCTAGTCCTCCTTTCATGCAAAATCTTAAGGTTCTAGGTCATGTCCAAGCCACCAAAGCCGGCTAAAAAGTGAATAATCGACAACTAAAACTTGAATAGTACTACTTCTTACTGGCTGTTACGTCAACATAGATGCTTCTTCTGTGTTCTACTATGGTGCTTTTAGTGTTTCCGCATACCGCAGCACGCGACATAGCTTTGTAGACGATAAATGTAACCGTTTCAGAGAGAAGAGCGGCCACTGTGACGATCTGGCTTTAACTCGATTCGATAACAAATGACGAAAACGGACGGATTTCTCAGGTTTTTACTACATATGAACACATTTCACATTCTCCCGTGCAACGCGGCTGAAACTACTCCTTTCATGCAAATTCTTAAGGTCCTAGGTCATGTCCAAGCCACCAAAGCCGGCTAAAATGTGAATAATAGACAACTAAAACTTGAATTGTACTACTTCTTACTGGCTATTACTTCAACTTAGAAGCTTCTTCTGTGTTCTACTTTGGTGCTTTTAGTGTTTCGGCATACCGCAGCACCCGACATAGCTTTGCAGACGATAAGTGTAACCGTTTCAGAGAGAAGAGCGGCCAATGTGACGATCTGGCCTTAAGTCGATTCGATAACAAATGACGAAAACGGACGGATTTCTCAGGTTTTTACTACATATGAACACTTTTCACATTCTCCCGTGCAACGCGGCTGCTAGTTCTCCTTTCATGCTAAATCTTAACGTCCTAGGTGATGTCTAAGCCACCAAAGCCGGCTAAAAAGTGAAAAATCGACAACTAAAACTTGAATTGTACTACTTCTTACTGGCTATTGCTTCAACTTAGAAGCTTCTTCAGTGTTCTACTATGGTGCTTTTAGTGTCTCCGCATACCGCAGCACGCGACATAGCTTTGCAGACGATAAATGTAACCGTCTCAGAGAGAAAAGCGGCCAATGTGACGATCTGGCTTTAAGTCGATTCGATAACAAATGACGAAAATGGACGCATTTATCAGGTTTTTACCACATATGAACACTATTCACATCCTCCCGTGCAACGCAGCTGCCAGTCCTCCTTTCATGCATAATCTTAACGTCCTATGTGCTGTCCAAGCCACCAAAGCCGGCTAAAAAGTGAATAGTCGACAACTAAAACTTGAATTTTACTACTTCTTACTGGCTATTACTTCAACTTAGAAGCATCTTCTGTGTTCTTCTATGGTGCTTTTAGTGTCTCCGCATACCGCAGCACGCGACATAGCTTTGCAGACAATAAATGTAACCTTCTCAGAGAGAAAGGCGGCCAATGTCTCGATCTGGCTTTAAGTCGATTCGATAACAAATGACGAAAACGGACGGATTTCTGAGGTTTTTACTACATATGAACACTTTTCACATTCTCCCATGCAACGCGGCTGCTAGGCCTCCTTTCATGCAAAATCTTAAGGTCCTAGGTCATGTCCAAGCCACCAAAGCCGGCTAAAAAGTGATTTATCGACAAGTAAAACTTGAATTTTACTATTTCTTACTGGCTATTACTTCAACTTAGAAGCTTCTTCTGTGTTCTACTATGGTACTTTTAGTGTCTCCGCATACCGCAGCACGCGACATAGCTTTGCAGACGATAAATGTGACCGTCTCAGAGAGAAAAGCGGCCAATGTGACGATCTGGCTTTAAGTCGATTCGATAACAAATGACGAAAACGGACGGATTTCTCAGGTTTTTACTACATATGAACACTTTTCACATTCTCCCGTGCAACGCGGCTGCTAGTTCTCCTTTGATGCAACATCTTAAGGTTCCACCTCATGTCCAAGCCACCAAAGCCGGCTAAAAAGTGAATAATCGACAACTAAAACTTGAATAGTACTACTTCTTACTGGCTGTTACGTCAACAAAGATGCTTCTTCTGTGTTCTAGTATGGTGCTTTTAGTGTTTCCGCATACCGCAGCACGCGACATAGCTTTGTAGACGATAAATGTAACCGTCTCAGAGAGAAATGCGGCCAATGTGACGATCTGGCTTGAAGACGATTCGATAACAAATGACGAAAACGGACGGATTTCTCAGGTTTTTACTACATATGAACACATTTCACATTCTCCCGTGCAACGCGGCTGAAACTACTCCTTTCATGCAAATTCTTAAGGTCCTAGGTCATGTCCAAGCCACCAAAGCCGGCTAAAATGTGAATAATAGACAACTAAAACTTGAATTGTACTACTTCTTACTGGCTATTACTTCAACTTAGAAGCTTCTTCTGTGTTATACTATGGTGCTTTTAGTGTCTCCGCATACCGCAGCACGCGACATAGCTTTGCAGACGATAAATGTAACCGTCTCAGAGAGAAAAGCGGCCAATGTGACGATCTGGCTTTAAGTCGATTCGATAACAAATGACGAAAACGGACGGATTTCTCAGGTTTTTACTACATATGAACACTTTTCACATTCTCCCGTGCAACGCGGCTGTTAGTCCTCCTTTCATGCAAAATCTTATGGTCCTAGGTCATGTCATAGCCACCAAAGCCGGCTAAAAAGTGAATAATCGACAACTGAAACATGAATTGTACTACTTCTTACTGGCTATTACTTCAACATAGGTGCTTCTTCTGTGTTCTACTATAGTGTTTTTAGTGTTTCCGCATAACGCAGCACGCGACATAGCTTTGTAGACGATAAATGTAACCGTTTCAGAGAGAAGAGGGTCCAATGTGACGATCTGGCTTTAAGTCGATTCGATAACAAATGACGAAAACAGACGGATATCTCAGGTTTTTACTACATATGAACACTTTTCACATTCTCCTGTGCAACGCGGCTGCTAGTCGACCTTTCATGCAAAATCTTAAGGTCCTAGGTCATGTCCAAGCCACCAAAGCCGGCTAAAAAGTGAATAATCGACAACTAAAACTTCAATTGTACTACTTCTTACTATCTATTACTTCAACATGAAGCTTCTTCTGTGTTCTACTATGGTGCTTTTAGTGTCTCCGCATACCGCAGCACGCGACATAGCTTTGCAGACGATAAATGTAACCGTCTCAGAGAGAAATGCGGGCAATGTAACGATCTGGATTTAAGTCAATTCGATAACAAATGACTAAAACGGACGGATTTCTCAGGTTTTTACTACTTATGAACACTTTTCACGTTCTCCCATGCAACGCGGCTACTAGACCTCTTTCATGCAAAATCTTACGGTCCTAGTTCATGTAAAAGCCACCAAAGCCGGCTAAAACGTGAATAATCGACAACTAAAACTTGAATTGCACTACTTCTTACTGGCTATTACTTCAACTTAGAAGCTTCTTCTGTGTTCTACTATGGTGCTTTTAGTGTCTCCGCATACCTCAGCACGCGACATAGCTTTGCAGACGATAAATGTAACCGTCTCAGAGAGAAAAGCGGCCAATGTGACGATCTGGCTTTAAGCCGATTCGATAACAAATGACGAAAACGGACGGATTTCTCAGGTTTTTACTACATATGAACACTTTTCACATTCTCCCGTGCAACGCTGCTGCTAGTCTTCTTTTCATGCAAAATCTTATGGTTCCACCTCATGTCCAAGCCACCAAAGCTGGCTAAAAAGTGAATAACCGACAACTAAAACTTCAATTGTACTACTTCTTACTGGCTATTACTTCAACATAGGTGCTTCTTCTGTGTTCTACTATAGTGCTTTTAGTGTTTCCGCATAACGCAGCACGCGACATAGCGTTGTAGACGATAAATGTAACCGTTTCAGAGAGAAGAGCGGTCAATGTGACGATCTGGCTTTAAGTCGATTCGAAATCAAATGACGAAAACGGACGGATTTCTCAGGTTTTTACTACATATGAACACATTTCACATTCTCCCGTGCAACGCGGCTGCTAGTCCTCCTTTCATGCAAAATCTTAAGGTCCTAGGTCATGTCCAAGCCACCAAAGCCGGCTAAAATGTGAATAATCGACAACTAAAACTTGAATTGTATTACTTCTTACTGGCTATTACTCCAACTTAGAAGCTTCTTCTGTGTCCTACTATGGTGCTATTAGTGTCTCCGCATACCGCAGCACGCGACATAGCGTTGCAGACGATAAATGTAACCGTCTCAGAGAGAAAAGCGGCCAATGTGACGATCTGCCTTTAAGTCGTTTCGATAACAAATGACGAAAACGGACGGATTTATCAGGTTTTTACCACATACCAACTCTTTTCACATTCTCCCGTGCAACGCGGCTGCCAGTCCTCCTTTCATGCAAAATCTTAACGTCCTAGGTCATGTCCAAGCCACCAAAGCCGGCTAAAAAGTGAATAATCGACAACTCAAACTTGAATTGTACTACTTCTTACTGGCTATTACTTCAACTTACAAGCTACTTCTGTGTTCTTCTATGGTGCTTTTAGTGTCTCCGCATACCGCAGCACGCGACATAGCTTTGCAGACGATAAATGTAACCGTTTCAGAGAGTAGAGCGGCCAATGTGACGATCTGGCTTTAATTCGATTCGATAACAAATGACGAAAACGGACGGATTTCTCAGGTTTTTACTACATATGAACACTTTTCACATTCTCCCGTGCAACGCGGCTGCTAGTCCTCCTTTCATGCAAAATCGTAAGGTCCTAGGTCATGTCCAAGCCACCAAAGCCGGCTAAAATGTGAATAATCGACAACTAAAACTTGAATTGTACTATTTCTTACTGGCTATTACTTCAACTTAGAAGCTTCTTCTGTGTTATACTATGGTGCTTTTAGTGTTTCGGCATACCGCAGCACGCGACATAGCTTTCCAGACGATAAGTGCAACCGTTTCAGAGAGAAGAGCGGCCAATGTGACGATCTGGCTTTAAGTCCATTCGATAACAAATCACGAAAACGGACGGATTTCTCAGGTTTTTACTACTTATGAACACTTTTCATATTCTCCCGTGCAACGCGGCTGTTAGTCCTCCTTTCTTGCAATATCTTATGGTCCTAGGTCATGTCATAGCCACCAAAGCCGGCTAAAAAGTGAATAATCGACAACTAAAACTTCAATTGTACTACTTCTTACTATCTATTACTTCAACATAAAGCTTCTTCTGTGTTCTACTATGGTGCTTTTAGTGTTTCCGCATACCGCAGCACGGGACATAGCTTTGTAGACGATAAATGTAACCGTTTCAGAGAGAAGAGGGTCCAATGTGACGATCTGGCTTTAAGTCGATTCGATAACAAATGACGAAAACAAACGGATATCTCAGGTTTTTACTACATATGAACACTTTTCACATTCTCCCGTGCAACGCGGCTGCTAGTCCTCCTTTCATTCAAAATCTTAAGGTCCTAGGTCATTTCCAAGCCACCAAAGCCGGCTAAAAAGTGAATAATCGACAACTAAAACTTGAATTGAACTACTTCTTACTGGCTATTACTTCAACTTAGAAGCTTCTTCTGTGTTCTACTATGGTGCTTTTAGTATCTCCGCATACCGCAGCACGCGACATAGCTTTGCAGACGATAAATGTAACCGTCTCAGAGAGAAAAGCGGCCAATGTGACGATCTGGCTTTAAGTCGATTCGATAACAAATGACTAAAACGGACGGATTTCTCAGGTTTTTACTACATATGAACACTTTTCACATTCTCCCATGCAACGTGGCTACTAGACCTCCTTTCATGCAAAATCTTACGGTCCTAGGTCATGTAAAAGCCACCAAGCCGGCTAAAAAGTGAATAATCGATAACTAAAACTTGAATTGCACTACTTCTTACTGGCTATTACTTCAACTTAGAAGCTTCTTCTGTGTTCTACTATGGTGCTTTTAGTGTCTCCGCATACCGCAGCACGCGACATAGCTTTGCAGACGATAAATGTAACCGTCTCAGAGAGAAAAGCGGCCAATGTGACGCTCTGGCTTTAAGCCGATTCGATAACAAATGACGAAAACGGACGAAATTCTCAGGTTTTTACTACATATGAACACTTTTCACTTTCTCCCGTGCAACGCGGCTGCTAGTCCTCCTTTCATGCAAAATCTTATGGTCCTAGGTCATGTCATGGCCACCAAAGCAAGTTAAAAAGTGAATAATCGACAACTAAAACTTGAATTGTACTACTTCTTACCTTCTATTACTTCAATTTAGAAGCTTCTTCTGTGTTCTACTATGGTGCTTTTAGTGTTTCCGCATACTGCAGTACGCGACATAGCTTTGCAGACGATAAATGTAACCGTTTCAGAGAGGAGAGCGGCCAATGTGACGATCTGGCTTTAAGTCGATTCGATAACAAATGACGAAAACGGACGGATTTCTCAGGTTTTTACTACATATGAACACTTTTCACATTCTCCCGTGCAACGCTGCTGCTAGTCTTCTTTTCATGCAAAATCTTATGGTTCCACCTCATGTCCAAGCCAAAAAAGCTGGCTAAAAAGTGAATAATCGACAACTACAACTTCAATTGTACTACTTCTTACTGGCTATTACTTCAACATAGAAGCTTCTTCTGTGTTCTACTATAGTGCTTTTAGTGTTTCCGCATAACGCAGCACGCGACATAGCTTTGTAGACGATCAATGTAACCGTTTCAGAGAGAAGAGCGGCCAATGCGACGATCTGCCTTTAAGTCGTTTCGATAACAAATGACGAAAACGGACGGATTTATCAGGTTTTTACCACATATGAACTCTTTTCACATTCTCCCGTGCAACGCGGCTGCCAGTCCTCCTTTCATGCAAAATCTTAACGTCCTAGGTCATGTCCAAGCCACCAAAGCCGGCTAAAAAGTGAATAATCGACAACTAAAACCTGAATTGTACTACTTCTTACTGGCTATTACTTCAACTTACAAGCTACTTCTGTGTTCTTCTATGGTGCTTTTAGTGTCTCCGCATACCGCAGCACGCGACATAGCTTTGCAGACGATAAATGTAACCGTTTCAGAGAGTAGAGCGGCAAATGTGACGATCTGGCTTTAATTCGATTCGATAACAAATGACGAAAACGGACGGATTTCTCAGGTTTTTACTACATATGAACACTTTTCACATTCTCCCGTGCAACGCGGCTGCTAGTCCTCCTTTCATTCAAAATCTTAAGGTCCTAGGTCATTTCCAAGCCACCAAAGCCGGCTAAAAAGTGAATAATCGACAACTAAAACTTGAATTGAACTACTTCTTACTGGCTATTACTTCAACTTAGAAGCTTCTTCTGTGTTCTACTATGGTGCTTTTAGTATCTCCGCATACCGCAGCACGCGACATAGCTTTGCAGACGATAAATGTAACCGTCTCAGAGAGAAAAGCGGCCAATGTGACGATCTGGCTTTAAGTCGATTCGATAACAAATGACTAAAACGGACGGATTTCTCAGGTTTTTACTACATATGAACACTTTTCACATTCTCCCATGCAACGTGGCTACTAGACCTCCTTTCATGCAAAATCTTACGGTCCTAGGTCATGTAAAAGCCACCAAGCCGGCTAAAAAGTGAATAATCGATAACTAAAACTTGAATTGCACTACTTCTTACTGGCTATTACTTCAACTTAGAAGCTTCTTCTGTGTTCTACTATGGTGCTTTTAGTGTCTCCGCATACCGCAGCACGCGACATAGCTTTGCAGACGATAAATGTAACCGTCTCAGAGAGAAAAGCGGCCAATGTGACGCTCTGGCTTTAAGCCGATTCGATAACAAATGACGAAAACGGACGAAATTCTCAGGTTTTTACTACATATGAACACTTTTCACTTTCTCCCGTGCAACGCGGCTGCTAGTCCTCCTTTCATGCAAAATCTTATGGTCCTAGGTCATGTCATGGCCACCAAAGCAAGTTAAAAAGTGAATAATCGACAACTAAAACTTGAATTGTACTACTTCTTACCTTCTATTACTTCAATTTAGAAGCTTCTTCTGTGTTCTACTATGGTGCTTTTAGTGTTTCCGCATACTGCAGTACGCGACATAGCTTTGCAGACGATAAATGTAACCGTTTCAGAGAGGAGAGCGGCCAATGTGACGATCTGGCTTTAAGTCGATTCGATAACAAATGACGAAAACGGACGGATTTCTCAGGTTTTTACTACATATGAACACTTTTCACATTCTCCCGTGCAACGCTGCTGCTAGTCTTCTTTTCATGCAAAATCTTATGGTTCCACCTCATGTCCAAGCCAAAAAAGCTGGCTAAAAAGTGAATAATCGACAACTACAACTTCAATTGTACTACTTCTTACTGGCTATTACTTCAACATAGAAGCTTCTTCTGTGTTCTACTATAGTGCTTTTAGTGTTTCCGCATAACGCAGCACGCGACATAGCTTTGTAGACGATCAATGTAACCGTTTCAGAGAGAAGAGCGGCCAATGCGACGATCTGCCTTTAAGTCGTTTCGATAACAAATGACGAAAACGGACGGATTTATCAGGTTTTTACCACATATGAACTCTTTTCACATTCTCCCGTGCAACGCGGCTGCCAGTCCTCCTTTCATGCAAAATCTTAACGTCCTAGGTCATGTCCAAGCCACCAAAGCCGGCTAAAAAGTGAATAATCGACAACTAAAACCTGAATTGTACTACTTCTTACTGGCTATTACTTCAACTTACAAGCTACTTCTGTGTTCTTCTATGGTGCTTTTAGTGTCTCCGCATACCGCAGCACGCGACATAGCTTTGCAGACGACAAATGTAACCGTTTCAGAGAGTAGAGCGGCAAATGTGACGATCTGGCTTTAATTCGATTCGATAACAAATGACGAAAACGGACGGATTTCTCAGGTTTTTACTACATATGAACACTTTTCACATTCTCCCGTGCAACGCGGCTGCTAGTCCTCCTTTCATGCAAAATCGTAAGGTCCTAGGTCATGTCCAAGCCACCAAAGCCGGCTAAAATGTGAATAATCGACAACTAAAACTTGAATTGTAATATTTCTTACTGGCTATTACTTCAACTTAGAAGCTTCTACTGTGTTATACTATGGTGCTTTTAGTGTTTCGGCATACCGCAGCACGCGACATAGCTTTCCAGATGATAAGTGCAACCGTTTCAGAGAGAAGAGCGGCCAATGTGACGATCTGGCTTTAAGTCCATTCGATAACAAATCACGAAAACGGACGGATTTCTCAGGTTTTTACTACTTATGAACACTTTTCATATTCTCCCGTGCAACGCGGCTGTTAGTCCTCCTTTCTTGCAATATCTTATGGTCCTAGGTCATGTCATAGCCACCAAAGCCGGCTAAAAAGTGAATAATCGACAACTAAAACTTCAATTGTACTACTTCTTACTATCTATTACTTCAACATAAAGCTTCTTCTGTGTTCTACTATGGTGCTTCTAGTGTTTCCGCATACCGCAGCACGGGACATAGCTTTGTAGACGATAAATGTAACCGTTTCAGAGAGAAGAGGGTCCAATGTGACGATCTGGCTTTAAGTCGATTCGATAACAAATGACGAAAACAGACGGATATCTAAGGTTTTTACTACATATGAACACTTTTCACATTCTCCCGTGCAACGCGGCTGCTAGTCCTCCTTTCATGCAAAATCTTAAGGTCCTAGGTCATGTCCAAGCCACCAAAGCCGGCTAAAAAGTGAATAATCGACAACTAAAACTTGAATTGAACTACATCTTACTGGCTATTACTTCAACTTAGAAGCTTCTTCTGTGTTCTACTATGGTGCTTTTAGTATCTCCGCATACCGCAGCACGCGACATAGCTTTGCAGACGATAAATGTAACCGTCTCAGAGAGAAAAGCGGCCATTGTGACGATCTGGCTTCAAGTCGATTCGATAACAAATGACTAAAAAGGACGGATTTCTCAGGTTTTTACTACATATGAACACTTTTCACATTCTCCCATGCAACGCGGCTACTAGACCTCCTTTCATGCAAAATCTTACGGTCCTAGGTCATGTAAAAGCCACCAAGCCGGTTAAAAAGTGAATAATCGATAACTAAAACTTGAATTGCACTACTTCTTACTGGCTATTACTTCAACTTAGAAGCTTCTTCTGTGTTCTACTATGGTGCTTTTAGTGTCTCCGCATACCGCAGCACGCGACATAGCTTTGCAGACGATAAATGTAACCGTCTCAGAGAGAAAAGCGGCCAATGTGACGCTCTGGCTTTAAGCCGATTCGATAACAAATGACCAAAACGGACGGATTTCTCAGGTTTTTACTACATATGAACACTTTTCACTTTCTCCCGTGCAACGCGGCTGCTAGTCCTCCTTTCATGCAAAATCTTATGGTCCTAGGTCATGTCATGGCCACCAAAGCCAGCTAAAAAGTGAATAATCGACAACTAAAACTTGAATTGTACTACTTCTTACCTTCTATTACCTAAATTTAGAAGCTTCTTCTGTGTTCTACTATGGTGCTTTTAGTGTTTCCGCATACTGCAGTACGCGACATAGCTTTGCAGACGATAAATGTAACCGTTTCAGAGAGGAGAGCGGCCAATGTGACGATCTGGCTTTAAGTCGATTCGATAACAAATGACGTAAACGGACGGATTTCTCAGGTTTTTACTACATATGAACACTTTTCACATTCTCCCGTGCAACGCGGCTGCCAGTCCTCCTTCCATGCAAAATCTTAACGTCCTAGGTGATGTGCAAGCCACCAAAGCCGGCTAAAAAGTGAATAATCGACAACTAAAACTTGAATTGTACTACTTCTTACTGGCTATTACTTCAACTTAGAAGCTACTTCTGTGTTCTTCTATGGTGCTTTTAGTGTCTCCGCATACCGCAGCACGCGACATAGCTTTGCAGACAATAAATGTAACCTTCTCAGAGAGAAAGGCGGCAAATGTGACGATCTGGCTTTAAGTCGATTCGATAACAAATGACGAAAACGGACGGCCTTCTCAGGTTTTTACTACACACGAACACTTTTCACATTCTCCCATGCAACGCGGCTGCTAGTCCTCCTTTCATGCAAAATCGTAAGGTCCCAGGTCATGTCCAAGCCACCAAAGCCGGCTAAGAAGTGAATAATCAACAACTAAAACTTCAATTGTACTACTTGTTACTGGCTATTACTTCAACTTAGATGCTTCTTCTGTGTTCTCCTATGTTGCTTTTAGTGTCTCCGCAGACCGCAGCAATCGACATAGCTTTGCAGACGATAAATGTAATAGTCTCAGAAAGAAAAGCAGCCAATGTGAGGATCTGGCTTTAAGTCGATTCGATAACAAATGACGAAAACGGACGGATTTCCTATGTTTTTACTACATATGAACACTTTTCACATTCTCCCGTGCAACGCGGCTGCTAGTCCTCCTTTCATGCAAAATCTTAAGGTCCTAGGTCATGTCCAAGCCACCAGAGCCGGCTAAAAAGTGAATAATCGATAACTGAAACTTGAATTGCACTACTTCTTACTGGCTATTACTTCAACTTAGAAGCTTCTTCTGTGCTCTACTATGGTGCTTTTAGTGTTTCCGCATAATGCAGCACGCGACATAGCTTTGTAGACGATAAATGTAACCGTTTCAGAGAGAAGAGCGACCAATGTGACGATCTGGCTTTAAGTCGATTCGATAACAAATGACGAAAACGGACGGATTTCTCAGGTTTTTACTACATATGAACACTTTTCACATTCTCCCGTGCAACGCGGCTGCTAGTCCTCGTTTCATGCAAAATCTTAAGGTCCTAGGTCATGTCCAAGCCACCAAAGCCGGCTAAAAAGTGAATAATCGACAACTAAAACTTCAATTGTACTACTTCTTACTGGCTATTGCTTCAACTTAGAAGCTTCTTCAGTGTTCTACTATGGTGCTTTTAGTGTCTCCGCATACCGCAGCACGCGACATAGCTTTGCAGACGATAAATGTAACCGTCTCAGAGAGAAAAGCGGCCAATGTGACGATCTGGCTTTAAGACGATTCGATAACAAATGACGAAAACGGACGGATTTCTCAGGTTTTTAATACATATGAACACTTTTCACATTCTCCCGTGCAACGCGGCTGTTAGTCCTCCTTTCATGCAAAATCGTATGGTCCTGGGTCATGTCCAAGCCACCAAAGCCGGCTAAAAAGTGAATAATCGACAACTAAAACTTCAATTGTACTACTTCTTACTGGCTACTGCTTCAACTTAGAAGCTTCTTCAGTGTTCTACTATGGTGCTTTTAGTGTCTCCGCATCCCGCAGCACGCGACATAGCTTTGCAGACGATAAATGTAACCGTCTCAGAGAGAAATGCGGCCAATGTGACGATCTGGCTTGAAGACGATTCGATAACAAATGACGAAAACGGACGGATTTCTCAGGTTTTTACTACATATGAACACTTTTCACATTCTCCCGTGCAACGCGGCTGTTAGTCCTCCTTTCATGCAAAATCTTATGGTCCTAGGTCATGTCCAAGCCACTAAAGCCGGCAAAAAAGTGAATAATCGACAACTAAAACTTCAATTGTACTACTTCTTACTGGCTATTGCTTCAACTTAGAAGCTTCTTCAGTGTTCTACTATGGTGCTTTTAGTGTCTCCGCATCCCGCAGCACGCGACATAGCTTTGCAGACGATAAATGTAACCGTCTCAGAGAGAAATGCGGCCAATGTGACGATCTGGCTTTAAGACGATTGGATAACAAATGACGAAAACGGACGGATTTCTCAGGTTTTTACTACATATGATCATTTTCACATTCTCCGCTGCAAACGTGGCTGCTAGTCTTCCTTTCATGCAAAATTTTATGGTTCCACCTCATGTCCAAGCCACCAAAGCCGGCTAAAAAGTGAATAATCGACAACTAAAACTTCAATTGTACTACATCTTACTGGCTATTGCTTCAACTTAGAAGCTTCTTCAGTGTTCTACTAAGGTGCTTTTAGTGTCTCCGCATACCGCAGCACGCGACATGGCTTTGGAGACGATAAATGTAACCGTCTCAGAGAGAAAAGCGGTCAATGTGACGATCTGGCTTTAAGTCGATTCGATAACAAATGACGAAAACGGACGGATTTCTCAGGTTTTTACTACATATGAACACTTTTCACATTCTCCAGTGCAACGCGGCTGTTAGTCCTCCTTTCATGCAAAATCTTATGGTCCTAGGTCATGTCCAATCCAACAAAGCCGGCTAAAAAGTGAATAATCGACAACTAAAACTTCAATTGTACTACTTCTTACTGGCTATTGCTTCAACTTAGAAGCTTCTTCAGTGTTCTACTATGGTGCTTTTAGTGTCTCCGCATACCGCAGCACGCGACATAGCTTTGGAGACGATAAATGTAACCGTCTCAGAGAGAAAGGCGGCCAATGTGACGATCTGGCTTTAAGACGATTCGATAACAAATGACGAAAACGGACGGATTTCTCAGGTTTTTAATACATATGAACACTTTTCACATTATCCCGTGCAACGCGGCTGTTAGTCCTCCTTTCATGCAAAATCGTATGGTCCTAGGTCATGTCCAAGCCACCAAAGCCGGCTAAAAAGTGAATAATCGACAACTAAAACTTCAATTGTACTACTTCTTACTGGCTATTGCTTCAACTTAGAAGCTTCTTCAGTGTTCTACTATGGTGCTTTTAGTGTCTCCGCATACCGCAGCACGCGACATAGCTTTGCAGACGATAAATGTAACCGTCTCAGAGAGAAAAGCGGCCAATGTGATGATCTGGCTTTAAGACGATTCGATAACAAATGACGAAAATGGACGGATTTCTCAGGTTTTTACTACATATGAACACTTTTCACATTCTTCCGTGCAACGCGGCTGTTAGTCCTCCTTTCATGCATAATCTTATGGTCCTAGGTCATGTCCAAGCCACCAAAGCCGGCTAAAAAGTGATTAATCGACAACTAAAACTTCAATTGTACTACATCTTACTGGCTATTGCTTCAACTTAGAAGCTTCTTCAGTGTTCTACTATGGTGCTTTTAGTGTTTCCGCATACCGCAGCACGCGACATAGATTTGCGGACGATAAATGTAACCGTCTCAGAGAGAAAAGCAGCCAATGTGACGATCTGGCTTTAAGACGATTCGATAACAAATGACGAAAACGGACGGATTTCTCAGGTTTTTACTACATATGAACACTTTTCACATTCTCCGGTGCAACGTGGCTGCTAGTCTTCCTTTCATGCAAAATTTTATGGTTCCACCTCATGTCCAAGCCACCAAAGCCGGCTAAAAAGTGAATAATCGACAACTAAAACTTCAATTGTACTACTTCTTACTGGCTATTACTTCAACATAGAAGCTTCTTCAGTGTTCTACTATGGTGCTTTTAGTGTTTCCGCATAATGCAGCACGCGACATAGCTTTGTAGACGATAAATGTAACCGTTTCAGAGAGAAGAGCGACCAATGTGACGATCTGGCTTTAAGTCGATTCGATAACAAATGACGAAAACGGACGGATTTCTCAGGTTTTTACTACATATGAACACTTTTCACATTCTCCCGTGCAACGCGGCTGCTAGTCCTCGTTTCATGCAAAATCTTAAAGTCCTAGGTCATGTCCAAGCCACCGAAGCCGGCTAAAAAGTGAATAATCGACAACTAAAACTTCAATTGTACTACTTCTTACTGGCTATTGCTTCAACTTAGAAGCTTCTTCAGTGTTCTACTATGGTGCTTTTAGTGTCTCCGCATACCGCAGCACGCGACATAGCTTTGCAGACGATAAATGTAACCGTCTCAGAGAGAAAAGCGGCCAATGTGACGATCTGGCTTTAAGACGATTCGATAACAAATGACGAAAACGGACGGATTTCTCAGGTTTTTAATACATATGAACACTTTTCACATTCTCCCGTGCAACGCGGCTGTTAGTCCTCCTTTCATGCAAAATCGTATGGTCCTGGGTCATGTCCAAGCCACCAAAGCCGGCTAAAAAGTGAATAATCGACAACTAAAACTTCAATTGTACTACTTCTTACTGGCTACTGCTTCAACTTAGAAGCTTCTTCAGTGTTCTACTATGGTGCTTTTAGTGTCTCCGCATCCCGCAGCACGCGACATAGCTTTGCAGACGATAAATGTAACCGTCTCAGAGAGAAATGCGGCCAATGTGACGATCTGGCTTTAAGACGATTCGATAACAAATGACGAAAACGGACGGATTTCTCAGGTTTTTACTACATATGAACACTTTTCACATTCTCCCGTGCAACGCGGCTGTTAGTCCTCCTTTCATGCAAAATCTTATGGTCCTAGGTCATGTCCAAGCCACCAAAGCCGGCAAAAAAGTGAATAATCGACAACTAAAACTTCAATTGTACTACTTCTTACTGGCTATTGCTTCAACTTAGAAGCTTCTTCAGTGTTCTACTATGGTGCTTTTAGTGTCTCCGCATCCCGCAGCACGCGACATAGCTTTGCAGACGATAAATGTAACCGTCTCAGAGAGAAATGCGGCCAATGTGACGATCTGGCTTTAAGACGATTGGATAACAAATGACGAAAACGGACGGATTTCTCAGGTTTTTACTACATATGATCATTTTCACATTCTCCGCTGCAAACGTGGCTGCTAGTCTTCCTTTCATGCAAAATTTTATGGTTCCACCTCATGTCCAAGCCACCAAAGCCGGCTAAAAAGTGAATAATCGACAACTAAAACTTCAATTGTACTACATCTTACTGGCTATTGCTTCAACTTAGAAGCTTCTTCAGTGTTCTACTAAGGTGCTTTTAGTGTCTCCGCATACCGCAGCACGCGACATGGCTTTGGAGACGATAAATGTAACCGTCTCAGAGAGAAAAGCGGCCAATGTGACGATGTGGCTTGAAGTCGATTCGATAACAAATGACGAAAACGGACGGATTTCTCAGGTTTTTACTACATATGAACACTTTTTACATTCTCCAGTGCAACGCGGCTGTTAGTCCTCCTTTCATGCAAAATCTTATGGTCCTAGGTCATGTCCAAGCCAACAAAGCCGGCTAAAAAGTGAATAATCGACAACTAAAACTTCAATTGTACTACTTCTTACTGGCTATTGCTTCAACTTAGAAGCTTCTTCAGTGTTCTACTATGGTGCTTTTAGTGTCTCCGCATACCGCAGCACGCGACATAGCTTTGGAGACGATAAATGTAACCGTCTCAGAGAGAAAGGCGGCCAATGTGACGATCTGGCTTTAAGACGATTCGATAACAAATGACGAAAACGGACGGATTTCTCAGGTTTTTAATACATATGAACACTTTTCACATTATCCCGTGCAACGCGGCTGTTAGTCCTCCTTTCATGCAAAATCGTATGGTCCTAGGTCATGTCCAAGCCACCAAAGCCGGCTAAAAAGTGAATAATCGACAACTAAAACTTGAATTGTACTACTTCTTACTGGCTATTGCTTCAACTTAGAAGCTTCTTCAGTGTTCTACTATGGTGCTTTTAGTGTCTCCGCATACCGCAGCACGCGACATAGCTTTGCAGACGATAAATGTAACCGTCTCAGAGAGAAAAGCGGCCAATGTGATGATCTGGCTTTAAGACGATTCGATAACAAATGACGAAAACGGACGGATTTCTCAGGTTTTTACTACATATGAACACTTTTCACATTCTCCCGTGCAACGCGGCTGTTAGTCCTCCTTTCATGCATAATCTTATGGTCCTAGGTCATGTCCAAGCCACCAAAGCCGGCTAAAAAGTGAATAATCGACAACTAAAACTTCAATTGTACTACATCTTACTGGCTATTGCTTCAACTTAGAAGCTTCTTCAGTGTTCTACTATGGTGCTTTTAGTGTCTCCGCATACCGCAGCACGCGACATAGATTTGCAGACGATAAATGTAACCGTCTCAGAAAGAAAAGCAGCCAATGTGACGATCTGGCTTTAAGACGATTCGATAACAAATGACGAAAACGGACGGATTTCTCAGGTTTTTACTACATATGAACACTTTTCGCATTCTCCGGTGCAACGTGGCTGCTAGTCTTCCTTTCATGCAAAATTTTATGGTTCCACCTCATGTCCAAGCAACCATAGCCGGCTAAAAAGTGAATAATCGACAACTAAAACTTCATTTGTACTACTTCTTACTGGCTATTACTTCAACATAGAAGCTTCTTCAGTGTTCTACTATGGTGCTTTTAGTGTTTCCGCATAACGCAGCACGCGACATAGCTTTGTAGACGATAAATGTAACCGTTTCAGAGAGAAGAGCGGCCAATGTGACGATCTGGCTTTAAGTCGATTCGATAACAAATGACGAAAACGGACGGATTTCTCAGGTTTTTACTACATATGAACACTTTTCACATTCTCCCGTGCAACGCGGCTGCTAGTCCTCCTTTCATGCAAAATCTTAAGGTCCTAGGTCATGTCCAAGCCACCAAAGCCGGCTAAAATGTGAATAATCGACAACTACAACTTGAATTGTATTACTTCTTACTGGCTATTACTTCAATTTAGAAGCTTCTTGTGTGTTCTACTATGGTGCTTTTAGTGTCTCCGCATCCCGCAGCACGCGACATAGCTTTGCAGACGATAAATGTAACCGTCTCAGAGAGAATTGCGGCCAATGTGACGATCTGGCTTTAAGACGATTCGATAACAAATGACGAAAACGGACCGATTTCTCAGGTTTTTACTACATATGAACACTTTTCACATTCTCCCGTGCAACGCGGCTGTTAGTCCTCCTTTCATGCAAAATCTTATGGTCCTAGGTCATGTCCAAGCCACCAAAGCCGGCTAAAAAGTGAATAATCGACAACTAAAACTTCAATTGTACTACTTCTTACTGGCTATTGCTTCAACTTAGAAGCTTCTTCAGTGTTCTACTATGGTGCTTTTAGTGTCTCCGCATCCCGCAGCACGCGACATAGCTTTGCAGACGATAAATGTAACCGTCTCAGAGAGAAATGCGGCCAATGTGACGATCAGGCTTTAAGACGATTCGATAACAAATGACGAAAACGGACGGATTTCTCAGGTTTTTACTACATATGAACACTTTTCACATTCTCCGGTGCAACGTGGCTGCTAGTCTTCCTTTCATGCAAAATTTTATGGTTCCACCTCATGTCCAAGCCACCAAAGCCGGCTAAAAAGTGAATAATCGACAACTAAAACTTCAATTGTACTACTTCTTACTGGCTATTACTTCAACTTAGAAGCTTCTTCTGTGTTCTACTATGGTGCTTTTAGTGTTTCCGCATACTGCAGCACGCGACATAGCTTTGCAGACGATAAATGTAACCGTTTCAGAGAGTAGAGCGGCCAATGTGACTATGTGGCTTAAAGTCGATTCGATAACAAATGACGAAAACGGACGGATTTCTCAGGTTTTTACTACATATGAACACTTTTCACATTCTCCCGTGCAACGCGTCTGCTAGTCCTCCTTTCATGCAAAATCTTATGGTCCTAGGTCATGTCCAAGCCACCAAAGCCGGCTAAGAAGTGAATAATCGACAACTAAAACTTGAATTGTACTACTTCTTACTGGCTATTACTTCAACTTTGAAGTTTCTTCAGTGTTCTACTATGGTGCTTTTAGTGTCTCCGCATACCGCAGCACGCGACATAGCTTTGCAGACGATAAATGTAACCGTCTCAGAGAGAAAAGCGGCCAATGTGACGATCTGGCTTTAAGTCGATTCGATAACAAATGACGAAAACGGACGGATTTCTCAGGTTTTTACTACATATGAACACTTTTCACATTCTCCCGTGCAACGCGGCTGTTAGTCCTCCTTTCATGCAAAATCTTATGGTCCTAGGTCATGTCCAAGCCAACAAAGCCGGCTAAAAAGTGAATAATCGACAACTAAAACTTCAATTGTACTACTTCTTACTGGCTATTGCTTCTACTTAGAAGCTTCTTCAGTGTTCTACTATGGTGCTTTTAGTGTCTCCGCATCCCGCAGCACGCGACATAGCTTTGCAGACGATAAATGTATCCGTCTCAGAGAGAAATGCGGCCAATGTGACGATCTGGCTTTAAGACGATTCGATAACAAATGACGAAAACGGACGGATTTCTCAGGTTTTTACTACATATGAACACTTTTCACATTCTTTGCTGCAACGTGGCTGCTAGTCTTCCTTTCATGCAAAATTTTATGGTTCCACCTCATGTCCAAGCCACCAAAGCCGGCTAAAAAGTGAATAATCGACAACTAAAACTTCAATTGTACTACTTCTTACTGGCTATTACTTCAACTTAGAAGCTTCTTCTGTGTTCTACTATGGTGCTTTTAGTGTTTCCGCATACTGCAGCACGCGACATAGCTTTGCAGACGATAAATGTAACCGTTTCAGAGAGTAGAGCGGCCAATGTGACTATGTGGCTTAAAGTCGATTCGATAACAAATGACGAAAACGGACGGATTTCTCAGGTTTTTACTACATATGAACACTTTTCACATTCTCCCGTGCAACGCGTCTGCTAGTCCTCCTTTCATGCAAAATCTTATGGTCCTAGGTCATGTCCAAGCCACCAAAGCCGGCTAAAAAGTGAATAATCGACAACTAAAACTTGAATTGTACTACTTCTTACTGGCTATTACTTCAACTTTGAAGTTTCTTCTGTGTTCTACTATGGTGCTTTTAGTGTCTCCGCATACCGCAGCACGCGACATAGCTTTGGAGACGATAAATGTAACCGTCTCAGAGAGAAAAGCGGCCAATGTGACGATCTGGCTTTAAGTCGATTCGATAACAAATGACGAAAACGGACGGATTTCTCAGGTTTTTACTACATATGAACACTTTTCACATTCTCCCGTGCAACGCGTCTGCTAGTCCTCCTTTCATGCAAAATCTTATGGTCCTAGGTCATGTCCAAGCCACCAAAGCCGGCTAAGAAGTGAATAATCGACAACTAAAACTTGAATTGTACTACTTCTTACTGGCTATTACTTCAACTTTGAAGTTTCTTCAGTGTTCTACTATGGTGCTTTTAGTGTCTCCGCATACCGCAGCACGCGACATAGCTTTGCAGACGATAAATGTAACCGTCTCAGAGAGAAAAGCGGCCAATGTGACGATCTGGCTTTAAGTCGATTCGATAACAAATGACGAAAACGGACGGATTTCTCAGGTTTTTACTACATATGAACACTTTTCACATTCTCCCGTGCAACGCGGCTGTTAGTCCTCCTTTCATGCAAAATCTTATGGTCCTAGGTCATGTCCAAGCCAACAAAGCCGGCTAAAAAGTGAATAATCGACAACTAAAACTTCAATTGTACTACTTCTTACTGGCTATTGCTTCTACTTAGAAGCTTCTTCAGTGTTCTACTATGGTGCTTTTAGTGTCTCCGCATCCCGCAGCACGCGACATAGCTTTGCAGACGATAAATGTATCCGTCTCAGAGAGAAATGCGGCCAATGTGACGATCTGGCTTTAAGACGATTCGATAACAAATGACGAAAACGGACGGATTTCTCAGGTTTTTACTACATATGAACACTTTTCACATTCTTTGCTGCAACGTGGCTGCTAGTCTTCCTTTCATGCAAAATTTTATGGTTCCACCTCATGTCCAAGCCACCAAAGCCGGCTAAAAAGTGAATAATCGACAACTAAAACTTCAATTGTACTACTTCTTACTGGCTATTACTTCAACTTAGAAGCTTCTTCTGTGTTCTACTATGGTGCTTTTAGTGTTTCCGCATACTGCAGCACGCGACATAGCTTTGCAGACGATAAATGTAACCGTTTCAGAGAGTAGAGCGGCCAATGTGACTATGTGGCTTAAAGTCGATTCGATAACAAATGACGAAAACGGACGGATTTCTCAGGTTTTTACTACATATGAACACTTTTCACATTCTCCCGTGCAACGCGTCTGCTAGTCCTCCTTTCATGCAAAATCTTATGGTCCTAGGTCATGTCCAAGCCACCAAAGCCGGCTAAAAAGTGAATAATCGACAACTAAAACTTGAATTGTACTACTTCTTACTGGCTATTACTTCAACTTTGAAGTTTCTTCTGTGTTCCACTATGGTGCTTTTAGTGTCTCCGCATACCGCAGCACGCGACATAGCTTTGGAGACGATAAATGTAACCGTCTCAGAGAGAAAAGCGGCCAATGTGACGATCTGGCTTTAAGTCGATTCGATAACAAATGACGAAAACGGACGGATTTCTCAGGTTTTTACTACATATGAACACTTTTCACATTCTCCCGTGCAACGCGGCTGTTAGTCCTCCTTTCATGCAAAATCTTATGGTCCTAGGTCATGTCCAAGCCGACAAAGCCAGCTAAAAAGTGAATAATCGACAACTAAAACTTCAATTGTACTACTTCTTACTGGCTATTGCTTCAACTTAGAAGCTTCTTCAGTGTTCTACTATGGTGCTTTTAGTGTCTCCGCATACCGCAGCACGCGACATAGCTTTGGAGACGATAAATGTAACCGTCTCAGAGAGAATTGCGGCCAATGTGACGATGTGGCTTTAAGACGATTCGATAACAAATGACGAAAACGGACCGATTTCTCAGGTTTTTACTACATATGAACACTTTTCACATTCTCCCGTGCAACGCGGCTGTTAGTCCTCCTTTCATGCAAAATCTTATGGTCCTAGGTCATGTCCAAGCCACCAAAGCCGGCTAAAAAGTGAATAATCGACAACTAAAACTTCAATTGTACTACTTCTTACTGGCTATTGCTTCAACTTAGAAGCTTCTTCAGTGTTCTACTATGGTGCTCTTAGTGTCTCCGCATCCCGCAGCACGCGACATAGCTTTGCAGACGATAAATGTAACCGTCTCAGAGAGAAATGCGGCCAATGTGACGATCAGGCTTTAAGACGATTCGATAACAAATGACGAAAACGGACGGATTTCTCAGGTTTTTACTACATATGAACACTTTTCACATTCTACGGTGCAACGTGGCTGCTAGTCTTCCTTTCATGCAAAATTTTATGGTTCCACCTCATGTCCAAGCCACCAAAGCCGGCTAAATAGTGAATAATCGACAACTAAAACTTCAATTGTACTACTTCTTACTGGCTATTACTTCAACTTACTAGCTTCTTCTGTGTTCTACTATGGTGCTTTTAGTGTTTCCGCATACTGCAGCACGCGACATAGCTTTGCAGACGATAAATGTAACCGTTTCAGAGAGTAGAGCGGCCAATGTGACTATGTGGCTTAAAGTCGATTCGATAACAAATGACGAAAACGGACGGATTTCTCAGGTTTTTACTACATATGAACACTTTTCACATTCTCCCGTGCAACGCGTCTGCTAGTCCTCCTTTCATGCAAAATCTTATGGTCCTAGGTCATGTCCAAGCCACCAAAGCCGGCTAAGAAGTGAATAATCGACAACTAAAACTTGAATTGTACTACTTCTTACTGGCTATTACTTCAACTTTGAAGTTTCTTCTGTGTTCTACTATGGTGCTTTTAGTGTCTCCGCATACCGCAGCACGCGACATAGCTTTGCAGACGATAAATGTAACCGTCTCAGAGAGAAAAGCGGCCAATGTGACGATCTGGCTTTAAGTCGATTCGATAACAAATGACGAAAACGGACGGATTTCTCAGGTTTTTACTACATATGAACACTTTTCACATTCTCCCGTGCAACGCGGCTGTTAGTCCTCCTTTCATGCAAAATCTTATGGTCCTAGGTCATGTCCAAGCCAACAAAGCCGGCTAAAAAGTGAATAATCGACAACTAAAACTTCAATTGTACTACTTCTTACTGGCTATTGCTTCAACTTAGAAGCTTCTTCAGTGTTCTACTATGGTGCTTTTAGTGTCTCCGCATCCCGCAGCACGCGACATAGCTTTGCAGACGATAAATGTAACCGTCTCAGAGAGAAATGCGGCCAATGTGACGATCTGGCTTTAAGACGATTCGATAACAAATGACGAAAACGGACGGATTTCTCAGGTTTTAACTACATATGAACACTTTTCACATTCTTTGCTGCAACGTGGCTGCTAGTCTTCCTTTCATGCAAAATTTTATGGTTCCACCTCATGTCCAAGCCACCAAAGCCGGCTAAAAAGTGAATAATCGACAACTAAAACTTCAATTGTACTACTTCTTACTGGCTATTACTTCAACTTAGAAGCTTCTTCTGTGTTCTACTATGGTGCTTTTAGTGTTTCCGCATACTGCAGCACGCGACATAGCTTTGCAGACGATAAATGTAACCGTTTCAGAGAGTAGAGCGGCCAATGTGACTATGTGGCTTAAAGTCGATTCGATAACAAATGACGAAAACGGACGGATTTCTCAGGTTTTTACTACATATGAACACTTTTCACATTCTCCCGTGCAACGCGTCTGCTAGTCCTACTTTCATGCAAAATCTTATGGTCCTAGGTCATGTCCAAGCCAACAAAGCCGGCTAAAAAGTGAATAATCGACAACTAAAACTTCAGTTGTACTACTTCTTACTGGCTATTGCTTCAACTTAGAAGCTTCTTCAGTGTTCTACTATGGTGCTTTTAGTGTCTCCGCATACCGCAGCACGCGACATAGCTTTGGAGACGATAAATGTAACCGTCTCAGAGAGAAAAGCGGCCAATGTGACGGTCTGGCTTTAAGACGATTCGATAACAAATGACGAAAACGGACGGATTTCTCAGGTTTTTAATACATATGAACACTTTTCACATTCTCCCGTGCAACGCGGCTGTTAGTCCTCCTTTCATGCAAAATCGTATGGTCCTAGGTCATGTCCAAGCCACCAAAGCCGGCTAAAAAGTGAATAATCGACAACTAAAACTTCAATTGTACTACTTCTTACTGGCTATTGCTTCAACTTAGAAGCTTCTTCAGTGTTCTACTATGGTGCTTTTAGTGTCCCCGCATCCCGCAGCACGCGACATAGCTTTGCAGACGATAAATGTAACCGTCTCAGAGAGAAATGCGGCCAACGTGACGATCTGGCTTTAAGACGATTCGATAACAAATGACGAAAACGGACGGATTTCTCAGGTTTTTACTACATATGAACACTTTTCACATTCTCCGGTGCAACGTGGCTGCTAGACTTCCTTTCATGCTAAATTTTATGGTTCCACCTCATGTCCAAGCCACCAAAGCCGGCTAAAAAGTGAATAATCGACAACTAAAACTTCAATTGTACTACTTCTTACTGGCTATTACTTCAACTTAGAAGCTTCTTCTGTGTTCTACTATGGTGCTTTTAGTGTTTCCGCATACTGCAGCACGCGACATAGCTTTGCAGACGATAAATGTAACCGTTTCATAGAGTAGAGCGGCCAATGTGACTATGTGGCTTAAAGTCGATTCGATAACAAATGACGAAAACGGACGGATTTCTCAGGTTTTTACTACATATGAACACTTTTCACATTCTCCCGTGCAACGCGTCTGCTAGTCCTCCTTTCATGCAAAATCTTATGGTCCTAGGACATGTCCAAGCCACCAAAGCCGGCTAAGAAGTGAATAATCGACAACTAAAACTTGAATTGTACTACTTCTTACTGGCTATTACTTCAACTTTGAAGTTTCTTCTGTGTTCTACTATGGTGCTTTTAGTGTCTCCGCATACCGCAGCACGCGACATAGCTTTGCAGACGATAAATGTAACCGTCTCAGAGAGAAAAGCGGCCAATGTGACGATCTGGCTTTAAGTCGATTCGATAACAAATGACGAAAACGGACGGATTTCTCAGGTTTTTACTACATATGAACACTTTTCACATTCTCCCGTGCAACGCGGCTGTTAGTCCTCCTTTCATGCAAAATCTTATGGTCCTAGGTCATGTCCAAGCCAACAAAGCCGGCTAAAAAGTGAATAATCGACAACTAAAACTTCAATTGTACTACTTCTTACTGGCTATTGCTTCAACTTAGAAGCTTCTTCAGTGTTCTACTATGGTGCTTTTAGTGTCTCCGCATCCCGCAGCACGCGACATAGCTTTGCAGACGATAAATGTAACCGTCTCAGAGAGAAATGCGGCCAATGTGACGATCTGGCTTTAAGACGATTCGATAACAAATGACGAAAACGGACGGATTTCTCAGGTTTTTACTACATATGAACACTTTTCACATTCTTTGCTGCAACGTGGCTGCTAGTCTTCCTTTCATGCAAAATTTTATGGTTCCACCTCATGTCCAAGCCACCAAAGCCGGCTAAAAAGTGAATAATCGACAACTAAAACTTCAATTGTACTACTTCTTACTGGCTATTACTTCAACTTAGAAGCTTCTTCAGTGTTCTACTATGGTGCTTTTAGTGTTTCCGCATACTGCAGCACGCGACATAGCTTTGCAGACGATAAATGTAACCGTTTCAGAGAGTAGAGCGGCCAATGTGACTATGTGGCTTAAAGTCGATTCGATAACAAATGACGAAAACGGACGGATTTCTCAGGTTTTTACTACATATGAACACTTTTCACATTCTCCCGTGCAACGTGGCTGTTAGTCCTCCTTTCATGCAAAATCTTATGGTCCTAGGTCATGTCCAAGCCAACAAAGCCGGCTAAAAAGTGAATAATCGACAACTAAAACTTCAATTGTACTACTTCTTACTGGCTATTGCTTCAACTTAGAAGCTTCTTCAGTGTTCTACTATGGTGCTTTTAGTGTCTCCGCATACCGCAGCACGCGACATAGCGTTGCAGACGATAAATGTAACCGTCTCAGAGAGAAAAGCGGCCAATGTGACGATCTGGCTTTAAGACGATTCGATAACAAATGACGAAAACGGACGGATTTCTCAGGTTTTTAATACATATGAACACTTTTCACATTCTCCCGTGCAACGCGGCTGTTAGTCCTCCTTTCATGCAAAATCGTATGGTCCTAGGTCATGTCCAAGCCACCAAAGCCGGCTAAAAAGTGAATAATCGACAACTAAAACTTCAATTGTACTACTTCTTACTGGTTATTGCTTCAACTTAGAAGCTTCTTCAGTGTTCTACTATGGTGCTTTTAGTGTCTCCGCATACCGCAGCACGCGACATAGCTTTGCAGACGATAAATGTAACCGTCTCAGAGTGAAAAGCGGCCAATGTGATGATCTGGCTTTAAGACGATTCGATAACAAATGACGAAAACGGACGGATTTCTCAGGTTTTTACTACATATGAACACTTTTCACATTCTCCCGTGCAACGCGGCTGTTAGTCCTCCTTTCATGCAAAATCTTATGGTCCTAGGTCATGTCCAAGCCAACAAAGCCGGCTAAAAAGTGAATAATCGACAACTAAAACTTCAGTTGTACTACTTCTTACTGGCTATTGCTTCAACTTAGAAGCTTCTTCAGTGTTCTACTATGGTGCTTTTAGTGTCTCCGCATACCGCAGCACGCGACATAGCTTTGGAGACGATAAATGTAACCGTCTCAGAGAGAAAAGCGGCCAATGTGACGGTCTGGCTTTAAGACGATTCGATAACAAATGACGAAAACGGACGGATTTCTCAGGTTTTTAATACATATGAACACTTTTCACATTCTCCCGTGCAACGCGGCTGTTAGTCCTCCTTTCATGCAAAATCGTATGGTCCTAGGTCATGTCCAAGCCACCAAAGCCGGCTAAAAAGTGAATAATCGACAACTAAAACTTCAATTGTACTACTTCTTACTGGCTATTGCTTCAACTTAGAAGCTTCTTCAGTGTTCTACTATGGTGCTTTTAGTGTCCCCGCATCCCGCAGCACGCGACATAGCTTTGCAGACGATAAATGTAACCGTCTCAGAGAGAAATGCGGCCAACGTGACGATCTGGCTTTAAGACGATTCGATAACAAATGACGAAAACGGACGGATTTCTCAGGTTTTTACTACATATGAACACTTTTCACATTCTCCGGTGCAACGTGGCTGCTAGACTTCCTTTCATGCTAAATTTTATGGTTCCACCTCATGTCCAAGCCACCAAAGCCGGCTAAAAAGTGAATAATCGACAACTAAAACTTCAATTGTACTACTTCTTACTGGCTATTACTTCAACTTAGAAGCTTCTTCTGTGTTCTACTATGGTGCTTTTAGTGTTTCCGCATACTGCAGCACGCGACATAGCTTTGCAGACGATAAATGTAACCGTTTCATAGAGTAGAGCGGCCAATGTGACTATGTGGCTTAAAGTCGATTCGATAACAAATGACGAAAACGGACGGATTTCTCAGGTTTTTACTACATATGAACACTTTTCACATTCTCCCGTGCAACGCGTCTGCTAGTCCTCCTTTCATGCAAAATCTTATGGTCCTAGGACATGTCCAAGCCACCAAAGCCGGCTAAGAAGTGAATAATCGACAACTAAAACTTGAATTGTACTACTTCTTACTGGCTATTACTTCAACTTTGAAGTTTCTTCTGTGTTCTACTATGGTGCTTTTAGTGTCTCCGCATACCGCAGCACGCGACATAGCTTTGCAGACGATAAATGTAACCGTCTCAGAGAGAAAAGCGGCCAATGTGACGATCTGGCTTTAAGTCGATTCGATAACAAATGACGAAAACGGACGGATTTCTCAGGTTTTTACTACATATGAACACTTTTCACATTCTCCCGTGCAACGCGGCTGTTAGTCCTCCTTTCATGCAAAATCTTATGGTCCTAGGTCATGTCCAAGCCAACAAAGCCGGCTAAAAAGTGAATAATCGACAACTAAAACTTCAATTGTACTACTTCTTACTGGCTATTGCTTCAACTTAGAAGCTTCTTCAGTGTTCTACTATGGTGCTTTTAGTGTCTCCGCATCCCGCAGCACGCGACATAGCTTTGCAGACGATAAATGTAACCGTCTCAGAGAGAAATGCGGCCAATGTGACGATCTGGCTTTAAGACGATTCGATAACAAATGACGAAAACGGACGGATTTCTCAGGTTTTTACTACATATGAACACTTTTCACATTCTTTGCTGCAACGTGGCTGCTAGTCTTCCTTTCATGCAAAATTTTATGGTTCCACCTCATGTCCAAGCCACCAAAGCCGGCTAAAAAGTGAATAATCGACAACTAAAACTTCAATTGTACTACTTCTTACTGGCTATTACTTCAACTTAGAAGCTTCTTCAGTGTTCTACTATGGTGCTTTTAGTGTTTCCGCATACTGCAGCACGCGACATAGCTTTGCAGACGATAAATGTAACCGTTTCAGAGAGTAGAGCGGCCAATGTGACTATGTGGCTTAAAGTCGATTCGATAACAAATGACGAAAACGGACGGATTTCTCAGGTTTTTACTACATATGAACACTTTTCACATTCTCCCGTGCAACGTGGCTGTTAGTCCTCCTTTCATGCAAAATCTTATGGTCCTAGGTCATGTCCAAGCCAACAAAGCCGGCTAAAAAGTGAATAATCGACAACTAAAACTTCAATTGTACTACTTCTTACTGGCTATTGCTTCAACTTAGAAGCTTCTTCAGTGTTCTACTATGGTGCTTTTAGTGTCTCCGCATACCGCAGCACGCGACATAGCGTTGCAGACGATAAATGTAACCGTCTCAGAGAGAAAAGCGGCCAATGTGACGATCTGGCTTTAAGACGATTCGATAACAAATGACGAAAACGGACGGATTTCTCAGGTTTTTAATACATATGAACACTTTTCACATTCTCCCGTGCAACGCGGCTGTTAGTCCTCCTTTCATGCAAAATCGTATGGTCCTAGGTCATGTCCAAGCCACCAAAGCCGGCTAAAAAGTGAATAATCGACAACTAAAACTTCAATTGTACTACTTCTTACTGGTTATTGCTTCAACTTAGAAGCTTCTTCAGTGTTCTACTATGGTGCTTTTAGTGTCTCCGCATACCGCAGCACGCGACATAGCTTTGCAGACGATAAATGTAACCGTCTCAGAGTGAAAAGCGGCCAATGTGATGATCTGGCTTTAAGACGATTCGATAACAAATGACGAAAACGGACGGATTTCTCAGGTTTTTACTACATATGAACACTTTTCACATTCTCCCGTGCAACGCGGCTGTTAGTCCTCCTTTCATGCATAATCTTATGGTCCTAGGTCATGTCCAAGCCACCAAAGCCGGCTAAAAAGTCAATAATCGACAACTAAAACTTCAATTGTACTACTTCTTACTGGCTATTGCTTCAACTTAGAAGCTTCTTCAGTGTTCTACTATGGTGCTTTTAGTGTCTCCGCATACCGCAGCACGCGACATAGATTTGCAGACGATAAATGTAACCGTCTCAGAGAGAAATGCGGCCAATGTGACGATCTGGCTTTAAGACGATTCGATAACAAATGACGAAAACGGACGGATTTCTCAGGTTTTTACTACATATGAACACTTTTCGCATTCTCCGGTGCAACGTGGCTGCTAGTCTTCCTTTCATGCAAAATTTTATGGTTCCACCTCATGTCCAAGCAACCAAAGCCGGCTAAAAAGTGAATAATCGACAACTAAAACTTCATTTGTACTACTTCTTACTGGCTATTACTTCAACATAGAAGCTTCTTCAGTGTTCTACTATGGTGCTTTTAGAGTTTCCACATAACGCAGCACGCGACATAGCTTTGTAGACGATAAATGTAACCGTTTCAGAGAGAAGAGCGGCCAATGTGACGATCTGGCTTTAAGTCGATTCGATAGCAAATGACGAAAACGGACGGATTTCTCAGGTTTTTACTACATATGAACACTTTTCACATTCTCCCGTGCAACGCGTCTGCTAGTCCTCCTTTCATGCAAAATCTTAAGGTCCTAGGTCATGTCCAAGCCACCAAAGCCGGCTAAAATGTGAATAATCGACAACTACAACTTGAATTGTATTACTTCTTACTGGCTATTACTTCAATTTAGAAGCTTCTTCTGTGTTCTACTATGGTGCTTTTAGTGTCTCCGCATACCGCAGCACGCGACATAGCGTTGCAGACGATAAATGTAACCGTATCAGAGAGAAAAGCGGCCAATGTGACGATCTGCCGTTAAGTCGATTCGATAACAAATGACGAAAACGGACGGATTTCTCAGGTTTTTACTACATATGAACACTTTTCACATTCTCCGGTGCAACGTGGCTGCTAGTCTTCCTTTCATGCAAAATTTTATGGTTCCACCTCATGTCCAAGCCACCAAAGCCGGCTAATAAGTGAATAATCGACAACTAAAACTTGAATTGTACTACTTCTTACTGGCTATTGCTTCAACTTAGAAGCTTCATCTGTGTTCTACTATGGTGCTTTTAGTGTCTCCGCATACCGCAGCACGCGACATAGCTTTGCAGACGATAAATGTAACCGTTTCAGAGAGAAGAGCGGCCAATGTGACGATCTGGCTTTAAGTCGATTCGATAACAAATGACGAAAACGGACGGATTTCTCAGGTTTTTACTACATATGAACACTTTTCACATTCTCCCGTGCAACGCGGCTGCTAGTCCTCCTTTCATGCAAAATCTTAAGGTCCTAGGTCATGTCCAAGCCACCAAAGCCGGCTAAAATGTGAATAATCGACAACTAAAACTTGAATTGTACTACTTCGTACTGGTTATTGCTTCAACTTAGAAGCTTCTTCTGTGTTCTACTATGGTGCTTTTAGTGTCTCCGCATACCGCAGCACGCGACATAGCGTTGCAGACGATAAATGTAACCGTCTCAGAGAGAAAAGCGGCCAATGTGACGTTCTGCCTTTAAGTCGATTCGTTAACAAATGACGAAAACGGACGGATTTATCAGGTTTTTACCACATATGAACACTCTTCACATTCTCCCGTGCAACGCGGCTGCCAGTCCTCCTTTCATGTAAAATCTTAAGGTCCCTTGTCATGTCCAAGCCACCAAAGCCTTCTAAAAAGTGAATAATCGCCAACTAAAACTTCAATTGTACTACTTCTTACTGGCTATTACTTCAACTTAGAAGCATCTTCTGTGTTCTTCTATGGTGCTTTTAGTGTCTCCGCATACTGCAGCACGCGACATAGCTTTGCAGACAATAAGTGTAACCTTCTCAGAGAGAAAGGCGGCAAATGTGACGATCTGGCTTTAAGTCGATTCGATAACAAATGACGAAAACGGACGGATTTCTCAGGTTTTTACTACACATGAACACTTTTCACATTCTCCCGTGCAACGCGGCTGTTAGTCCTCCTTTCATGCAAAATCTTATGGTCCTATGTCATGTCCAAGCCACCAAAGCCGGCTAAAAAGTGAATAATCGACAACTAAACATGAATTGTACTACTTCTTACTGGCTATTACTTCAACTGAGAAGCTTCTTCTGTGTTCTACTATGGTGCTTTTAGTGTCTCCGCATCCCGCAGCACGCGACATAGCTTTGCAGACGATAAATGTAACCGCCTCAGAGAGAAATGCGGCCAATGTGACGATCTGGCTTTAAGACGATTCGATAACAAATGACGAAAACGGACGGATTTCTCAGGTTTTTACTACATATGAACACTTTTCACATTCTCCGGTGCAACGTGGCTGCTAGTCTTCCTTTCATGCAAAATTTTATGGTTCCACCTCATGTCCAAGCCACCAAAGCCGGCTAAAAAGTGAATAATCGACAACTAAAACTTCAATTGTACTACTTTTTACTGGCTATTACTTCAACTTTGAAGTTTCTTCTGTGTTCCACTATGGTGTTTTTAGTGTCTCCGCATACCGCAGCACGCGACATAGCTTTGCAGACGATAAATGTAACCGTCTCAGAGAGAAAAGCGGCCAATGTGACAATCTGGCTTTAAGTCGATTCGATAACAAATGACGAAAACGGACGGATTTCTCAGGTTTTTACTACATATGAACACTTTTCACATTCTCCCGTGCAACGCGGCTGTTAGTCCTCCTTTCATGCAAAATCGTATGGTCCTAGGTCATGTCCAAGCCACCAAAGCCGGCTAAAAAGTGAATAATCGACAACTAAAACTTCAATTGTACTACTTCTTACTGGCAATTGCTTCAACTTAGAAGCTTCTTCAGTGTTCTACTATGGTGCTTTTAGTGTCTCCGCATACCGCAGCACGCGACATAGCTTTGCAGACGATAAATGTAACCGTCTCAGAGAGAAAAGCGGCCAATGTGATGATCTGGCTTTAAGACGATTCGATAACAAATGACGAAAACGGACGGATTTCTCAGGTTTTTACTACATATGAACACTTTTCACATTCTCCCGTGCAACGCGGCTGTTAGTCCTCCTTTCATGCATAATCTTATGGTCCTAGGTCATGTCCAAGCCACCAAAGCCCGCTAAAAAGTGAATAACCGACAACTAAAACTTCAATTGTACTACTTCTTACTGGCTATTGCTTCAACTTAGAAGCTTCTTCAGTGTTCTACTATGGTGCTTTTAGTGTCTCCGCATACCGCAGCACGTGACATAGCTTTTCAGAAGATAAATGTAACAGTCTCAGAGAGAAAAGCGGCCAATGTGACGATCTGGCTTTAAGTCGATTCGATAACAAATGACGAAAACGGACGGATTTCTCAGGTTTTTACTACATATGAACACTTTTCACATTCTCCGGTGCAACGTGGCTGCTAGTCTTCCTTTCATGCAAAATTTTATGGTTCCACCTCATGTCCAAGCAACCAAAGCCGGCTAAAAAGTGAATAATCGACAACTAAAACTTCATTTGTACTACTTCTTACTGGCTATTACTTCAACATAGAAGCTTCTTCAGTGTTCTACTATGGTGCTTTTAGAGTTTCCACATAACGCAGCACGCGACATAGCTTTGTAGACGATAAATGTAACCGTTTCAGAGAGAAGAGCGGCCAATGTGACGATCTGGCTTTAAGTCGATTCGATAACAAATGACGAAAACGGACGGATTTCTCAGGTTTTTACTACATATGAACACTTTTCACATTCTCCCGTGCAACGCGTCTGCTAGTCCTCCTTTCATGCAAAATCTTAAGGTCCTAGGTCATGTCCAAGCCACCAAAGTCGGCTAAAATGTGAATAATCGACAACTACAACTTGAATTGTATTACTTCTTACGGGCTATTACTTCAATTTAGAAGCTTCTTCTGTGTTCTACTATGGTGCATTTAGTGTCTCCGCATACCGCAGCACGCGACATAGCGTTGCAGACGATAAATGTAACCGTATCAGAGAGAAAAGCGGCCAATGTGACGATCTGCCGTTAAGTCGATTCGATAACAAATGACGAAAACGGACGGATTTCTCAGGTTTTTACTACATATGAACACTTTTCACATTCTCCGGTGCAACGTGGCTGCTAGTCTTCCTTTCATGCAAAATTTTATGGTTCCACCTCATGTCCAAGCCACCAAAGCCGGCTAATAAGTGAATAATCGACAACTAAAACTTGAATTGTACTACTTCTTACTGGCTATTGCTTCAACTTAGAAGCTTCATCTGTGTTCTACTATGGTGCTTTTAGTGTCTCCGCATACCGCAGCACGCGACATAGCTTTGCAGACGATAAATGTAACCGTTTCAGAGAGAAGAGCGGCCAATGTGACGATCTGGCTTTAAGTCGATTCGATAACAAATGACGAAAACGGACGGATTTCTCAGGTTTTTACTACATATGAACACTTTTCACATTCTCCCGTGCAATGCGGCTGTTAGTCCTCCTTTCATGCAAAATCTTATGGTCCTAGGTCATGTCCAAGCCACCAAAGCCGGCTAAAAAGTGAATAATCGACAACTAAACATGAATTGTACTACTTCTTACTGGCTATTACTTCAACTTAGAAGCTTCTTCTGTGTTCTACTATGGTGCTTTTAGTGTCTCCGCATCCCGCAGCACGCGACATAGCTTTGCAGACGATAAATGTAACCGTTTCAGAGAGTAGAGCGGCCAATGTGACTATGTGGCTTAAAGTCGATTCCATAACAAATGACGAAAACGGACGGATTTCTCAGGTTTTTACTACATATGAACACTTTTCACATTCTCCCGTGCAACGCGTCTGCTAGTCCTCCTTTCATGCAAAATCTTATGGTCCTAGGTCATGTCCAAGCCACCAAAGCCGGCTAAAAAGTGAATAATCGACAACTAAAACTTGAATTGTACTACTTTTACTGGCTATTACTTCAACTTTGAAGTTTCTTCTGTGTTCTACTATGGTGTTTTTAGTGTCTCCGCATACCGCAGAAGGGACATAGCTTTGCAGACGATAAATGTAACCGTCTCAGAGAGAAAAGCGGCCAATGTGACGATCTGGCTTTAAGTCGATTCGATAACAAATGACGAAAACGGACGGATTTCTCAGGTTTTTACTACATATGAACACTTTTCACATTCTCCCGTGCAACGCGGCTGTTAGTCCTCCTTTCATACAAAATCGTATGGTCCTAGGTCATGTCCAAGCCACCAAAGCCGGCTAAAAAGTGAATAATCGACAACTAAAACTTCAATTGTACTACTTCTTACTGGCTATTGCTTCAACTTAGAAGCTTCTTCAGTGTTCTACTATGGTGCTTTTAGTGTCTCCGCATACCGCAGCACGCGACATAGCTTTGCAGACGATAAATGTAACCGTCTCAGAGAGAAAAGCGGCCAATGTGATGATCTGGCTTTAAGACGATTCGATAACAAATGACGAAAACGGACGGATTTCTCAGGTTTTTACTACATATGAACACTTTTCACATTCTCCCGTGCAACGCGGCTGTTAGTCCTCCTTTCATGCATAATCTTATGGTCCTAGGTCATGTCCAAGCCACCAAAGCCCGCAAAAAAGTGAATAATCGACAACTAAAACTTCAATTGTACTACTTCTTACTGGCTATTGCTTCAACTTAGAAGCTTCTTCAGTGTTCTACTATGGTGCTTTTAGTGTCTCCGCATACCGCAGCACGCGACATAGATTTGCAGACGATAAATGTAACCGTCTCAGAAAGAAAAGCAGCCATTGTGACGATCTGGCTTTAAGACGATTCGATAACAAATGACAAAAACGGACGGATTTCTCAGGTTTTTACTACATATGAACACTTTTCGCATTCTCCGGTGCAACGTGGCTGCTAGTCTTCCTTTCATGCAAAATTTTATGGTTCCACCTCATGTCCAAGCAACCAAAGCCGGCTAAAAAGTGAATAATCGACAACTAAAACTTCATTTGTACTATTTCTTACTGGCTATTACTTCAACATAGAAGCTTCTTCAGTGTTCTACTACGGTGCTTTTAGTGTTTCCGCATAACGCAGCACGCGACTTAGCTTTGTAGACGATAAATGTAACCTTTTCAGAGAGAAGAGCGGCTAATGTGACGTTCTGGCTTTAAGTCGATTCGATAACAAATGACGAAAACGGACGGATTTCTCAGGTTTTTACTACATATGAACACTTTTCACATTCTCCCGTGCAACGCGGCTGCTAGTCCTCGTTTCATGCAAAATCTTAAGGTCCTAGGTCATGTCCAAGCCACCAAAGCCGGCTAAAATGTGAATAATCGACAACTACAACTTGAATTGTATTACTTCTTACTGGCTATTACTTCAATTTAGAAGCTTCTTCTGTGTTCTACTATGGTGCTTTTAGTGTCTCCGCATACCGCAGCACGCGACATAGCGTTGCAGACGATAAATGTAACGGTATCAGAGAGAAAAGCGGCCAATGTGACGATCTGCCTTTAAGTCGATTCGATAAAAATGACGAAAACGGACGGATTTCTCAGGTTTTTACTACATATGAACACTTTTCACATTCTCCGGTGCAACGTGGCTGCTAGTCTTCCTTTCATGCAAAATTTTATGGTTCCACCTCATGTCCAAGCCACCAAAGCCGGCTAATAAGTGAATAATCGACAACTAAAACTTGAATTGTACTACTTCTTACTGGCTATTGCTTCAACTTAGAAGCTTCTTCTGTGTTCTACTATGGTGCTTTTAGTGTCTCCGCATACCGCAGCACGCGACATAGCTTTGCAGACGATAAATGTAACCGTTTCAGAGAGAAGAGCGGCCAATGTGACGATCTGGCTTTAAGTCGATTCGATAACAAATGACGAAAACGGACGGATTTCTCAGGTTTTTACTACATATGAACACTTTTCACATTCTCCCGTGCAACGCGGCTGCTAGTCCTCCTTTCACGCAAAATCTTAAGGTCCTAGGTCATGTCCAAGCCACCAAAGCCGGCTAAAAAGTGAATAATCGACAACTAAAACTTGAATTGTATTACTTCTTACTGGCTATTACTTCAACTTAGAAGCTTCTTCTGTGTTCTACTATGGTGCTTTTAGTGTCTCCGCATACCGCAGCACGCGACATAGCTTTGCAGACGATAAATGTAACCGTTTCAGAGAGAAGAGCGGCCAATGTGACGATCTGGCTTTAAGTCGATTCGATAACAAATGACGAAAACGGACGGATTTCTCAGGTTTTTACTACATATGAACACTTTTCACATTCTCCCGTGCAATGCGGCTGTTAGTCCTCCTTTCATGCAAAATCTTATGGTCCTAGGTCATGTCCAAGCCACCAAAGCCGGCTAAAAAGTGAATAATCGACAACTAAACATGAATTGTACTACTTCTTACTGGCTATTACTTCAACTTAGAAGCTTCTTCTGTGTTCTACTATGGTGCTTTTAGTGTCTCCGCATCCCGCAGCACGCGACATAGCTTTGCAGACGATAAATGTAACCGTTTCAGAGAGTAGAGCGGCCAATGTGACTATGTGGCTTAAAGTCGATTCCATAACAAATGACGAAAACGGACGGATTTCTCAGGTTTTTACTACATATGAACACTTTTCACATTCTCCCGTGCAACGCGTCTGCTAGTCCTCCTTTCATGCAAAATCTTATGGTCCTAGGTCATGTCCAAGCCACCAAAGCCGGCTAAAAAGTGAATAATCGACAACTAAAACTTCAATTGTACTACTTCTTACTGGCTATTGCTTCAACTTAGAAGCTTCTTCAGTGTTCTACTATGGTGCTTTTAGTGTCTCCGCATACCGCAGCACGCGACATAGCTTTGCAGACGATAAATGTAACCGTCTCAGAGAGAAAAGCGGCCAATGTGATGATCTGGCTTTAAGACGATTCGATAACAAATGACGAAAACGGACGGATTTCTCAGGTTTTTACTACATATGAACACTTTTCACATTCTCCCGTGCAACGCGGCTGTTAGTCCTCCTTTCATGCATAATCTTATGGTCCTAGGTCATGTCCAAGCCACCAAAGCCCGCAAAAAAGTGAATAATCGACAACTAAAACTTCAATTGTACTACTTCTTACTGGCTATTGCTTCAACTTAGAAGCTTCTTCAGTGTTCTACTATGGTGCTTTTAGTGTCTCCGCATACCGCAGCACGCGACATAGATTTGCAGACGATAAATGTAACCGTCTCAGAAAGAAAAGCAGCCATTGTGACGATCTGGCTTTAAGACGATTCGATAACAAATGACAAAAACGGACGGATTTCTCAGGTTTTTACTACATATGAACACTTTTCGCATTCTCCGGTGCAACGTGGCTGCTAGTCTTCCTTTCATGCAAAATTTTATGGTTCCACCTCATGTCCAAGCAACCAAAGCCGGCTAAAAAGTGAATAATCGACAACTAAAACTTCATTTGTACTATTTCTTACTGGCTATTACTTCAACATAGAAGCTTCTTCAGTGTTCTACTACGGTGCTTTTAGTGTTTCCGCATAACGCAGCACGCGACTTAGCTTTGTAGACGATAAATGTAACCTTTTCAGAGAGAAGAGCGGCTAATGTGACGTTCTGGCTTTAAGTCGATTCGATAACAAATGACGAAAACGGACGGATTTCTCAGGTTTTTACTACATATGAACACTTTTCACATTCTCCCGTGCAACGCGGCTGCTAGTCCTCGTTTCATGCAAAATCTTAAGGTCCTAGGTCATGTCCAAGCCACCAAAGCCGGCTAAAATGTGAATAATCGACAACTACAACTTGAATTGTATTACTTCTTACTGGCTATTACTTCAATTTAGAAGCTTCTTCTGTGTTCTACTATGGTGCTTTTAGTGTCTCCGCATACCGCAGCACGCGACATAGCGTTGCAGACGATAAATGTAACGGTATCAGAGAGAAAAGCGGCCAATGTGACGATCTGCCTTTAAGTCGATTCGATAAAAATGACGAAAACGGACGGATTTCTCAGGTTTTTACTACATATGAACACTTTTCACATTCTCCGGTGCAACGTGGCTGCTAGTCTTCCTTTCATGCAAAATTTTATGGTTCCACCTCATGTCCAAGCCACCAAAGCCGGCTAATAAGTGAATAATCGACAACTAAAACTTGAATTGTACTACTTCTTACTGGCTATTGCTTCAACTTAGAAGCTTCTTCTGTGTTCTACTATGGTGCTTTTAGTGTCTCCGCATACCGCAGCACGCGACATAGCTTTGCAGACGATAAATGTAACCGTTTCAGAGAGAAGAGCGGCCAATGTGACGATCTGGCTTTAAGTCGATTCGATAACAAATGACGAAAACGGACGGATTTCTCAGGTTTTTACTACATATGAACACTTTTCACATTCTCCCGTGCAACGCGGCTGCTAGTCCTCCTTTCACGCAAAATCTTAAGGTCCTAGGTCATGTCCAAGCCACCAAAGCCGGCTAAAAAGTGAATAATCGACAACTAAAACTTGAATTGTATTACTTCTTACTGGCTATTACTTCAACTTAGAAGCTTCTTCTGTGTTCTACTATGGTGCTTTTAGTGTCTCCGCATACCGCAGCACGCGACATAGCGTTGCAGACGATAAATGTAACCGTCTCAGAGAGAAAAGCGGCCAATGTGACGTTCTGCCTTTAAGTCGATTCGTTAACAAATGACGAAAACGGACGGATTTATCAGGTTTTTACCACATATGAACACTTTTCACATTCTCCCGTGCAACGCGGCTGCCAGTCCTCCTTTCATGTAAAATCTTAAGGTCCCTTGTCATGTCCAAGCCACCAAAGCCGGCTAAAAAGTGAATAATCGACAACTAAAACTTCAATTGTACTACTTCTTACTGGCTATTACTTCAACTTAGAAGCATCTTCTGTGTTCTTCTATGGTGCTTTTAGTGTCTCCGCATACTGCAGCACGCGACATAGCTTTGCAGACAATAAGTGTAACCTTCTCAGAGAGAAAGGCGGCAAATGTGACGATCTGGCTTTAAGTCGATTCGATAACAAATGACGAAAACGGACCGATTTCTCAGGTTTTTACTACACATGAACACTTTTCACATTCTCCCATGCAACGCGGCTTCTAGTCCTCCTTTCATGCAAAATCGTAAGGTCCCAGGTCATGTCCAAGCCACCAAAGCCGGCTAAAAAGTGAATAATCGACAACTAAAACTTCAATTGTACTACTTCTTACTGGCTATTGCTTCAACTTAGAAGCTTCTTCAGTGTTCTACTATGGTGCTTTTAGTGTCTCCGCATACCGCAGCACGCGACATAGCTTTGCAGACGATAAATGTAACCGTCTCAGAGAGAAAAGCGGCCAATGTGATGATCTGGCTTTAAGACGATTCGATAACAAATGACGAAAACGGACGGATTTCTCAGGTTTTTACTACATATGAACACTTTTCACATTCTCCCGTGCAACGCGGCTGTTAGTCCTCCTTTCATGCATAATCTTATGGTCCTAGGTCATGTCCAAGCCACCAAAGCCCGCAAAAAAGTGAATAATCGACAACTAAAACTTCAATTGTACTACTTCTTACTGGCTATTGCTTCAACTTAGAAGCTTCTTCAGTGTTCTACTATGGTGCTTTTAGTGTCTCCGCATACCGCAGCACGCGACATAGATTTGCAGACGATAAATGTAACCGTCTCAGAAAGAAAAGCAGCCATTGTGACGATCTGGCTTTAAGACGATTCGATAACAAATGACAAAAACGGACGGATTTCTCAGGTTTTTACTACATATGAACACTTTTCGCATTCTCCGGTGCAACGTGGCTGCTAGTCTTCCTTTCATGCAAAATTTTATGGTTCCACCTCATGTCCAAGCAACCAAAGCCGGCTAAAAAGTGAATAATCGACAACTAAAACTTCATTTGTACTATTTCTTACTGGCTATTACTTCAACATAGAAGCTTCTTCAGTGTTCTACTACGGTGCTTTTAGTGTTTCCGCATAACGCAGCACGCGACTTAGCTTTGTAGACGATAAATGTAACCTTTTCAGAGAGAAGAGCGGCTAATGTGACGTTCTGGCTTTAAGTCGATTCGATAACAAATGACGAAAACGGACGGATTTCTCAGGTTTTTACTACATATGAACACTTTTCACATTCTCCCGTGCAACGCGGCTGCTAGTCCTCGTTTCATGCAAAATCTTAAGGTCCTAGGTCATGTCCAAGCCACCAAAGCCGGCTAAAATGTGAATAATCGACAACTACAACTTGAATTGTATTACTTCTTACTGGCTATTACTTCAATTTAGAAGCTTCTTCTGTGTTCTACTATGGTGCTTTTAGTGTCTCCGCATACCGCAGCACGCGACATAGCGTTGCAGACGATAAATGTAACGGTATCAGAGAGAAAAGCGGCCAATGTGACGATCTGCCTTTAAGTCGATTCGATAAAAATGACGAAAACGGACGGATTTCTCAGGTTTTTACTACATATGAACACTTTTCACATTCTCCGGTGCAACGTGGCTGCTAGTCTTCCTTTCATGCAAAATTTTATGGTTCCACCTCATGTCCAAGCCACCAAAGCCGGCTAATAAGTGAATAATCGACAACTAAAACTTGAATTGTACTACTTCTTACTGGCTATTGCTTCAACTTAGAAGCTTCTTCTGTGTTCTACTATGGTGCTTTTAGTGTCTCCGCATACCGCAGCACGCGACATAGCTTTGCAGACGATAAATGTAACCGTTTCAGAGAGAAGAGCGGCCAATGTGACGATCTGGCTTTAAGTCGATTCGATAACAAATGACGAAAACGGACGGATTTCTCAGGTTTTTACTACATATGAACACTTTTCACATTCTCCCGTGCAACGCGGCTGCTAGTCCTCCTTTCACGCAAAATCTTAAGGTCCTAGGTCATGTCCAAGCCACCAAAGCCGGCTAAAAAGTGAATAATCGACAACTAAAACTTGAATTGTATTACTTCTTACTGGCTATTACTTCAACTTAGAAGCTTCTTCTGTGTTCTACTATGGTGCTTTTAGTGTCTCCGCATACCGCAGCACGCGACATAGCGTTGCAGACGATAAATGTAACCGTCTCAGAGAGAAAAGCGGCCAATGTGACGTTCTGCCTTTAAGTCGATTCGTTAACAAATGACGAAAACGGACGGATTTATCAGGTTTTTACCACATATGAACACTTTTCACATTCTCCCGTGCAACGCGGCTGCCAGTCCTCCTTTCATGTAAAATCTTAAGGTCCCTTGTCATGTCCAAGCCACCAAAGCCGGCTAAAAAGTGAATAATCGACAACTAAAACTTCAATTGTACTACTTCTTACTGGCTATTACTTCAACTTAGAAGCATCTTCTGTGTTCTTCTATGGTGCTTTTAGTGTCTCCGCATACTGCAGCACGCGACATAGCTTTGCAGACAATAAGTGTAACCTTCTCAGAGAGAAAGGCGGCAAATGTGACGATCTGGCTTTAAGTCGATTCGATAACAAATGACGAAAACGGACCGATTTCTCAGGTTTTTACTACACATGAACACTTTTCACATTCTCCCATGCAACGCGGCTTCTAGTCCTCCTTTCATGCAAAATCGTAAGGTCCCAGGTCATGTCCAAGCCACCAAAGCCGGCTAAAAAGTGAATAATCGACAACTAAAACTTCAATTGTACTACTTCTACTGGCTATTACTTAAACTTAGAAGCTTCTTCTGTGTTCTCCTATGATGCTTTTAGTGTCTCCGCAGATCGCAGCACGCGACATAGCTTTGCAGACGATAAATGTAACCGTTTCAGAGAGAAGAGCGGCAAATGTGACGATCTGGCTTTAAGTCGATTCGATAACAAATGACGAAAACGGACGGATTTCTCAGGTTTTTACTACATATGAACACTTTTCACATTCTCCCGTGCAACGCGGCTGTTAGTCCTCCTTTCATGCAAAATCTTTTGGTCCTAGATCATGTCCAAGCCACCAAAGCCGGCTAAAAAGTGAATAATCGACAACTAAAACATGAATTGTACTACTTCTTACTGGCTATTACTTCAACTTAGAAGCTTCTTCTGTGTTCTACTATGGTGCTTTTAGTGTTTCCGCATACCGCAGCACGCGACATAGCTTTGTAGACGATAAATGTAGCCGTTTCAGAGAGAAGAGGGGCCAATGTGACGATCTGACTTTAAGTCGATTCGATAACAAATGACGAAAACGGACGGATTTCTCAGGTTTTTACTACATATGAACACTTTTCACATTCTCCCGTGCAACGCGGCTGCTAGTCCTCATTTCATGCAAAATCTTAAGGTCCTAGGTCATGTCCAAGCCACCAAATCCGGCTAAATAGTGAATAATCGACAACTAAATTTGAATTGAAATACTTCTTACTGGCTATTACTTCAACTTAGAAGCTTCTTCTGTGTTCTACTATGGTGCTCTTAGTGTTTCCGCATACTGCAGCACGCGACATAGCTTTGCAGACGATAAATGTAACCGTTTCAGAGAGTAGAGTGGCCAATGTGACTATGTGGCTTTAAGTCGATTCGATAACAAATAACGAAAACGGACGGATTTCTCAGGTTTTTACTACATATGAACACTTTTCACATTCTCCCGTGCAACGCGTCTGCTAGTCCTCCTTTCATGCAAAATCTTATGGTCCCAGGTCATATCCAAGCCACCAAAGCCGGCTAAAAAGTGAATAATCGACAACTAAAACTTGAATTGTACTACTTCTTACTGGCTATTGATTCAACTTTGAAGTTTCTTCTGTGTTCTACTATGGTGATTTTAGTGTCTCCGCATACCGCAGCACGCGACATAGCTTTGCAGACGATAAATGTAACCGTCCCAGAGAGAAAAGCGGCCAATGTGACGATCTGGCTTTAAGTCGATTCGATAACAAATGACGAAAACGGACGGATTTCTCAGGTTTTTACTACATATGAACACTTTTCACATTCTCCCGTGCAACGCGGCTGTTAGTCCTCCTTTCATGCAAAATCTTATGGTCCTAGGTCATGTCCAAGCCACCAAAGCCGGCTAAAAAGTGAATAATGGACAACTAAAACTTCAATTGTACTACTTCTTTCTGGCTATTGCTTCAACTTAGAAGCTTCTTCAGTGTTCTACTATGGTGCTTTTAGTGTCTCCGCATACCGCAGCAGGCGACATAGATTTGCAGACGATAAATGTAACCGTCTCAGAGAGAAAAGCAGCCAATGTGACGATCTGGCTTTAAGACGATTTGATAACAAATGACTGAAACGATGGATTTCTCAGATTTTTACTACATATGAACACTTTTCACATTCTCCCGTGCAACGCGGCTGCTAGTCCTCCTTTCATGCAAAATCTTATGGTCCTAGGTCATGTCCAAGCCACCAAAGCCGGCTAAAAAGTGAATAATCGACAACTAAAACTTGAATTGTATTACTTCTTACTGGCTATTACTTCAACTTAGAAGCTTCTTCTGTGTTCTACTATGGTGCTTTTAGTGTCTCCGCATACCGCAGCACGTGACATAGCTTTGCAGACGATAAATGTAACCGTCTCAGAGAGAAAAGCGGCCAATGTGACGATCTGCCTTTAAGTCGATTCGATAACAAATGACGAAAACGGACGGATTTCTCAGGTTTTTACTACATATGAACACTTTTCACATTCTCCCGTGCAACGCGGCTGTTAGTCCTCCTTTCATGCAAAATCTTATGGTCCTAGGTCATGTCCAAGCCACCAAAGCCGGCTAAAAAGTGAATAATCGACAACTAAACATGAATTGTACTACTTCTTACTGGCTATTACTTCAACTTAGAAGCTTCTTCTGTGTTCTACTATGGTGCTTTTAGTGTCTCCGCATCCCGCAGCACGCGACATAGCTTTGCAGACGATAAATGTAACCGTCTCAGAGAGAAATGCGGCCAATGTGACGATCTGGCTTTAAGACGATTCGATAACAAATGACGAAAACGGACGGATTTCTCAGGTTTTTACTACATATGAACACTTTTCACATTCTCCGGTGCAACGTGGCTGCTAGTCTTCCTTTCATGCAAAATTTTATGGTTCCACCTCATGTCCAAGCCACCAAAGCCGGCTAAAAAGTGAATAATCGACAACTAAAACTTCAATTGTACTACTTCTTACTGGCTATTACTTCAACTTAGAAGCTTCTTCTGTGTTCTACTATGGTGCTTTTAGTGTTTCCGCATACTGCAGCACGCGACATAGCTTTGCAGACGATAAATGTAACCGTTTCAGAGAGTAGAGCGGCCAATGTGACTATGTGGCTTAAAGTCGATTCCATAACAAATGACGAAAACGGACTGATTTCTCAGGTTTTTACTACATATGAACACTTTTCACATTCTCCCGTGCAACGCGTCTGCTAGTCCTCCTTTCATGCAAAATCTTATGGTCTTAGGTCATGTCCAAGCCACCAAAGCCGGCTAAAAAGTGAATAATCGACAACTAAAACTTGAATTGTACTACTTTTACTGGCTATTACTTCAACTTTGAAGTTTCTTCTGTGTTCTACTATGGTGTTTTTAGTGTCTCCGCATACCGCAGCACGCGACATAGCTTTGCAGACGATAAATGTAACCGTCTCAGAGAGAAAAGCGGCCAATGTGACGATCTGGCTTTAAGTCGATTCGATAACAAATGACGAAAACGGACGGATTTCTCAGGTTTTTACTACATATGAACACTTTTCACATTCTCCCGTGCAACGCGGCTGTTAGTCCTCCTTTCATGCAAAATCGTATGGTCCTAGGTCATGTCCAAGCCACCAAAGCCGGCTAAAAAGTGAATAATCGACAACTAAAACTTCAATTGTACTACTTCTTACTGGCTATTGCTTCAACTTAGAAGCTTCTTCAGTGTTCTACTATGGTGCTTTTAGTGTCTCCGCATACCGCAGCACGCGACATAGCTTTGCAGACGATAAATGTAACCGTCTCAGAGAGAAAAGCGGCCAATGTGATGATCTGGCTTTAAGACGATTCGATAACAAATGACGAAAACGGACGGATTTCTCAGGTTTTTACTACATATGAACACTTTTCACATTCTCCCGTGCAACGCGGCTGTTAGTCCTCCTTTCATGCATAATCTTATGGTCCTAGGTCATGTCCAAGCCACCAAAGCCCGCAAAAAAGTGAATAATCGACAACTAAAACTTCAATTGTACTACTTCTTACTGGCTATTGCTTCAACTTAGAAGCTTCTTCAGTGTTCTACTATGGTGCTTTTAGTGTCTCCGCATACCGCAGCACGCGACATAGATTTGCAGACGATAAATGTAACCGTCTCAGAAAGAAAAGCAGCCATTGTGACGATCTGGCTTTAAGACGATTCGATAACAAATGACAAAAACGGACGGATTTCTCAGGTTTTTACTACATATGAACACTTTTCGCATTCTCCGGTGCAACGTGGCTGCTAGTCTTCCTTTCATGCAAAATTTTATGGTTCCACCTCATGTCCAAGCAACCAAAGCCGGCTAAAAAGTGAATAATCGACAACTAAAACTTCATTTGTACTATTTCTTACTGGCTATTACTTCAACATAGAAGCTTCTTCAGTGTTCTACTACGGTGCTTTTAGTGTTTCCGCATAACGCAGCACGCGACTTAGCTTTGTAGACGATAAATGTAACCTTTTCAGAGAGAAGAGCGGCCAATGTGACGTTCTGGCTTTAAGTCGATTCGATAACAAATGACGAAAACGGACGGATTTCTCAGGTTTTTACTACATATGAACACTTTTCACATTCTCCCGTGCAACGCGGCTGCTAGTCCTCCTTTCATGCAAAATCTTAAGGTCCTAGGTCATGTCCAAGCCACCAAAGCCTGCTAAAATGTGAATAATCGACAACTACAACTTGAATTGTATTACTTCTTACTGGCTATTACTTCAATTTAGAAGCTTCTTCTGTGTTCTACTATGGTGCTTTTAGTGTCTCCGCATACCGCAGCACGCGACATAGCGTTGCAGACGATAAATGTAACGGTATCAGAGAGAAAAGCGGCCAATGTGACGATCTGCCTTTAAGTCGATTCGATAAAAATGACGAAAACGGACGGATTTCTCAGGTTTTTACTACATATGAACACTTTTCACATTCTCCGGTGCAACGTGGCTGCTAGTCTTCCTTTCATGCAAAATTTTATGGTTCCACCTCATGTCCAAGCCACCAAAGCCGGCTAATAAGTGAATAATCGACAACTAAAACTTGAATTGTACTACTTCTTACTGGCTATTGCTTCAACTTAGAAGCTTCTTCTGTGTTCTACTATGGTGCTTTTAGTGTCTCCGCATACCGCAGCACGCGACATAGCTTTGCAGACGATAAATGTAACCGTTTCAGAGAGAAGAGCGGCCAATGTGACGATCTGGCTTTAAGTCGATTCGATAACAAATGACGAAAACGGACGGATTTCTCAGGTTTTTACTACATATGAACACTTTTCACATTCTCCCGTGCAACGCGGCTGCTAGTCCTCCTTTCACGCAAAATCTTAAGGTCCTAGGTCATGTCCAAGCCACCAAAGCCGGCTAAAAAGTGAATAATCGACAACTAAAACTTGAATTGTATTACTTCTTACTGGCTATTACTTCAACTTAGAAGCTTCTTCTGTGTTCTACTATGGTGCTTTTAGTGTCTCCGCATACCGCAGCACGCGACATAGCGTTGCAGACGATAAATGTAACCGTCTCAGAGAGAAAAGCGGCCAATGTGACGTTCTGCCTTTAAGTCGATTCGTTAACAAATGACGAAAACGGACGGATTTATCAGGTTTTTACCACATATGAACACTTTTCACATTCTCCCGTGCAACGCGGCTGCCAGTCCTCCTTTCATGTAAAATCTTAAGGTCCCTTGTCATGTCCAAGCCACCAAAGCCGGCTAAAAAGTGAATAATCGACAACCAAAACTTCAATTGTACTACTTCTTACTGGCTATTACTTCAACTTAGAAGCATCTTCTGTGTTCTTCTATGGTGCTTTTAGTGTCTCCGCATACTGCAGCACGCGACATAGCTTTGCAGACAATAAGTGTAACCTTCTCAGAGAGAAAGGCGGCAAATGTGACGATCTGGCTTTAAGTCGATTCGATAACAAATGACGAAAACGGACCGATTTCTCAGGTTTTTACTACACATGAACACTTTTCACATTCTCCCATGCAACGCGGCTTCTAGTCCTCCTTTCATGCAAAATCGTAAGGTCCCAGGTCATGTCCAAGCCACCAAAGCCGGCTAAAAAGTGAATAATCGACAACTAAAACTTCAATTGTACTACTTCTACTGGCTATTACTTCAACTTAGAAGCTTCTTCTGTGTTCTCCTATGATGCTTTTAGTGTCTCCGCAGATCGCAGCACGCGACATAGCTTTGCAGACGATAAATGTAACCGTTTCAGAGAGAAGAGCGGCAAATGTGACGATCTGGCTTTAAGTCGATTCGATAACAAATGACGAAAACGGACGGATTTCTCAGGTTTTTACTACATATGAACACTTTTCACATTCTCCCGTGCAACGCGGCTGTTAGTCCTCCTTTCATGCAAAATCTTTTGGTCCTAGATCATGTCCAAGCCACCAAAGCCGGCTAAAAAGTGAATAATCGACAACTAAAACATGAATTGTACTACTTCTTACTGGCTATTACTTCAACTTAGAAGCTTCTTCTGTGTTCTACTATGGTGCTTTTAGTGTTTCCGCATACCGCAGCACGCGACATAGCTTTGTAGACGATAAATGTAGCCGTTTCAGAGAGAAGAGGGGCCAATGTGACGATCTGACTTTAAGTCGATTCGATAACAAATGACGAAAACGGACGGATTTCTCAGGTTTTTACTACATATGAACACTTTTCACATTCTCCCGTGCAACGCGGCTGCTAGTCCTCCTTTCATGCAAAATCTTAAGGTCCTAGGTCATGTCCAAGCCACCAAATCCGGCTAAATAGTGAATAATCGACAACTAAATTTGAATTGAAATACTTCTTACTGGCTATTACTTCAACTTAGAAGCTTCTTCTGTGTTCTACTATGGTGCTCTTAGTGTTTCCGCATACTGCAGCACGCGACATAGCTTTGCAGACGATAAATGTAACCGTTTCAGAGAGTAGAGCGGCCAATGTGACTATGTGGCTTTAAGTCGATTCGATAACAAATAACGAAAACGGACGGATTTCTCAGGTTTTTACTACATATGAACACTTTTCACATTCTCCCGTGCAACGCGTCTGCTAGTCCTCCTTTCATGCAAAATCTTATGGTCCCAGGTCATATCCAAGCCACCAAAGCCGGCTAAAAAGTGAATAATCGACAACTAAAACTTGAATTGTACTACTTCTTACTGGCTATTGATTCAACTTTGAAGTTTCTTCTGTGTTCTACTATGGTGATTTTAGTGTCTCCGCATACCGCAGCACGCGACATAGCTTTGCAGACGATAAATGTAACCGTCCCAGAGAGAAAAGCGGCCAATGTGACGATCTGGCTTTAAGTCGATTCGATAACAAATGACGAAAACGGACGGATTTCTCAGGTTTTTACTACATATGAACACTTTTCACATTCTCCCGTGCAACGCGGCTGTTAGTCCTCCTTTCATGCAAAATCTTATGGTCCTAGGTCATGTCCAAGCCACCAAAGCCGGCTAAAAAGTGAATAATGGACAACTAAAACTTCAATTGTACTACTTCTTTCTGGCTATTGCTTCAACTTAGAAGCTTCTTCAGTGTTCTACTATGGTGCTTTTAGTGTCTCCGCATACCGCAGCAGGCGACATAGATTTGCAGACGATAAATGTAACCGTCTCAGAGAGAAAAGCAGCCAATGTGACGATCTGGCTTTAAGACGATTTGATAACAAATGACTGAAACGATGGATTTCTCAGATTTTTACTACATATGAACACTTTTCACATTCTCCCGTGCAACGCGGCTGCTAGTCCTCCTTTCATGCAAAATCTTATGGTCCTAGGTCATGTCCAAGCCACCAAAGCCGGCTAAAAAGTGAATAATCGACAACTAAAACTTGAATTGTATTACTTCTTACTGGCTATTACTTCAACTTAGAAGCTTCTTCTGTGTTCTACTATGGTGCTTTTAGTGTCTCCGCATACCGCAGCACGTGACATAGCGAAGCAGACGATAAATGTAACCGTCTCAGAGAGAAAAGCGGCCAATGTGACGATCTGCCTTTAAGTCGATTCGATAACAAATGACGAAAACGGACGGATTTATCAGGTTTTTACCACATATGAACACTTTTCACATTCTCCCGTGCAACGCGGCTGCCAGTCCTCCTTTCATGTAAAATCTTAAGGTCCCTTGTCATGTCCAAGCCACCAAAGCCGGCTAAAAAGTGAATAATCGACAACTAAAACTTCAATTGTACTACATCTTACTGGCTATTACTTCAACTTAGAAGCATCTTCTGTGTTCTTCTATGGTGCTTTTAGTGTCTCCGCATACTGCAGCACGCGACATAGCTTTGCAGACAATAAGTGTAACCTTCTCAGAGAGAAAGGCGGCAAATGTGACGATCTGGCTTTAAGTCGATTCGATAACAAATGACGAAAACGGACCGATTTCTCAGGTTTTTACTACACATGAACACTTTTCACATTCTCCCATGCAACGCGGCTGCTAGTCCTCCTTTCATGCAAAATCGTAAGGTCCCAGGTCATGTCCAAGCCACCAAAGCCGGCTAAAAAGTGAATAATCGACAACTAAAACTTCAATTGTACTACTTCTTACTGGCTATTACTTCAACTTAGAAGCTTCTTCTGTGTTCTCCTATGGTGCTTTTAGTGTCTCCGCAGATCGCAGCACGCGACATAGCTTTGCAGACGATAAATGTAACCGTTTCAGAGAGAAGAGCGGCAAATGTGACGATCTGGCTTTAAGTCGATTCGATAACAAATGACGAAAACGGACGGATTTCTATGGTTTTTACTACATATCAACACTTTTCACATTCTCCCGTGCAACGCGTCTGCTAGTCCTCCATTCATGCAAAATCTTATGGTCCTAGGTCATATCCAAGCCAACAAAGCCGGCTAAAAAGTGAATAATCGACAACTAAAACTTGAATTGTACTACTTCTTACTGGCTATTGATTCAACTTTGAAGTTTCTTCTGTGTTCTACTGTGGTGCTTTTAGTGTCTTCGCATACCGCAGCACGCGACATAGCTTTGCAGACGATAAATGTAACCGTCCCAGAGAGAAAAGCGGCCAATGTGACGATCTGGCTTTAAGTCGATTCGATAACAAATGACGAAAACGGACGGATTTCTCAGGTTTTTACTACATATGAACACTTTTCACATTCTCCCGTGCAACGCGGCTGTTAGTCCTCCTTTCATGCAAAATCTTATGGTCCTAGGTCATGTCCAAGCCACCAAAGCCGGCTAAAAAGTGAATAATCGACAACTAAAACTTCAATTTTACTACTTCTTTCTGGCTATTGCTTCAACTTAGAAGCTTCTTCAGTGTTCTACTATGGTGCTTTTAGTGTCTCCGCATACCGCAGCACGCGACATAGCTTTGCAGACGATAAATGTAACCGTCTCAGAGAGAATAGCGGCCAATGTGACGATCTGGCTTTAAGTCGATTCGATAACAAATGACGAAAACGGACGGATTTCTCAGGTTTTTACTACATATGAACACTTTTCACATTCTCCCGTGCAACGCGGCTGTTAGTCCTCCTTTGATGCAAAATCTTATGGTCCTAGGTCATGTACAAGCCACCAAAGCCGGCTAAAAAGTGAATAATCGACAACTAAAACTTCAATTGTACTACTTCTTACTGGCTGTTGCTTCAACTTAGAAGCTTCTTCAGTGTTCTACTATGGTGCTTTTAGTGTCTCCGCATACCGCAGCAGGCGACATAGATTTGCAGACGATAAATGTAACCGTCTCAGAGAGAATAGCGGCCAATGTGACGATCTGGCTTTAAGTCGATTCGATAACAAATGACGAAAACGGACGGATTTCTCAGGTTTCTACTACATATGAACACTTTTCACATTCTCCCGTGCAACGTGGCTGCTAGTCTTCCTTTCATGCAAAATTTTATGGTTCCACCTCATGTCCAAGCCACCAAAGCCGGCTAAAAAGTGAATAATCGACAACTAAAAGTTCAATTGCACTACTTCTTACTGGCTATTACTTCAACATAGAAGCTTCTTCAGTGTTCTACTATGGTGCTTTTAGTGTTTCCGCATACTGCAGCACGCGACATAGCTTTGCAGACGATAAATGTAACCGTTTCAGAGAGTAGAGCGGCCAATGTGACTATGTGGCTTTAAGTCGATTCGATAACAAATGACGAAAACGGACGGATTTCTCAGGTTTTTACTACATATGAACACTTTTCACATTCTCCCGTGCAACGCGTCTGCTAGTCCTCCTTTCATGCAAAATCTTAAGGTCCTAGGTCATGTCCAAGCCACCAAAGCCGGCTAAATAGTGAATAATCGACAACTAAATTTGAATTGAAATACTTCTTACTGGCTATTACTTCAACTTAGAAGCTTCTTCAGTGTTCTACTATGGTGCTTTTAGTGTTTCCGCATACTGCAGCACGCGACGTAGCTTTGCAGACGATAAATGTAACCGTTTCAGAGAGTAGAGCGGCCAATGTGACTATGTGGCTTTAAGTCGATTCGATAACAAATGACGAAAACTGACGGATTTCTCAGGTTTTTACTACATATGAACACTTTTCACATTCTCCCGTGCAACGCGTCTGCTAGTCCTCCTTTCATGCAAAATCTTATGGTCCTAGGTCATATCCAAGCCACCAAAGCCGGCTAAAAAGTGAATAATCGACAACTAAAACTTGAATTGTACTACTTCTTACTGGCAATTACTTCAACTTTGAAGTTTCTTCTGTGTTATACTATGGTGCTTTTAGTGTCTCCGCATACCGCAGCACGCGACATAGCTTTGCAGACGATAAATGTAACCGTCCCAGTGAGAAAAGCGGCCAATGTGACGATCTGGCTTTAAGTCGATTCGATAACAAATGACGATAACGGACGGATTTATCAGGTTTTTACCACATATGAACACTTTTCACATTCTCCCGTGCAACGCGGCTGCCAGTCCTCCTTTCATGTAAAATCTTAAGGTCCCTTGTCATGTCCAAGCCACCAAAGCCGGCTAAAAAGTGAATAATCGACAACTAAAACTTCAATTGTACTACTTCTTACTGGCTATTACTTCAACTTAGAAGCATTTTCTGTGTTCTTCTATGGTGCTTTTAGTGTCTCCGCATACTGCAGCACGCGACATAGCTTTGCAGACATTAAGTGTAACCTTCTCAGAGAGAAAGGCGGCAAATGTGACGATCTGGCTTTAAGTCGGTCCGATAACAAATGACGAAAACGGACGGATTTCTCAGGTTTTTACTACATATGAACACATTTCACATTCTCCCGTGAAACGCGGCTGTTAGTCCTCCTTTCATGCAAAATCTTATGGTCCTAGGTCATGTCCAAGCCACCAAAGCCGGCTAAAAAGTGAATAATCGACAACTAAAACATGCATTGTACTACTTCTTACTGGCTATTACTTCAACTTAGAAGCTTCTTCTGTGTTCTACTATGGTGCTTTTAGTGTTTCCGCAAACCGCAGCACGCGACATAGCTTTGTAGACGATAAATGTAACCGTTTCAGAGAGAAGAGGGGCCAATGTGACGATCTGACTTTAAGTCGATTCGATAACAAATGACGAAAACGGACGGATTTCTCAGGTTTTTACTACATATGAACACTTTTCACATTCTCCCGTGCAACGCGGCTGCTAGTCCTCCTTTCATGCAAAATCTTAAGATCCTAGGTCATGTCCAAGCCACCAAAGCCGGCTAAATAGTGAATAATCGACAACTAAATTTGAATTGAAATACTTCTTACTGGCTATTACTTCAACTTAGAAGCTTCTTCTGTGTTCTACTATGGTGCTTTTAGTGTTTCCGCATATTGCAGCACGCGACATAGCTTTGCAGACGATAAATGTAACCGTTTCAGAGAGTAGAGCGGCCAATGTGACTATGTGGCTTTAAGTCGATTCGATAACAAATGACGAAAACGGACGGATTTCTAAGGTTTTTACTACATATGAACACTTTTCACATTCTCCCGTGCAACGCGTCTGCTAGTCCTCCTTTCATGCAGAGTCTTATGGTCCTAGGTCATATCCAAGCCACCAAAGCCGGCTAAAAAGTGAATAATCGACAACTAAAACTTCAATTGTACTACTTCATACTGGCTATTGATTCAACTTTAAAGTTTCTTCTGTGTTCTACTATGGTGCTTTTAGTGACTCCGCATACCGCAGCACGCGACATAGCTTTGCAGACGATAAATGTAACCGTCCCAGAGAGAAAAGCGGCCAATGTGACGATCTGGCTTTAAGTCGATTCGATAACAAAGGACGAAAACGGACTGATTTCTCAGGTTTTTACTACATATGAACACTTTTCACATTCTCCCATGCAACGCGGCTGTTAGTCCTCCTTTCATGCAAAATCTTATGGTCCTAGGTCATGTCCAAGCCACCAAAGCCGGCTAAAAAGTGAATAATCGACAACTAAAACTTCAATTGTACTACTTCTTTCTGGCTATTGCTTCAACTTAGAAGCTTCTTCAGTGTTCTACTATGGTGCTTTTAGTGTCTCCGCATACCGCAGCACGCGACATAGCTTTGCAGACGATAAATGTAACCGTCTCAGAGAGAAAAGCGGACAATGTGACGATCTGGCTTTAAGTCGATTCGATAACAAATGACGAAAACGGACGGATTTCTCAGGTTTTGACTACATATGAACACTTTTCACATTCTCCCGTGCAACGCGGCTGTTAGTCCTCCTTTCATGCAAAATCTTATGGTCCTAGGTCATGTCCAAGCCACCAAAGCCGGCTAAAAAGTGAATAATCGACAACTAAAACTTCAATTGTACTGCTTCTTACTGGCTATTGCTTCAACTTAGAAGCTTCTTCAGTGTTCTACTATGGTGCTTTTAGTGTTTCCGCATACTGCAGCACGCGACATGGCTTTGCAGACGATAAATGTAACCGTTTCAGAGAGTAGAGCGGCAAATGTGACTATGTGGCTTTAAGTCGATTCGATAACAAATGACGAAAACTGACGGATTTCTCAGGTTTTTACTACATATGAACACTTTTCACATTCTCCCGTGCAACGCGTCTGCTAGTCCTCCTTTCATGCAAAATCTTATGGTCCTAGGTCATATCCAAGCCACCAAAGCCGGCTAAAAAGTGAATAATCGACAACTAAAACTTGAATTGTACTACTTCTTACTGGCAATTACTTCAACTTTGAAGTTTCTTCTGTGTTATACTATGGTGCTTTTAGTGTCTCCGCATACCGCAGCACGCGACATAGCTTTGCAGACGATAAATGTAACCGTCCCAGAGAGAAAAGCGGCCAATGTGACGATCTGGCTTTAAGTCGATTCGATAACAAATGACGATAACGGACGGATTTATCAGGTTTTTACCACATATGAACACTTTTCACATTCTCCCGTGCAACGCGGCTGCCAGTCCTCCTTTCATGTAAAATCTTAAGGTCCCTTGTCATGTCCAAGCCAACAAAGCCGGCTAAAAAGTGAATAATCGACAACTAAAACTTCAATTGTACTACTTCTTACTGGCTATTACTTCAACTTAGAAGCATCTTCTGTGTTCTTCTATGGTGCTTTTAGTGTCTCCGCATACTGCAGCACGCGACATAGCTTTGCAGACATTAAGTGTAACCTTCTCAGAGAGAAAGGCGGCAAATGTGACGATCTGGCTTTAAGTCGGTTCGATAACAAATGACGAAAACGGACGGATTTCTCAGGTTTTTACTACACATGAACACTTTTCACACTCTCCCATGCAACATGGCTGCTAGTCCTCCTTTCATGCAAAATCGTAAGGCCCAGGTCATGTCCAAGCCACCAAAGCCAGCTAAAAAGTGAATAATCGACAACTAAAACTTCAATTGTACTACTTCTTACTGGCTATTACTTCAACTTAGAAGCTTCTTCTGTGTTCTCCTATGGTGCTTTTAGTGTCTCCGCAGATCGCAGCACGCGACATAGCTTTGCAGACGATAAATGTAACCGTTTCAGAGAGAAGAGCGGCAAATGTGACGATCTGGCTTTAAGTCGATTCGATAACAAATGACGAAAACGGACGGATTTCTCAGGTTTTTACTACATATGAACACATTTCACATTCTCCCGTGAAACGCGGCTGTTAGTCCTCCTTTCATGCAAAATCTTATGGTCCTAGGTCATGTCCAAGCCACCAAAGCCGGCTAAAAAGTGAATAATCGACAACTAAAACATGAATTGTACTACTTCTTACTGGCTATTACTTCAACTTAGAAGCTTCTTCTGTGTTCTACTATGGTGCTTTTAGTGTTTCCGCAAACCGCAGCACGCGACATAGCTTTGTAGACGATAAATGTAACCGTTTCAGAGAGAAGAGGGGCCAATGTGACGATCTGACTTTAAGTCGATTCGATAACAAATGACGAAAACGGACGGATTTCTCAGGTTTTTACTACATATGAACACTTTTCACATTCTCCCGTGCAACGCGGCTGCTAGTCCTCCTTTCATGCAAAATCTTAAGATCCTAGGTCATGTCCAAGCCACCAAAGCTGGCTAAATAGTGAATAATCGACAACTAAATTTGAATTGAAATACTTCTTACTGGCTATTACTTCAACTTAGAAGCTTCTTCTGTGTTCTACTATGGTGCTTTTAGTGTTTCCGCATATTGCAGCACGCGACATAGCTTTGCAGACGATAAATGTAACCGTTTCAGAGAGTAGAGCGGCCAATGTGACTATGTGGCTTTAAGTCGATTCGATAACAAATGACGAAAACGGACGGATTTCTAAGGTTTTTACTACATATGAACACTTTTCACATTCTCCCGTGCAACGCGTCTGCTAGTCCTCCTTTCATGCAAAATCTTATGGTCCTAGGTCATATCCAAGCCACCAAAGCCGGCTAAAAAGTGAATAATCGACAACTAAAACTTCAATTGTACTACTTCTTACTGGCTATTGATTCAACTTTAAAGTTTCTTCTGTGTTCTACTATGGTGCTTTTAGTGTCTCCGCATACCGCAGCACGCGACATAGCTTTGCAGACGATAAATGTAACCGTCTCAGAGAGAAAAGCGGACAATGTGACGATCTGGCTTTAAGTCGATTCGATAACAAATGACGAAAACGGACGGATTTCTCAGGTTTTGACTACATATGAACACTTTTCACATTCTCCCGTGCAACGCGGCTGTTAGTCCTCCTTTCATGCAAAATATTATGGTCCTAGGTCATGTCCAAGCCACCAAAGCCGGCTAAAAAGTGAATAATCGACAACTAAAACTTCAATTGTACTGCTTCTTACTGGCTATTGCTTCAAATTAGAAGCTTCTTCAGTGTTCTACTATGGTGCTTTTAGTGTCTCCGCATACCGCAGCAGGCGACATAGATTTGCAGACGATAAATGTAACCGTCTCAGAGAGAAAAGCAGCCAATGTGACGATCTGGCTTTAAGACGATTTGATAACAAATGACGAAAACGATGGATTTCTCAGGTTTTTACTACATATGAACACTTTTCACATTCTCCCGTGCAACGCGTCTGCTAGTCCTCCTTTCATGCAAAATCTTAAGGTCCTAGGTCATGTCCAAGCCACCAAAGCCGGCTAAATAGTGAATAATCGACAACTAAATTTGAATTGAAATTCTTCTTACTGGCTATTACTTCAACTTAGAAGCTTCTTCAGTGTTCTACTATGGTGCTTTTAGTGTTTCCGCATACTGCAGCACGCGACATAGCTTTGCAGACGATAAATGTAACCGTTTCAGAGAGTAGAGCGGCCAATGTGACTATGTGGCTTTAAGTCGATTCGATAACAAATGACGAAAACGGACGGATTTCTCAGGTTTTTACTACATATGAACACTTTTCACATTCTCCCGTGCAACGCGTCTGCTAGTCCTCCTTTCATGCAAAATCTTAAGGTCCTAGGTCATATGCAAGCCACCAAAGCCGGCTAAAAAGTGAATAATCGACAACTAAAACTTGAATTGTACTACTTCTTACTGGCTATTACTTCAACTTTGAAGTTTCTTCTGTGTTATACTATGGTGCTTTTAGTGTCTCCGCATACCGCAGCACGCGACATAGCTTTGCAGACGATAAATGTAACCGTTCCAGAGAGAAAAGCGGCCAATGTGACGATCTGGCTTTAAGTCGATTCGATAACAAATGAAGAAAACGGACGGATTTCTCAGGTTTTTACTACATATGAACACTTTTCACATTCTCCCGTGCAACGCGGCTGTTAGTCCTCCTTTCATGCAAAATCTTATGGTCCTAGGTCATGTCCAAGCCACCAAAGCCGGGTAAAAAGTGAATAATCGACAACTAAAACTTCAATTGTACTACTTCATACTGGCTGTTGCTTCAACTTAGAAGCTTCTTCAGTGTTCTACTATGGTGCTTTAATGTCTCCGCATACCGCAGCAGGCGACATAGATTTGCAGACGATAAATGTAACCGTCTCAGAGAGAAAAGCAGCCAATGTGACGATCTGGCTTTAAGACGATTTGATAACAAATGACGAAAACGATGGATTTCTCAGGTTTTTACTACATATGAACACTTTTCACATTCTCCGGTGCAACGTGGCTGCTAGTCTTCCTTTCATGCAAAATTTTATGGTTCCACCTCATGTCCAAGCCACCAAAGCCGACTAAAAAGTGAATAATCGACAACTAAAACTTCAATTGTACTACTTCTTACTGGCTATTACTTCAACATAGAAGCTTCTTCAGTGTTCTACTATGGTGCTTTTAGTGTTTCCGCATACTGCAGCACGCGACATAGCTTTGCAGACGATAAATGTAACCGTTTCAGAGAGTAGAGCGGCCAATGTGACTAAGTGGTTTTAAGTCGATTCGATGACAAATGACGAAAACGGACGGATTTCTCAGGTTTTTACTACATATGAACACTTTTCACATTCTCCCGTGCAACGCGTCAGCTAGTCCTCCTTTCATGCAAAATCTTAAGGTCCTAGGTCACGTCCAAGCCACCAAAGCCGGCTAAATAGTGAATAATCGACAACTAAATTTGAATTGAAATACATCTTACTGGCTATTACTTCAACTTAGAAGCTTCTTCAGTGTTCTACTATGGTGCTTTTAGTGTTTCCGCATACTGCAGCACGCGACATAGCTTTGCAGACGATAAATGTAACCGTTTCAGAGAGTAGAGCGGCCAATGTGACTATGTGGCTTTAAGTCGATTCGATAACAAATGACGAAAACGGACGGATTTCTCAGGTTTTTACTACATATGAACACTTTTCACATTCTCCCGTGCAACGCGTCTGCTAGTCCTCCTTTCATGCAAAATCTTATGGTCCTAGGTCATATCCAAGCCACCAAAGCCGGCTAAAAAGTGAATAATCGACAACTAAAACTTGAATTGTACTACTTCTTACTGGCTATTACTTCAACTTTGAAGTTTCTTCTGTGTTATACTATGGTGCTTTTAGTCTCTCCGCATACCGCAGCACGCGACATAGCTTTGCAGACGATAAATGTAAACGTCCCAGAGAGAAAAGCGGCCAATGTGACGATCTGGCTTTAAGTCGATTCGATAACAAATGACGATAACGGACGGATTTATCAGGTTTTTACCACATATGAACACTTTTCACATTCTCCCGTGCAACGCGGCTGCCAGTCCTCCTTTCATGTAAAATCTTAAGGTCCCTTGTCATGTCCAAGCCACCAAAGCCGGCTAAAAAGTGAATAATCGACAACTAAAACTTCAATTGTACTACTTCTTACTGGCTATTACTTCAACTTAGAAGCATCTTCTGTGTTCTTCTATGGTGCTTTTAGTGTCTCCGCATACTGCAGCACGCGACATAGCTTTGCAGACAATAAGTGTAACCTTCTCAGAGAGAAAGGCGGCAAATGTGACGATCTGGCTTTAAGTCGATTCGATAACAAATGACGAAAACGGACGGATTTCTCAGGTTTTTACTACACATGAACACTTTTCACATTCTCCCATGCAACGCGGCTGCTAGTCCTCCTTTCATGCAAAATCGTAAGGTCCCAGGTCATGTCCAAGCCACCAAAGCCAGCTAAAAAGTGAATAATCGACAACTAAAACTACAATTGTACTACTTCTTACTGGCTATTACTTCAACTTAGAAGCTTCTTCTGTGTTCTCCTATGGTGCTTTTAGTGTCTCCGCAGATCGCAGCACGCGACATAGCTTTGCAGACGATAAATGTAACCGTTTCAGAGAGAAGAGCGGCAAATGTGACGATCTGGCTTTAAGTCGATTCGATAACAAATGACGAAAACGGACGGATTTCTCAGGTTTTTACTACATATGAACACATTTCACATTCTCCCGTGCAACGCGGCTGTTAGTCCTCCTTTCATGCAAAATCTTAACGTCCTAGGTGATGTCCGAGCTACCAATGCCGGCTAAAAAGTGAATAATCGACAACTAAATTTGAATTGAAATACTTCTTCCTGGCTATTACTTCAACTTAGAAGCTTCTTCTGTGTTCTACTATGGTGCTTTAAGTGTTTCCGCATACTGCAGCACGCGACATAGCTTTGCAGACGATAAATGTAACCGTTTCAGGGAGTAGAGCGGCCAATGTGACTATGTGGCTTTAAGTCGATTCGATAACAAATGACGAAAACGGACGGATTTCTAAGGTTTTTACTACATATGAACACTTTTCACATTCTCCCGTGCAACGCGTCTGCTAGTCCTCCTTTCATGCAAAATCTTATGGTCCTAGGTCATATCCAAGCCACCAAAGCCGGCTAAAAAGTGAATAATCGACAACTAAAACTTGAATTGTACTACTTCATACTGGCTATTGATTCAACTTTGAAGTTTCTTCTGTGTTCTACTATGGTGCTTTTAGTGTCTCCGCATACCGCAGCACGCGACATAGCTTTGCAGACGATAAATGTAACCGTCCCAGAGAAAAAAGCGGCCAATGTGAAGATCTGGCTTTAAGTCGATTCGATAACAAAGGACGAAAACGGACGGATTTCTCAGGTTTTTACTACATATGAACACTTTTCACATTCTCCCGTGCAACGCGGCTGTTAGTCCTCCTTTCATGCAAAATCTTATGGTCCTAGGTCATGTCCAAGCCACCAAAGCCGGGTAAAAAGTGAATAATCGACAACTAAAACTTCTATTGTACTACTTCATACTGGCTGTTGCTTCAACTTAGAAGCTTCTTCAGTGTTCTACTATGGTGCTTTTAGTGTCTCCGCATACCGCAGCAGGCGACATAGATTTGCAGACGATAAATGTAACCGTCTCAGAGAGAAAAGCAGCCAATGTGACGATCTGGCTTTAAGACGATTTGATAACAAATGACGAAAACGATGGATTTCTCAGGTTTTTACTACATATAAACACTTTTCACATTCTCCGGTGCAACGTGGCTGCTAGTCTTCCTTTCATGCAAAATTTTATGGTTCCACCTCATGTCCAAGCCACCAAAGCCGACTAAAAAGTGAATAATCGACAACTAAAACTTCAATTGTACTACTTCTTACTGGCTATTACTTCAACATAGAAGCTTCTTCAGTGTTCTACTATGGTGCTTTTAGTGTTTCCGCATACTGCAGCACGCGACATAGCTTTGCAGACGATAAATGTAACCGTTTCAGAGAGTAGAGCGGCCAATGTGACTATGTGGTTTTAAGTCGATTCGATGACAAATGACGAAAACGGACGGATTTCTCAGGTTTTTACTACATATGAACACTTTTCACATTCTCCCGTGCAACGCGTCAGCTAGTCCTCATTTCATGCAAAATCTTAAGGTCCTAGGTCATGTCCAAGCCAGCAAAGCCGGCTAAATAGTGAATAATCGACAACTAAATTTGAATTGAAATACTTCTTACTGGCTATTACTTCAACTTAGAAGCTTCTTCAGTGTTCTACTATGGTGCTTTTAGTGTTTCCGCATACTGCAGCACGCGACATAGCTTTGCAGACGATAAATGTAACCGTTTCAGAGAGTAGAGTGGCCAATGTGACTATGTGGCTTTAAGTCGATTCGATAACAAATGACGAAAACGGACGGATTTCTCAGGTTTTTACTACATATGAACACTTTTCACATTCTCCCGTGCAACGCGTCTGCTAGTCCTCCTTTCATGCAAAATCTTATGGTCCTAGGTCATATCCAAGCCACCAAAGCCGGCTAAAAAGTGAATAATCGACAACTAAAACTTGAATTGTACTACTTCTTACTGGCTATTACTTCAACTTTGAAGTTTCTTCTGTGTTATACTATGGTGCTTTTAGTGTCTCCGCATACCGCAGCACGCGACATAGCTTTGCAGACGATAAATGTAACCGTCCCAGAGAGAAAAGCGGCCAATGTGACGATCTGGCTTTAAGTCGATTCGATAACAAATGACGATAACGGACGGATTTATCAGGTTTTTACCACATATGAACACTTTTCACATTCTCCCGTGCAACGCGGCTGCCAGTCCTCCTTTCATGTAAAATCTTAAGGTCCCTTGTCATGTCCAAGCCACCAAAGCCGGCTAAAAAGTGAATAATCGACAACTAAAACTTCAATTGTACTACTTCTTACTGGCTATTACTTCAACTTAGAAGCATCTTCTGTGTTCTTCTATGGTGCTTTTAGTGTCTCCGCATACTGCAGCACGCGACATAGCTTTGCAGACAATAAGTGTAACCTTCTCAGAGAGAAAGGCGGCAAATGTGACGATCTGGCTTTAAGTCGATTCGATAACAAATGACGAAAACGGACGGATTTCTCAGGTTTTTACTACACATGAACACTTTTCACATTCTCCCATGCAACGCGGCTGCTAGTCCTCCTTTCATGCAAAATCGTAAGGTCCCAGGTCATGTCCAAGCCACCAAAGCCAGCTAAAAAGTGAATAATCGACAACAAAAACTACAATTGTACTACTTCTTACTGGCTATTACTTCAACTTAGAAGCATCTTCTGTGTTCTTCTATGGTGCTTTTAGTGTCTCCGCATACTGCAGCACGCGACATAGCTTTGCAGACAATAAGTGTAACCTTCTCAGAGAGAAAGGCGGCAAATGTGACGATCTGGCTTTAAGTCGATTCGATAACAAATGACGAAAACGGACGGATTTCTCAGGTTTTTACTACACATGAACACTTTTCACATTCTCCCATGCAACGCGGCTGCTTATCCTCCTTTCATGCAAAATCGTAAGGTCCCAGGTCATGTCCAAGCCACCAAAGCCAGCTAAAAAGTGAATAATCGACAACTAAAACTACAATTGTACTACTTCTTACTGGCTATTACTTCAACTTAGAAGCTTCTTCTGTGTTCTCCTATGGTGCTTTTAGTGTCTCCGCAGATCGCAGCACGCGACATAGCTTTGCAGACGATAAATGTAACCGTTTCAGAGAGAAGAGCGGCAAATGTGACGATCTGGCTTTAAGTCGATTCGATAACAAATGACGAAAACGGACGGATTTCTCAGGTTTTTACTACATATGAACACATTTCACATTCTCCCGTGCAACGCGGCTGTTAGTCCTCCTTTCATGCAAAATCGTATGGTCCTAGGTCATGTCCAAGCCACCAAAGCCGGCTAAAAAGTGAATAATCGACAACTAAAACATGAATTGTACTACTTCTTACTGGCTATTACTTCAACTTAGAAGCTTCTTCTGTGTTGTACTATGGTGCTTTTAGTGTTTCCGCATACCGCAGCACGCGACATAGCTTTGTAGACGATAAATGTAACCGTTTCAGAGAGAAGAGGGGCCAATGTGACGATCTGACTTTAAGTCGATTCGATAACAAATGACGAAAACGGACGGATTTCTCAGGTTTTTACTACATATGAACACTTTTTATATTCCCCCTGCAACGCGGCTGCTAGTCCTCCTTTCATGCAAAATGTTAAGGTCCTAGGTCATGTCCAAGCCACCAAAGCCGGCTAAAAAGTGAATAATCGACAACTAAAACTTCAATTGTACTACTTCTTACTTTCTATTACTTCAACTTAGAAGCTTCTTCTGTGTTCTCCTATGGTGCTTTTAGTGTCTCCGCAGACCGCAGCACGTGACATAGCTTTGCAGACGATATATGTAACAGTCTCAGAGAGAAAAGCGGCCAATGTGACGATCTGGCTTTAAGTCGATTCGATAACAAATGACGAAAACGAACGGATTTATCAGGTTTTTACCACATATGAACAGTTTTCACATTCTCCCGTGCAACGCTGCTGCCAGTCCTCTTTTCATGTAAAATTTTATGGTCCCAGGTCATGTCAAAGCCACCAAAGCCGGCTAAAAAGTGAATAATCGACAACTAAAACTTCAATTGTACTACTTCTTACTGGCTATTACTTCAACTTAGAAGCTTCTTCTGTGTTCTCCTATGGTGCTTTTAGTGTCTCCGCAGACCGCAGCACGTGACATAGCTTTGCAGACGATATATGTAACAGTCTCAGAGAGAAAAGCGGCCAATGTGACGATCTGGCTTTAAGTCGATTCGATAACAAATGACGAAAACGGACGGATTTCTCAGGTTTTTACTACATATGAACACTTTTCACATTCTCCCGTGCAACGCGGCTGCTAGACCTCCTTTCATACAAAATCTTAAGGTCCTAGGTCATGTAAAAGCCACCAAAGCCGGCTAAAAAGTGAATAATCGACAACTAAATTTGAATTGAAATACTTCTTACTGGCTATTACTTCAACTTAGAAGCTTCTTCTGTGTTCTACTATGGTGCTTTTAGTGTTTCCGCATACTGCAGCACGCGACATAGCATTGCAGACGATAAATGTAATCGTTTCAGAGAGAAGAGAGGCCAATGTGACGATCTGGCTTTAAGTCGATTCGATAACAAATGACAAAAACGGACGGATTTCTCAGGTTTTTACTACATATGAACACTTTTCACATTCTCCCGTGCAACGCGGCTGCTAGTCCTCCTTTCATGCAAAATCTTATGGTCCTAGGTCATGTCCAAGCCACCAAAGCCGGCTAAAAAGTGAATAATCGACAACTAATACTTGAATTGTACTACTTCTTACTGGCTATTACTTCAACTTAGAAGCTTCTTCTGTGTTCTACTATGGTGCTTTTAGTGTCTCCGCATACCGCAGCACGCGACATAGCTTTGCAGACGATAAATGTAACCGTCTCAGAGAGAAAAGCGGCCAATGTGACGAACTGGCTTTAAGTCGATTCGATAACAAATGACGAAAACGGACGGATTTCTCAGGTTTTTACTACATATGAACTCTTTTCACTTTCTCCCATGCAACGCGGCAACTAGTCCTCCTTTCATGCAAAATCTTATGGTCCTAGGTCATGTCCAAGCCACCAAAGCCGGCTAAAAAGTGAATAATCGACAACTAAAACTTGAATTGTACTACTTCTTACTGGCTATTGCTTCAACTTAGAAGCTTCTTCAGTGTTCTACTATGGTGCTTTTAGTGTCTCCGCATACCGCAGCAGGCGACATAGATTTGCAGACGATAAATGTAACCGTCTCAGAGAGAAAAGCAGCCAATGTGACGATCTGGCTTTAAGACGATTTGATAACAAATGACGAAAACGATGGATCTCTCAGGTTTTTACTACATATGAACACTTTTCACATTCTCCGCTGCAACGTGGCTGCTAGTCTTCCTTTCATGCAAAATTTTATGGTTCCACCTCATGTCCAAGCCACCAAAGCCGGCTAAAAAGTGAATAATCGACAACTAAAACTTCAATTGTACTACTTCTTACTGGCTATTACTTCAACATAGAAGCTTCTTCAGTGTTCTACTATGGTGCTTTTAGTGTTTCCACATAACGCAGCACGCGACATAGCTTTGTAGACGATAAATGTAACCGTTTCAGAGAGAAGAGCGGCCAATGTGACGATCTGGCTTTAAGTCGATTCGATAACAAATGACGAAAACGGACGGATTTCTCAGGTTTTTACTACATATGAACACTTTTCACATTCTCCCGTGCAACGCGGCTGCTAGTCCTCCTTTCATGCAAAATGTTAAGGTCCTAGGTCATGTCCAAGCCACCAAAGCCGGCTAAAATGTGAATAATCGACAACTAAAACTTGAATTGTATTTCTTCTTACTGGCTATTACTTCAACTTAGAAGCTTCTTCTGTGTTCTACTATGGTGCTTTTAGTGTCTCCGCATACCGCAGCACGCGACATAGCGTTGCAGACGATAAATGTAACCGTCTCAGAGAGAAAAGCGGCCAATGTGACGATCTGCCTTTAAGTCGATTCAAAAACAAATGACGAAAACGGACGGATTTATCAGGTTTTTACCACATATGAACACTTTTCACATTCTCCCGTGCAACGCGGCTGCCAGTTCTCTTTTCATGTAAAATCTTATGGTCCCAGGTCATGTCCAAGCCACCAAAGCCGGCTAAAAAGTGAATAATCGACAACTAAAACTTCAATTGTACTACTTCTTACTGGCTATTACTTCAACTTAGAACCTTCTTCTGTGTTCTACTATGGTGCTTTTAGTGTCTCCGCATACCGCAGCAGGCGACATAGATTTGCAGACGATAAATGTAACCGTCTCAGAGAGAAAAGCGGCCAATGTGACGATCTGGCTTTAAGTCAATTCGATAACAAATGACGAAAACGGACGCATTTCTCAGGTTTTTACCACATATGAACACTTTTCACATTCTGCAATGCAACGCGGCTGCTAGTCCTCCTTTCATGCAAAATCTTAAGGTCCTAGGTCATGTCCAAGCCACCAAAGCCGGCTAAATAGTGAATAATCGACAACTAAATTTGAATTGAAATACTTCTTACTGGCTATTACTTCAACTTAGAAGCTTCTTCAGTGTTCTACTATGGTGCTTTTAGTGTTTCCGCATACTGTAGCACGCGACATAGCTTTGCAGACGATAAATGTAACCGTTTCAGAGAGTAGAGCGGCCAATGTGACTATGTGGCTTTAAGTCGATTCGATAACAAATGACGAAAACGGACGGATTTCTCAGGTTTTTACTACATATGAACACTTTTCACATTCTCCCGTGCAACGCGTCTGCTAGTCCTCCTTTCATGCAAAATCTTATGGTCCTAGGTCATATCCAAGCCACCAAAGCCCGCTAAAAAGTGAATAATCGACAACTAAAACTTGAATTGTACTACTTCTTACTGGCTATTACTTCAACTTTGAAGTTTCTTCTGTGTTATACTATGGTGCTTTTAGTGTCTCCGCATACCGCAGCACGCGACATAGCTTTGCAGACGATAAATGTAACCGTCCCAGAGAGAAAAGCGGCCAATGTGACGATCTGGCTTTAAGTCGATTCGTTAACAAATGACGAAAACGGACGGATTTCTCAGGTTTTTACTACATATGAACACTTTTCACATTCTCCCGTGCAACGCGGCTGTTAGTCCTCCTTTCATGCAAAATCTTATGGTCCTAGGTCATGTCCAAGCCACCAAAGCCGGCTAAAAAGTGAATAATCGACAACTAAAACTTCAATTGTACTACCTCTTTCTGGCTATTGCTTCAACTTAGAAGCTTCTTCAGTGTTCTACTATGGTGCTTTTAGTGTCTCCGCATACCGCAGCACGCGACATAGCTTTGCAGACGATAAATGTGACCGTCTCAGAGAGAAAAGCGGCCAATGTGACGATCTGGCTTAAAGTCGATTCGATAAGAGGTGACGAAAACGGACGGATTTCTCAGGTTTTGACTACATATGAACACTTTTCACATTCTCCCGTGCAACGCGGCTGCTAGTCCTCCTTTCATGCAAAATGTTAAGGACCTAGGTCATGTCCAAGCCACCAAAGCCGGCTAAAATATGAATAATCGACAACTAAAACTTGAATTGTATTTCTTCTTACTGGCTATTACTTTAACTTAGAAGCTTCTTCTGTGTTCTACTATGGTGCTTTTAGTGTCTCCGCAGATCGCAGCACGCGACATAGCTTTGCAGACGATAAATGTAACCGTCTCAGAGAGAAAAGCGGCCAATGTGACGATCTGGCTTTAAGTCAATTCGATAACAAATGACGAAAACGGACGCATTTCTCAGGTTTTTACCACATATGAACACTTTTCACATTCTGCCATGCAACGCGGCTGCTAGTCCTCCTTTCATGCAAAATCTTAAGGTCCTAGGTCATGTCCAAGCCACCAAAGCCGGCTAAAAAGTGAATAATCGACAACTAAAACTTCAATTGTACTACATCTTACTTTCTATTACTTCAACTTAGAAGCTTCTTCTGTGTTCTCCTATGGTGCTTTTAGTGTCTCCGCAGACCGCAGCACGTGACATAGCTTTGCAGACGATATATGTAACAGTCTCAGAGAGAAAAGCGGCCAATGTGACGATCTGGCTTTAAGTCGATTCGATAACAAATGACGAAAACGGACGGATTTATCAGGTTTTTACCACATATGAACACTTTTCACATTCTCCCGTGCAACGCTGCTGCCAGTCCTCTTTTCATGTAAAATCTTATGGTCCCAGGTCATGTCCAAGCCACCAAAGCCGGCTAAAAAGTGAATAATCGACAACTAAAACTTCAATTGTACTACTTCTTACTGGCTATTACTTCAACTTAGAAGCTTCTTCTGTGTTCTACTATGGTGCTTTTAGTGTCTCCGCATACCGCAGCACGCGACATAGCTTTGCAGACGATAAATGTAACCGTCTCAGAGAGAAAAGCGGCCAATGTGACGATCTGGCTTTAAGTCAATATGATAACAAATGACGAAAACGGACGCATTTCTTAGGTTTTTACCACATATGAACACTTTTCGCATTCTGCCATGCAACGCGGCTGCTAGTCCTCCTTTCATGCAAAATCTTAAGGTCCTAGGTCATGTCCAAGCCACCAAAGCCGGCTAAAAAGTGAATAATCGACAACTAAAACTTCAATTGTACTACTTCTTACTTTCTATTACTTCAACTTAGAAGCTTCTTCTGTGTTCTCCTATGGTGCCTTTAGTGTCTCCGCAGACCGCAGCACGTGACATAGCTTTGCAGACGATATATGTAACAGTCTCAGAGAGAAAAGCGGCCAATGTGACGATCTGGCTTTAAGTCGATTCGATAACAAATGACGAAAACGGACGGATTTCTCAGGTTTTTACTACATATGAACACTTTTCACATTCTCCCGTGCAACGCGGCTGCTAGACCTCCTTTCATACAAAATCTTAAGGTCCAAGGTCATGTAAAAGCCACCAAAGCCGGCTAAAAAGTGAATAATCGACAACTAAAACTTTAATTGTACTACTTCTTACTGGCTATTACTTCAACATAGAAGCTTCTTCTGTGTTCTACTATGGTGCTTTTAGTGTTTCCGCATACCGCAGCACGCGACATAGCTTTGCAGACGATAAATGTAACCGTTTCAGAGAGAAGAGAGGCCAATGTGACGATCTGGCTTTAAGTCGATTCGATAACAAATGACGAAAACGGACGGATTTCTCAGGTTTTTACTACATATGAACACTTTTCACATTCTCCCGTGCTACGCGGCTGCTAGTCCTCCTTTCATGCAAAATCTTATGGTCCTAGGTCATGTCCAAGCCACCAAAGCCGGCTAAAAAGTGAATAATCGACAACTAAATTTGAATTGAAATACTTCTTACTGGCTATTACTTCAACTTAGAAGCCTCTTCTGTGTTCTACTATGGTGCTTCTAGAGTTTCCGCATACTGCAGCACGCGACATAGCTTTGCAGACGATAACTGTAACCGTTTCAGAGAGAAGAGAGGCCAATGTGACGATCTGGCTTTAAGTCGATTCGATATCAAATGAAAAAAACGGACGGATTTCTCAGGTTTTTACTACATATGAACACTTTTCACATTCTCCCGTGCAACGCGGCTGCTAGTCCTCCTTTCATGCAAAATCTTATGGTCCTAGGTCATGTCCAAGCCACCAAAGCCGGCTAAAAAGTGAATAATCGACAACTAATACTTGAATTGTACTACTTCTTACTGGCTATTACTTCAACATAGAAGCTTCTTCTGTGTTCTACTATGGTGCTTTTAGTGTCTCCGCATACCGCAGCACGCGACATAGCTTTGCAGACGATAAATGTAACCGTCTCAGAGAGAAAAGCTGCCAATGTGACGAACTGGCTTTAAGTTGATTCGATAACAAATGACGAAAACGGACGGATTTCTCAGGTTTTTACTACATATGAACTCTTTTCACTTTCTCCCATGCAACGCGGCAACTAGTCCTCCTTTCATGCAAAATCTTATGGTCCTAGGTCATGTCCAAGCCACCAAAGCCGGCTAAAAAGTGAATAATCGACAACTAAAACTTCAATTGTACTACTTCTTACTGGCTATTACTTCAACATAGAAGCTTCTTCTGTGTTCTATTATGGTGCTTTTAGTGTTTCCGCATAACGCAGCACGCGACATAGCTTTGTAGACGATAAATGTAACCGTTTCAGAGAGAGGAGCGGCCAATGTGACGATCTGGCTTTAAGTCGATTCGATAACAAATGACAAAAACGGACGGATTTCTCAGGTTTTTACTACATATGAACACTTTTCACATTCTCCCGTGCAACGCGGCTGCTGGTCCTCCTTTCATGCAAAATCTTAAGGTCCTAGGTCATGTCCAAGCCACCAAAGCCTGCTAAAATGTGAATAATCGACAACTAAATCTTGAATTGTATTACTTCTTACTGGCTATTACTTCAACTTAGAAGCTTCTTCAGTGTTCTACTATGGTGCTTTTAGTGTCTCCGCATACCGCAGCACGCGACATAGCTTTGCAGACGATAAATGTAACCGTCAAGGAGAGAAAAGCGGCCAATGTGACGATCTGGCTTAAAGTCGATTCGATAAGAGGTGACGAAAACGGACGGATTTCTCAGGTTTTTACTACATATGAACACTTTTCACATTCTCCCGTGCAACGCGGCTGTTAGTCCTCCTTTCATGCAAAATCTTATGGTCCTAGGTCATGTCCAAGCCAATAAAGCCGGCTAAAAAGTGAATAATCGACAACTAAAACTTGAATTGTACTACTTCTTACTGGCTATTGCTTCAACTTAGAAGCTTCTTCAGTGTTCTACTATGGTGCTTTTAGTGTCTCCGCATACCGCAGAAGGCGACATAGATTTGCAGACGATAAATGTAACCGTCTCAGAGAGAAAATCAGCCAATGTGACGATCTGGCTTTAAGACGATTTGATAACAAATGACGAAAACGATGGATCTCTCAGGTTTTTACTACATATGAACACTTTTCACATTCTCCGCTGCAACGTGGCCGCTAGTCTTCCTTTCATGCAAAATTTTATGGTTCCACCTCATGTCCAAGCCACCAAAGCCGGCTAAAAAGTGAATAATCGACAACTAAAACTTCAATTGTACTACTTCTTACTGGCTATTACTTCAACATAGAAGCTTCTTCAGTGTTCTACTATGGTGCTTTTAGTGTTTCCACATATCGCAGCACGCGACATAGCTTTGTAGACGATAAATGTAACCGTTTCAGAGAGAAGAGCGGCCAATGTGACGATCTGGCTCTAAGTCGATTCGATAACAAATGACGAAAACGGACGGATTTCTCAGGTTTTTACTACATATGAACACTTTTCACATTCTCCCGTGCAACGCGGCTGCTAGTCCTCCTTTCATGCAAAATGTTAAGGTCCTAGGTCATGTCCAAGCCACCAAAGCCGGCTAAAATGTGAATAGTCGACAACTAAAACTTGAATTGTATTTCTTCTTACTGGCTATTACTTCAACTTTGAAGTTTCTTCTGTGTTCTACTATGCTGCTTTTAGTGTCTCCGCATACCGCAGCACGCGACATAGCGTTGCAGACGATAAATGTAACCGTCTCAGAGAGAAAAGCGGCCAATGTGACGATCTGGCTTTAAGTCGATTCGATAACAAATGACGAAAACGGACGGCTATTGCTTCAACTTAGAAGCTTCTTCAGTGTTCTACTATGGTGCTTTTAGTGTCTCCGCATACCGAAGCACGCGACATAGCTTTGCAGACGATAAATGTAACCGTCTCAGAGAGAAAAGCGGCCATTGTGACGATCTGGCTTTAAGACGATTCGATAACAAATGACGAAAACGGACGGATTTCTCAGGTTTTTAATACATATGAACACTTTTCACATTATCCCGTGCAACGCGGCTGTTAGTCCTCCTTTCATGCAAAATCGTATGGTCCTATGTCATGTCCAAGCCACCAAAGCCGGCTAAAAAGTGAATAATCGACAACTAAAACTTCAATTGTACTACTTCTTACTGGCTATTGCTTCAACTTAGAAGCTTCTTCAGTGTTCTACTATGGTGCTTTTAGTGTCTCCGCATACCGCAGCACGCGACATAGCTTTGCAGACGATAAATGTAACCGTCTCAGAGAGAAAAGCGGCCAATGTGACGATCTGGCTTTAAGTCAATTCGATAACAAATGACGAAAACGGACGCATTTCTCAGGTTTTTACCACATATGAACACTTTTCACATCCTGCCATGCAACGCGGCTGCTAGTCCTCCTTTCATGCAAAATCTTAAGGTCCTAGGTCATGTCCAAGCCACCAAAGCCGGCTAAAAAGTGAATAATCGACAACTAAAACTTCAATTGTACTACTTCTTACTTTCTATTACTTCAACTTAGAAGCTTCTTCTGTGTTCTCCTATGGTGCTTTTAGAGTCTCCGCAGACCGCAGCACGTGACATAGCTTTGCAGACGATAAATGTAACAGTCTCAGAGAGAAAAGCGGCCAAAGTGACGATCTGGCTAAAGTCGATTCGATAACAAATGACGAAAACGGACGGATTTCTCAGGTTTTTACTACATATGAACACTTTTCACATTCTCCCGTGCAACGCGGCTGCTAGACCTCCTTTCATGCAAAATCTTAAGGTCCTAGGTCATGTAAAAGCCAAAAAAGCCGGCTAAAAAGTGAATAATCGACAACTAAAACTTGAATTGTACTACTTCTTACTGGCTATTACTTCAACATAGAAGCTTCTTCTGTGTTCTACTATGGTGCTTTTAGTGTTTCCGCATACCGCAGCACGCGACATAGCTTTGCAGACGATAAATGTAACCGTTTCAGAGAGAAGAGGGGCCAATGTGACGATCTGGCTTTAAGTCGATTCGATAACAAATGACGAAAACGGACGGATTTCTCAGGTTTTTACTACATATGAACACTTTTCACATTCTCCCGTGAGACGCGGCTGCTAGTCCTCCTTTCATGCAACATCTTAAGGTCCTAGGTCATGTCCAAGCCACCAAAGCCGGCTAAAAAGTGAATAATCGACAACTAAATTTGAATTGAAATACTTCTTACTCGCTATTACTTCAACTTAGAAGCTTCTTCTGTGTTCTACTATGGTGCTTTTAGGGGTTCCGCATACTGCAGCACGCGACATAGCTTTGCAGACGATAAATGTAACCGTTTCAGAGAGAAGAGGGGCCAATGTGACGATCTGGCTTTAAGTCGATTAGATAACAAATGACGAAAACGGACGGATTTCTCAGGTTTTTACTACATATGAACACTTTTCACATTCTCCCGTGCAACGCGGCTGCTAGTCCTCCTTTCATGCAAAATCTTATGGTCCTAGGTCATGTCCAAGCCACCAAAGCCGGCTAAAAAGTGAATAATCGACAACTAAAACTTGAATTGTACTACTTCTTACTGGCTATTCCTTCAACTTAGAAGCTTCTTCTGTGTTCTACTATGGTGCTTTTAGTGTCTCCGCATACCGCAGCACGCGACATAGCTTTGCAGACGATAAATGTAACCGTCTCAGAGAGAAAAGCGGCCAATGTGACGAACTGGCTTTAAGTCGATTCGATAACAAATGATGAAAACGGACGGATTTCTCAGGTTTTTACTACATATGAACTCTTTTCACTTTCTCCCATGCAACGCGGCAACTAGTCCTCCTTTCATGCAAAATCTTATGGTCCTAGGTCATGTCCAAGCCACCAAAGCCGGCTAAAATGTGAATAATCGACAACGAAAACTTAAATTGTACTACTTCTTACTGGCTATTACTTCAACTTAGAAGCTTCTTCTGTGTTCTCCTATGGTGCTTTTAGTGTCTCCGCATACCGCAGGACGCGACATAGCTTTGCAGACGATAAATGTAACCGTCTCAGAGAGAAAAGCGGCCAATGTGACGATCTGGCTTTAAATCGATTCGATAACAAATGACGAAAACGGACGGCTATTGCTTCAACTTAGAAGCTTCTTCAGTGTTCTACTATGGTTCTTTTAGTGTCTCCGCATACCGCAGCACGCGACATAGCTTTGCAGACGATAAATGTAACCGTCTCAGAGAGAAAAGCGGCCAAATTGACGATCTGGGTTTAAGTCGATTCGATAACAAATGACGAAAACTGACGGATTTCTCAGGTTTTTACTACATATGAACAGTTTTCACATTCTCCCGAGCAACGCGGGTGCCAGTCCTCCTTTCATGCAAAATCATAAGGTGCTAGGTCATGTCCAAGCCACCAAAGCCGGCTAAAAAGTGAATAATCGACAACTAAAACTTGAATTGTACTACTTCTTACTGGGTATTACTTTAACTTAGAAGCTTCTTCTGTGTTCTACTATGGTGCTTTTAGTGTTTCGGCATACCCTAGCACCCGACATTGCTTTGCAAACGATAAGTGTAACCGTTTCAGAGAGAAGAGCGGTTATGTGACGATCTGGCTTTAAGTCGATTCGATAGCAAATGACGAAAACGGACGGATTTCTCAGGTTTTTATTACATATGAACACTCTTTATATTCCCCCGTGCAACGCGGCTGCCAGTCCTCCTTTCATGCAAAATCTTATAGTCCTAGGTCATGTCCAAGCAACCAAAGCCGGCTAAAAAGTGAATAATCGACAACTAAAACTTGAATTGTACTACTTCTTACTGGCTATTACTTCAACTTTGAAGTTTCTTCTGTGTTCTACTATGCTGCTTTTAGTGTCTCCGCATACCGCAGCACGCGACATAGCTTTGCAGACGATAAATGTAACCGTCTCAGAGAGAAAAGCGGCCAATGTGACGATCTGGCTTTAAGTCGATTCGATAACAAATGACGAAAACGGACGGCTATTGCTTCAACTTAGAAGCTTCTTCAGTGTTCTACTATGGTGCTTTTAGTGTCTCCGCATACCGAAGCACGCGACATAGCTTTGCAGACGATAAATGTAACCGTCTCAGAGAGAAAAGCGGCCAATGTGACGATCTGGCTTTAAGACGATTCGATAACAAATGACGAAAACGGACGGATTTCTCAGGTTTTTAATACATATGAACACTTTTCACATTATCCCGTGCAACGCGGCTGTTAGTCCTCCTTTCATGCAAAATCGTATGGTCCTATGTCATGTCCAAGCCACCAAAGCCGGCTAAAAAGTGAATAATCGACAACTAAAACTTCAATTGTACTACTTCTTACTGGCTATTGCTTCAACTTAGAAGCTTCTTCAGTGTTCTACTATGGTGCTTTTAGTGTCTCCGCATACCGCAGCACGCGACATAGATTTGCAGACGATAAATGTAACCGTCTCAGAAAGAATAGCAGCCAATGTGACGATCTGGCTTTAAGACGATTCGATAACAAATGACGAAAACGGACGGATTTCTCAGGTTTTTACTACATATGAACACTTTTCACATTCTCCGGTGCAACGTGGCTGCTAGTCTTCCTTTCATGCAAAATTTTATGGTTCCACCTAATGTCCGAGCAACCAAAGCCGGCTAAAAAGTGAATAATCGACAACTAAAACTTCATTTGTACTACTTCTTACTGGATATTACTTCAACATAGAAGCTTCTTCTGTGTTCTACTATGGTGCTTTTATTGTCTCCGCATACCGCAGCACGCGACATAGCGTTGCAGACGATAAATGTAACCGGCTCAGAGAGAAAAGCGGCCAATGTGACGATCTGCCTTTAAGTCGATTCGATAACAAATGACGAAAACGGACGGATTTCTCAGGTTTTTACTACATGTGAACACTTTTCACATTCTCCGGTGCAACGTGGCTGCTAGTCTTCCTTTCATGCAAAATTTTATGGTTCCACCTCATGTCCAAGCCACCAAAGCCGGCTAAAAAGTGAATAATCGACAACTAAAACTTGAATTGTACTACTTCTTACTGGCTATTGCTTCAACTTAGAAGCTTCTTCTGTGTTCTACTATGGTGCTTTTAGTGTCTCCGCATACCGCAGCACGCGACATAGCGTTGCAGACGATAAATGTAACCGTTTCAGAGAGAAGAGCAGCCAATGTGACGATCTGGCTTTAAGTCGATTCGATAACAAATGACGAAAACGGACGGATTTCTCAGGTTTTTACTACATATGAACACTTTTCACATTCTCCCGTGCAACGCGGCTGCTAGTCCTCCTTTCATGCAAAATCTTAAGGTCCTAGGTCATGTCCAAGCCACCAAAGCCGGCTAAAAAGTGAATAATCGACAACTAAAACTTCAATTGTACTACTTCTTACTGGCTATTACTTCAACTTAGAAGCATCTTCTGTGTTCTTCTATGGTGCTTTTAGTGTCTCCGCATACTGCAGCACGCGACATAGCTTTGCAGACAATAAGTGTAACCTTCTCAGAGAGAAAGGCGGCAAATGTGACGATCTGGCTTTAAGTCGATTCGATAACAAATGACGAAAACGGACGGATTTCTCAGGTTTTTACTACACATGAACACTTTTCACATTCTCCCATGCAACGCGGCTGCTAGTCTTCCTTTCATGCAAAATCGTAAGGTCCCAGGTCATGTCCAAGGCACCAAAGCCGGCTAAAAAGTGAATAATCGACAACTAAAACATGAATTGTACTACTTCTTACTGGCTATTGCTTCAACTTAAAAGCTTCTTCTGTGTTCTACTATGGTGCTTTTAGTGTTTCCGCATACCGCAGCACGCGACATAGCTTTGTAGACGATAAATGTAACCGTTTCAGAGAGAAGAGGGGCCAATGTGACGATCTGACTTTAAGTCGATTCGATAACAAATGACGAAAACGGACGGATTTCTCAGGTTTTTACTACATATGAACAGTTTTCACATTCTCCCGTGCAACGCGGCTGCTAGTCCTCCTTTCATGCAAAATCTTAAGGTCCTAGGTAATGTCCAAGCCACCAAAGCCGGCTAAATAGTGAATAATCGACAACTAAATTTGAATTGAAATACTTCTTACTGGCTATTACTTCAACTTAGAAGCTTCTTCTGTGTTCTACTATGGTGCTTTTAGTGTTTCCGCATACTGCAGCACGCGACATAGCTTTGCAGACGATAAATGTAACCGTTTCAGAGAGTAGAGCGGCCAATGTGACTATATGGCTTTAAGTCGATTCGATAACAAATGACGAAAACGGACGGATTTCTCAGGTTTTTACTAGATATGAACACTTTTCACATTCTCCCGTGCAACGCGGCTGCTAGTCCTCCTTTCATGCAAAATCTTATGGTCCTAGGTCATGTCCAAGCCACCAAAGCCGGCTAAAAAGTGAATAATCGACAACAAAAACTTGAATTGTACTACTTCTTACTGGCTATTGCTTCAACTTAGAAGCTTCTTCTGTGTTCTACTATGGTGCTTTTAGTGTCTCCGCATACCGCAGCACGCGACATAGCGTTGCAGACGATAAATGTAACCGTTTCAGAGAGAAGAGCAGCCAATGTGACGATCTGGCTTTAAGTCGATTCGATAACAAATGACGAAAACGGACGGATTTCTCAGGTTTTTACTACATATGAACACTTTTCACATTCTCCCGTGCAACGCGGCTGCTAGTCCTCCTTTCATGCAAAATCTTAAGGTCCTAGGTCATGTCCAAGCCACCAAAGCCGGCTAAAAAGTGAATAATCGACAACTAAAACTTCAATTGTACTACTTCTTACTGGCTATTACTTCAACTTAGAAGCATCTTCTGTGTTCTTCTATGGTGCTTTTAGTGTCTCCGCATACTGCAGCACGCGACATAGCTTTGCAGACAATAAGTGTAACCTTCTCAGAGAGAAAGGCGGCAAATGTGACGATCTGGCTTTAAGTCGATTCGATAACAAATGACGAAAACGGACGGATTTCTCAGGTTTTTACTACACATGAACACTTTTCACATTCTCCCATGCAACGCGGCTGCTAGTCCTCCTTTCATGCAAAATCGTAAGGTCCCAGGTCATGTCCAAGGCACCAAAGCCGGCTAAAAAGTGAATAATCGACAACTAAAACATGAATTGTACTACTTCTTACTGGCTATTGCTTCAACTTAAAAGCTTCTTCTGTGTTCTACTATGGTGCTTTTAGTGTTTCCGCATACCGCAGCACGCGACATAGCTTTGTAGACGGTAAATGTAACCGTTTCAGAGAGAAGAGGGGCCAATGTGACGATCTGACTTTAAGTCGATTCGATAACAAATGACGAAAACGGACGGATTTCTCAGGTTTTTACTACATATGAACAGTTTTCACATTCTCCCGTGCAACGCGGCTGCTAGTCCTCCTTTCATGCAAAATCTTAAGGTCCTAGGTCATGTCCAAGCCACCAAAGCCGGCTAAATAGTGAATAATCGACAACTAAATTTGAATTGAAATACTTCTTACTGGCTATTACTTCAACTTAGAAGCTTCTTCTGTGTTCTACTATGGTGCTTTTAGTGTTTCCGCATACTGCAGCACGCGACATAGCTTTGCAGACGATAAATGTAACCGTTTCAGAGTGTAGAGCGGCCAATGTGACTATGTGGCTTTAAGTCGATTCGATAACAAATGACGAAAACGGACGGATTTCTCAGGTTTTTACTAGATATGAACACTTTTCACATTCTCCCGTGCAACGCGGCTGCTAGTTCTCCTTTCATGCAAAATCTTATGGTCCTAGGTCATGTCCAAGCCACCAAAGCCGGCTAAAAAGTGAATAATCGACAACAAAAACTTGAATTGTACTACTTCTTACTGGCTATTGATTCAACTTTGAAGTTTCTTCTGTGTTCTACTATGGTGCTTTTAGTGTCTCCGCATACCGCAGCACGCGACATAGCTTTGCAGACGATAAATGTAACCGTCCCAGAGAGAAAAGCGGCCAATGTGACGATCTGGCTTTAAGTCGATTCGATAACAAATGACGAAAACGGACGGATTTTTCAGGTTTTTACTACATATGAACACTTTTCACATTCTCCCGTGCAACGCGGCTGTTAGTCCTCCTTTCATGCAAAATCTTAAGGTCCTAAGTCATGTCCAAGCCACCAAAGCCGGCTAAAAAGTGAATAATCGACAACTAAACTTCAATTGTACTACTTCTTTCTGGCTATTGCTTCAACTTAGAAGCTTCTTCAGTGTTCTACTATGGTGCTTTTAGTGTCTCCGCATACCGCAGCACGCGACATAGCTTTGCTGACGATAAATGTAACCGTCTCAGAGAGAAAAGCGGCCAATGTGACGATCTGGCTTTAAGACGATTCGATAACAAATGACGAAAACGGACGGATTTCTCAGGTTTTTACTACATATGAACACTTTTCACATTCTCCCGTGCAACGCGGCTGTTAGTCCTCCTTTCATGCAAAATCTTATTATCCTAGGTCATGTCCAAGCCACCAAAGCCGGCTAAAAAGTGAATAATCGACAACTAAAACTTCAATTGTACTACTTCTTACTGGCTATTGCTTCAACTTAGAAGCTTCTTCAGTGTTCTACTATGGTGCTTTTAGTGTCTCCGCATACCACAGCAGGCGACATAGATTTGCAGACGATAAGTGTAACCGTCTCAGAGAGAAAAGCAGCCGATGTGACGATCTGGCTTTAAGACGATTTGATAACAAATGACGAAAACGATGGATTTCTCAGGTTTTTACTACATATGAACACTTTTCACATTCTCCGGTGCAACGTGGCTGCTAGTCTTCCTTTCATGCAAAATTTTATGGTTCCACCTCATGTCCAAGCCACCAAAGCCGGCTAAAATGTGAATAATCGACAACTAAAACTTCAATTGCACTACTTCTTACTGGCTATTACTTCAACATAGAAGCTTCTTCAGTGTTCTACTATGGTGCTTTTAGTGTTTCCGCATACTGCAGCACGCGACATAGCTTTGCAGACGACAAATGTAACAGTTTCAGAGAGTAGAGCGGCCAATGTGACTATGTGGCTTTAAGTCGATTCGATAACAAATGACGAAAACGGACGGATTTCTCAGGTTTTTAATACATATGAACACTTTTCACATTCTCCCGTGCAACGCGTCTGCTAGTCCTCCTTTCATGCAAAATCTTATGGTCCTAGGTCATATCCAAGCCACCAAAGCCGGCTAAAAAGTGAATAATCGACAACTAAAACTTGAATTGTACTACTTCTTACTGGCTATTACTTCAACTTTGAAGTTTCTTCTGTGTTCTACTATGGTGCTTTTAGTGTCTCCGCATACCGCAGCACGCTACATAGCTTTGCAGACGATAAATGTAACCGTTTCAGAGAGAAGAGCGGCCAATGTGACGATCTGGCTTTAAGTCGATTCGATAACAAATGACGAAAACGGACGGATTTCTCAGGTTTTTACTACATATGAACACTTTTCACATTCTCCCGTGCAACGCGGCTGCTAGTCCTCCTTTCAGGCAAAATGTTAAGGTCCTAGGTCATGTCCAAGCCACCAAAGCCGGCTAAAATGTGAATAATCGACAACTAAAACTTGAATTGTATTTCTTCTTACTGGCTATTACTTCAACTTAGAAGCTTCTTCTGTGTTCTACTATGGTGCTTTTAGTGTCTCCGCATACCGCAGCACGCGACATAGCGTTGCAGACGATAAATGTAACCGTCTCAGAGAGAAAAGCGGCCAATGTGACGATCTGCCTTTAAGTCGATTCGATAACAAATGACGAAAACGGACGGATATATCAGGTTTTTACCACATATGAACACTTTTCACATTCTCCCGTGCAACGCGGCTGCCAGTCCTCTTTTCATGTAAAATCTTATGGTCCCAGGTCATGTCCAAGCCACCAAAGCCGGCTAAAAAGTGAATAATCGACAACTAAAACTTCAATTTTACTACTTCTTACTTGCTATTACTTCAACTTAGATGCTTCTTCTGTGTTCTACTATGGTGCTTTTAGTGTCTCCGCATACCGCAGCACGCGACATAGCTTTGCAGACGATAAATGTAACCGTCTCAGAGAGGAAAGTGGCCAATGTGACGATCTGGCTTCAAGTCAATTCGATAACAAATGACGAAAACGGACGCATTTCTCTGGTTTTTACCACATATGAACACTTTTCACATTCTGCCATTCAACGCGGCTGCTAGTCCTCCTTTCATGCAAAATCTTAAGGTCCTAGGTCATGTCCAAGCCACCAAAGCCGGCTAAAAAGTGAATAATCGACAACTAAAACTTCAATTGTACTACTTCTTACTTTCTATTACTTCAACTTAGAAGCTTCTTCTGTGTTCTCCTATGGTGCTTTTAGTGTCTCCGCAGACCGCAGCACGTGACATAGCTTTTCAGAAGATAAATGTAACAGTCTCAGAGAGAAAAGCGGCCAATGTGACGATCTGGCTTTAAGTCGATTCGATAACAAATGACGAAAACGGACGGATTTCTCAGGTTTTTACTACATATGAACTCTTTTCACTTTCTCCCATGCAACGCGGCAACTAGTCCTCCTTTCATGCAAAATCTTATGGTCCTAGGTCATGTCCAAGCCACCAAAGCCGGCTAAAAAGTGAATAATCGACAACTAAAACTTTAATTGTACTACTTCTTACTGGCTATCACATCAACATAGAAGCTTCTTCTGTGTTCTACTATGGTGCTTTTAGTGTTTCCGCATACCGCAGCACGCGACATAGCTTTGCAGACGATAAATGTAACCGTTTCAGAGAGAAGAGGGGCTAATGTGACGATCTGGCTTTAAGTCGATTCGATAACAAATGACGAAAACGGACGGATTTCTCAGGTTTTTACTACATATGAACACTTTTCACATTCTCCCGTGCAACGCGGCTGCTAGTCCTCCTTTCATGCAAAATCTTAAGGTCCTAGGTCATGTCCAAGCCACCAAAGCCGGCTAAAAAGTGAATAATCGACAACTAAATTTGAATTGAAGTACTTCTTACTGGCTATTACTTCAACTTAGAAGCTTCTTCAGTGTTCTACTATGGTGCTATTAGGGTTTCCGCATACTGCAGCACGCGACATAGCTTTGCAGACGATAAATGTAACCGTTTCAGAGAGAAGAGGGGCCAATGTGACGATCTGGCTTTAAGTCGATTCGATAACAAATGACGAAAACGGACGGATTTCTCAGGCTTTTACTACATAGGAACACTTCTCACATTCTCCCGTGCAACGCGGCTGCTAGTCCTCCTTTCATGCAAAATCTTATGGTCCTAGGTCATGTCCAAGCCACCAAAGCCGGCTAAAAAGTGAATAATCGACAACTAAAACTTGAATTGTACTACTTCTTACTGGCTGTTACTTCAACTTAGAAGCTTCTTCTGTGTTCTACTATGGTGCTTTTAGTGTCTCCGCATACCGCAGCACGCGACATAGCTTTGCAGACGATAAATGTAACCGTCTCAGAGAGAAAAGCGGCCAATGTGACGAACTGGCTTTAAGTCGATTCGATAACAAATGACGAAAACGGACGGATTTCTCAGGTTTTTACTACATATGAACTCTTTTCACTTTCTCCCATGCAACGCGGCAACTAGTCCTCCTTTCATGCAAAATCTTATGGTCCTAGGTCATGTCCAAGCCACCAAAGCCGGCTAAAATGTGAATAATCGACAACTAAAACTTAAATTGTACTACTTCTTACTGGCTATTACTTCAACTTAGAAGCTTCTTCTGTGTTCTCCTATGGTGCTTTTAGTGTCTCCGCAGACCGCAGCACGCGACATAGCTTTGCAGACGATAAATGTAACAGTCTCAGAGAGAAAAGCAGCCAATGTGACTATGTGGCTTTAATTCGATTCGATAACAAATGACGAAAACGGACGCATTTTTCAGGTTTTTACTACATATGACCACTTTTCACATTCTCCCGTGCAACGTGGCTGCTAGTCTTCCTTTCATGCAAAATCTTATGGTTCTACCTCATATCCAAGCCACCAAAGCCGGCTAAAAAGTGAATAATCGAAAACTAAAACTTCAATTGTACTACTTCTTACTATCTATTACTTCAACATAGAAGCTTCTTCTGTGTTCTGTTATGGTGCTTTTAGTGTTTCCGCATAACGCAGCACGCGACATAGCTTTGTAGACGATAAATGTAACCGTTTCAGAGAGAAGAGCGGCCAATGTGACGATCTGGCTTAAAGTCGATTCGATAACATATGACGAAAACGGACGGATTTCTCAGGTTTTTACTACATATGAACACTTTTCACATTCTCCCGTGCAACGCGGCTGCTAGTCCTCCTTTCATGCAAAATCTTAAGGTCCTAGGTCATGTCCAAGCCACCAAAGCCTGCTAAAATGTGAATAATCGACAACTAAAACTTGAATTGTATTACTTCTTACTGGCTATTACTTCAACTTAGAAGCTTCTTCTGTGTTCTACTATGGTGCTTTTAGTGTCTCCGCATACCGCAGCACGCGACATAGCGTTGCAGACGATAAATGTAACCGTCTCAGAGAGAAAAGGGGCCAGTGTGACGATCTGCCTTTAAGTCGATTCGATAACAAATGACGAAAACGGACGGATTTCTCAGGTTTTTACTACATATGAACACTTTTCACATTCTCCCGTGCTACGCGGCTGTTAGTCCTCCTTTCATGCAAAATCTTATTATCCTAGGTCATGTCCAAGCCACCAAAGCCGGCTAAAAAGTGAATAATCGACAACTAAAACTTCAATTGTACTACTTCTTACTGGCTATTGCTTCAACTTAGAAGCTTCTTCAGTGTTCTACTATGGTGCTTTTAGTGTCTCCGCATACCACACCAGGCGACATAGATTTGCAGACGATAAGTGTAACCGTTTCAGAGAGAAGAGCGGTTATGTGACGATCTGGCTTTAAGTCGATTCGATAACAAATGACGAAAACGGACGGATTTCTCAGGTTTTTACTACATATGAACACTTTTTATATTCCCCCGTGCAACGCGGCTGCCAGTCCTCCTTTCATGCAAAATCTTAACGTCCTAGGTGATGTCCGAGCTACCAATGCCGGCTAAAAAGTGAAGAATCGACAACTAAAACTTGAATTGTACTACTTATTACTGGCTATTACTTCAACTTAGAAGCTTCTTCTGTGTTCTACTATGGTGCGTTTAGTGTCTCCGCATACCGCAGCACGCGACATAGCTTTGCAGACGATAAATGTAACCGTCTCAGAGAGAAAAGCGGCCAATTTGACGATCTGGCTTTAAGTAGATTCGATAACAAATGACGAAAACGGACGGATTTCTCAGGTTTTTACTACATATGAACACTTTTCACATTCTCCCATGCAACGCGGATGATAGTCCTCCTTTCATGCAAAATCTTAACGTCCTAGGTCATGTCCAAGCCACCAAAGCCGGCTAAAAAGTGAATAATCACCAACTAAAACTTGAATTGTACTACTTCTTACTGGCTATTACTTCAACTTAGAAGCATCTTCTGTGTTCTTCTATGGTGCTTTTAGTGTCTCCGCATACCGCAGCACGCGACATAGCTTTGCAGACAATAAATGTAACCTTCTCAGAGAGAAAGGCGGCCAATGTGACGATCTGGCTTTAAGTCGATTCGATAACAAATGACGAAAACGGACGGGTTTCTCAGGTTTTTACTACATATGAACACTTTTCACATTCTCCCGTGCAACGCGGCTGCCAGTCCTCCTTTCATGCAAAATCTTAAGGTCCTAGGTCATGTCCAAGCCACCAAAGTCATCTAAAAAGTGAATAATCGACAACTAAAACTTCAATTGTACTACTTCTTACTGGCTATTACTTCAACATAGAAGCTTCTTCTGTGTTCTACTATGGTGCTTTTAGTGTTTCTGCATAACGCAGCACGCGACATAGCTTTGTAGACGATAAATGTAACCGTTTCAGAGAGAAGAGCAGCCAATGTGACGATCTGGCTTTAAGTCGATTCGATACCAAATGACGAAAACTGACGGAATTCTCAGGTTTTTGCTACATATGAACACTTTTCACATTCTCCCGTGCAACGCGGCTGCTAGTCCTCCTTTCATGCAAAATCTTAAGGTCCTAGGTCATGTCCAAGCCACCAAAGCTGGCTAAAATGTGAATAATCGACAACTAAAACTTGAATTGTATTACTTCTTACTGGCTATTACTTCAACTTAGAAGCTTCTTCTGTGTTCTACTATGGTGCTTTTAGTGTCTCCGCATACCGCAGCACGCGACATAGCGTTGCAGACGATAAATGTAACCGTCTCAGAGAGAAAAGCGGCCAATGTGACGATCTGCCTTTAAGTCGATTCGATAACAAATGACGAAAACGAACGCATTTCCCAGGTTTTTACCACATATGAACACTTTTCACATTCTCCCGTGCAACGCGGCTGCTAGTCCTCCTTTCATGCAAAATCTTAAGGTCCTAGTTCATGTCCAAGCCACCAAAGCCGGCTAAAAGTTAATAATCGACAACTAAAACTTCAATTGTACTACTCCTTACTGGCTATTACTTCAACTTAGAAGCTTCTTCTGTGTTCTACTATGGTGCTTTTAGTGTCTCCGCATACCGCAGCACACGACATAGCTTTCCAGACGATAAATGTAACCGTCTCAGAGAAAAAAGCGGCCAATGTGACGATCTGGCTTTAAGTCGATTCGATAACAAATGACGAAAACGCAAGCATTTCTCAGGTTTTTACCACATATGAACACTTTTCACATTCTCCCGTGCAACGCGGCTGCAAGTCCTCCTTTCATGCATAATCTTAACGTCCTAGGTGATGTCCAAGCCACCAAAGCCGGCTAAAAAGTGAATAATCGACAACTAAAACTTTAATTGTACTACTTCTTACTGGCTATTACTTCAACTTAGAAGCATCATCTGTGTTCTTCTATGGTGCTTTTAGTGTCTCCGCATACTGCAACACGCGACATAGCTTTGCAGACAATAAATGTAACCTTCTCAGAGAGAAAGGCGGCAAATGTGACGATCTGGCTTTAAGTCGATTCGATAACAAATGACGAAAACGGACGGATTTCCTAGGTTTTTACTACATATGAACACTTTTCACATTCTGCCATGCAACTCGGCTGCTAGTCCTCCTTTCATGCAAAATCTTAAGGTCCTAGGTCATGTCCAAGCCACCAAAGTCATCTAAAAAGTGAATAATCGACAACTAAAACTTGAATTGCACTACTTCTTACTGGCTATTACTTCAACTTAGAAGCTTCTTCTGTATTCTACTATGGTGCTTTTAGTGTCTCCGCATACCGCAGCATGCGACATAGCTTTGCAGACGATAAATGTAACCGTCTCAGAGAGAAAAGCGGCCAAATTGACGATCTGGCTTTAAGTCGATTCGATAACAAATGACGAAAACTGACGGATTTCTCAGGTTTTTAATACATATGAACAGTTTTCACATTCTCCCGAGCAACGCGGCTGCTAGTCCTCCTTTCATGCAAAATCTTAAGGTGCTAGGTCATGTCCAAGCCACCAAAGCCGGCTAAAATGTGAATAATCGACAACTAAAACTTGAATTGTATTACTTCTTACTGGCTATTACTTCAACTTAGAAGCTTCTTCTGCGTTCTACTATGGTGCTTTTAGTGTCTCCGCATACCGCAGCACGCGACATAGTTTTGCAGATGATAAATGTTACCTTCTCAGTGAGAAAGGCGGCCAATGTGACGATCTGGCTTTAAGTCGATTCGATAACAAATGACGAAAACGGACGGATTTCCTAGGTTTTTACTACATATGAACACTTTTCACATTCTGCCATGCAACTCGGCTGCTAGTCCTCCTTTCATGCAAAATCTTAAGGTCCTAGGTCATGTCCAGGCCACCAAAGCCGGCTAAAAAGTGAATAAACGACAACTAAAACTTCAATTGTGCTACTTCTTACTTTCTTTTACTTCAACTTAAAAGCTTCTTCTGTGTTCTCCTATGGTGCTTTTAGTGTCTCCGCAGACCGCAGCACGCGACATAGCTTTGCAGACGATAAATGTAACCGTCTCAGAGAGAAAAGCGGCCAATGTGACGATCTGGCTTTAAATCGATTCGATAAAAAATGACGAAAACGGACGGATTTCTCAGGTTTTTACTACATATGAACACTTTTCACATTCTCCCATACAACGCGGCTGCTAGACCTCCTTTCATGCAAAATCTTAAGGTCCTAGGTCATGTAAAAGCCGCCAAAGCCGGCTAAAAAGTGAATAATCGATAACTAAAACTTGAATTGCACTACTTCTTACTGGCTATTACTTCAACATAGAAGCTTCTTCTGTATTCTACTATGGTGCTTTTAGTGTCTCCGCATACCGCAGCATGCGACATAGCTTTGCAGACGATAAATGTAACCGTCTCAGAGAGAAAAGCGGCCAAATTGACGATCTGGCTTTAAGTCGATTCGATAACAAATGACGAAAACTGACGGATTTCTCAGGTTTTTACTACATATGAACACTTTTTACATTCTCCCATACAACGCGGCTGCTAGTCCTCCTTTCATGCAAAATCTTAAGGTGCTAGTTCATGTCCAAGCCACCAAAGCCGGCTAAAATGTGAATAATCGACAACTAAAACTTGAATTGTATTACTTCTTACTGGCTATTACTTCAACTTAGAAGCTTCTTCTGCGTTCTACTATGGTGCTTTTAGTGTCTCCGCATACCGCAGCACGCGACATAGTTTTGCAGATGATAAATGTAACCTTCTCAGAGAGAAAGGCGGCCAATGTGACGATCTGGCTTTAAGTCGATTCGATAACAAATGACGAAAACGGACGGATTTCTCAGGTTTTTACTACATATGAACTCTTTTCACTTTCTCCCATGCAACGCGGCAACTAGTCCTCCTTTCATGCAAAATCTTATGGTCCTAGGTCATGTCCAAGCCACCAAAGCCGGCTAAAAAGTGAATAATCGACAACTAAAACTTTAATTGTACTACTTCTTACTGGCTATCACATCAACATAGAAGCTTCTTCTGTGTTCTACTATGGTGCTTTTAGTGTTTCCGCATACCGCAGCACGCGACATAGCTTTGCAGACGATAAATGTAACCGTTTCAGAGAGAAGAGGGGCTAATGTGACGATCTGGCTTTAAGTCGATTCGATAACAAATGACGAAAACGGACGGATTTCTCAGGTTTTTACTACATATGAACACTTTTCACATTCTCCCGTGCAACGCGGCTGCTAGTCCTCCTTTCATGCAAAATCTTAAGGTCCTAGGTCATGTCCAAGCCACCAAAGCCGGCTAAAAAGTGAATAATCGACAACTAAATTTGAATTGAAGTACTTCTTACTGGCTATTACTTCAACTTAGAAGCTTCTTCAGTGTTCTACTATGGTGCTTTTAGGGTTTCCGCATACTGCAGCACGCGACATAGCTTTGCAGACGATAAATGTAACCGTTTCAGAGAGAAGAGGGGCCAATGTGACGATCTGGCTTTAAGTCGATTCGATAACAAATGACGAAAACGGACGGATTTCTCAGGCTTTTACTACATAGGAACACTTCTCACATTCTCCCGTGCAACGCGGCTGCTAGTCCTCCTTTCATGCAAAATCTTATGGTCCTAGGTCATGTCCAAGCCACCAAAGCCGGCTAAAAAGTGAATAATCGACAACTAAAACTTGAATTGTACTACTTCTTACTGGCTATTACTTCAACTTAGAAGCTTCTTCTGTGTTCTACTATGGTGCTTTTAGTGTCTCCGCATACCGCAGCACGCGACATAGCTTTGCAGACGATAAATGTAACCGTCTCAGAGAGAAAAGCGGCCAATGTGACGAACTGGCTTTAAGTCGATTCGATAACAAATGACGAAAACGGACGGATTTCTCAGGTTTTTACTACATATGAACTCTTTTCACTTTCTCCCATGCAACGCGGCAACTAGTCCTCCTTTCATGCAAAATCTTATGGTCCTAGGTCATGTCCAAGCCACCAAAGCCGGCTAAAATGTGAATAATCGACAACTAAAACTTAAATTGTACTACTTCTTACTGGCTATTACTTCTACTTAGAAGCTTCTTCTGTGTTCTCCTATGGTGCTTTTAGTGTCTCCGCAGACCGCAGCACGCGACATAGCTTTGCAGACGATAAATGTAACAGTCTCAGAGAGAAAAGCAGCCAATGTGACTATGTGGCTTTAATTCGATTCGATAACAAATGACGAAAACGGACGCATTTTTCAGGTTTTTACTACATATGACCACTTTTCACATTCTCCCGTGCAACGTGGCTGCTAGTCTTCCTTTCATGCAAAATCTTATGGTTCTACCTCATATCCAAGCCACCAAAGCCGGCTAAAAAGTGAATAATCGAAAACTAAAACTTCAATTGTACTACTTCTTACTATCTATTACTTCAACATAGAAGCTTCTTCTGTGTTCTGTTATGGTGCTTTTAGTGTTTCCGCATAACGCAGCACGCGACATAGCTTTGTAGACGATAAATGTAACCGATTCAGAGAGAAGAGCGGCCAATGTGACGATCTGGCTTAAAGTCGATTCGATAACATATGACGAAAACGGACGGATTTCTCAGGTTTTTACTACATATGAACACTTTTCACATTCTCCCGTGCAACGCGGCTGCTAGTCCTCCTTTCATGCAAAATCTTAAGGTCCTAGGTCATGTCCAAGCCACCAAAGCCTGCTAAAATGTGAATAATCGACAACTAAAACTTGAATTGTATTACTTCTTACTGGCTATTACTTCAACTTAGAAGCTTCTTCTGTGTTCTACTATGGTGCTTTTAGTGTCTCCGCATACCGCAGCACGCGACATAGCGTTGCAGACGATAAATGTAACCGTCTCAGAGAGAAAAGGGGCCAGTGTGACGATCTGCCTTTAAGTCGATTCGATAACAAATGACGAAAACGGACGGATTTCTCAGGTTTTTACTACATATGAACACTTTTCACATTCTCCCGTGCTACGCGGCTGTTAGTCCTCCTTTCATGCAAAATCTTATTATCCTAGGTCATGTCCAAGCCACCAAAGCCGGCTAAAAAGTGAATAATCGACAACTAAAACTTCAATTGTACTACTTCTTACTGGCTATTGCTTCAACTTAGAAGCTTCTTCAGTGTTCTACTATGGTGCTTTTAGTGTCTCCGCATACCACACCAGGCGACATAGATTTGCAGACGATAAGTGTAACCGTTTCAGAGAGAAGAGCGGTTATGTGACGATCTGGCTTTAAGTCGATTCGATAACAAATGACGAAAACGGACGGATTTCTCAGGTTTTTACTACATATGAACACTTTTTATATTCCCCCGTGCAACGCGGCTGCCAGTCCTCCTTTCATGCAAAATCTTAACGTCCTAGGTGATGTCCGAGCTACCAATGCCGGCTAAAAAGTGAAGAATCGACAACTAAAACTTGAATTGTACTACTTATTACTGGCTATTACTTCAACTCAGAAGCTTCTTCTGTGTTCTACTATGGTGCGTTTAGTGTCTCCGCATACCGCAGCACGCGACATAGCTTTGCAGACGATAAATGTAACCGTCTCAGAGAGAAAAGCGGCCAATTTGACGATCTGGCTTTAAGTCGATTCGATAACAAATGACGAAAACGGACGGATTTCTCAGGTTTTTACTACATATGAACACTTTTCACATTCTCCCATGCAACGCGGATGATAGTTCTCCTTTCATGCAAAATCTTAACGTCCTAGGTCATGTCCAAGCCACCAAAGCCGGCTAAAAAGTGAATAATCACCAACTAAAACTTGAATTGTACTACTTCTTACTGGCTATTACTTCAACTTAGAAGCATCTTCTGTGTTCTTCTATGGTGCTTTTAGTGTCTCCGCATACCGCAGCACGCGACATAGCTTTGCAGACAATAAATGTAACCTTCTCAGAGAGAAAGGCGGCCAATGTGACGATCTGGCTTTAAGTCGATTCGATAACAAATGACGAAAACGGACGGGTTTCTCAGGTTTTTACTACATATGAACACTTTTCACATTCTCCCGTGCAACGCGGCTGCCAGTCCTCCTTTCATGCAAAATCTTAAGGTCCTAGGTCATGTCCAAGCCACCAAACTCATCTAAAAAGTGAATAATCGACAACTAAAACTTCAATTGTACTACTTCTTACTGGCTATTACTTCAACATAGAAGCTTCTTCTGTGTTCTACTATGGTGCTTTTAGTGTTTCTGCATAACGCAGCACGCGACATAGCTTTGTAGACGATAAATGTAACCGTTTCAGAGAGAAGAGCAGCCAATGTGACGATCTGGCTTTAAGTCGATTCGATACCAAATGACGAAAACTGACGGAATTCTCAGGTTTTTGCTACATATGAACACTTTTCACATTCTCCCGTGCAACGCGGCTGCTAGTCCTCCTTTCATGCAAAATCTTAAGGTCCTAGGTCATGTCCAAGCCACCAAAGCTGGCTAAAATGTGAATAATCGACAACTAAAACTTGAATTGTATTACTTCTTACTGGCTATTACTTCAACTTAGAAGCTTCTTCTGTGTTCTACTATGGTGCTTTTAGTGTCTCCGCATACCGCAGCACGCGACATAGCGTTGCAGACGATAAATGTAACCGTCTCAGAGAGAAAAGCGGCCAATGTGACGATCTGCCTTTAAGTCGATTCGATAACAAATGACGAAAACGAACGCATTTCCCAGGTTTTTACCACATATGAACACTTTTCACATTCTCCCGTGCAACGCGGCTGCTAGTCCTCCTTTCATGCAAAATCTTAAGGTCCTAGTTCATGTCCAAGCCACCAAAGCCGGCTAAAAGTTAATAATCGACAACTAAAACTTCAATTGTACTACTCCTTACTGGCTATTACTTCAACTTAGAAGCTTCTTCTGTGTTCTACTATGGTGCTTTTAGTGTCTCCGCATACCGCAGCACACGACATAGCTTTCCAGACGATAAATGTAACCGTCTCAGAGAAAAAAGCGGCCAATGTGACGATCTGGCTTTAAGTCGATTCGATAACAAATGACGAAAACGCAAGCATTTCTCAGGTTTTTACCACATATGAACACTTTTCACATTCTCCCGTGCAACGCGGCTGCAAGTCCTCCTTTCATGCATAATCTTAACGTCCTAGGTGATGTCCAAGCCACCAAAGCCGGCTAAAAAGTGAATAATCGACAACTAAAACTTTAATTGTACTACTTCTTACTGGCTATTACTTCAACTTAGAAGCATCATCTGTGTTCTTCTATGGTGCTTTTAGTGTCTCCGCATACTGCAGCACGCGACATAGCTTTGCAGACAATAAATGTAACCTTCTCAGAGAGAAAGGCGGCAAATGTGACGATCTGGCTTTAAGTGGATTCGATAACAAATGACTAAAACGGACGGATTTCCTAGGTTTTTACTACATATGAACACTTTTCACATTCTGCCATGCAACTCGGCTGCTAGTCCTCCTTTCATGCAAAATCTTAAGGTCCTAGGTCATGTCCAAGCCACCAAAGTCATCTAAAAAGTGAATAATCGACAACTAAAACTTGAATTGCACTACTTCTTACTGGCTATTACTTCAACTTAGAAGCTTCTTCTGTATTCTACTATGGTGCTTTTAGTGTCTCCGCATACCGCAGCATGCGACATAGCTTTGCAGACGATAAATGTAACCGTCTCAGAGAGAAAAGCGGCCAAATTGACGATCTGGCTTTAAGTCGATTCGATAACAAATGACGAAAACTGACGGATTTCTCAGGTTTTTACTACATATGAACAGTTTTCACATTCTCCCGAGCAACGCGGCTGCTAGTCCTCCTTTCATGCAAAATCTTAAGGTGCTAGGTCATGTCCAAGCCACCAAAGCCGGCTAAAATGTGAATAATCGACAACTAAAACTTGAATTGTATTACTTCTTACTGGCTATTACTTCAACTTAGAAGCTTCTTCTGCGTTCTACTATGGTGCTTTTAGTGTCTCCGCATACCGCAGCACGCGACATAGTTTTGCAGATGATAAATGTTACCTTCTCAGTGAGAAAGGCGGCCAATGTGACGATCTGGCTTTAAGTCGATTCGATAACAAATGACGAAAACGGACGGATTTCCTAGGTTTTTACTACATATGAACACTTTTCACATTCTGCCATGCAACTCGGCTGCTAGTCCTCCTTTCATGCAAAATCTTAAGGTCCTAGGTCATGTCCAGGCCACCAAAGCCGGCTAAAAAGTGAATAAACGACAACTAAAACTTCAATTGTGCTACTTCTTACTTTCTTTTACTTCAACTTAAAAGCTTCTTCTGTGTTCTCCTATGGTGCTTTTAGTGTCTCCGCAGACCGCAGCACGCGACATAGCTTTGCAGACGATAAATGTAACCGTCTCAGAGAGAAAAGCGGCCAATGTGACGATCTGGCTTTAAATCGATTCGATAAAAAATGACGAAAACGGACGGATTTCTCAGGTTTTTACTACATATGAACACTTTTCACATTCTCCCATACAACGCGGCTGCTAGACCTCCTTTCATGCAAAATCTTAAGGTCCTAGGTCATGTAAAAGCCGCCAAAGCCGGCTAAAAAGTGAATAATCGATAACTAAAACTTGAATTGCACTACTTCTTACTGGCTATTACTTCAACATAGAAGCTTCTTCTGTATTCTACTATGGTGCTTTTAGTGTCTCCGCATACCGCAGCATGCGACATAGCTTTGCAGACGATAAATGTAACCGTCTCAGAGAGAAAAGCGGCCAAATTGACGATCTGGCTTTAAGTCGATTCGATAACAAATGACGAAAACTGACGGATTTCTCAGGTTTTTACTACATATGAACACTTTTTACATTCTCCCGTGCTACGCGGCTGTTAGTCCTCCTTTCATGCAAAATCTTATTATCCTAGGTCATGTCCAAGCCACCAAAGCCGGCTAAAAAGTGAATAATCGACAACTAAAACTTCAATTGTACTACTTCTTACTGGCTATTGCTTCAACTTAGAAGCTTCTTCAGTGTTCTACTATGGTGCTTTTAGTGTCTCCGCATACCACACCAGGCGACATAGATTTGCAGACGATAAGTGTAACCGTTTCAGAGAGAAGAGCGGTTATGTGACGATCTGGCTTTAAGTCGATTCGATAACAAATGACGAAAACGGACGGATTTCTCAGGTTTTTACTACATATGAACACTTTTTATATTCCCCCGTGCAACGCGGCTGCCAGTCCTCCTTTCATGCAAAATCTTAACGTCCTAGGTGATGTCCGAGCTACCAATGCCGGCTAAAAAGTGAAGAATCGACAACTAAAACTTGAATTGTACTACTTATTACTGGCTATTACTTCAACTCAGAAGCTTCTTCTGTGTTCTACTATGGTGCGTTTAGTGTCTCCGCATACCGCAGCACGCGACATAGCTTTGCAGACGATAAATGTAACCGTCTCAGAGAGAAAAGCGGCCAATTTGACGATCTGGCTTTAAGTCGATTCGATAACAAATGACGAAAACGGACGGATTTCTCAGGTTTTTACTACATATGAACACTTTTCACATTCTCCCATGCAACGCGGATGATAGTTCTCCTTTCATGCAAAATCTTAACGTCCTAGGTCATGTCCAAGCCACCAAAGCCGGCTAAAAAGTGAATAATCACCAACTAAAACTTGAATTGTACTACTTCTTACTGGCTATTACTTCAACTTAGAAGCATCTTCTGTGTTCTTCTATGGTGCTTTTAGTGTCTCCGCATACCGCAGCACGCGACATAGCTTTGCAGACAATAAATGTAACCTTCTCAGAGAGAAAGGCGGCCAATGTGACGATCTGGCTTTAAGTCGATTCGATAACAAATGACGAAAACGGACGGATTTCTCAGGTTTTTACTACATATGAACACTTTTCACATTCTCCCGTGCAACGCGGCTGCAAGTACTCCTTTCATGCAAATTCTTAAGGTCCTAGGTGATCTCCAAGCCACCAAAGCCGGCTAAAAAGTGAATAATCGACAACTAAAACTTGAATTGTACTACTTCTTACTGGCTATTACTTCAACTTAGAAGCTTCTTCTGTGTTCTACTATGGTGCTTTTAGTGTCTCCGCATACCGCAGCACGCGACATAGCTATGCAGACAATAAATGTAACCTTCTCAGAGAGAAAAGCGGCCAATGTGACGATCTGGCTTTAAGTCGTTTCGATAACAAATGACGAAAACGGACGGGTTTCTCAGGTTTTTACTACATATGAACACTTTTCACATTCTCCTGTGCAACGCGGCTGCCAGTCCTCCTTTCATGCAAAATCTTAAGGTCCTAGGTCATGTCCAAGCCACCAAAGTCATCTAAAAAGTGAATAATCGACAACTAAAAGTTGAATTGTACTACTTCTTACTGGCTATTACTTCAACATAGAAGCTTCTTCTGTATTCTACTATGGTGCTTTTAGTGTCTCCGCACACCGCAGCACGCGACATAGCTTTGCAGACGATAAATGTAACCGTTTCAGAGAGAAGAGCGGCCACTGTGACGATCTAGCTTTAAATCGATTCGATAACAAATGACGAAAACGGACGGATATCTCAGGTTTTTACTACATATGAACACATTTCACATTCTCCCGTGCAACGCGGCTGCAAGTACTCCTTTCATGCAAATACGTAAGGTCCTAGGTCATGTCCAAGCCACCAAAGCCGGCTAAAAAGTGAATAATCGACAACTAAAACTTGAATTGTAGTACTTCTTACTGGCTATTACTTCAACTTAGAAGCTTCTTCTGTGTTCTACTATGGTGCTTTTAGTGTTTCAACATACCGCAGCACGCGACATAGCTTTGCAGACGATAAATGTAACCGTTTCAGAGAGAAGAGCGGCCAATGTGACGATCTGGCTTTAAGTCGATTCGATAACAAATGACGAAAACGGACGGATTTCTCAGGTTTTTACTACGTATGAACACTTTTCACATTCTCCCGTCCAACGCGGCTGCTAGTCCTCCTTTCATGCAAAATCTTAAGGTCCTAGGTCATGTCCAAGCCACCAAAGCGGGCTAAAATGAGAATAATCGACAACTAAAACTTAAATTGTACTATTTCTTACTGGCTATTACTTCAACTTAGAAGCTTCTTCTGTGTTCTACTATGGTGCTTTTAGTGTTTCGGCATACCGCAGCACGCGACATAGCTTTGCAGACGATAAGTGTAACCGTTTCAGAGAGTAGAGCGGCCAATGTGACGATCTGGCTTTAAGGCGATTCGATAACAAATGACGAAAACGGACGGATTTCTCAGGTTTTTACTACATATGAACACTTTTCACATTATCCCATGCAACGCGGCTGCTAGACCTCCTTTCATGCAAAATCTTAAGGTCCTAGGTCATGTAAAAGCCACCAAAGCCGGCTAAAAAGTGAATAATCGACAACTAAAACTTGAATTCTACTACTTCTTACTGGCTATTACTTCTTCTTAGAAGCTTCTTCTGTGTTCTACTATGGTGCTTTTAGTGTCTCCGCACACCGCAGCACGCGACATAGCTTTGCAGACGATAAATGTAACCGTCTCAGAGAGAAAAGCGGAAATGTGACGATCTGGCTTTAAGCCGATTCGATAACAAATGACGAAAACGGACGGATTTCTCAAGTTTTTACTACATATGAACACTTTTCACATTCTCCCATGCAACACGGCTGCTAGACCCCCTTTCATGCAAAATCTTAAGGTCCTAGGTCATGTCCAAACTACCAAAGCCGGCTGAAAAGTCAATAATCGATAACTAAAACTTGAATTTTACTACTTCTTACTGGCTATTACTTCAACTTAGAAGCTTCTTCTGTGTTCTACTATGGTGCTTTTAGTGTGTCCGCATACCGCAGCACGCGACATAGCTTTGCAGACGATAAATGTAACCGTCTCAGAGAGAAAAGCGGCCAATGTGACGACCTGGCTTTCAGTCAATTAGATAACAAATGACGAAAACGGACGGATTTCTCAGGTTTTTACTACATATGAACACTTTTCACATTCTCCCATGCAACGCGGCTGCTAGTCCTCCTTTCATGCAAAATCTTAAGGTCATAGGTCATGTGCAAGCCACCAAAGCCGGCTAAAATGTGAATAATCGACAACTAAAATTTGAATTGTATTACTTCTTACTGGCTATTACTTGAACTTAGAAGCTTCTTCTGTGTTCTACTAAGGTGCTTTTAGTGTCTCCGCATACCGCAGCACGCGACATAGCTTTGCAGACGATAAATGTAACCGTCTCAGAGAGAAAAGCGGCCAATGTGACGATCAGGCTATAAGTCGATTCGATAACAAATGACGAAAACGGACGGATTTCTGTGGTTTTTACTACATATGAACACTTTTCACATTCTCCCATGCAACGCGGCTGCTAGTCCTCCTTTCATGCAAAATCTTAAGGTCCTAGGTCATGTCGAAGCCACCAAAGCCAGCTAAAAAGTGAATGATCGACAACTAAAACTTCAATTGTACTACTTCTTACTGGCTATTACTTCAACTTAGAAGCTTCTTCTGTGCTCTACTATGGTGCTTTTAGTGTTTCCGCATACCGCAGCACGCGACACAGCTCTGTAGACGATAAATGTAACCGTTTCAGAGAGAAGAGCGGCCAATGTGACGATCTGGCTTTAAGTCGAATCGATAACAAATGACGAAAACGGACGGATTTCTCAGGATTTTACCACATATGAACACTTTTCACATTCTCTAGTGCAACGCGGCTGCTAGTCCTCTTTTCATGCAAAATCTTAATGTCCTAGGTCATGTCCGAGCCACTATAGCCGGCTAAAAAGTGAATAATCGACAATTAAAACTTCAATTGTACTACTTCTTACTGGCTATTACTTCAACTTAGAAGCTTCTTCTGTGTTCTCCTATGGTGCTTTTAGGGTCTCCGCAGACGGCAGCACGCTACATAGCTTTGCAGACGATAAATGTAACAGTCTCATAGAGAAAAGCGGCCAATGTGACGATCTGGCTTCAAGTCGATTCGATAACAAATGACGAAAAAGGACGGATATCTCAGGCTTTTACTACATATGAACATATTTCACATTCTCCCGTGCAACGCGACTGCAAGTACTCCTTTCATGCAAAATCTTAAGGTCCTAGTTCATGTCCAAGCCACCAAAGCCGGTTAAAAAGTGAATAATCGACAACTAAAACTTGAATTGTTCTACTTCTTACTGGCTATTACTTCAACTTAGAAGCTTCTTCTGTGTTCTACTATGATCCTTTTAGTGTCTCCGCACACCGCAGCACGCGACATAGCTTTGCAGACGATAAATGTAACCGTTTTAGAGAGAAAAGCTGCCAATGTGACGATCTTGCTTTAAGTCGATTCGATAACAAATGACGAAAACGGACGGATTTCTAAGGTTTTTACTACATATGAACACTTTTCACAGTATCCCATGGAACGCGGCTGCTAGTCCTCCTTTCATACAAAATCTTACGGTCCTTGGTCATGTCCAAGCCACCAAAGCCGGCTAAAGAGTGAATAATCGACAACTAAAACTTCAATTGTACAGCGTCTTACTGGCTATTACTTCAACATAGAAGCTTCTTCTGTGTTCTACTATGGTGCTTTTAGTGTTTCCGCATACCGCAGCACGCGACATAGCTTTGTAGACGATAAATGTAACCGTTTCAGAGAGAAGGGCGGCCAATGTGACGATCTAGCTTTAAGTCGATTCGATAACAAATGACGAAAACGGACGGATTTATCAGGTTTTTACTACATATGAACACATTTCACATTCTCCCGTGCAACGCGGCTGCAAGTACTCCTTTCATGCAAAATCTTAAGGTCCTAGGTCATGTCCAAGCCACCATAGCCGGCTAAAAAGTGAATAATCGACAGCTAAAACTTGAATTGTACTACTTCTTACTGGCTATTACTTCAACTTAGAAGCTTCTTCTGTGTTCTTCTATGGTGCTTTAAGTGTCTCCGCATACCGCAGCACGCGACATAGCTTTGCAGACGATAAATGTAACCGTTTCAGAGAGAAGAACGGCCAATGTGACGATCTGGCTTTAAGTCGATTCGATAACAAATGACGAAAACGGACGGATTTCTCAGGATTTTAGTACATATGAACACTCTTCACATTCTCCTATGCAAAGCGGCTGCTCGACCTCCTTTCATGCAAAATCTTAAGGTCCTAGGTCATGTAGAAGCCAACAAAGTCGGCTAAAAGGTGAATAATCGACAACTAAAACTCTAATTCTACTACCTCTTACTGGCTATTTCTTCAACTTAGATGCTTCTTCTGTGTTCTACTATGGTGCTTTTTGTGTCTCCGCACACCGCAGCACGCGACATAGCTTTGCAGACGATAAATGTAACCGTCTCAGAGAGAAAAGCGGCCAATGTGACGATCTGGCCTCAAGTCGATTCGATAACAAGTGACGAAAACGGACGGATTTCTCAGGTTTTTACTTCATATTATCACTTTACACATTCTCCCATGCAACGTGGCTGCTAGACCTCCTTTCATGCAAAATCGTAAGGTCCTAGGTCATGTAAAAGCCACCAAAGCCGGCTAAAAAGTGAATAATCGATAACTAAAACTTGAATTGTACTACGTCTTACTGGCTATTACTTCAACTTAGAAGCTTCTTCTGTGTTCTACTATGGTGCTTTTAGTGTCTCCGCATACCGCAGCACGCGACATACCTTGGCAGACGATAAATGTAACCGTCTCAGAGAGAAAAGTGGCCAATGTGACGATCTGGCTTCAAGTCGATTCGATAACAAATGACGAAAAAGGACGGATTTCTCAGGTTTTTACTACATATGAACATATTTCACATTCTCCCGTGCAACGCGGCTGCAAGTACTCCTTTCATGCAAAATCTTAAGGTCCTAGTTCATGTCCAAGCCACCAAAGCCGGCTAAAAAGTGAATAATCGACAACTAAAACTTGAATTGTACTACTTCTTACTGGCTATTACTTCAACTTAGAAGCTTCTTCTGTGTTCTACTATGGTGTTTTTAGTGTCTCCGCACACCGCAGCACGCGACATAGCTTTGCAGACGATAAATGTAACTGTCTCAGAGAGAAATTCGGCCAATGTGACGATCTGGCTTTAAGTCGATTCGATAACAAATGACGAAAACGGACGGATTTCTCAGGTTTTTACTACATATGAACTCTTTTCACTTTCTCCCATGCAACGCGGCAACTAGTCCTCCTTTCATGCAAAATCTTATGGTCCTAGGTCATGTCCAAGCCACCAAAGCCGGCTAAAAAGTGAATAATCGACAACTAAAACTTTAATTGTACTACTTCTTACTGGCTATCACATCAACATAGAAGCTTCTTCTGTGTTCTACTATGGTGCTTTTAGTGTTTCCGCATAGCGCAGCACGCGACATAGCTTTGCAGACGATAAATGTAACCGTTTCAGAGAGAAGAGGGGCTAATGTGACGATCTGGCTTTAAGTCGATTCGATAACAAATGACGAAAACGGACGGATTTCTCAGGTTTTTACTACATATGAACACTTTTCACATTCTCCCATACAACGCGGCTGCTAGTCCTCCTTTCATGCAAAATCTTATGGTCCTAGGTCATGTCATAGCCACCAAAGCCGGCAAAAAAGTGAATAATCGACATCCAAAACTAGAATTGTACTACCTCTTACTGGCTATTACTTCAACTTAGAAGCTTCTTCTGTGTTCTACTATGGTGCTTTTAGTGTTTCCGCATACTGCAGCACGCGTCATAGCTTTGCAGACGATAAATGTAACCGTTTCAGAGAGAAGAGCGGCCAACGTGACGATCTGGCTTTAAGTCGATTCCTTAACAAATGACAAAAACGGACGGATTTCTCAGGTTTTTACTACATATGAACACTTTTCACATTCTCCCGTGCAACGCAGCTGCAAGTCCTCCTTTCATGCAAAATCTTAAGGTCCTAGGTGGTGTCCAAGCCACCATAGCCGGCTAAAAAGTGAATAATCGACAACTACAACTTGAAGTGTACTAATTCTTACTGGCTATTGCTTCAACTTAGAAGCTTCTTCTGTGTTCTACTATGGTGCTTTTAGTGTCTCCGCATACCGCAGCACGAGACTTAGCTTTGCAGACGATAAATGTAACCGTCTCAGGGAGAAAAGCGGCCAATGTGACGATCTGGCTTTAAGTCGATTCGATAACAAATGACGGAAACGGACGGTTTTCTCAGGTTTTTACTACATATGAACACTTTTCACATTCTCCCGTGCAACGCGGCTGCTAGTCCTCCTTTCATGCAAAATCTTAAGGTCCTAGGTCATATCCAAGCCACCAAAGCCGGCTAAAAAGTGAATAATCGATAATTAAAACTTGAATTGTACTACATCTTACTGGCTGTTTCTTCAACTTAGAAGCTTCTTCTGTTTTCTACTATGGTGCTTTTAGTGTTTCCGCATACCGCAGCACGCGACATAGCATTTCAGACGATAAATGTAACCGTTTCAGAGAGAAGAACGGCCAATGTGACGATCTGGCTTTAAGTCGATTCGATAACAAATGACGAAAACGGACGGATTTCTCAGTTTTTTACTACATATGAACACTTTTCACATTCTCCCGTGCAACGCGGCTAAAAGTCCTCCTTTCATGCAAAATCTTAAGGTCCTAGGTCATGTCCAAGCCACCAAGGCGGCTAAAAAGTGAATAATCGATAACTAAAACTTGAATTGTACTACTTCTTACTGGCTATTACTTCAACTTAGAAGCTCCTTCTGTGTTCTACTATGGTGCTTTTAGTGTTTCGGCATATCGCAGCACGCGACATAGCTTTGCAGACGCTAAATTTAACAGTTTGAGAGAGAAGAATGGAAAATGTGACGATCTGGCTTGAAGTCAATTCGATAACAAATGACGAAAATGGACGGATTTCTCAGGATTTTACTACTTATGAACACTTTTCACATTCTCGTGTGCAACGCGGATGCTAGTCCTCCTTTCATGCAAAATCTTAAGGTCCTAGGTCATGTCCAAGCCACCAAAGCCGGCAAAAAAGTGAATAATCGACAATTAAAACTTCAATTGTACTACTTCTTACTGACTATTACTTGAACATAGAAGCTTCTTCTGTGTTCTGCTATGGTGCTTTTAGTGTTTCCGCATACCGCAGCACGCGACATAGCTTTGTAGACGATAAATGTAACCCTTTCAGAGAGAAGAGCGGCCAATGCGACGACCTGGCTTTAAGGCGATTCGATAACAAATGGCGAAAACGGACGGATTTCTTAGGTTTTTACTACATATGAACACCTTTCACATTCTCCCCTGCAACGCGGCTGCTAGTCCTCCTTTCATGGAAAATCTTAACGTACTAGGTCATGTCCAAGCCACCGAAGCTGGCTAAAAAGTGAATAATCGACAACTAAAACTTGAATTGTACTACTTCTTACTGGCTATTACTTCAACTTATAAGCTTCTTCTCTGTTCTACTGTGGAGCTTTTAGTGTCTCCGCATACCGCAGCACGCGACATAACTATCCAGACGATAAGTGTAACCGTTTCAGAGAGAAAAGAGACCAATGTGACGATCTGGCTTTAAGTCGATTCGATAACAAATGAAGAAAACGGACGGATTTCTCAGGTTTTTACTGCATATGAACACTTTTCACATTCTACCGTCCAACGCGGCTGCTAGTCCTCCTTTCATGCAAAATCCTAAGGTCCTAGGTCATGTCCAAGCCACCAAAGCCGGCTAAAAAGTGAATAATCGACAACTAAAACTTGAATTGTACTACTTCTTACTGGCTATTACTTCAACTTAGAGGCTTCTTCTGTGTGGTACTATGGTGCTTTTAGTGTTTCCGCATATCGCAGCACGCGACATAGCTTTGCAGACGATAAGTGTAACCGTTTCAGAGAGAAGAGCGGCCAATGTGACGATCTGGCTTTAAGTCGATTCGATAACAAATGACGAAAACGGACTGATTTCTCAGGTTTTTATTACATATGAGCACTTTTCACATTCTACCGTGCAACGCGGCTGCTAGTCCTCCTTTCATGCAAAATCTTAAAGTCCTAGGTCATGTCCAAGCCACCAAAGCCGGCTAAAAAGTGAATAATCGACAACTAAAACTTGAATTGTACTACTTCTTACTGGCTATTACTTCAACTTAGAATCTTCTTCTGTGTTCTACTATGGTGCTTTTAGTGTCTCCGCATACCGCAGCACGCGACATAGCTTTGCAGACGATAAATGTAACCGTCTCAGAGAGAAAAGGGGCCAAAGAGACGATCTGGCTTTAAGTCGATTCGATAACAAATGACGAGAACGGACGGATTTCTCAGGTTTTTACTACATATGAACACTTTTCACATTCTCCCGTGCAACGCGGCTGCTAGTCCTCCTTTCATGCAAAATCTTATGGTCCTAGGTCATGTCATAGCCACCAAAGCCGGCTAAAAAGTGAATAATCGACAACTAACACTTGAATTGTACTACTCCTTACTGGCTATGACTTCAACTTAGAAGCTTCTTCTGGGTTCTACTATGGTGCTCTTAGTGTTTTGGCATACCGTAGCACGCGACATAGCTTTGCAGACGATAAATGTAACCGTCTCAGAGAGAAACGCGGCCAATGTGACGATCTGGCTTGAAGTCGATTCGATAACAAATGACGAAAAGGGACGGATTTCTCAGGTTTTTCCAACATATGTACACTTTTCACATTCTCCCGTGCAACACGGCTGCTAGTCCTCCTTTCATGCAAAATCTTAAGGTCCTAGGTCATGTCCAAGCCACCAAAGCCGGCTAAAAAGTGAATAATCGACAACTAAAACTTGAATTGTACTACTTCTTACTGGCTATTACTTCAACTTAGAAGCTCCTTCTGTGTTCTACTATGGTGCTTTTAGTGTTTCGGCATATCGCAGCACGCGACATAGCTTTGCAGACGATAAATGTAACCGTTTGAGAGAGAAGATTGGAAAATGTGACGATCTGGCTTGAAGTCAATTTGATAACAAATGACGAAAATGGACGGATTTCTCAGGATTTTACTACTTATGAACACTTTTCACATTCTCCCGTGCAACGCGGCTGCTAGTCCTCCTTTCATGCAAAATCTTAAGGTCCTAGGTCATGTCCAAGCTACCAAAGCCGGCAAAAAAGTGAATAATCGACAATTAAAACTTCAATTGTACTACTTCTTACTGGCTATTACTTCAACATAGAAGCTTCTTCTGTGTTCTACTATGGTGCTTTTAGTGTTTCCGCATACCGCAGCACGCGACATAGCTTTGTAGACGATAAATGTAACTGTTTCAGAGAGAAGAGCGGCCAATGTGACGGTCTGGCTTTAAGGCGATTCGAGAACAAATGGCGAAAACGGACGGATTTCTTAAGTTTTTACTACATATGAACACCTTTCACATTCTCCCGTGCAACGCGGCTGCTAGTCCTCCTTTCATGGAAAATCTTAAGGTCCTAGGTCATGTCCAAACCACCAAAGCCGGCTAAAAGGTGAATAATCGACAACTAAAACTTGAATTGTACTACTTCTTACTGGCTATTACTTCAACTTAGAAGCTTCTTCTGTGTTCTACTATGGAGCTTTTAGTGTCTCCGCATACCGCAGCACGCGTCATAGCTTTCCAGACGATAAGTGTAACAGTTTCAGAGAGAAAAGAGACCAATGTGACGATCTGGCTTTAAATCGATTCGATAACTAATGACGAAAACGGACGGATGTCTCAGGTTTTTACTACATATGAACACTTTTCACATTCTCCCGTGCAACGCGGCTGCTAGTCCTCCTTTCATGCAAAATCTTATGGTCCTAGGTCATGTCATAGCCACCAAAGTCGGCTTAAAAGTGAATAATCGACAACTAAAACTTGAATTGTACTACTCCTTACTGGCTACTACTTCAACTTAGAAGCTTCTTCTGGGTTCTACTATGGTGCTTTTAGTGTTTTGGCATACCGTAGCACGCGACATAGCTTTGCAGACGATAAATGTAACCGTTTGAGAGAGAAGAATGGCAAATATGACTTTCTGGCTTTACGTCGATTCGATAACAAATGAAGAAAACGGACGGATTTCTCAGGTTTTTACTGCATATGAACACTTTTCACATTCTACCGTCCAACGCGGCTGCTAGTCCTCCTTTCATGCAAAATCCTAAGGTCCTAGGTCATGTCCAAGCCACAAAAGCCGGCTAAAAAGTGAATAATCGACAACTAAAACTTGAATTGTACTACTTCTTACTGGCTATTACTTCAACTTAGAGGCTTCTTCTGTGTTGTACTATGGTGCTTTTAGTGTTTCCGCATATCGCAGCACGCGACATAGCTTTGCAGACGATAAGTGTAACCGTTTCAGAGAGAAGAGCGGCCAATGTGACGATCTGGCTTTAAGTCGATTCGATAACAAATGACGAAAACGGAGTGATTTCTCAGGTTTTTACTACATATGAGCACTTTTCACATTCTCCCGTGCAACGCGGCTGCTAGTCGTCCTTTCATGCAAAATCTTAAGGTTGAACCTCATGTCCAAGCCACCAAAGCCGGCTAAAAAGTGAATAATCGACAACTAAAACTTGAATTGTACTACTTCTTACTGGCTATTACTTCAACTTAGAAGCTTACACGCGATCTAGTGTATGGTACTTTTAGTGTTTCGGCATATCGCAGCACGCGACATAGCTTTGCAGACGATAAATGTAACCGTTTCAGAGAGAAGAGCGGCCAATATGACGATCTGGCATTAAGACGATTCGATAACAAATGGCGAAAACGGACGGTTTTCTCAGGTTTTTACTACATATGAACACTTTTCACATTCTCCCGTGCAACGCGGCTGCTAGTCCTCCTTTCATGTAAAATCTTAAGGTCCTAGGTCATGTCCAAGCGACCAAAGCCGGCAAAAATGTGAATAATCGACAACTAAACTTGAATTGTATTACTTCTTAATGGCTATTACTTCAACTTAGAAGCTTCTTCTGTGTTCTACTATGGCGCTTTTAGTGTCTCCGCATACCGCAGCACGCGACATAGCTTTGCAGACGATAAATGTAACCATCTCAGAGAGAAAAGCGGCCGATGTGACGATCTGGCTTTAAGTCGATTCGATAACAAATGACGAAAACGGACGCATTTCTCAGGTTTTTCCAACATATGAACACTTTTCACTTTCTACCGTGCAACCGCGGCTGCTGGTCCTCCTTTCATGCAAAATCTTAAGTCCTAGGTCATGTCCAAGCCAACAAAGCCGGCTAAAAAGTGAATAATCGACAACTAAAACTTGAATTGTACTACTTCTTACTGGCTATTACTTCAACTTAGAATCTTCTTCTATGTTCTACTATGGTGCTTTTAGTGTCTCCGCATACCGCAGCACGCGACATAGCTTTGCAGACGATAAATGTAACCGTCTCAGAGAGAAAAGGGGCCAATGAGACGATCTGGCTTTAAGTCGATTCGATAACAAATGACGAAAACGGACGGATTTCTCAGGTTTTTACTACATATGAACACTTTTCACATTCTCCCCGTGCAACGTGGCTGCTAGTCTTCCTTTCATGCAAAATCTTAAGGTTCCACCGCATGTCCAAGCCACCAAAGCCGGCTAAAAAGAAAATAATCGACATCTAAAACTTGAATTGTACTACTTCTTACTGGCTATTACTTCAACTTAGAAGCTCCTTCTGTGTTCTACTATGGAGCTTTTAGTGTCTCCGCATACCGCAGCACGCGACATAGCTTTGCAGACGATAAATGTAACCGTCTCAGAGAGAAAAGGGGCCAATGAGACGATCTGGCTTTAAGTCGATTCGATAACAAATGACGAAAACGGACGGATTTCTCAGGTTTTTACTACTTATGAACACTTTTCACATTCTCCCATGCAACGCGGCTGCTAGTCCTCCTTTCATGGAAAATCTTAAGGTCCTAGGTCATGTCCAAGCCACCAAAGCCGGCTAAAAAGTGAATAATCGACAACTAAAACTTGAATTGTACTACTTCTTACTGGCTATTACTTCAACTTAGAAGCTTCTTCTGTGTTCTACTATGGAGCTTTTAGTGTCTCCGCATACCGCAGCACGCGACATAGCTTTGCAGACGATAAGTGTAACCGTTTCAGAGAGAAAAGATACCAATGTGACGATCTGGCTTTAAGTCGATTCGATAACAAATGACGAAAACGGACGGATTTCTCAGTTTTTTACTACATATGAACACTTTTCACATTCTCCCGTGCAACGCGGCTGCTAGTCTTTCTTTCATGCAAAATCTTAAGGTTCCACCGCATGTCCAAGCCACCAAAGCCGGCTAAAAAGTGAATAATCGACAACTAAAACTTGAATTGTACTACTTCTTACTGGCTATTACTTCAACATAGAAGCTTCTTCTGTGTTCTACTATGGTGCTTTTAGTGTTTCCGCATACCGCAGCACGCGACATAGCTTTGCAGACGATAAATGTAACCGTTTCAGAGAGAAGAGCGGCCAATATGACGATCTGGCTTTAAGTCGATTCGATAACAAATGACGAAAACGGACGGATTTCTCAGGTTTTTACTGCATATGAACACATTTCACATTCTTTCGTGCAACGCGGCTGCTAGTCCTCCTTTCATGCACAATCTTAAGGTTCAACCTCATGTCCAAGCCACCAAAACCGGCTAAAAGTGAATAATCGACAACTAAAACTTGAATTGTACTACTTCTTACTGGCTATTACTTCAACTTAGAAGCTTCTTCTGTGTTCTACTATGGAGATTTTAGTGTCTCCGCATACCGCAGCACGCGACATAGCTTTGCAGACGATAAGTGTAACCGTTTCAGAGAGAAGAGCGGCCAATATGACGATCTGGCTTTAAGTCGATTAATAACAAATGACGAAAACGGACGGATTTCTCAGGTTTTTACTACATATGAACACTTTTCACATTCTCCCGTGCAACGCGGCTGCTAGTCCTCCTTTCATGCAAAATCTTATGGTCCTAGGTCATGTCATAGCCACCAAAGCCGGCTAAAAAGTGAATAATCGACAACTAAAACTTGAATTGTACTACTCCTTACTGGCTATTACTTCAACTTAGAAGCTTCTTCTGGGTTCTACTATGGTGCTTTTAGTGTTTTGGCATACCGTAGCACGCGACATAGCTTTGCAGACGATAAATGTAACCGTCTCAGAGAGAAAAGCGGCCAATGTGACGATCTGGCTTGAAGTCGATTCGATAACAAATGACGAAAAGAGACGGATTTCTCAGGTTTTTACTAATATGAACACTTTTCACATTCTCCCGTGCAACGCGGCTGCTAGTCTTCCTTTCATGCAAAATCTTAAGGTTCCACCGCATGTCCAAGCCACCAAAGCCGGCTAAAAAGTGAATAATCGACAACTAAAACTTGAATTGTACTACTTCTTACTGGCTATTACTTCAACTTAGAAGCTCCTTCTTTGTTCTACTATGGTGCTTTTAGTGTTTCGGCATATCGCAGCACGCGACATAGCTTTGCAGACGATAAATGTAACCGTTTGAGAGAGAGGAATGGAAAATGTGACGATCTGGCTTGAAGTCAATTCGATAACAAATGACGAAAATGGACGGATTTCTCAGGTTTTTACTACATATGAACACTTTTCACATTCTACCGTGCAACGCGGCTGCTAGTCCTCCTTTCATGCAAAATCTTATGGTCCTAGGTCATGTCATAGCCACCAAAGTCGGCTTAAAAGTGAATAATCGACAACTAAAACTTGAATTGTACTACTCCTTACTGGCTATTACTTCAACTTAGAAGCTTCTTCTGGGTTCTACTATGGTGCTTTTAGTGTTTTGGCATACCGTAGCTCGCGACATAGCTTTGCAGACGATAAATGTAACCGTTTGAGAGAGAAGAATGGCCAATATGACGATCTGGCTTTAAGTCGATTCGATAACAAATGAAGAAAACGGACGGATTTCTCAGGTTTTTACTGCATATGAACACTTTTCACATTCTACCGTCCAACGCGGCTGCTAGTCCTCCTTTCATGCAAACTCCTAAGGTCCTAGGTCATGTCCAAGCCACCAAAGCCGGCTAAAAAGTGAATAATCGACAACTAAAACTTGAATTGTACTACTTCTTACTGGCTATTACTTCAACTTAGATTCTTCTTCTGTGTTGTACTATGGTGCTTTTAGTGTTTCCGCATATCGCAGCACGCGACATAGCTTTGCAGACGATAAGTGTAACCGTTTCAGAGAGAAGAGCGGCCAATGTGACGATCTGGCTTTAAGTCGATTCGATAACAAATGACGAAAACGGACTGATTTCTCAGGTTTTTACTACATATGAGCACTTTTCACATTCTCCCGTGCAACGCGGCTGCTAGTCGTCCTTTCATGCAAAATCTAAAGGTTCAACCTCATGTCCAAGCCACCAAAGCCGGCTAAAAAGTGAATAATCGACAACTAAAACTTGAATTGTACTACTTCTTACTGGCTATTACTTCAACTTAGAAGCTTCTTCTGTGTTCTACTATGGTACTTTTAGTGTTTTGGCATAACGCAGCACGCGACATAGCTTTGCAGACGATAAATGTAACCGTTTCAGAGAGAAGAGCGGCCAAAGTGACGATCTGGCATTAAGACGATTCGATAACAAATGGCGAAAACGGACGGTTTTCTCAGGTTTTTACTACATATGGACAATTTTCACATTCTCCCGTGCAACGCGGCTGCTAGTCCTCCTTTCATGCAAAATCTTAAGGTCCTAGGTCATGTCATAGCCACCAAAGTCGGCTTAAAAGTGAATAATCGACAACTAAAACTTGAATTGTACTACTCCTTACTGGCTACTACTTCAACTTAGAAGCTTCTTCTGGGTTCTACTATGGTGCTTTTAGTGTCTCCGCATACCGCAGCACGCGACATAGCTTTGCAGACGATAAATGTAACCGTCTCAGAGAGAAAAGTGGCCAATGAGACGATCTGGTTTTAAGTCGATTCCATAACAAATAACGAAAACGGACGGATTTCTCAGGTTTTTACTAATATGAACACTTTTCACATTCTCCCGTGCAACGCGGCTGCTAGTCTTCCTTTCATGCAAAATCTTAAGGTTCCACCGCATGTCCAAGCCACCAAAGCCGGCTAAAAAGTGAATAATCGACAACTAAAACTTGAATTGTACTACTTCTTACTGGCTATTACTTCAACTTAGATTCTTCTTCTGTGTTGTACTATGGTGCTTTTAGTGTTTCCGCATATCGCAGCACGCGACATAGCTTTGCAGACGATAAGTGTAACCGTTTCAGAGAGAAGAGCGGCCAATGTGACGATCTGGCTTTAAGTCGATTCGATAACAAATGACGAAAACGGACTGATTTCTCAGGTTTTTACTACATGTGAGCACTTTTCACATTCTCCCGTGCAACGCGGCTGCTAGTCGTCCTTTCATGCAAAATCTAAAGGTTCAACCTCATGACCAAGCCACCAAAGCCGGCTAAAAAGTGAATAATCGACAACTAAAACTTGAATTGTACTACTTCTTACTGGCTATTACTTCAACTTTGAAGTTTCTTCTGTGTTCTACTATGGTGCTTTTAGTGTCTCCGCATACCGCAGCACGCGACATAGCTTTGCAGACGATAAATGTAACCGTCTCAGAGAGAAAAGTGGCCAATGAGACGATCTGGTTTTAAGTCGATTCCATAACAAATAACGAAAACGGACGGATTTCTCAGGTTTTTACTAATATGAACACTTTTCACATTCTCCCGTGCAACGCGGCTGCTAGTCTTCCTTTCATGCAAAATCTTAAGGTTCCACCGCATGTCCAAGCCACCAAAGCCGGCTAAAAAGTGAATAATCGACAACTAAAACTTGAATTGTACTACTTCTTACTGGCTATTACTTCAACTTAGATTCTTCTTCTGTGTTGTACTATGGTGCTTTTAGTGTTTCCGCATATCGCAGCACGCGACATAGCTTTGCAGACGATAAGTGTAACCGTTTCAGAGAGAAGAGCGGCCAATGTGACGATCTGGCTTTAAGTCGATTCGATAACAAATGACGAAAACGGACTGATTTCTCAGGTTTTTACTACATGTGAGCACTTTTCACATTCTCCCGTGCAACGCGGCTGCTAGTCGTCCTTTCATGCAAAATCTAAAGGTTCAACCTCATGACCTAGCCACCAAAGCCGGCTAAAAAGTGAATAATCGACAACTAAAACTTGAATTGTACTACTTCTTACTGGCTATTACTTCAACTTTGAAGTTTCTTCTGTGTTCTACTATGGTGCTTTTAGTGTCTCCGCATACCGCAGCACGCGACATAGCTTTGCAGACGATAAATGTAACCGTCTCAGAGAGAAAAGTGGCCAATGAGACGATCTGGTTTTAAGTCGATTCCATAACAAATAACGAAAACGGACGGATTTCTCAGGTTTTTACTAATATGAACACTTTTCACATTCTCCCGTGCAACGCGGCTGCTAGTCTTCCTTTCATGCAAAATCTTAAGGTTCCACCGCATGTCCAAGCCACCAAAGCCGGCTAAAAAGTGAATAATCGACAACTAAAACTTGAATTGTACTACTTCTTACTGGCTATTACTTCAACTTAGATTCTTCTTCTGTGTTGTACTATGGTGCTTTTAGTGTTTCCGCATATCGCAGCACGCGACATAGCTTTGCAGACGATAAGTGTAACCGTTTCAGAGAGAAGAGCGGCCAATGTGACGATCTGGCTTTAAGTCGATTCGATAACAAATGACGAAAACGGACTGATTTCTCAGGTTTTTACTACATGTGAGCACTTTTCACATTCTCCCGTGCAACGCGGCTGCTAGTCGTCCTTTCATGCAAAATCTAAAGGTTCAACCTCATGACCAAGCCACCAAAGCCGGCTAAAAAGTGAATAATCGACAACTAAAACTTGAATTGAACTACTTCTTACTGGCTATTACTTCAACTTTGAAGTTTCTTCTGTGTTCTACTATGGTGCTTTTAGTGTCTCCGCATACCGCAGCACGCGACATAGCTTTGCAGACGATAAATGTAACCGTCTCAGAGAGAAAAGTGGCCAATGAGACGATCTGGTTTTAAGTCGATTCCATAACAAATAACGAAAACGGACGGATTTCTCAGGTTTTTACTAATATGAACACTTTTCACATTCTCCCGTGCAACGCGGCTGCTAGTCTTCCTTTCATGCAAAATCTTAAGGTTCCACCGCATGTCCAAGCCACCAAAGCCGGCTAAAAAGTGAATAATCGACAACTAAAACTTGAATTGTACTACTTCTTACTGGCTATTACTTCAACTTAGATTCTTCTTCTGTGTTGTACTATGGTGCTTTTAGTGTTTCCGCATATCGCAGCACGCGACATAGCTTTGCAGACGATAAGTGTAACCGTTTCAGAGAGAAGAGCGGCCAATGTGACGATCTGGCTTTAAGTCGATTCGATAACAAATGACGAAAACGGACTGATTTCTCAGGTTTTTACTACATGTGAGCACTTTTCACATTCTCCCGTGCAACGCGGCTGCTAGTCGTCCTTTCATGCAAAATCTAAAGGTTCAACCTCATGACCAAGCCACCAAAGCCGGCTAAAAAGTGAATAATCGACAACTAAAACTTGAATTGTACTACTTCTTACTGGCTATTACTTCAACTTAGAATCTTCTTCTGTGTTCTACTATGGTGCTTTTAGTGTGTCCACATACCGCAGCACGCGACATAGCTTTGCAGACGATAAATGTAACCGTTTGAGAGAGAAGAATGGCCAATGTGACGATCTGGCATTAAGACGATTCGATAACAAATGGCGAAAACGGACAGTTTTCTCAGGTTTTTACTACATATGAATAATTCTCACATTCTCCCGCGTAACGCGGCTGCTAGTCCTCCTTTCATGCAAAATCTTAAGGTCCTAGGTCATGTCCAAGCGACCAAACCCGGCAAAAATGTGAATAATCGACAACTAAAACTTGAATTTTACTACTTCTTACTGGCTATTACTTCAACTTAGAATCTTCTTCTGTGTTCTACTATGGTGCTTTTAGTGTGTCCACATACCGCAGCACGCGACATAGCTTTGCAGACGATAAATGTAACCGTCTCAGAGAGAAAAGGGGCCAATGAGACGATGTGGCTTTAAGTCGATTCGATAACAAATGACGAAAACGGACGGATTTCTCAGGTTTTTACTACATATGAACACTTTTCACATTCTCCCGTGCAACGCGGCTGCTAGTCTTCCTTTCATGGAAAATCTTAAGGTTCCACCGCATGTCCAAGCCACCAAAGCCGGCTAAAAAGTGAATAATCGACAACTAAAACTTGAATTGTACTACTTCTTACTGGCTATTACTTCAACTTAGAAACTCCTTCTGTGTTCTACTATGGTGCTTTTAGTGTTTCGGCATGTCGCAGCACGCGACATAGCTTTGCAGACGATAAATGTAACCGTTTGAGAGAGAAGAATGGCCAATGTGACGATCTGGCTTGAAGTCAATTCGATAACAAATGACGAAAATGGACGGATTTCTCAGGTTTTTACTACTTATGAACACTTTTCACATTCTCCCATGCAACGCAACTGCTAGTCCTCCTTTCATGCAAAATCTTAAGGTCCTAGGTCATGTCCAAGCCACCAAAGCCGGCAAAAAAGTGAATAACCGACAACTAAAACTTCAATTGTACTACTTCTTACTGGCTATTACTTCAACTTAGAAGCTTCTTCTGTGTTCTACTATGGAGCTTTTAGTGTCTCAGCATACCGCAGCATGCGACATAGCTTTGCAGACGATAAGTGTAACCGTTTTAGAGAGAAAAGAGAAAAATGTGACGAGCTGACTTTAAGTCGATTCGATAACAAATGACGAAAACGGACGGATTTCTCAGTTTTTTACTACATATGAACACTTTTTACATTCTCCCGTGCAACGCGGCTGCTAGTCCTCCTTTCATACAAAATCTTATTGTCCGAGGTCATGTCATAGCCAAAAAAGCCGGCTAAAAAGTGAATAATCGACAACTAAAACTTGAATTGTACTACTTCTTACTGGCTATTACTTCAACTTAGAAGCTTCTTCTGTGTTGTACTGTGGTGCTTTTAGTGTTTCCGCATATCGCAGCACGCGACATAACTTTGCAGACGATAAGTGTAACCGTTTCAGAGAGAAGAGCGACCAATGTGACGATCTGGCTTTAAGTCGATTCGATGACAAATGACGAAAACGGACATATTTCTCTGGTTTTTACTACATATGAACACTTTTCACATTCTCCCGTGCAACGCGGCTGCTAGTCGTCCTTTCATGCAAAATCTTAAGGTTCAACCTCATGTCCAAGCCACCAAAGCCGGCTAAAAAGTGAATAATCGACAACTAAAGCTTGAATTGTACTACTTCTTACTGGCTATTACTTCAACTTAGAAGCTTCTTCTGTGTTCTACTATGGTGCTTTTAGTGTTTCGGCATATCGCAGCACGCGACATAGCTTTGCAGACGATAAATGTAACCGTTTCAGAGAGAAGAGCCTCCAATGTGACGATCTGGCTTTAAGTCGATTCGATAACAAATGACGAAAACGGACGGATTTCTCAGGTTTTTCCAACATATGAACACTTTTCACATTCTCCCGTGCAACGCGGCTGCTAGTCCTCCTTTCATGCAAAATCTTAAGGTCCTAGGTCATGTCCAAGCCACCAAAGTCGGCTAAAAAGTGAATAATCGACAACTAAAACTTGAATTGTACTACTTCTTACTGGCTATTACTTCAACATAGAAGCTTCTTCTGTGTTGTACTATGGTGCTTTTAGTGTCTCCGCATACCGCAGCATGCGACATAGCTTTGCAGACGATAAATGTAACCGTCTCAGAGAGAAAAGCGGCCAATGAGACGATCTGGCTTTAAGTCGAATCGATAACAAATGACGAAAACGGACGGATTTCTCAGTTTTTTACTACATATGAACACTTATCACATTCTCCCGTGCAACGCGGCTGCTAGTCCTCCTTTCATGCAAAATCTTATTGTCCTAGGTCATGTCATAGTCACCAAAGCCGGCTAAAAAGTGAATAATCGACAACTAAAACTTGAATTGTACTACTTCTTACTGGCTATTACTTCAACTTAGAAGCTTCTTCTGGGTTGTACTATGGTGCTTTTAGTGTTTCGGCATACCGTAGCACGCGACATAGCTTTGCAGACGATAAATGTAACCGTTTGAGAGAGAAGAATGGCCAATGTGACGATCTGGCTTTAAGTCGATTCGATAACAAATGACGAAAACGGACGGATTTCTAAGGAATTTACTACTTATGAACACTTATTACATTCTACCGTGCAACGCGGCTGCTAGTCCTCCTTTCATGCAAAATCCTAAGGTCCTAGGTTATGTCCAAGCCAAAAAAGCCGGCTAAAAAGTGAATAATCGACAACTAAAACTTGAATTGTACTACTTCTTACTGGCTATTACTTCAACTTAGAAGCTTCTTCTGTGTTGTACTGTGGTGCTTTTAGTGTTTCCGCATATCGCAGCACGCGACATAGCATTGCAGACGATAAATGTAACCGTTTGAGAGAGAAGAATGGCCAATCTGACGATCTGGCTTTAAGTCGATTCGATAACAAATGACGAAAACGGACGGATTTCACAGGTTTTTACTACTTATGAACACTTATTAAATTCTATCGTGCAACGCGGCTGCTAGTCCTCCTTTCATGCAAAATCCTAAGGTCCTAGGTCATGTCCAAGCCAAAAAAGCCGGCTAAAAAGTGAATAATCGACAACTAAAACTTGAATTGTACTACTTCTTACTGGCTATTACTTCAACTTCGAAGCTTTTTTTGTGTTGTACTGTGATGCTTTTAGTGTTTCCGCATATCGCAGCACGCGACATAGCTTTGCAGACGATAAGTGTAACCGTTTCAGAGAGAAGAGCGGACAATGTGACGATCTGGCTTTAAGTCGATTCGATAACAAATGACGAAAACGGACGGATTTCTCAGGTTTTTCCAACATATGAACACTTTTCACATTCTCCCGTGCAACGCGGCTGCTAGTCCTCCTTTCATGCAAAATCTTAAGGTCCTAGGTCATGTCCAAGCCACCAAAGCCGGCTAAAAAGTGAATAATCGACAACTAAAACTTGAATTGTACTACTTCTTACTGGCTATTACTTCAACTTAGAAGCTTCTTCTGTGTTCTACTATGGAGCTTTTAGTGTCTCCGCATACCGCAGCACGCGACATACCTTTGCAGACGATAAGTGTAACCGTTTTAGAGAGAAAAGAGAAAAATGTGACGATCTGACTTTAAGTCGATTCGATAACAAATGACGAAAACGGACGGATTTCTCAGTTTTTTACTACATATGAACACTTTTCACATTCTCCGGTGCAACGCGGCTGCTAGTCCTCCTTTTATGCAAAATCATAAGGTCCTAGGTCATGTCCAAGCCACCAAAGCCGGCTAAAATGTGAATAATCGACAACTACAACTTGAATTGTACTACATCTTACTGGCTATTACTTCAACATAGAAGCTTCTTCTGTGTTGTACTATGGTGCTTTTAGTGTCTCCGCAGACCGCAGCACGCGACATAGCTTTGCAGACGATAAATGTAACCGTCTCAGAGAGAAAAGCGGCCAATGAGACGATCTGGCTTTAAGTCGAATCGATAACAAATGACGAAAGCGGACGGATTTCTCAGTTTTTTACTACATATGAACACTTTTCACATTCTCCCGTGCAACGCGGCTGCTAGTCCTCCTTTCATGCAAATTCTTATTGTCCTAGGTCATGTCATAGCCAAAAAAGCCGGCTAAAAAGTGAATAATCGACAACTAAAACTTGAATTGTACTACTTCTTACTGGCTATTACTTCAACTTAGAAGCTTCTTCTGTGTTGTACTGTGGTGCTTTTAGTGTTTCCGCATATCGCAGCACGCGACATAGCTTTGCAAACGATAAGTGTAACCGTGTGGCGTCGCAACTAGTGCGAGCGCACAGTTTTCTATCAAATATTTACTGTGAAATGTAGACAGACTGTAAAGTAGCCATCAGATTAGCATATGTGCTGTAGCGGGCAGATTACCGGTGTCCGTTCGTCTGACGTCACGACCATATGGCATGTCTGTACCGTGAGAATGTAAGACCTGTGCGCTAACTAGCCGCGTGTATAACGTGGAACTTTCATCTTTAATAACTTCTAACTGAGGAACCTGAGGAAATTAAAAGTTAATATACTAGTTTCTGTTATGAATAAAAATAAGTCATCCAAATTTGAGCTTTGAAACCTGCATATTTTGGAAATTAGAAAAATCTTACAGAAAACGCAAATTTCTACAATTTTCGAGTCTAAATAAATACCATTATGTATAGATCACCTTCAGTGACCATCCAACTATGAAACAAAATCACCTTCCGTGCTTTTGTATTTATTTTGAGAATTTTACTTTTAGAAATTCACCTATAACTTTGTTAAAACCATAAATGTTTTGAATTTTTGTGAACAGTTATTTTATATGAGTAGGTGAGAGTGAATGAGTGTGCCTGAGTGAATGAAAGAGGGACATTCGCCATTCTTTGCAAGTGTATAAAATCTAGGTTGGAACTCGCAAGTGTTCAGACGATGTAACCGTGGGAACAGAGTCGCCAGTGGTTCCCCATCTTAGTGAATGTCGGATGTCCAAGAGTGTATGGTATTGTACAAGCAGCCAGAACGTTCGCGAGTATTTAAATAATTTCTGGAAATAAAGTAAAGTCTAGTTTTCCTTTCGGTTTGTTAAATTATACAGTAAATTTTGTGTAACAAGAAATCATGACGTAAATGATTCAGAAGTCATGACTGGTGCGTGCTAGATTTTGGCGCGAGGCGCACCCAAAGAGTTAATTCTGATTGGCTGTGTGATGTGTGAGCCAATGAGATGCGAGGACGGTTAGCAGACTAGGAGAGTGAGTCGCGAGTGGATGAGGGGTCGCGAAGGAACTGTGATCGAGAAGAGACATGCTTGATGTGTCCTCGCGAATAATGTGTAAAATGAAGTCATAAAACGGCTTCATCGGTTCGGTACTGTGCGATTTGAGACTGGAAGAGTCCAGTAACGCGTAGTGTGAGTTTGAGCGAGTTGTGACTTTTCGTTCCGCGAAAGACGCGAGTAACTTTAATAATTAAAAGCGTGGCGGTACTTCGTAAACTTTTACTAAGTGCTTATGGCGAGCATTAACGTTAAAAAACGAACTATTATTGAACATCGACTGCAAACGTGTATGTTAGAAAATCGTCTGTGTTGCAGTTAAGTAAATTCCGTAACTTTGAAAGCTAATTCTGGCGGGGTTTGAGTGTGGATAGAATTGTGAACTGAACTTTCTTCAAACGTAGATTAGCGGGCTGATGATCAGGTTTAAAGACAATAAAGAGCTTAAATAGAATTACCAACTTCGCGTTCTCGTTTGAGTAAACAATTACTACCATTCCAATAACTCAATTTATTTAGGAAGATTGCTCATAGATTGTATTTCAGCCAACATGTATCGCGGCCTCCGGTGAGCGGCTATTAAATTGCAGTTTCTTCAACACTGCTTTTCTGCAATTTTTCCAGTAGCTGTTATCAGGAGAGGCGAGTGCAGCAACTACCTAAGAAACGAGGTAGGTGGATTTTCTTTCAGGGAAAGGAAACTGCGCGATAAGAGCCTGACCCGTCGCAAGTGGTGCATCGGCCGGGAAATAAAAATAGTAAATTCCAGTGAATTTCAAAAAAAGCAGTAGTGACAATTACCGGACAATACAGAAGTGCTCGCTATGTGTAGGAACTGTGTAGCGTACAAATTGATATCGCCACGTGAATAGGAAGGACAGTGAAAGTGTCCGTGAACTGTAATGTGTTGTACGGAACGGAAGAATTTTTCGGTGACTACGCGCCGATTGGAATAGCAGTCTACGACGGCGTCTGGCAGACGACGAGCTACGGAGACTACGCAGAGGCGACGACAGCAGTGGCAGTTGGCAGCGCTGATTCGAGCGGGGGCCCGGAAACTGGTACAGCATTGCAGTGTATGGTGAACGGACCCGCAGTTTCATCTAGCAGCAACGCAGCACGCCGAAGCACAAAGTTAAGTACAGTGCTTTTGAAAACTTTGTGTGTTTGTGGAGTCAAACTGAGAAAAATGGCTGAGTTTCAACCAAGTGACAAAAAGGCGGAACTAAGTTGTGATAGTGGGATGGAGACAGGGGAAAATGACCCCATGAATTTTAGTTTAGACGTGTCTCAACCCAATTTCAGTAGTAGTTTGACTGATTCATCCTATGTTAATTATAGTTTGGAGTCAGATCCAAATATGTCAGTGCCCAGTGAGTTACAGTTACCCATGCCGGTAGTTAATGTTAATAGGGACATTGTATCAGCAAATGAGGGGGCGAAGGATAATGTCGCCAGTATGCTGATGAATCTATTAACTAAGATGAACGTGTTGGATTCCAATATGTCAAGTAAGATGGATTCCAGTATGTCAAAAATGGATTCCAGTATATCAAAATTGGAAACTAATATGTCACAAATGGATTCAAAAATGTCTAAATTAGGATCTGATTTAAGTAATGAGATGACTAAAATGGGCGCTGATTTAGATTCCAAAATATCCGATCTCAGAGACTGTTGGAAGCAAGATTTAGCAGTGCTCAGTAGTAAAGTAAATGTTGAAATACAGCAGGTTAAACTAGAATGTACAGAAAATATTGTTCAAGTGCAAAGTGAATTGACGACACGAATCGAACAGGTTACTGAGGATCAACAGCAATTTAAATCCCATGTTGATGCAGAATTAGATAAAGTATGTGAGCACATAAAAGTGGTAGAGAATTCCAATGAAATTAATCATGCCGCCTTAGAATGTAAAGTAAATGATACCAAAATTCGGTGTGAGAAACTTGGAGAGCAAGTTGTAAATAAGGTCAATAATTTAGAGACTCACATAAGCCATTTCAGTGAAAGTGTGAATGAGCAACTTTGTGGGCATGAATGCAGACTAACCAAAGTAGAACAGTGTGTTTCTAACCATAGTGGTAGTATAATTTCCAGTGGAATAATTGAATCTACCGAGGTTGCGTATGTTACCCACAGACAGTTTTTAAAATTTGACCCAAGTAAGAACATGCACCCCAGAGAATTTTGGAACGATTTTGAAGACGTTTTGCCGAAAGTATGGAGCGATAAACAAAAGATAGGCTTTATCACTTCAAATTTGATGGGAGAGGCCAGAGTATGGGGGAATTTAGCCTCTGAAAAATACGCGAAATTGTCAGAATTTAAATTAGCGTTCTTTGAGGAATACTGGGGAAAGAGAAAGCAGATGGATGTTCTTAATCGGTTCTGGTCGGGAGAGAAGTATGACCCCAAGAGAGAGGGCATCAAACGATTTGTTCAAAGGTGGGTAACAACTCTGTCCTACCTTAGTAATAAGTTAGAAACAGAACAGATCATATTAGGGGTAGAAAATAAGCTACCGTGGAACTGGAAAACTAAGATCATATCTGCGCCCCGAGATAACATTGACAAGTTCGTACAGTATTTAGAAAGGGTTGAATCCGTCCAAAAAGAAGAAGAAAACATGAGGAGGGAGCATCGCCCGCCTGCTAGGCAGAATGACAATCGCGCGGATGTAAACATTAATAGGATGGGTGTTCAGAGAGGCGGCGGATACCGTGGCAGTTCACGTGGTAGAGGAAGAACATATGTTAACAGGTTCAATGAACGCGAGCAGTATGACAGCGGCCGACAGATGTCAGGAGGTGAGGCGGTCAGCTGGAGGCATAGTGATGACGCACCGCGCTCGGAAAACCATTAATTGTCTACGAGTGTGCTGGCGATCGTAGGCAACAGCGTTTAAAGTTAAATCCGCTGGCAAAACCATTCATAAGAAAGCAGCCTGAACGACCACCTAACATAAATGTTGTTGCTACAAAATTTAGGGAGGATAACGTAAAACAGACAGAGATAGTAGCTTTAAGTCAAGTGGAGGTTAATGAACCAATTAACTGTAAGAATAATCATAAGAAGCCACTTATTGAAGAACTAAGTACTAGTTATAAGGGTAATAATCAGAAAGACATTATGCACAGTAAAACTAATGAAGAGCTGTCGGATAGGGGTGAGAACAGTAATAATGGCAGGGTTGTGACTGTGCTTGATAAGATAATTGATGTTGTAGATAGTTACGAAGAAGAGGATAGATTAGAGGAGGAGGTAGAGGTTAATGACGATGCCTTGGATAGGGTCGTAGAAAAGGAGGTTAATGAGAAAGAGGGGGAAACATTGGAAAAATGTTTTGACTTAGCAATAGTGGATAGGCTAATAGGAGCTGCCACTAGAATTGAGGGTGATAATAAGCATGAAATAAACCCTGTAAGTGTGAATGTGATTGCCACCCAAAAGACAGGCTTCGAAAGGAGAGAAATTGTGCAAGATTTATTGGAGGAAGCAGAACCCAAAATAAATAAAGAGTACTTAGGGCAACCGATAGTAGAGCTAAGAGTATTAAATGAACCAGTTAAATGTTTGATAGATACTGGATCGGAAGTCTGTGCAGTATCCCAGAACTTGGTAAATGAACTCCCTAACAGTAAACAGATTGTTAAGATGCCAGTAAGTGGCTTGAACATTCTAGTAGCAACCGGTAAGACTAAGAAGACAGTAAAACAGGAAGTGTTTCTACCCATAGCATTTAAGGAAGTAGAAATAAGACAGAACTTCTTAGTTATAAATGGACTGAGTGTAGACATATTGGTGGGGGCTGACTTTTTGAATAAATATGAAGGATGGGTGAATTTTTCTACCAATGATGTTATGGTAAAAATTAAGGGTAAACTAATTACTATACCTTTCATCGGTAAGCAGCTATGTGAGGATCCTGAGCAGAATGATTTTCCTATATGTATTTGTAAAACAGAGAAATTCTTGGAGGGCTATAATGAGTACGGTGGCAAAAAAGTAGAGGATCCGTCTGAGCTTGTGAGTGTCAGAAATAGGATCGAGGAGAAATTACTAAAGAGAGACGTGGCCAGGAGTGAGTAAATACCTCAGAGAGCTTTGCACTCTTTGCAGAGCTAAGTGCGTGACGAGCACTAGGTCTCGAGTCGTTTGACAATATTTCTTCCACTTTCTTTTCCGTATTGTCAACCTACCTCTTCTTTCATTCAGAACTAAAATTCTATCGTCTTTCCTTCTTCTCTATCGTAGTTTTTAGAGTGATAAAGTGTTTAAGTAATGAGTAGGAAAGAACCTCAGTGCAGTATAGGTTAAGCGTAAGGAATGAGTGTAAGAGAAAATCAAAAAGGATTAAGATACCTCAGATAAGTAATAAGTCTCAGTAAAGTAAATGTTTGGCCTAAGGTGTGAGTAATGCCCTTAGAAAGGTAAAATAACTAAGAAATGTAAGAGCCTCAGAAAATATGGTGACGAACATTGAAGCTGTTTGTTAAGTAACAGAACGATATGTTAAGACGTAGCATTAAGCTAATGTTTAGGAAAGGAAATGGAGCAGTACAGCAAAACTGTCTGTTCAATGAAGTCAGAGCCTCAGGAGGTGATTTAGTGGTAAAATGAGTAAAGGTACAGTGCAACAAGGTTGACTGTCAAAGGGGTAAAGGAAGTTAAGTTAAAGGGACAGTGCAGCAGGACTGACTGTCAAATGAAGAGAAATATGTGAGAAAAGGAGAAAGAATGAGCATAGTGTTTGGCTAGCTCGATATTAGGAAAAAGTGAGGCTACGAAGGTGAGTAAATAAAAAGCTTAATGTTGGTAACCAGAGGTGGCGTTTGTTGGTAAACAGAGGAGATGTTTGTAAACAAAAGGAAGTGAGGCTACGAATGTAAACAGAGCTGAGGCGACGTTGGTAACTCAGGAGGTGGATGTATGTTAGAAAGTATGGGTAACGAGGTTTCGCAGATTAGTAGGAAACGCTTTAACAAATACTAACCTGAGTGTGTGAAGTATGAGTATGAGAGTTGTAAATTAAACCCGAATGTGACTAGAGAAAACCTGATGTTGACAAGAAATTGAAGTAACTCCAGATATGTGAGATGAGGAAAGTACCCATGACATCGATTCCATTTTTGACCAGAGACACACAAAGCTCCCCAAGTTTGTCGTAGAGATTAGTATAAGGATTGTAGTGTTGATAAATGAATAAGTAAATATGTATTTTTCAGTGTTTAATTTATGATACAGGACTACAGGAGATTGCCTGGAGACAGAATTGTAATATTGATAATTTTGTGTATATTTTATATTGTTGTGTATTGTACAGGAACTGGAGAGTCACCAGTGCTGGCGGAGATTTATTATGTATTTGTGAACTATTTGTAGGAATTGTTTTTCTTAGTATTTCTTATGTAACCATAACTTGTTTGATTATGAGATGAAGAAGTAATTAAAGAGTAAATGTGCCACTTCGGTACTGCATTAGGAAAGTCAATTCACTTTTCACTTTAAAAAAAAAAAAAAAAAAAAAAAAAAAAAAAATTGAAAATTGTACATACTGTAAAAAAAATTTTATCAAAAATATGAGACTTTAGAGTCAAGCAGATAGCGCCATTTATCGCTGCTGTAGGTTAAGACGTAGCAGTTAGAAAGGGAACTGAGGCCAGCTGATGTTTCAGGTGCGCCGAAGTAAACAGAGGTGGTAGCACGAGACTTGAAATGGACCTCCCAAGCAGGACCCGGTCGAACTATGAGTGCTATAAAAATCTTAAGTGTAAGTGGTAAAAAAGTGACGCTCACCATAGCGATAGTAGTGTTAGTGTGCGTGTGACGTACATCAAGATAGTATTTAGGTTTGTTTTCTCTTTCAGGAATTTGTAAATAGAATTTTGTAATCTGAAAAATTTTTTTTGAATGATGATAAAAGTGCATGTTTAGATATAAGATGTTTTGTAGGTCGTCAGCCCTAGGTATAAGTGGATGATTGATGTACAGGAACTATAAATGTTAAATAGCTGTTTGAGTAAATCTTTAATAGAAATTTTTTTAGAAAACTAAAAGTTTGTCATGAATGAAAAAATTTAGTTTCCTCAGGAGGTGTGTGGCGTCGCAACTAGTGCGAGCGCACAGTTTTCTATCAAATATTTACTGTGAAATGTAGACAGACTGTAAAGTAGCCATCAGATTAGCATATGTGCTGTAGCGGGCAGATTACCGGTGTCCGTTCGTCTGACGTCACGACCATATGGCATGTCTGTACCGTGAGAATGTAAGACCTGTGCGCTAACTAGCCGCGTGTATAACGTGGAACTTTCATCTTTAATAACTTCTAACTGAGGAACCTGAGGAAATTAAAAGTTAATATACTAGTTTCTGTTATGAATAAAAATAAGTCATCCAAATTTGAGCTTTGAAACCTGCATATTTTGGAAATTAGAAAAATCTTACAGAAAACGCAAATTTCTACAATTTTCGAGTCTAAATAAATACCATTATGTATAGATCACCTTCAGTGACCATCCAACTATGAAACAAAATCACCTTCCGTGCTTTTGTATTTATTTTGAGAATTTTACTTTTAGAAATTCACCTATAACTTTGTTAAAACCATAAATGTTTTGAATTTTTGTGAACAGTTATTTTATATGAGTAGGTGAGAGTGAATGAGTGTGCCTGAGTGAATGAAAGAGGGACATTCGCCATTCTTTGCAAGTGTATAAAATCTAGGTTGGAACTCGCAAGTGTTCAGACGATGTAACCGTGGGAACAGAGTCGCCAGTGGTTCCCCATCTTAGTGAATGTCGGATGTCCAAGAGTGTATGGTATTGTACAAGCAGCCAGAACGTTCGCGAGTATTTAAATAATTTCTGGAAATAAAGTAAAGTCTAGTTTTCCTTTCGGTTTGTTAAATTATACAGTAAATTTTGTGTAACAAGAAATCATGACGTAAATGATTCAGAAGTCATGACTGGTGCGTGCTAGATTTTGGCGCGAGGCGCACCCAAAGAGTTAATTCTGATTGGCTGTGTGATGTGTGAGCCAATGAGATGCGAGGACGGTTAGCAGACTAGGAGAGTGAGTCGCGAGTGGATGAGGGGTCGCGAAGGAACTGTGATCGATAAGAGACATGCTTGATGTGTCCTCGCGAATAATGTGTAAAATGAAGTCATAAAACGGCTTCATCGGTTCGGTACTGTGCGATTTGAGACTGGAAGAGTCCAGTAACGCGTAGTGTGAGTTTGAGCGAGTTGTGACTTTTCGTTCCGCGAAAGACGCGAGTAACTTTAATAATTAAAAGCGTGGCGGTACTTCGTAAACTTTTACTAAGTGCTTATGGCGAGCATTAACGTTAAAAAACGAACTATTATTGAACATCGACTGCAAACGTGTATGTTAGAAAATCGTCTGTGTTGCAGTTAAGTAAATTCCGTAACTTTGAAAGCTAATTCTGGCGGGGTTTGAGTGTGGATAGAATTGTGAACTGAACTTTCTTCAAACGTAGATTAGCGGGCTGATGATCAGGTTTAAAGACAATAAAGAGCTTAAATAGAATTACCAACTTCGCGTTCTCGTTTGAGTAAACAATTACTACCATTCCAATAACTCAATTTATTTAGGAAGATTGCTCATAGATTGTATTTCAGCAAACATGTATCGCGGCCTCCGGTGAGCGGCTATTAAATTGCAGTTTCTTCAACACTGCTTTTCTGCAATTTTTCCAGTAGCTGTTATCAGGAGAGGCGAGTGCAGCAACTACCTAAGAAACGAGGTAGGTGGATTTTCTTTCAGGGAAAGGAAACTGCGCGATAAGAGCCTGACCCGTCGCAGTTTCAGAGAGCAGAACGGCCAATGTGACGATCTGGCTTTAAATCGATTCGATAACAAATGACGAAAACGGACGGATTTCTCAGGTTTTTACTACTTATGAACACTTATTACATTCTACCGTGCAACGCGGCTGCTAGTCCTCCTTTCATGCAAAATCCTAAGGTCCTAGGTCATGTCCAAGCCAAAAAAGCCGGCTAAAAAGTGAATAATCGACAACTAAAACTTGAATTGTACTACTTCTTACTGGCTATTACTTCAACTTAGAAGCTTCTTCTGTGATGTACTGTGGTGCTTTTAGTGTTTCCGCATATCGCAGCACGCGACATAGCTTTGCAGACGATAAGTGTAACCGTTTCAGAGAGAAGAGCGGCCAATGTGACGAACTGGCTTTAAGTCGATTCGATAACAAATGACGGAAACGGACGGATTTCTCAGGTTTTTCCAACATATGAACACTTTTCACATTCTCCCGTGCAACGCGGCTGCTAGTCCTCCTTTCATGCAAAATCTTAAGGTCCTAGGTCATGTCCAAGCCACCAAAGCCGGCTAAAAAGTGAATAATCGACAACTAAAACTTGAATTGTACTACTTCTTACTGGCTATTACTTCAACTTAGAAGCTTCTTCTGTGTTCTACTATGGAGCTTTTAGTGTCTCTGCATGCCGCAGCACGCGACATAGCTTTGCAGACGATAAGTGTAACCGTTTCAGAGAGAAAAGAGAAAAATGTGACGATCTGACTTTAAGTCGATTCGATAACAAATGACGAAAACGGACGGATTTCTCAGTTTTTTACTACATATGAACACTTTTCACATTCTCCCGTGCAACGCGGCTGCTAGTCCTCCTTTCATGCAAAATCTTATTGTCCTATATCATGTCATAGCCACCAAAGCCGGCTAAAAAGTGAATAATCGACAACTAATACTTGAATTGTACTACTTCTTACTGTCTATTACTTCAACTTAGAAGCTTCTTCTGTGTTGTACTGTGGTGCTTTTAGTGTTTCCGCAGTTCGCAGCACGCGACATAGCTTTGCAGACGATAAGTGTAACCGTTTCAGAGAGAAGAGCGGCCAATGTGACGATCTGGCTTTAAGTCGATTCGATAACAAATGACGAAAACGGACGGATTTCTCAGGTTTTTCCAACATATGAACACTTTTCACATTCTCCCGTGCAACGCGGCTGCTAGTCCTCCTTTCATGCAAAATCTTAAGGTCCTAGGTCATGTCCAAGACACCAAAGCCGGCTAAAAAGTGAATAATCGACAATTAAAACTTGAATTGTACTACTTCTTACTGGCTATTACTTCAACTTAGAAGCTTCTTCTGTGTTCTACTATGGTGCTTTTAGTGTTTCGGCATATCGCAGCACGCGACATAGCTTTGCAGACGATAAATGTAACCGTTTCAGAGAGAAGAGCCTCCAATGTGACGATCTGGCATTAAGACGATTCGATAACAAATGCCGAAAACGGTCGGATTTCTCAGGTTTTTACTACATGTGAACACTTTTCACATTCTCCCGTGCAACGCGTCTGCTAGTCCTCCTTTTATGCAAAATCTTAAGGTCCTAGGTCATGTCCAAACGACAAAAGCCGGCAAAATGTGAATAATCGACAACTAAAACTTGTATTGTATTACTTCTTACTGGATATTACTTCAACTTAGGAGCTTCTTCTGTGTTCTACTATGGTGCTTTTAGTGTCTCCGCATACCGCAGCACGCGACATAGCTTTGCAGACGATAAATGTAACCGTACCAGAGAGAAAAGCAGCAAATGTGACGATCTGGCTTTAAGTCGATTCGATAACAAATGACGAAAACGGACGGATTTCTCAGGTTTTTCCAACATATGAACACTTTTCACATTCTCCCGTGCAACGCGGCTGCTAGTCCTCCTTTCATGCAAAATATTAAGGTCCTAGGTCATGTACAAGCCACCAAAGCCGGCTAAAAAGTGAATAATCGACAACTAAAACTTGAATTGTACTACTTCTTACTGGCTATTACTTCAACTTAGAAGCTTCTTCTGTGTTCTACTATGGTGCTTTTAGTGTCTCCGCATACCGCAGCACGCGACATAGCTTTGTAGACGATAAATGTAACCGTCTCAGAGAGAAAAGGGGCCAATGAGACGATCTGGCTTTAAGTCAAATCGATAACAAATGACGAAAACGGACGGATTTCTCAGGTTTTTCCTACATATGAACACTTTTCACATTCTCCCGTGCAACGCGGCTGCTAGTCCTCCTTTCATGCAACATCTTATTGTCCTAGGTCATGTCATAGCCACCAAAGCCGGCTAAATAGTGAATAATCGACAACTAATACTTGAATTGTACTACTTCTTACTGGCTATTACTTCAACTTAGAAGCTTCTTCTGTGTTGTGCTGTGGTGCTTTTAGTGTATCCGCATATCGCAGCACCCGACATAGCTTTGCAGACGATAAGTGTAACCGTTTCAGAGAGAAGAGCAGCCAATGTGACGATCTGGCTTTAAGTCGATTCGATAACAAATGACGAAAACGGACGGATTTCTCAGGTTTTTCCAACATATGAACACTTTTCACATTCTCCCGTGCAACGCGTCTGCTAGTCCTCCTTTCATGCAAAATCTTAAGGTCCTAGGTCATGTCATAGCCACCAAAGCCGGCTAAAAAGTGAATAATGGACAACTAAAACTTGAATTGTACTACTTCTTACTGGCTATTACTTCAACTTAGAAGCTTCTTCTGTGTTCTACTATGGTGCTTCTAGTGTCTCCGCACACCGCATCACGCGACATAGCTTTGTAGACGATAAATGTAACCGTTTGAGAGAGAAGAATGGCCAATGTGACGATCTGGCTTTAAGTCGATTCGATAACAAATGACGAAAACGGACGGATTTATCAGGTTTTTCCAACATATGAACACTTATTACATTCTACCGTGCAACGCGGCTGCTAGTCCTCCTTTCATGGAAATTCCTAAGGTCCTAGATCATGTCCAAGCCAAAAAAGCCGGCTAAAAAGTGAATAATCGACAACTAAAACTTGAATTGTACTACTTTTTACTGGCTATTACTTCAACTTAGAAGCTTCTTCTGTGTTGTACTGTGGTGCTTTTAGTGTTTCCGCATATCGCAGCACGCGACATAGCTTTGCAGACGATAAGTGTAACCGTTTCAGAGAGAAGAGGGGCCAATGTGACGATCTGGCTTTAAGTCGATTCGATAACAAATGACGAAAACGGACGGATTTCTCAGGTTTTTACTACATATGAACACATTTCCCATTCTCCCGTGCAACGCGGCTGCTAGTCCTTCTTTCATGCAAAATCTTATGGTCCTAGGTCATGTCATAGCCACCAAAGCCGGCTAAAAAGTGAATAATCGACAACAAAAACTTGAATTGTACTACATCTTACTGGCTATTACTTCAACATAGAAGCTTCTTCTGTGTTGTACTATGGTGCTTTTAGTGTCTCCGCATACCGCAGCACGCGACATAGCTTTGCAGACGATAAATGTAACCGTCTCAGAGAGAAAAGCGGCCAATGAGACGATCTGGCTTTAAGTCGAATCGATAACAAATGACGAAAGCGGACGGATTTCTCAGTTTTTTACTACATATGAACACTTTTCACATTCTCCCGTGCAACGCGGCTGCTAGTCCTCCTTTCATGCAAATTCGTATTGTCCTAGGTCATGTCATAGCCAAAAAAGCCGGCTAAAAAGTGAATAATCGACAACTAAAACTTGAATTGTACTACTTCTTACTGGCTATTACTTCAACTTAGAAGCTTCTTCTGTGTTGTACTGTGGTGCTTTTAGTGTTTCCGCATATCGCAGCACGCGACATAGCTTTGCAAACGATAAGTGTAACGGTTTCAGAGAGCAGAACGGCCAATGTGACGATCTGGCTTTAAATCGATTCGATAACAAATGACGAAAACGGACGGATTTCTCAGGTTTTTACTACTTATGAACACTTATTACATTCTACCGTGCAACGCGGCTGCTAGTCCTCCTTTCATGCAAAATCCTAAGGTCCTAGGTCATGTCCAAGCCAAAAAAGCCGGCTAAAAAGTGAATAATCGACAACTAAAACTTGAATTGTACTACTTCTTACTGGCTATTACTTCAACTTAGAAGCTTCTTCTGTGATGTACTGTGGTGCTTTTAGTGTTTCCGCATATCGCAGCACGCGACATAGCTTTGCAGACGATAAGTGTAACCGTTTCAGAGAGAAGAGCGGCCAATGTGACGAACTGGCTTTAAGTCGATTCGATAACAAATGACGGAAACGGACGGATTTCTCAGGTTTTTCCAACATATGAACACTTTTCACATTCTCCCGTGCAACGCGGCTGCTAGTCCTCCTTTCATGCAAAATCTTAAGGTCCTAGGTCATGTCCAAGCCACCAAAGCCGGCTAAAAAGTGAATAATCGACAACTAAAACTTGAATTGTACTACTTCTTACTGGCTATTACTTCAACTTAGAAGCTTCTTCTGTGTTCTACTATGGAGCTTTTAGTGTCTCCGCATGCCGCAGCACGCGACATAGCTTTGCAGGCGATAAGTGTAACCGTTTCAGAGAGAAAAGAGAAAAATGTGACGATCTGACTTTAAGTCGATTCGATAACAAATGACGAAAACGGACGGATTTCTCAGTTTTTTACTACATATGAACACTTTTCACATTCTCCCGTGCAACGCGGCTGCTAGTCCTCCTTTCATGCAAAATCTTATTGTCCTATATCATGTCATAGCCACCAAAGCCGGCTAAAAAGTGAATAATCGACAACTAATACTTGAATTGTACTACTTCTTACTGTCTATTACTTCAACTTAGAAGCTTCTTCTGTGTTGTACTGTGGTGCTTTTAGTGTTTCCGCAGTTCGCAGCACGCGACATAGCTTTGCAGACGATAAGTGTAACCGTTTCAGAGAGAAGAGCGGCCAATGTGACGATCTGGCTTTAAGTCGATTCGATAACAAATGACGAAAACGGACGGATTTCTCAGGTTTTTCCAACATATGAACACTTTTCACATTCTCCCGTGCAACGCGGCTGCTAGTCCTCCTTTCATGCAAAATATTAAGGTCCTAGGTCATGTACAAGCCACCAAAGCCGGCTAAAAAGTGAATAATCGACAACTAAAACTTGAATTGTACTACTTCTTACTGGCTATTACTTCAACTTAGAAGCTTCTTCTGTGTTCTACTATGGTGCTTTTAGTGTCTCCGCATACCGCAGCACGCGACATAGCTTTGTAGACGATAAATGTAACCGTCTCAGAGAGAAAAGGGGCCAATGAGACGATCTGGCTTTAAGTCAAATCGATAACAAATGACGAAAACGGACGGATTTCTCAGTTTTTTACTACATATGAACACTTTTCACATTCTCCCGTGCAACGCGGCTGCTAGTCCTCCTTTCATGCAACATCTTATTGTCCTAGGTCATGTCATAGCCACCAAAGCCGGCTAAATAGTGAATAATCGACAACTAATACTTGAATTGTACTACTTCTTACTGGCTATTACTTCAACTTAGAAGCTTCTTCTGTGTTGTACTGTGGTGCTTTTAGTGTATCCGCATATCGCAGCACGCGACATAGCTTTGCAGACGATAAGTGTAACCGTTTCAGAGAGAAGAGCAGCCAATGTGACGATCTGGCTTTAAGTCGATTCGATAACAAATGACGAAAACGGACGGATTTCTCAGGTTTTTCCAACATATGAACACTTTTCACATTCTCCCGTGCAACGCGTCTGCTAGTCCTCCTTTCATGCAAAATCTTAAGGTCCTAGGTCATGTCATAGCCACCAAAGCCGGCTAAAAATGAATAATGGACAACTAAAACTTGAATTGTACTACTTCTTACTGGCTATTACTTCAACTTAGAAGCTTCTTCTGTGTTCTACTATGGTGCTTCTAGTGTCTCCGCACACCTCATCACGCGACATAGCTTTGTAGACGATAAATGTAACCGTTTGAGAGAGAAGAATGGCCAATGTGACGATCTGGCTTTAAGTCGATTCGATAACAAATGACGAAAACGGACGGATTTATCAGGTTTTTTCAACATATGAACACTTATTACATTCTACCGTGCAACGCGGCTGCTAGTCCTCCTTTCATGGAAATTCCTAAGGTCCTAGATCATGTCCAAGCCAAAAAAGCCGGCTAAAAAGTGAATAATCGACAACTAAAACTTGAATTGTACTACTTCTTACTGGCTATTACTTCAACTTAGAAGCTTCTTCTGTGTTCTACTATGGTGCTTCTAGTGTCTCCGCATACCGCAGCACGCGACATAGCTTTGCAGACGATAAGTGTAACCGTTTCAGAGAGAAGAGGGGCCAATGTGACGATCTGGCTTTAAGTCGATTCGATAACAAATGACGAAAACGGACGGATTTCTCACGTTTTTACTACATATGAACACATTTCCCATTCTCCCGTGCAACGCGGCTGCTAGTTCTCCTTTCATGCAAAATCTTATGGTCCTAGGTCATGTCATAGCCACCAAAGCCGGCTAAAAAGTGAATAGTCGACAACTAATACTTGAATTGTACTACTTATTACTGGCTACTACTTCAACTTAGAAGCTTCTTCTGTGTTCTACTATGGTGCTTTTAGTGTTTCGGCATATCGCAGCACGCGATATAGCTTTGCAGACGATAAATGAAACCGTTTCAGAGAGAAGAGCCTCCAATGTGACGATCTGGCATTAAGACGATTCGATAACAAATGTCGAAAACGGACGGTTTTCTCAGGTTTTTACTACATGTGAACACTTTCCACATTCTCCCGTGCAACGCGCCTGCTAGTCCTTCTTTTATGCAAAATCTTAAGGTCCTAGGTCATGTCCAAGCGACCAAAGCCGGCAAAAATGTGAATAATCGACAACTAAAACTTGAATTGTATTACTTCTTACTGGCTATTACTTCAACTTAGAAGCTTCTTCTGTGTTCTACTATGGTGCTTTTAGTGTCTCCGCATACCGCAGCACGCGACATAGCTTTGCAGACGATAAGTGTAACCGTTTCAGAGAGAAAAGAGACCAATGTGACGATCTGGCCTTAAGTCGATTCGATAACAAATGGCGAAAACGGACGGATTTCTCAGGTTTTTACTGCATATGAACACTTTTTACATTCTACCGTGCAACGCGGCTGCTAGTCCTCCTTTCATGCAAAATCCTAAGGTCCTAGGTCATGTCCAATCCACCAAAGCCGGCTAAAAAGTGAATAATCGACAACCAAAACTTGAATTGTACTACTTCTTACTGGCTATTACTTCAACTTAGAAGCCTCTTCTGTGTTCTACTATGGTGCTTTTAGTGTCTCCGCATACCGCAGCACGCGACATAGCTTTGCAGACGATAAATGTAACCGTCTCAGAGAGAAAAGCGGCCAATGAGACGATCTGGCTTTAAGTCGATTCGATAGCAAATGACGAAAACGGACGGATTTCTCAGGTTTTTACTACATATGAACACTTTTCACATTCTCCCGTGCAACGCGGCTGCTAGTCTTCCTTTCATGCAAAATCTTAAGGTTCCACCGCATGTCCAAGCCACCAAAGCCGGCTAAAAAGCGAATAATCGACAACTAAAACTTGAATTGTACTACTTCTTACTGGCTATTACTTCAACTTAGAAGATTCTTCTGTGTTCTACTGTGGCGCTTTTAGTGTCTCCGTATACCGCAGCACGCGACATAGCTTTGCAGACAATAAATGTAACCGTCTCAGAGAGAAAAGCGACCAATGTGACGATCTGGCTTTAAGTCCATTCGATAACAAATGACGAAAATGGACGGATTTCTCAGGTTTTTACTACATATGAACACTTTTCACATTCTCCCATGCAACGCAACTGCTAGTCCTCCTTTCATGCAAAATCATAAGGTCCTAGGTCGTGTCAAAGCCACCATAGCCGGCTAAAAAGTGAATGATCGACAACTAAAACTTGAATTGTACTACTTCTTACTGGCTATTACGTCAACTTAGAAGCTTCTTCTGTGTTCTACTATGGTGCTTTTATTGTTTCGGCATACCGCAGCACGTTACATAGCTTTGCAGACGATAACTGTAACCGTTTCAGAGAGAAGAGCGGCCAATGTGACGATCTGGCTTTAAGTCGATTCGATAATAAATGACGAAAACGGACGGATTTCTCAGGTTTTCACTACATATGAACACTTTTCACATTCTCCCATGCAACGCGGCTGTTAGACCTCCTTTCATGCAAAATCTTAAGGTCCTAGGTCATGTCCAAGCCACCAAAGCCGCCTAAAAAGTGAATAATCGATAACTAAAACTTGAATTGTACTACTTCTTACTGGCTATTACTTCAACTTAGAAGCTTCTTCTGTGTTCTACTATGGTGCTTTTAGTGTTTCCGCATACTGCAGCACGCGACTTAGCTTTGCAGACGATAAATGTATCCGTTTCAGAGAGAAAAGCGGCCAATGTGACGATCTGGCTTTAAGTCGATTCGATAACAAATGGCAAAAACAGACGGATTTCTCACGTTTTTACTACATATGAACACTTTTCACATTCTCCCATGCAACGCGCCTGCAAGTACTCCTTTCATGCAAAATCTTAAGGTTCCACCGCATGTCCAAGCCACCAAAGCCGGCTAAAAAGTGAATAATCGACAACTAAAACTTGAATTGTACTACTTCTTACTGGCTATTACTTCAACTTAGAAGCTCCTTCTGTGTTCTACTATGGTGCTTTTAGTGTTTCGGCATATCGCAGCACGCGACATAGCTTTGCAGACGATAAATGTAACCGTTTGAGAGAGAAGAATGGCCAATGTGACGATCTGGCTTGAAGTCAATTCGATAACAAATGACGAAAACGGACGGATTTCTCAGGTTTTTACTACATATGAACACTTTTCACATTCTCCCGTGCAACGCGGCTGCTAGTCCTCCTTTCATGCAAAATCATAAGGTCCTAGGTCATGTCCAAGCCACCAAAGCCGGCTAAAAAGTGAATAATCGACAACTAAAACTTGAATTGTACTACTTCTTACTGGCTATTACTTCAACTTAGAAGCTTTTTCTGTGTTCTACTATGGTGCTTTTAGTGTCTCCGCATACCGCAGCACGCGACATAGCTTTGCAGACAATAAATGTAACCGTCTCAGAGAGAAAAGCGACCAATGTGACGATCTGGCTTTAAGTCCATTCGATAACAAATGACGAAAATGGACGGATTTCTCAGGTTTTTACTACATATGAACACTTTTCACATTCTCCCATGCAACGCGGCTGCTAGTCCTCCTTTCATGCAAAATCATAAGGTCCTAGGTCGTGTCAAAGCCAAAAAAGCCGGCTAAAAAGTGAATGATCGACAACTAAAACTTGAATTGTACTACTTCTTACTGGCTATTACGTCAACTTAGAAGCTTCTTCTGTGTTCTACTATGGTGCTTTTATTGTTTCGGCATACCGCAGCACGTTACATAGCTTTGCAGACGATAACTGTAACCGTTTCAGAGAGAAGAGCGGCCAATGTGACGATCTGGCTTTAAGTCGATTCGATAACAAATGACGAAAACGGACGGATTTCTCAGGTTTTCACTACATATGAACACTTTTCACATTCTCCCATGCAACGCGGCTGTTAGACCTCGTTTCATGCAAAATCTTAAGGTCCTAGGTCATGTCCAAGCCACCAAAGCCGCCTAAAAAGTGAATAATCGATAACTAAAACTTGAATTGTACTACTTCTTACTGGCTATTACTTCAACTTAGAAGCTTCTTCTGTGTTCTACTATGGTGCTTTTAGTGTTTCCGCATACTGCAGCACGCGACTTAGCTTTGCAGACGATAAATGTATCCGTTTCAGAGAGAAAAGCGGCCAATGTGACGATCTGGCTTTAAGTCGATTCGATAACAAATGGCGAAAACAGACGGATTTCTCACGTTTTTACTACATATGAACACTTTTCACATTCTCCCATGCAACGCGCCTGCAAGTACTCCTTTCATGCAAAATCTTAAGGTTCCACCGCATGTCCAAGCCACCAAAGCCGGCTAAAAAGTGAATAATCGACAACTAAAACTTGAATTGTACTACTTCTTACTGGCTATTACTTCAACTTAGAAGCTCCTTCTGTGTTCTACTATGGTGCTTTTAGTGTTTCGGCATATCGCAGCACGCGACATAGCTTTGCAGACGATAAATGTAACCGTTTGAGAGAGAAGAATGGCCAATGTGACGATCTGGCTTGAAGTCAATTCGATAACAAATGACGAAAACGGACGGATTTCTCAGGTTTTTCCAACATATGAACACTTTTCACATTCTCCCGTGCAACGCGGCTGCTAGTCCTCCTTTCATGCAAAATCATAAGGTCCTAGGTCATGTCCAAGCCACCAAAGCCGGCTAAAAAGTGAATAATCGACAACTAAAACTTGAATTGTACTACTTCTTACTGGCTATTACTTCAACTTAGAAGCTTTTTCTGTGTTCTACTATGGTGCTTTTAGTGTCTCCGCATACCGCAGCACGCGACATAGCTTGGCAGACGATAAATGTAACCGTCTCAGAGAGAAAAGGGGCCAATGAGACGATCTGGCTTTAAGTCGATTCGATAACAAATGACGAAAACGGACGGATTTCTCAGGTTTTTACTACATATGAACACTTTTCACATTCTCCCGTGCAACGCGGCTGCTAGTCCTCCTTTCATGCAAAATCTTATGGTCCTAGGTCATGTCATAGCCATCAAAGCCGGCTAAAAAGTGAATAATCGACAACTAATACTTGAATTGTACTACTTCTTACTGGCTATTACTTCAACTTAGAAGCTTCTTCTGGGTTCTACTATGGTGCTTTTAGTGTTTTGGCATACCGTTGCACGCGACATAGCTTTGCAGACGATAAATGTAACCGTTTGAGAGAGAAGAATGGCCAATGTGACGATCTGGCTTGAAGTCGATTCGATAACAAATGACGAAAACGGACGGATTTCTCAGGTTTTTACTGCATATGAACACTTTTTACATTCTACCGTGCAACGCGGCTGCTAGTCCTCCTTTCATGCAAAATCTTAAGGTCCTAGGTCATGTCCAAGCCACCAAAGCCGGCTAAAAAGTGAATAATCGACAACTAAAACTTGAATTGTTCTACTTCTTACTGGCTATTACTTCAACTTAGAAGCTTCTTCTGTGTTCTACTATGGTGCTTTTAGTGTCTCCGCATACCGCAGCACGCGACATAGCTTTGCAGACGATAAATGTAACCGTCTCAGAGAGAAAAGCGGCCAATAAGACGATCTGGCTTTAAGTCGATTCGATAGCAAATGACGAAAACGGACGGATTTCTCAGGTTTTTACTACATATGAACACTTTTCACATTCTCCCATGCAACGCAACTGCTAGTCCTCCTTTCATGCAAAATCATAAGGTCCTAGGTCGTGTCAAAGCCACCATAGCCGGCTAAAAAGTGAATGATCGACAACTAAAACTTGAATTGTACTACTTCTTACTGGCTATTACGTCAACTTAGAAGCTTCTTCTGTGTTCTACTATGGTGCTTTTATTGTTTCGGCATACCGCAGCACGTTACATATCTTTGCAGACGATAACTGTAACCGTTTCAGAGAGAAGAGCGGCCAATGTGACGATCTGGCTTTAAGTCGATTCGATAACAAATGGCGAAAACGGACGGATTTCTCAGGTTTTTACTACATATGAACACCTTTCACATTCTCCCGTGCAACGCGGCTGCTAGTCCTCCTTTCATGGAAAATCTTAAGGTACTAGGTCATGTACAAGCCACCAAAGCCGGCTAAAAAGTGAATAGTCGACAACTAAAACTTGAATTGTACTACTTCTTACTGGCTATTACTTCAACTTAGAAGCTTCTTCTGTGTTCTACTATGGAGCTTTTAGTGTCTCCGCATACCGCAGCACGCGACATAGCTTTGCAGACGATAAGTGTAACCGTTTCAGAGAGAAAAGAGACCAATGTGACGATCTGGCTTTAAGTCGATTCGATAACAAATGACGAAAACGGACGGATTTCTCAGGTTTTTACTACATATGAACATATTTCACATTCTCCCGTGCAACGCGGCTGCTAGTCCTCGTTTCATGCAAAATCTTATGGTCCTAGGTCATGTCATAGCCACCAAAGCCGGCTAAAAAGTGAATAATCGACAACTAATACTTGAATTGTACTACTTCTTACTGGCTATTACTTCAACTTAGAAGCTTCTTCTGGGTTCTACTGTGGTGCTTTTTGTGTTTTGGCATACCGTAGCACGCGACATAGCTTTGCAGACGATAAATGTAACCGTTTGAGAGAGAAGAATGGCCAATGTGACGATCTGGCTTTAAGTCGATTCGATAACAAATGACGAAAACGGACGGATTTCTCAGGTTTTTACTGCATATGAACACTTTTTACATTCTACCGTGCAACGCGGCTGCTAGTCCTCCTTTTATGCAAAATCATAAGGTCCTAGGTCATGTCCAATCCACCAAAGCCGGCTAAAAAGTGAATAATCGACAACTAAAACTTGAATTGTATTACTTCTTACTGGCTATTACTTCAACTTAGAAGCTTCTTCTGTGTTCTACTATGGTGCTTTTAGTGTCTCCGCATACCGCAGCACGCGTCATAGCTTTGTAGACGATAAAAGTAACCGTTTCAGAGAGAAGAGCGGCCAATGTGACGATCTGGCTTTAAGACGATTCGATAACAAATGGCGAAAACGGACGGATTTCTCAGGTTTTTACTACATATGAGCACCTTTCACATTCTCCCGTGCAACGCGGCTGCTAGTCGTCCTTTCATGCAAAATCTTAAGGTACTAGGTCATGTCCAAGCGACCAAAGCCGGCAAAAATGTGAATAATCGACAACTAAAACTTGAATTGTATTTCTTCTTACTGGCTATTACTTCAACTTAGAAGCTTCTTCTGTGTTCTACTATGGTGCTTTTAGTGTCTCCGCATACCGCAGCACGCGACATAGCTTTGCAGACGATAAATGAAACCGTCTCAGAGAGAAAAGCGGCCAATGTGACGATCTGGCTTTAAGTCGATTCGATAACAAATGACGAAAACGGACGGATTTCTCAGGTTTTTACTACATATGAACACTTTTCACATTCTCCCGTGCAACGCGGCTGCTAGTCCTCCTTTCATGCAAAATCTTATGGTCCTAGGTCATGTCATAGCCACCAAAGCCGGCTAAAAAGTGAATAATCGACAACTAATACTTGAATTGTACTACTTCTTACTGGCTATTACTTCAACTTAGAAGCTTCTTCTGGGTTCTACTATGGTGCTTTTAGTGTTTCCGCATACTGCAGCACGCGACTTAGCTTTGCAGACGATAAATGTATCCGTTTCAGAGAGAAAAGCGGCCAATGTGACGATCTGGCTTTAAGTCGATTCGATAACAAATGACGAAAACGGACGGATTTCTCAGGTTTTCACTACATATGAACACTTTTCACATTCTCCCATGCAACGCGGCTGTTAGACCTCCTTTCATGCAAAATCTTAAGGTCCTAGGTCATGTCCAAGCCACCAAAGCCGCCTAAAAAGTGAATAATCGATAACTAAAACTTGAATTGTACTACTTCTTACTGGCTATTACTTCAACTTAGAAGCTTCTTCTGTGTTCTACTATGGTGCTTTTAGTGTTTCCGCATACTGCAGCACGCGACTTAGCTTTGCAGACGATAAATGTATCCGTTTCAGAGAGAAAAGCGGCCAATGTGACGATCTGGCTTTAAGTCGATTCGATAACAAATGGCGAAAACAGACGGATTTCTCACGTTTTTACTACATATGAACACTTTTCACATTCTCCCATGCAACGCGCCTGCAAGTTCTCCTTTCATGCAAAATCTTAAGGTTCCACCGCATGTCCAAGCCACCAAAGCCGGCTAAAAAGTGAATAATCGACAACTAAAACTTGAATTGTACTACTTCTTACTGGCTATTACTTCAACTTAGAAGCTCCTTCTGTGTTCTACTATGGTGCTTTTAGTGTTTCGGCATATCGCAGCACGCGACATAGCTTTGCAGACGATAAATGTAACCGTTTGAGAGAGAAGAATGGCCAATGTGACGATCTGGCTTGAAGTCAATTCGATAACAAATGACGAAAACGGACGGATTTCTCAGGTTTTTCCAACATATGAACACTTTTCACATTCTCCCGTGCAACGCGGCTGCTAGTCCTCCTTTCATGCAAAATCATAAGGTCCTAGGTCATGTCCAAGCCACCAAAGCCGGCTAAAAAGTGAATAATCGACAACTAAAACTTGAATTGTACTACTTCTTACTGTCTATTACTTCAACTTAGAAGCTTTTTCTGTGTTCTACTATGGTGCTTTTAGTGTCTCCGCATGCCGCAGCACGCGACATAGCTTGGCAGACGATAAATGTAACCGTCTCAGAGAGAAAAGGGGCCAATGAGACGATCTGGCTTTAAGTCGATTCGATAACAAATGACGAAAACGGACGGATTTCTCAGGTTTTTACTACATATGAACACTTTTCACATTCTCCCGTGCAACGCGGCTGCTAGTCTTCCTTTCATGCAAAATCTTAAGGTTCCACCGCATGTCCAAGCCACCAAAGCCGGCTAAAAAGTGAATAATCGACAACTAAAACTTGAATTGTACTACTTCTTACTGGCTATTACTTCAACATAGAAGCTCCTTCTGTGTTCTACTATGGTGCTTTTAGTGTTTCGGCATATCGCAGCACGTGACATAGCTTTGCAGACGATAAATGTAACCGTTTGAGAGAGAAGAATGGCCAATGTGACGATCTGGCTTGAAGTCAATTCGATAACAAATGACGAAAATGGACGGATTTCTCAGGTTTTTACTACTTATGAACATTTTTCACATTCTCCCATGCAACGCGGTTGCTAGTCCTCCTTTCATGCAAAATCTTAAGGTCCTAGGTCATGTCCAAGAAACCAAAGCCGGCTAAAAAGTGAATAATCGACAACTAAAACTTCAATTGTACTGCTTCTTACTGGCTATTACTTCAACATTGAAGCTTCTTCTGTGTTCTACTATGGTGCTTTTAGTGTTTCCGCATACCGCAGCACGCGACATAGCTTTGTAGACGATAAATGTAACCGTTTCAGAGAGAAGAGCGGCCAATGTGACGATCTGGCTTTAAGACGATTCGATAACAAATGGCGAAAACGGACGGATTTCTCAGGTTTTTACTACATATGAACACCTTTCACATTCTCCCGTGCAACGCGGCTGCTAGTCCTCCTTTCATGGAAAATCTTAAGGTACTAGGTCATGTACAAGCCACCAAAGCCGGCTAAAAAGTGAATAGTCGACAACTAAAACTTGAATTGTACTACTTCTTACTGGCTATTACTTCAACTTAGAAGCTTCTTCTGTGTTCTACTATGGAGCTTTTAGTGTCTCCGCATACCGCAGCACGCGACATAGCTTTGCAGACGATAAGTGTAACCGTTTCAGAGAGAAAAGAGACCAATGTGACGATCTGGCTTTAAGTCGATTCGATAACAAATGACGAAAACGGACGGATTTCTCAGGTTTTTTCTACATATGAACATATTTCACATTCTCCCGTGCAACGCGGCTGCTAGTCCTCGTTTCATGCAAAATCTTATGGTCCTAGGTCATGTCATAGCCACCAAAGCCGGCTAAAAAGTGAATAATCGACAACTAATACTTGAATTGTACTACTTCTTACTGGCTATTACTTCAACTTAGAAGCTTCTTCTGGGTTCTACTGTGGTGCTTTTTGTGTTTTGGCATACCGTAGCACGCGACATAGCTTTGCAGACGATAAATGTAACAGTTTGAGAGAGAAGAATGGCCAATGTGACGATCTGGCTTTAAGTCGATTCGATAACAAATGACGAAAACGGACGGATTTCTCAGGTTTTTACTGCATATGAACACTTTTTACATTCTACCGTGCAACGCGGCTGCTAGTCCTCCTTTTATGCAAAATCATAAGGTCCTAGGTCATGTCCAATCCACCAAAGCCGGCTAAAAAGTGAATAATCGACAACTAAAACTTGAATTGTATTACTTCTTACTGGCTATTACTTCAACTTAGAAGCTTCTTCTGTGTTCTACTATGGTGCTTTTAGTGTCTCCGCATACCGCAGCACGCGTCATAGCTTTGTAGACGATAAAAGTAACCGTTTCAGAGAGAAGAGCGGCCAATGTGACGATCTGGCTTTAAGACGATTCGATAACAAATGGCGAAAACGGACGGATTTCTCAGGTTTTTACTACATATGAGCACCTTTCACATTCTCCCGTGCAACGCGGCTGCTAGTCCTCCTTTCATGCAAAATCTTAAGGTACTAGGTCATGTCCAAGCGACCAAAGCCGGCAAAAATGTGAATAATCGACAACTAAAACTTGAATTGTATTTCTTCTTACTGGCTATTACTTCAACTTAGAAGCTTCTTCTGTGTTCTACTATGGTGCTTTTAGTGTCTCCGCATACCGCAGCACGCGACATAGCTTTGCAGACGATAAATGAAACCGTCTCAGAGAGAAAAGCGGCCAATGTGACGATCTGGCTTTAAGTCGATTCGATAACAAATGAGGAAAACGGACGGATTTCTCAGGTTTTTACTACATATGAACACTTTTCACATTCTCCCGTGCAACGCGGCTGGTAGTCCTCCTTTCATGCAAAATCTTATGGTCCTAGGTCATGTCATAGCCACCAAAGCCGGCTAAAAAGTGAATAATCGACAACTAATACTTGAATTGTACTACTTCTTACTGGCTATTACTTCAACTTAGAAGCTTCTTCTGGGTTCTACTATGGTGCTTTTAGTGTTTTGGCATACCGTTGCACGCGTCATAGCTTTGCAGACGATAAATGTAACCGTTTGAGAGAGAAGAATGGCCAATGTGACGATCTGGCTTGAAGTCGATTCGATAACAAATGACGAAAACGGACGGATTTCTCAGGTTTTTACTGCATATGAACACTTTTTACATTCTACCGTGCAACGCGGCTGCTAGTCCTCCTTTCATGCAAAATCTTAAGGTCCTAGGTCATGTCCAAGCCACCAAAGCCGGCTAAAAAGTGAATAATCGACAACTAAAACTTGAATTGTTCTACTTCTTACTGGCTATTACTTCAACTTAGAAGCTTCTTCTGTGTTCTACTATGGTGCTTTTAGTGTCTCCGCATACCGCTGCACGCGACATAGATTTGCAGACGATAAATGTAACCGTCTCAGAGAGAAAAGCGGCCAATAAGACGATCTGGCTTTAAGTCGATTCGATAGCAAATGACGAAAACGGACGGATTTCTCAGGTTTTTACTACATATGAACACTTTTCACATTCTCCCGTGCAACGCGGCTGCTGGTCTTCCTTTCATGCAAAATCTTAAGGTTCCACCGCATGTCCAAGCCACCAAAGCCGGCTAAAAAGCGAATAATCGACAACTAAAACTTGAATTGTACTACTTCTTACTGGCTATTACTTCAACTTAGAAGATTCTTCTGTGTTCTACTGTGGTGCTTTTAGTGTCTCCGCATACCGCAGCACGCGACATAGCTTTGCAGACAATAAATGTAACCGTCTCAGAGAGAAAAGCGACCAATGTGACGATCTGGCTTTAAGTCCATTCGATAACAAATGACGAAAATGGACGGATTTCTCAGGTTTTTACTACATATGAACACTTTTCACATTCTCCCATGCAACGCGGCTGCTAGTCCTCCTTTCATGCAAAATCATAAGGTCCTAGGTCGTGTCAAAGCCACCATAGCCGGCTAAAAAGTGAATGATCGACAACTAAAACTTGAATTGTACTACTTCTTACTGGCTATTACGTCAACTTAGAAGCTTCTTCTGTGTTCTACTATGGTGCTTTTATTGTTTCGGCATACCGCAGCACGTTACATATCTTTGCAGACGATAACTGTAACCGTTTCAGAGAGAAGAGCGGCCAATGTGACGATCTGGCTTTAAGTCGATTCGATAACAAATGGCGAAAACGGACGGATTTCTCAGGTTTTTACTACATATGAACACCTTTCACATTCTCCCGTGCAACGCGGCTGCTAGTCCTCCTTTCATGGAAAATCTTAAGGTACTAGGTCATGTACAAGCCACCAAAGCCGGCTAAAAAGTGAATAGTCGACAACTAAAACTTGAATTGTACTACTTCTTACTGGCTATTACTTCAACTTAGAAGCTTCTTCTGTGTTCTACTATGGAGCTTTTAGTGTCTCCGCATACCGCAGCACGCGACATAGCTTTGCAGACGATAAGTGTAACCGTTTCAGAGAGAAAAGAGACCAATGTGACGATCTGGCTTTAAGTCGATTCGATAACAAATGACGAAAACGGACGGATTTCTCAGGTTTTTACTACATATGAACATATTTCACATTCTCCCGTGCAACGCGGCTGCTAGTCCTCGTTTCATGCAAAATCTTATGGTCCTAGGTCATGTCATAGCCACCAAAGCCGGCTAAAAAGTGAATAATCGACAACTAATACTTGAATTGTACTACTTCTTACTGGCTATTACTTCAACTTAGAAGCTTCTTCTGGGTTCTACTGTGGCGCTTTTTGTGTTTTGGCATACCGTAGCACGCGACATAGCTTTGCAGACGATAAATGTAACCGTTTGAGAGAGAAGAATGGCCAATGTGACGATCTGGCTTTAAGTCGATTCGATAACAAATGACGAAAACGGACGGATTTCTCAGGTTTTTACTGCATATGAACACTTTTTACATTCTACCGTGCAACGCGGCTGCTAGTCCTCCTTTTATGCAAAATCATAAGGTCCTAGGTCATGTCCAATCCACCAAAGCCGGCTAAAAAGTGAATAATCGACAACTAAAACTTGAATTGTATTACTTCTTACTGGCTATTACTTCAACTTAGAAGCTTCTTCTGTGTTCTACTATGGTGCTTTTAGTGTCTCCGCATACCGCAGCACGCGTCATAGCTTTGTAGACGATAAAAGTAACTGTTTCAGAGAGAAGAGCGGCCAATGTGACGATCTGGCTTTAAGACGATTCGATAACAAATGGCGAAAACGGACGGATTTCTCAGGTTTTTACTACATATGAGCACCTTTCACATTCTCCCGTGCAACGCGGCTGCTAGTCCTCCTTTCATGCAAAGTCTTAAGGTACTAGGTCATGTCCAAGCGACCAAAGCCGGCAAAAATGTGAATAATCGACAACTAAAACTTGAATTGTATTTCTTCTTACTGGCTATTACTTCAACTTAGAAGCTTCTTCTGTGTTCTACTATGGTGCTTTTAGTGTCTCCGCATACCGCAGCACGCGACATAGCTTTGCAGACGATAAATGAAACCGTCTCAGAGAGAAATGCGGCCAATGTGACGATCTGGCTTTAAGTCGATTCGATAACAAATGACGAAAACGGACGGATTTCTCAGGTTTTTACTACATATGAACACTTTTCACATTCTCCCGTGCAACGCGGCTGCTAGTCCTCCTTTCATGCAAAATCTTATGGTCCTAGGTCATGTCATAGCCACCAAAGCCGGCTAAAAAGTGAATAATCGACAACTAATACTTGAATTGTACTACTTCTTACTGGCTATTACTTCAACTTAGAAGCTTCTTCTGGGTTCTACTATGGTGCTTTTAGTGTTTTGGCATACCGTTGCACGCGACATAGCTTTGCAGACGATAAATGTAACCGTTTGAGAGAGAAGAATGGCCAATGTGACGATCTGGCTTGAAGTCGATTCGATAACAAATGACGAAAACGGACGGATTTCTCAGGTTTTTACTGCATATGAACACTTTTTACATTCTACCGTGCAACGCGGCTGCTAGTCCTCCTTTCATGCAAAATCTTAAGGTCCTAGGTCATGTCCAAGCCACCAAAGCCGGCTAAAAAGTGAATAATCGACAACTAAAACTTGAATTGTTCTACTTCTTACTGGCTATTACTTCAACTTAGAAGCTTCTTCTGTGTTCTACTATGGTGCTTTTAGTGTCTCCGCATACCGCAGCACGCGACATAGCTTTGCAGACGATAAATGTAACCGTCTCAGAGAGAAAAGCGGCCAATAAGACGATCTGGCTTTAAGTCGATTCGATAGCAAATGACGAAAACGGACGGATTTCTCAGGTTTTTACTACATATGAATACTTTTCACATTCTCCCGTGCAACGCGGCTGCTAGTCTTCCTTTCATGCAAAATCTTAAGGTTCCACCGCATGTCCAAGCCACCAAAGCCGGCTAAAAAGCGAATAATCGACAACTAAAACTTGAATTGTACTACTTCTTACTGGCTATTACTTCAACTTAGAAGATTCTTCTGTGTTCTACTGTGGTGCTTTTAGTGTCTCCGCATACCGCAGCACGCGACATAGCTTTGCAGACAATAAATGTAACCGTCTCAGAGAGAAAAGCGACCAATGTGACGATCTGGCTTTAAGTCCATTCGATAACAAATGACGAAAATGGACGGATTTCTCAGGTTTTTACTACATATGAACACTTTTCACATTCTCCCATGCAACGCGGCTGCTAGTCCTCCTTTCATGCAAAATCATAAGGTCCTAGGTCGTGTCAAAGCCACCATAGCCGGCTAAAAAGTGAATGATCGACAACTAAAACTTGAATTGTACTACTTCTTACTGGCTATTACGTCAACTTAGAAGCTTCTTCTGTGTTCTACTATGGTGCTTTTACTGTTTCGGCATACCGCAGCACGTTACATATCTTTGCAGACGATAACTGTAACCGTTTCAGAGAGAAGAGCGGCCAATGTGACGATCTGGCTTTAAGTCGATTCGATAACAAATGACGAAAACGGACGGATTTCTCAGGTTTTCACTACATATGAACACTTTTCACATTCTCCCATGCAACGCGGCTGTTAGACCTCCTTTCATGCAAAATCTTAAGGTCCTAGGTCATGTCCAAGCAACCAAAGCCGCCTAAAAAGTGAATAATCGATTACTAAAACTTGAATTGTACTACTTCTTACTGGCTATTACTTCAACTTAGAAGCTTCTTCTGTGTTCTACTATGGTGCTTTTAGTGTTTCCGCATACTGCAGCACGCGACTTAGCTTTGCAGACGATAAATGTATCCGTTTCAGAGAGAAAAGCGGCCAATGTGACGATCTGGCTTTAAGTCGATTCGATAACAAATGGCGAAAACAGACGGATTTCTCACGTTTTTACTACATATGAACACTTTTCACATTCTCCCATGCAACGCGCCTGCAAGTACTCCTTTCATGCAAAATCTTAAGTTTCCACCGCATGTCCAAGCCACCAAAGCCGGCTAAAAAGTGAATAATCGACAACTAAAACTTGAATTGTACTACTTCTTACTGGCTATTACTTCAACTTAGAAGCTCCTTCTGTGTTCTACTATGGTGCTTTTAGTGTTTCGGCATATCGCAGCACGCGACATAGCTTTGCAGACGATAAATGTAACCGTTTGAGAGAGAAAAATGGCCAATGTGACGATCTGGCTTGAAGTCAATTCGATAACAAATGACGAAAATGGACGGATTTCTCAGGTTTTTACTACTTATGAACATTTTTCACATTCTCCCATGCAACGCGGCTGCTAGTCCTCCTTTCATGCAAAATCTTAAGGTCCTAGGTCATGTCCAAGAAACCAAAGCCGGCTAAAAAGTGAATAATCGACAACTAAAACTTCAATTGTACTACTTCTTACTGGCTATTACTTCAACATAGAAGCTTCTTCTGTGTTCTACTATGGTGCTTTTAGTGTTTCCGCATACCGCAGCACGCGACATAGCTTTGTAGACGATAAATGTAACCGTTTCAGAGAGAAGAGCGGCCAATGTGACGATCTGGCTTTAAGACGATTCGATAACAAATGGCGAAAACGGACGGATTTCTCAGGTTTTTACTACATATGAACACCTTTCACATTCTCCCGTGCAACGCGGCTGCTAGTCCTCCTTTCATGGAAAATCTTAAGGTACTAGGTCATGTCCAAGCCACCAAAGCCGCCTAAAAAGTGAATAATCGACAACTAAAACATGAATTGTACTACTTCTTACTGGCTATTACTTCAACTTAGAAGCTTCTTCTGTGTTCTACTATGGTGCTTTTAGTGTCTCCGCACACCGCAGCACGCGACATAGCTTTGCAAACGATAAATGTAACCGTCTCAGAGAGAAAAGCGGCCAATGAAACGATCTGGCTTTAAGTCGATTCGATAGCAAATGACGAAAACGGACGGATTTCTCAGGTTTTTACTACATATGAACACTTTTCACAATTCTCCCATGCAACGCGGCTGCTAGTCTTCCTTTCATGCAATGTCTTAAGGTTCCACCGCATGTCCAAGCCACCAAAGTCGGCTAAAAAGCGAATAATCGACAACTAAAACTAGAATTGTACTGCTTCTTACTGGCTATTACTTCAACTTAGAAGCTCCTTCTGTGTTCTACTATGGTGCTTTTAGTGTTTCGGCATATCGCAGCACGCGTCATAGCTTTGCAGACGATAAATGTAACCGTTTGAGAGAGAAGAATGGCCAATGTGTCGATCTGGCTTGAAGTCAATTCGATAACAAATGACGAAAATTGACGGATTTCTCAGGTTTTTACTACATATGAACACTTTTCAAATTCTCCCATGCAACTCGGCTGTTAGACCTCCTTTCATGCAAAATCTTGAGGTCCTAGGTCATGTCCAAGCCACCAAAGCCGGCTAAAAAGTGAATAATCGACAACTAAAACTTGAATTGTACTACTTCTTACTGGCTATTACTTCAACTTAGAAGATTCTTCTGTGTTCTACTGTGGTGCTTTTAGTGTCTCCGCATACCGCAGCACGCGACATAGCTTTGCAGACAATAAATGTAACCGTTTCAGAGAGAAAAGCGGCCAATGTGACGATCTGGCTTTAAGTCGATTCGATAACAAATGGCGAAAACAGACGGATTTCTCACGTTTTTACTACATATCAACACTTTTCACATTCTCCCGTGCAACGCGGCTGGTAGTCCTCCTTTCATGCACAATCTTAAGGTCCAGGGTCATGTCCAAGCCACCAAAGCCGGCTAAAAAGTGAATAATCGACTACTAAAACTTGAATTGTACTACTTCTTACTGGTTATTACTTCAACTTAGAAGCTTATTCTGTGTCCTACTGTGTTGCTTTTAGTGTCTCCGCATACCGCAGCACGCGACATAGCTTTGCAGACAGTAAATGTAACCTTCTCAAAGAGAAAAGTGGCCAATGTGACGATCTGGCTTTAAGTCGATTCGATAACAAATGACGAAAACGGACGGATTTCTCAGGTTTTTACTACATATGAACACTTTTCACATTCTCCCGTGCAACGCGGCTGGTAGTCCTCCTTTCATGCACAATCTCAAGGTCCTAGGTCATGTCCAAGCCACCAAAGCCGGCTAAAAAGTGAATAATCGACAGCTAAAACTTGAAATGTACTACTTCTTACTGGCTATTACGTCAACTGAGAAGCTTCTTCTGTGTTCTACTATGGTGCTTTTATTGTTTCGGCATACCGCAGCACGTTACATAGCTTTGCAGACGATAAGTGTAACCGTTTCAGAGAGAAGAGCGGCCAATGTGACGATCTGGCTTTAAGTCGATTCGATAACAAATGACGAAAACGGACGGATTTCTCAGGTTTTTACTACATATGAACACTTTTCACATTCTCCCATGCAACGCGGCTGTTAGACCTCCTTTCATGCAAAATCTTAAGGTCCTAGGTCATGTCCAAGCCACCAAAGCCGCCTAAAAAGAGAATAATCGATAACAAAAACTTGAATTGTACTACTTCTTACTGGCTATTACGTCAACTGAGAAGCTTCTTCTGTGTTCTACTATGGTGCTTTTATTGTTTCGGCATACCGCAGCTCGTTACATAGCTTTGCAGACGATAAATGTAACCGTTTCAGAGAGAAAAGCGGCCAATGTGACGATATGGCTTTAAGTCGATTCGATAACAAATGACGAAAACAGACGGATTTCTCACGTTTTTACTACATATGAACACTTTTCACATTCTCCCATGCAACGCGCCTGCAAGTACTCCTTTCATGCAAAATCTTAAGGTCCTAGGTCATGTCCAAGACACCAAAGCCGGCTAAAAAGTGAATAATCGACTACTAAAACTTGAATTGTACTACTTCTTACTGGCTATTACTTCGACTTAGAAGCTTCTTCTGTGTTCTACTGTGGTGCTTTTAGTGTCTCCGCATACCGCAGCACGCGACATAGCTTTGCAGACAGTAAATGTAACCTTCTCAGAGAGAAAAGTGGCCAATGTGACGATCTGGCTTTAAGTCGATTCGATAACAAATGACGAAAACGGACGGATTTCTCAGGTTTTTACTACATATGAACACTTTTCACATTCTGCCGTGCAACGCGGCTGCTAGTCCACCTTTCATGCACAATCTTAAGGTCCTAGGTCATGTCCAAGCCACCAAAGCTGGCTAAAAAATGAATAATCGTCAACTAAAACTTGAATTGTACTACTTCTTACTGGCTATTACTTCAACTTAGAAGCTTCTTCTGTGTTCTACTATGGTGCTTTTAGTGTCTCCGCACACCGCAGCACGCGACATAGCTTTGCAGACGATAAATGTAACCTTCTCAGAGAGAAAAGCGGCCAATGTGACGATCTGGCTTTAAGTCGAGTCGATAACAAATGACGAAAACGGACGGATTTCTCAGGTTTTTACTACATAAGAACACTTTTCACATTCTCCCATGCAACGCGGCTGTTAGACCTCCTTTCATGCAAAATCTTATGGTCCTAGGTCATGTCCAAGCCACCAAAGCCGGCTAAAAAGTGAGTAATCGATAACTAAAACTTGAATTGTACTACTTCTTACTGGCTATTACTTCAACTTAGAAGCTTCTTCTGTGTTCTACTATGGTGCTTTTAGTGTTTCGGCATATCGCAGCACGCGTCATAGCATTGCAGGCGATAAATGTAACCGTTTGAGAGAGAAGAATGGCCAATGTGTCGATTTGGCTTGAAGTCAATTCGATAACAAATGACGAAAATGGACGGATTTCTCAGGTTTTTACTACATATGAACACTTTTCAAATTCTCCCATGCAACTCGGCTGTTAGACCTCCTTTCATGCAAAATCTTAAGGTCCTAGGTCATGTCCAAGCCACCAAAGCCGGCTAAAAAGTGAATAATCGACAACTAAAACTTGAATTGTACTACTTCTTACTGGCTATTACTTCAACATAGAAGCTCCTTCTGTGTTCTACTATGGTGCTTTTAGTGTTTCGGCATATCGCAGCACGCGACATAGCTTTGCAGACGATAAATGTAACCGTTTGAGAGAGAAGAATGGCCAATGTGACGATCTGGCTTGAAGTCAATTCGATAACAAATGACAAAAATGGACGGATTTCTCAGGTTTTTACTACTTATGAACACTTTTCACATTCTCCCATGCAACGCGGCTGCTAGTCCTCCTTTCATGCAAAATCTTAAGGTCCTAGGTCATGTCCAAGAAACCAAAGCCGGCTAAAAAGTGAATAATCGACAACTAAAACTTCAATTGTACTACTTCTTACTGGCTATTACTTCAACATAGAAGCTTCTTCTGTGTTCTACTATGGTGCTTTTAGTGTTTCCGCATACCGCAGCACGCGACATAGCTTTGTAGACGATAAATGTAACCGTTTGAGAGAGAAGAATGGCCAATGTGACGATCTGGCTTTAAGTCGATTCGATAACAAATGACGAAAACGGACGGATTTCTCAGGTTTTTACTGCATATGAACAATTTTTACATTCTACCGTGCAACGCGGCTGCTAGTCCTCCTTTCATGCAAAATCCTAAGGTCCTAGGTCATGTCCAATCCACCAAAGCCGGCTATAAAGTGAATAATCGACAACTAAAACTTGAATTGTACTACTTCTAACTGGCTATTACTTCAACTTAGAAGCTTCTTCTGTGTTCTACTATGGTGCTTTTAGTGTTTCCGTATATCGCAGCACGCGACATAGCTTTGCAGACGATAAGTGTAACCGTTTCAGAGAGAAGAGCGGCCAATGTGACGATCTGGCTTTAAGTCGATTCGATAACAAATGACGAAAACGGACGGATTTCTCAGGTTTTACTACATATGAACACTTTTCACATTCTCCCGTGCAACGCGGCTGCTAGTCCTCCTTTCATGCAAAATCTTAATGTCCTAGGTCATGTCCAAGCGACTAAAGCCGGCAAAAATGTGAATAATCGACAACTAAAACTTGAATTGTATTTCTTCTTAGTGGCTATTACTTCAACTTAGAAGCTGCTTCTGTGTTCTACTATGGTGCTTTTAGTGTCTCCGCATACCGCAGCACGCGACATAGCTTTGCAGACGATAAATGAAACCGTCTCAGAGAGAAAAGCGGCCAATGTGACGATCTGGCACTAAGTCGATTCGATAACAAATGACGAAAACGGACGGATTTCTCAGGTTTTTCCAACATATGAACACTTTTCACATTCTCCCGTGCAACGCGGCTGCTAGTCCTCCTTTCATGCAAAATCTTAAGGTTCTAGGTCATGTCCAAGCCAACAAAGCCGTCTAAAAAGTGAATAATCGACAACTAAAACTTGAATTGTACTACTTCTTACTGGCTATTACTTCAACTTAGAAGCTTCTTCTGTGTTCTACTATGGTGCTTTTAGTGTCTCCGCATACCGCAGCACGCGACATAGCTTTGCAGACGATAAATGTAACCGTCTCAGAGAGAAAAGCGGCCAATGAGACGATCCGGCTTTAAGTCGATTCGATAGCAAATGACGAAAACGGACGGATTTCTTAGGTTTTTACTACATATGAACACTGATCACATTATCCCGTGCAACGCGGCTGCTAGTCTTCCTTTCATGGAAAATCTTAAGGTTCCACCGCATGTCCAAGCCACCAAAGCCGGCTAAAAAGCGAATAATCGACAACTAAAACTTGAATTGTACTACTTCTTACTGGCTATTACTTCAACTTAGAAGATTCTTCTGTGTTCTACTGTGGTGCTTTTAGTGTCTCCGCATACCGCAGCACGCGACATAGCTTTGCAGACAATAAATGTAACCGTCTCAGAGAGAAAAGCGACCAATGTGACGATCTGGCATTAAGTCCATTCGATAACAAATGACGAAAATGGACGGATTTCTCATTTTTTTACTACATATGAACACTTTTCACATTCTCCCATGCAACGCGGCTGCTAGTCCTCCTTTCATGCAAAATCATAAGGTCCTAGGTCGTGTCCAAGCCACCATAGCCGGCTAAAAAGTGAATAATCGACAACTAAAACTTGAATTGTACTACTTCTTACTGGCTATTACGTCAACTTAGAAGCTTCTTCTGTGTTCTACTATGGTGCTTTTATTGTTTCGGCATATCGCAGCACGCGACATAGCTTTGCAGACGATAAATGTAACCGTTTGAGAGAGAAGAATGGCCAATGTGACGATCTGGCTTGAAGTCAATTCGATAACAAATGACAAAAATGGACGGATTTCTCAGGTTTTTACTACTTATGAACACTTTTCACATTCTCCCATGCAACGCGGCTGCTAGTCCTCCTTTCATGCAAAATCTTAAGGTCCTAGGTCATGTCCAAGAAACCAAAGCCGGCAAAAAAGTGAATAATCGACAACTAAAACTTCAATTGTACTACTTCTTACTGGCTATTACTTCAACATAGAAGCTTCTTCTGTGTTCTACTATGGTGCTTTTAGTGTTTCCGCATACCGCAGCACGCGACATAGCTTGGTAGACGATAAATGTAACCGTTTGAGAGAGAAGAATGGCCAATGTGACGATCTGGCTTTAAGTCGATTCGATAACAAATGACGAAAACGGACGGATTTCTCAGGTTTTTACTGCATATGAACACTTTTTACATTCTACCGTGCAACGCGGCTGCTAGTCCTCCTTTCATGCAAAATCCTAAGGTCCTAGGTCATGTCCAATCCACCAAAGCCGGCTAAAAAGTGAATAATCGACAACTAAAACTTGAATTGTACTACTTCTAACTGGCTATTACTTCAACTTAGAAGCTTCTTCTGTGTTCTACTATGGTGCTTTTAGTGTTTCCGTATATCGCAGCACGCGACATAGCTTTGCAGACGATAAGTGTAACCGTTTCAGAGAGAAGAGCGGCCAATGTGACGATCTGGCTTTAAGTCGATTCGATAACAAATGACGAAAACGGACGGATTTCTCAGGTTTTACTACATATGAACACTTTTCACATTCTCCCGTGCAACGCGGCTGCTAGTCCTCCTTTCATGCAAAATCTTAATGTCCTAGGTCATGTCCAAGCGACTAAAGCCGGCAAAAATGTGAATAATCGACAACTAAAACTTGAATTGTATTTCTTCTTACTGGCTATTACTTCAACTTAGAAGCTTCTTCTGTGTTCTACTATGGTGCTTTTAGTGTCTCCGCATACCGCAGCACGCGACATAGCTTTGCAGACGATAAATGAAACCGTCTCAGAGAGAAAAGCGGCCAATGTGACGATCTGGCACTAAGTCGATTCGATAACAAATGACGAAAACGGACGGATTTCTCAGGTTTTTCCAACATATGAACACTTTTCACATTCTCCCGTGCAACGCGGCTGCTAGTCCTCCTTTCATGCAAAATCTTAAGGTTCCACCGCATGTCCAAGCCACCAAAGCCGGCTAAAAAGCGAATAATCGACAACTAAAACTTGAATTGTACTACTTCTTACTGGCTATTACTTCAACTTAGAAGATTCTTCTGTGTTCTACTGTGGTGCTTTTAGTGTCTCCGCATACCGCAGCACGCGACATAGCTTTGCAGACAATAAATGTAACCGTCTCAGAGAGAAAAGCGACCAATGTGACGATCTGGCATTAAGTCCATTCGATAACAAATGACGAAAATGGACGGATTTCTCATTTTTTTACTACATATGAACACTTTTCACATTCTCCCATGCAACGCGGCTGCTAGTCCTCCTTTCATGCAAAATCATAAGGTCCTAGGTCGTGTCCAAGCCACCATAGCCGGCTAAAAAGTGAATAATCGACAACTAAAACTTGAATTGTACTACTTCTTACTGGCTATTACGTCAACTTAGAAGCTTCTTCTGTGTTCTACTATGGTGCTTTTATTGTTTCGGCATACCGCAGCACGTTACATAGCTTTGCAGACGATAAGTGTAACCGTTTCAGAGAGAAGAGCGGCCAATGTGACGATCTGGCTTTAAGTCGATTCGATAACAAATGACGAAAACGGACGGATTTCTCAGGTTTTCACTACATATGAACACTTTTCACATTCTCCCATGCAACGCGGCTGTTAGACCTCCTTTCATGCAAAATCTTAAGGTCCTAGGTCATATCCAAGCCACCAAAGTCGCCTAAAAAGTGAATAATCGATAACTAAAACTTGAATTGTACTACTTCTTACTGGCTATTACTTCAACTTAGAAGCTTCTTCTGTGTTCTACTATGGTGCTTTTAGTGTTTCCGCATACTGCAGCACGCGACTTAGCTTTGCAGACGATAAATGTAACCGTTTCAGAGAGAAAAGCGGCCAATGTGACGATCTGGCTTTAAGTCGATTCGATAACAAATGGCGAAAACAGACGGATTTCTCACGTTTTTACTACATATGAACACTTTTCACATTCTCCCATGCAACGCGCCTGCAAGTACTCCTTTCATGCAAAATCTTAAGGTTCCACCGCATGTCCAAGCCAAAAAAGCCGGCTAAAAAGTGAATAATCGACAACTAAAACTTGAATTGTACTACTTCTTACTGGCTATTACTTCAACTTAGAAGATTCTTCTGTGTTCTACTGTGGTGCTTTTAGTGTCTCCGCATACCGCAGCACGCGACATAGCTTTGCAGACGACAAATGTAACCGTCTCAGAGAGAAAAGCGGCCAATGAGACGATCCGGCTTTAAGTCGATTCGATAGCAAATGACGAAAACGGACGGATTTCTCAGGTTTTTACTACATATGAACACTTTTCACATTCTCCCGTGCAACGCGGCTGCTAGTCTTCCTTTCATGCAAAATCTTAAGGTTCCACCGCATGTCCAAGCCACCAAAGCCGCCTAAAAAGTGAATAATCGATAACTAAAACTTGAATTGTACTACTTCTTACTGGCTGTTACTTCAACTTAGAAGCTTCTTCTGTGTTCTACTATGGTGCTTTTAGTGTCTCCGCATACCGCAGCACGCGACATAGCTTTGCAGACGATAAATGTAACCGTCTCAGAGAGAAAAGCGGCAAATGTGACGATCTGGCTTTAAGTCGATTCCATAACAAATGACGAAAACGGACGGATTTCTCAGGTTTTTCCAACATATGAACACTTTTCACATTCTCCCGTGCAACGCGGCTGCTAGACCTCCCTTCATGCAAAATCTTAAGGTCCTAGGTCATGTCCAAGCCACCAAAGCCGGCTAAAAAGTGAATAATCGACAACTAAAACTTTAATTGTACTACTTCTTACTGGCTATTACTTCAACTTAGAAGCTTTTTCTGTGTTCTACTATGGTGCTTTTAGTGTCTCCGCATACCGCAGCACGCGACATAGCTTTGCAGACGATAAATGTAACCGTCTCAGAGAGAAAAGGGGCCAATGAGACGATCTGGCTTTAAGTCGATTCGATAACAAATGACGAAAACGGACGGATTTCTCAGGTTTTTACTACATATGAACACTTTTCACATTCTCCCGTGCAACGCGGCTGCTAGTCTTCTTTTCATGCAAAATCTTAAGGTTCCACCGCATGTCCAAGCCACCAAAGCCGCCTAAAAAGTGAATAATCGATAACTAAAACTTGAATTGTACTACTTCTTACTGGCTGTTACTTCAACTTAGAAGCTTCTTCTGTGTTCTACTATGGTGCTTTTAGTGTCTCCGCATACCGCAGCACGCGACATAGCTTTGCAGACGATAAATGTAACCGTCTCAGAGAGAAAAGCGGCAAATGTGACGATCTGGCTTTAAGTCGATTCCATAACAAATGACGAAAACGGACGGCTTTCTCAGGTTTTTACTACATATGAACACTTTTCACATTCTCCCATGCAACGCGCCTGCAAGTACTCCTTTCATGCAAAATCTTAAGGTTCCACCGCATGTCCAAGCCAAAAAAGCCGGCTAAAAAGTGAATAATCGACAACTAAAACTTGAATTGTACTACTTCTTACTGGCTATTACTTCAACTTAGAAGATTCTTCTGTGTTCTACTGTGGTGCTTTTAGTGTCTCCGCATACCGCAGCACGCGACATAGCTTTGCAGACGATAAATGTAACCGTCTCAGAGAGAAAAGCGGCCAATGAGACGATCCGGCTTTAAGTCGATTCGATAGCAAATGACGAAAACGGACGGATTTCTCAGGTTTTTACTACATATGAACACTTTTCACATTCTCCCGTGCAACGCGGCTGCTAGTCTTCCTTTCATGCAAAATCTTAAGGTTCCACCGCATGTCCAAGCCACCAAAGCCGCCTAAAAAGTGAATAATCGATAACTAAAACTTGAATTGTACTACTTCTTACTGGCTGTTACTTCAACTTAGAAGCTTCTTCTGTGTTCTACTATGGTGCTTTTAGTGTCTCCGCACACCGCAGCACGCGACATAGCTTTGCAGACGATAAATGTAACCGTCTCAGAGAGAAAAGCGGCAAATGTGACGATCTGGCTTTAAGTCGATTCCATAACAAATGACGAAAACGGACGGATTTCTCAGGTTTTTCCAACATATGAACACTTTTCACATTCTCCCGTGCAACGCGGCTGCTAGTCCTCCCTTCATGCAAAATCTTAAGGTCCTAGGTCATGTCCAAGAAACCAAAGCCGGCTAAAAAGTGAATCATCGACAACTAAAACTTCAATTGTACTACTTCTTACTGGCTATTACTTCAACATAGAAGCTTCTTCTGTGTTCTACTATGGTGCTCTCAGTGTTTCCGCATACCGCAGCACGCGACATAGCTTTGTAGACGATAAATGTAACCGTTTCAGAGAGAAGAGCGGCCAATGTGACGATCTGGCTTTAAGACGATTCGATAACAAATGGCGAAAACGGACGGATTTCTCAGGTTTTTACTACATATGAACACCTTTCACATTCTCCCGTGCAACGCGGCTGCTAGTCCTCCTTTCATGGAAAATCTTAAGGTACTAGGTCATGTCCAAGCCACCAAAGCCGGCTAAAAAGTGAATAATCGACAACTAAAACTTGAATTGTACTACTTCTTACTGGCTATTACTTCAACTTAGAAGCTTCTTCTGTGTTCTACTATGGAGCTTTTAGTGTCTCCGCATACCGCAGCACGCGACATAGCTTTGCAGACGATAAGTGTAACCGTTTCAGAGAGAAAAGTGACCAATGTGACGATCTGGCTTTAAGTCGATTCGATAACAAATGACGAAAACGGACGGATTTCTCAGGTTTTTACTACATATGAACACTTTTCACATTCTCCCGTGCAACGCGGCTGCTAGTCCTCGTTTCATGCAAAATCTTATGGTCCTAGGTCATGTCATAGCCACCAAAGCCGGCTAAAAAGTGAATAATCGACAACTAATACTTGAATTGTACTACTTCTTACTGGCTATTACTTCAACTTAGAAGCTTCTTCTGGGTTCTACTATGGTGCTTTTTGTGTTTTGGCATACCGTAGCACGCGACATAGCTTTGCAGACGATAAATGTAACCGTTTGAGAGAGAAGAATGGCCAATGTGACGATCTGGCTTTAAGTCGATTCGATAACATATGACGAAAACGGACGGATTTCTCAGGTTTTTACTGCATGTGAACACTTTTTACATTCTACCGTGCAACGCGGCTGCTAGTCCTCCTTTCATGCAAAATCCTAAGGTCCTAGGTCATGTCCAATCCACCAAAGCCGGCTAAAAAGTGAATAATCGACAACTAAAACTTGAATTGTATTACTTCTTACTGGCTATTACTTCAACTTAGAAGCTTCTTCTGTGTTCTACTATGGTGCTTTTAGTGTCTCCGCATACCGCAGCACGCGTCATAGCTGTGCAGACGATAAATGAAACCGTCTCAGAGAGAAAAGCGGCCAATGTGACGATCTGGCTTTAAGTCGACTCGATAACAAATGACGAAAACGGACGGATTTCTCAGGTTTTTCCAACATATGAACACTTTTCACATTCTCCCGTGCAACGCGGCTCCTAGTCCTCCTTTCATGCAAAATCTTAAGGTCCTAGGTCATGTCCAAGCCACCAAAGCCGGCTAAAAAGTGAATAATCGACAACTAAAACATGAATTGTACTACTTCTTATTGGCTATTACTTCAACTTAGAAGCTTCTTCTGTGTTCTACTATGGTGCTTTTAGTGTCTCCGCACACCGCAGCACGCGACATAGCTTTGCAAACGATAAATGTAACCGTCTCAGAGAGAAAAGCGGCCAATGAGACGATCTGGCTTTAAGTCGATTCGATAGCAAATGACGAAAACGGACGGATTTCTCAGGTTTTTACTACATATGAACACTTTTCACAATTCTCCCATGCAACGCGGCTGCTAGTCTTCCTTTCATGCAAAGTCTTAAGGTTCCACCGCATGTCCAAGCCACCAAAGCCGGCTAAAAAGTGAATAATCGACAACTAAAACTTGAATTGTACTACTTCTTACTGGCTATTACTTCAACTTAGAAGCTTCTTCTGTGTTCTACTATGGTCCTTTTAGTGTCTCCGCACACCGCAGCACGCGACATAGCTTTGCAAACGATAAATGTAACCGTCTCAGAGAGAAAAGCGGCCAATGAGACGATCTGGCTTTAAGTCGATTCGATAGCAAATGACGAAAACGGACGGATTTCTCAGGTTTTTACTACATATGAACACTTTTCACAATTCTCCCATGCAACGCGGCTGCTAGTCTTCCTTTCATGCAAAGTCTTAAGGTTCCACCGCATGTCCAAGCCACCAAAGCCGGCTAAAAAGTGAATAATCGACAACTAAAACTTGAATTGTACTACTTCTTACTGGCTATTACTTCAACTTAGAAGATTCTTCTGTGTTCTACTGTGGTGCTTTTAGTGTCTCCACATACCGCAGAACGCGACATAGCTTTGCAGACAATAAATGTAACCGTCTCATTGAGGAAAGCAGCCAATGTGACGATCTGGCCTTAAGTCGATTCGATAACAAGTGACGAAAACGGACGGATGTCGCAGGTTTTTACTACATACGAACATTTTCACATTCTCCCGTGCAACGCGGCTGCTAGTCCTCCTTTCATGCAAAATCTTATGGTCATAGTTCATGTCCAAGCCACCAAAGCCGTCTAAAAAGTGAATAATCGACAACTAAAACTTGAATTGTACTACTTCTTACTGGCTATTACTTCAACTTAGAAGATTCTTCTGTGTTCTACTATGGTGCTTTTAGTGTCTCCGCACACCGCAGCACGCGACATAGCTTTGCAGACGATAAATATAACCGTCTCAGAAAGAAAAGCGGCCAATGTGACGATCTGGCTTTAAGTCGATTCGATAACAAATGACGATAACGGACGGATTTCTCACGTTTTTACTACATATGAACACTTTTCACATTCCCCCTTGCAACGCGGCTGCCATTCCTCCTTTCATGCAAAATTTTAACGTCCTAGGTGATGTCCAAGCCACCAAAGCCGTCTAAAAAGTGAATAATCGACAACTAAAACTTTAATTGTACTACTTCTTGCTGGCTATTGCTTCAACTTAGAAGCTTCTTCTGTGTTCTACTATGGTTCTTTTCGTGTCTCCGCATCCCGCAGCACGCGACATAGCTTTGCAGACGATAAATGTAACCGTCTCAGAGAGAAAAGCGGCCAATGTGACGATCTGGCTTTAAGTCGATTCGATAACAAAAGACGAAAACGGACGGATTTCTCAGGTTTTTAGTACATATGAACACTTTTCACATTCTCCCATGCAACGCGGCTGCTAGTCCTCCTTTCATGCAAAATGTTAAGGTCCTAGGTCATGTCCAAGCCACCAAAGCCGGCTAAAAAGTGAATAATCGACAACTAAAACTTGAATAGTACTACTTCTTACTGGCTATTACTTCAACTTAGAAGCTTCTTCTGTGTTCTACTATGGTGCTTTTAGTGTTTCTGCTTACCGCAGCACGCGACATAGCTTTGCAGACGATAAATGTAACCGTCTCAGAGAGAAAAGCGGCCAATGTGACGATCTTACTTTAAGTCGATTCGATAACAAATGACGAAAACGGACGGATTTCTCAGGTTTTTACTACATATGAACACTTTTCACATTCTCCCGTGCAACGCGGCTGCTAGTCCTCCTTTCATGCAAAATCTTAAGGTCGTAGGTCATGTCTAAGCCACCAAAGCTGGCTAAAAAGTGAATAATCGACAACTAAACTTGAATATTACTACTTCTTACTGCCTATTACGTCAACTTAGAAGCTTCTTCTGTGTTCTACTATGGTGCTTTTAGTGTCTCCGCACACCGCAGCACGTGACACAGCTTTGCAGACGATAAGTGCAACCATTTCAGAGAGAAGAGCTGCCAATGTGACGATCTTACTTTAAGTCGATTCGATAACAAATGACGAAAACGGACGTTTTTCTCAGGTTTTTACTACATATGAACACTTTTCACATTCTCCCATGCAACGCGGCTGCTAGTCCTCCTTTCATGCAAAATCTTAAGGTCATAGGCCATGTCCAAGCCACCAAAGCCGGCTAAAAAGTGAATAATCGACAACTAAAACTTGAATTGTACTACTTCTTACTGGCTATTACTTCAACTTAGAAGATTCTTCTGTGTTCTACTATGGTGCTTTTAGTGTCTCCGCACACCGCAGCACGCGACATAGCTTTGCAGACGATAAATATAACCGTCTCAGAGAGAAAAGCGGCCAATGTGACGATCTGGCTTTAAGTCGATTCGATAACAAATGACGAAAACGGAAGGATTTCTCACGTTTTTACTACATATGAACACTTTTCACATTCCCCCTTGCAACGCGGCTGCCAGTCCTCCTTTCATGCAAAATTTTAACGTCCTAGGTGATGTCCAAGCCACCAAAGCCGTCTAAAAAGTGAATAATCGACAACTAAAACTTTAATTGTACTACTTCTTGCTGGCTATTGCTTCAACGTAGAAGCTTCTTCTGTGTTCTACTATGGTTCTTTTAGTGTCTCCGCATCCCGCAGCACGCGACATAGCTTTGCAGACGATAAATGTAACCGTCTCAGAGAGAAAAGCGGCCAATGTGACGATCTGGCTTTAAGTCGATTCGATAACAAAAGACGAAAACGGACGGATTTCTCAGGTTTTTAGTACATATGAACACTTTTCACATTCTCCCATGCAACGCGGCTGCTAGTCCTCCTTTCATGCAAAATCTTAAGGTCCTAGGTCATGTCCAAGCCACCAAAGCCGGCTAAAAAGTGAATAATCGACAACTAAAACTTGAATAGTACTACTTCTTACTTCCTATTACGTCAACTTAGAAGCTTCTTCTGTGTTCTACTATGGTGCTTTTAGTGTCTCCGCACACCGCAGCACGTGACATAGCTTTGCAGACGATAAGTGCAACCGTTTCAGAGAGAAGAGCGGCCAATGTGACGATCTTACTTTAAGTCGATTCGATAACAAATGACGAAAACGGACGGATTTCTCAGGTTTTTACTACATATGAACACTTTTCACATTCTCCCATGCAACGCGGCTGCTAGTCCTCCTTTCATGCAAAATCTTAAGGTCGTAGGTCATGTCTAAGCCACCAAAGCTGGCTAAAAAGTGAATAATCGACAACTAAACTTGAATATTACTACTTCTTACTGCCTATTACGTCAACTTAGAAGCTTCTTCTGTGTTCTACTATGGTGCTTTTAGTGTCTCCGCACACCGCAGCACGTGACATAGCTTTGCAGACGATAAGTGCAACCATTTCAGAGAGAAGAGCTGCCAATGTGACGATCTTACTTTAAGTCGATTCGATAACAAATGACGAAAACGGACGTTTTTCTCAGGTTTTTACTACATATGAACACTTTTCACATTCTCCCATGCAACGCGGCTGCTAGTCCTCCTTTCATGCAAAATCTTAAGGTCATAGGCCATGTCCAAGCCACCAAAGCCGGCTAAAAAGTGAATAATCGACAACTAAAACTTGAATTGTACTACTTCTTACTGGCTATTACTTCAACTTAGAAGATTCTTCTGTGTTCTACTATGGTGCTTTTAGTGTCTCCGCACACCGCAGCACGCGACATAGCTTTGCAGACGATAAATATAACCGTCTCAGAGAGAAAAGCGGCCAATGTGACGATCTGGCTTTAAGTCGATTCGATAACAAATGACGAAAACGGACGGATTTCTCACGTTTTTACTACATATGAACACTTTTCACATTCCCCCTTGCAACGCGGCTGCCAGTCCTCCTTTCATGCAAAATTTTAACGTCCTAGGTGATGTCCAAGCCACCAAAGCCGTCTAAAAAGTGAATAATCGACAACTAAAACTTTAATTGTACTACTTCTTGCTGGCTATTGCTTAAACGTAGAAGCTTCTTCTGTGTTCTACTATGGTTCTTTTAGTGTCTCCGCATCCCGCAGCACGCGACATAGCTTTGCAGACGATAAATGTAACCGTCTCAGAGAGAAAAGCGGCCAATGTGACGATCTGGCTTTAAGTCGATTCGATAACAAAAGACGAAAACGGACGGATTTCTCAGGTTTTTAGTACATATGAACACTTTTCACATTCTCCCATGCAACGCGGCTGCTAGTCCTCCTTTCATGCAAAATCTTAAGGTCCTAGGTCATGTCGAAGCCACCAAAGCCGGCTAAAAAGTGAATAATCGACAACTAAAACTTGAATAGTACTACTTCTTACTTCCTATTACGTCAACTTAGAAGCTTCTTCTGTGTTCTACTATGGTGCTTTTAGTGTCTCCGCACACCGCAGCACGTGACATAGCTTTGCAGACGATAAGTGCAACCGTTTCAGAGAGAAGAGCGGCCAATGTGACGATCTTACTTTAAGTCGATTCGATAACAAATGACGAAAACGGACGGATTTCTCAGGTTTTTACTACATATGAACACTTTTCACATTCTCCCATGCAACGCGGCTGCTAGTCCTCCTTTCATGCAAAATCTTAAGGTCATAGGCCATGTCCAAGCCACCAAAGCCGGCTAAAAAGTGAATAATCGACAACTAATATCGAATTGTACTACTTCTTACTGGCTATTACTTCAACTTAGAAGATTCTTCTGTGTTCTACTGTGGTGCTTTTAGTGTCTGCGCATACCGCAGCACGCGACATAGCTTTGCAGACGATAAATGTAACCGTCTCAGAGAGAAAAGCGGCCAATGAGACGATCCGGCTTTAAGTCGATTCGATAGCAAATGACGAAAACGGACGGATTTCTCAGGTTTTTACTACATATGAACACTTTTCACATTCTCCCATGCAACGCGGCTGCTAGTCTTCCTTTCATGCAAAATCTTAAGGTTCCACCGCATGTCCAAGCCACCAAAGCCGAATAAAAAGTGAATAATCGATAACTAATACTTGAATTGTACTACTTCTTACTGGCTGTTACTTCAACTTAGAAGCTTCTTCTGTGTTCTACTATGGTGCTTTTAGTGTCTCCGCATACCGCAGCACGCGACATAGCTTTGCAGACGATAAATGTAACCGTTTGAGAGAGAAGAATGACCAATGTGACGATCTGGCTTGAAGTCAATTCGATAACAAATGACGAAAATGGACGGATTTCTCAGGTTTTTACTACTTATGAACATTTTTCACATTCTCCCATGCAACGCGGCTGCTAGTCCTCCTTTCATGCAAAATCGTAAGGTCCTAGGTCATGTCCAAGAAACCAAAGCCGGCTAAAAAGTGAATAATCGACAACTAAAACTTCAATTGTACTACTTCTTACTGGCTATTACTTCAACATAGAAGCTTCTTCTGTGTTCTACTATGGTGCTCTTAGTGTTTCCGCATACCGCAGCACGCGACATAGCTTTGTAGACGATAAATGTAACCGTTTCAGAGAGAAGAGCGGCCAATGTGACGATCTGGCTTTAAGACGATTCGATAACAAATGGCGAAAACGGACGGATTTCTCAGGTTTATACTACATATGAACACCTTTCACATTCTCCCGTGCAACGCGGCTGCTAGTCCTCCTTTCATGGAAAATCTTAAGGTACTAGGTCATGTCCAAGCCACCAAAGCCGGCTAAAAAGTGAATAATCGACAACTAAAACTTGAATTGTACTACTTCTTACTGGCTATTACTTCAACTTAGAAGCTTCTTCTGTGTTCTACTATGGAGCTTTTAGTGTCTCCGCATACCGCAGCACGCGACATAGCTTTGCAGACGATAAGTGTAACCGTTTCAGAGAGAAAAGTGACCAATGTGACGATCTGGCTTTAAGTCGATTCGATAACAAATGACGAAAACGGACGGATTTCTCAGGTTTTTACTACATATGAGCACTTTTCACATTCTCCCGTGCAACGCGGCTGCTAGTCCCCGTTTCATGCAAAATCTTAAGGTCCTAGGTCATGTCCAAGCCACCAAAGCCGGCTAAAAAGTGAATAATCGACAACTAATACTTGAATTGTACTACATCCTACTGGCTATTACTTCAACTTAGAAGCTTCTTCTGGGTTCTACTATGGTGCTTTTTGTGTTTTGGCATACCGTAGCACGCGACATAGCTTTGCAGACGATAAATGTAACCGTTTGAGAGAGAAGAATGGCCAATGTGACGATCTGGCTTTAAGTCGATTCGATAACATATGACGAAAACGGACGGATTTCTCAGGTTTTTACTGCATGTGAACACTTTTTACATTCTACCGTGCAACGCGGCTGCTAGTCCTCCTTTCATGCAAAATCCTAAGGTCCTAGGTCATGTCCAATCCACCAAAGCCGGCTATAAAGTGAATAATCGACAACTAAAACTTGAATTGTATTACTTCTTACTGGCTATTACTTCAACTTAGAAGCTTCTTCTGTGTTCTACTATGGTGCTTTTAGTGTCTCCGCATACCGCAGCACGCGTCATAGCTTTGCAGACGATAAATGAAACCGTCTCAGAGAGAAAAGCGGCCAATGTGACGATCTGGCTTTAAGTCGATTCGATAACAAATGACGAAAACGGACGGATTTCTCACGTTTTTACTACATATGAACACTTTTCACATTCCCCCTTGCAACGCGGCTGCCAGTCCTCCTTTCATGCAAAATTTTAACGTCCTAGGTGATGTCCAAGCCACCAAAGCCGTCTAAAAAGTGAATAATCGACAACTAAAACCTTAATTGTACTACTTCTTGCTGGCTATTGCTTCAACTTAGAAGCTTCTTCTGTGTTCTACTATGGTTCTTTTATCGTCTCCGCATCCCGCAGCACGCGACATAGCTTTGCAGACGATAAATGTAACCGTCTCAGAGAGAAAAGCGGCCAATGTGACGATCTTACTTTAAGTCGATTCGATAACAAATGACGAAAACGGACGGATTTCTCAGGTTTTTACTACATATGAACACTTTTCACATTCTCCCGTGCAACGCGGCTGCTAGTCCTCCTTTCATGCAAAATCTTAAGGTCGTAGGTCATGTCTAAGCCACCAAAGCTGGCTAAAAAGTGAATAATCGACAACTAAACTTGAATAGTACTACTTCTTACTGCCTATTACGTCAACTTAGAAGCTTCTTCTGTGTTCTACTGTGGTGCTTTTAGTGTCTCCGCACACCGCAGCACGTGACATAGCTTTGCAGACGATAAGTGCAACCATTTCAGAGAGAAGAGCTGCCAATGTGACGATCTTACTTTAAGTCGATTCGATAACAAATGACGAAAACGGACGGATTTCTCAGGTTTTTACTACATATGAACACTTTTCACATTCTCCCATGCAACGCGGCTGCTAGTCCTCCTTTCATGCAAAATCTTAAGGTCATAGGCCATGTCCAAGCCACCAAAGCCGTCTAAAAAGTGAATAATCGACAACTAAAACTTGAATTGTACTACTTCTTACTGGCTATTACTTCAACTTAGAAGATTCTTCTGTGTTCTACTATGGTGCTTTTAGTGTCTCCGCACACCGCAGCACGCGACATAGCTTTGCAGACGATAAATATAACCGTCTCAGAGAGAAAAGCGGCCAATGTGACGATCTGGCTTTAAGTCAATTCGATAACAAATGACGAAAACGGACGGATTTCTCACGTTTTTACTACATATGAACACTTTTCACATTCCCCCTTGCAACGCGGCTGCCAGTCCTCCTTTCATGCAAAATTTTAACGTCCTAGGTGATGTCCAAGCCACCAAAGCCGTCTAAAAAGTGAATAATCGACAACTAAAACTTTAATTGTACTACTTCTTGCTGGCTATTGCTTCAACTTAGAAGCTTCTTCTGTGTTCTACTATGGTGCTTTCAGTGTCTCCGCACACCGCAGCACGTGACATAGCTTTGCAGACGATAAGTGCAACCGTTTCAGAGAGAAGAGCGGCCAATGTGACGATCTTACTTTAAGTCGATTCGATAACAAATGACGAAAACGGACGGATTTCTCAGGTTTTTACTACATATGAACACTTTTCACATTCTCCCATGCAACGCGGCTGCTAGTCCTCCTTTCATGCAAAATATTAAGGTCATAGGCCATGTCCAAGCCACCAAAGCCGGCTAAAAAGTGAATAATCGACAACTAAAACTTGAATTGTACTACTTCTTACTGGCTATTACTTCAACATAGAAGCTTATTCTGTGTTCTACTATGGTGCTTTTAGTGTTTCCGCATACCGCAGCACGCGACATAGCTTTGCAGACGATAAATGTAACCGTTTCAGAGAGAAGAGCGGCCAATGTGACGATCTGGCTTTAAGTCGATTCGGTAACAAATGACGAAAACGGACGGATTTCTCAGGTTTTTACTACATATGAACACTTTTCACATTCTCCCGTGCAACGCGGCTGCTAGTCCTCCTTTCAAGCAAAATCTTAAGTTCCTAAGTCATGTCCAAGCCACCAAAGCCGGCTAAAAAGTGAATAATCGACAACTACAACTTGAATTGTACTACTTCTTACTGGCTATTACTTCAACTTAGAAGCTTATTCTGTGTTCTACTATGGTTCTTTTAGTGCCTCCGCATACCGCAGCACGCGACATAGCTTTGCAGACGATAAATGTAACCGTCTCAGAGAGAAAAGCGGCCAATGTGACGATCTGGCTTTAAGTCGATTCGATAACAAAAGACGAAAACGGACGGATTTCTCAGGTTTTTAGTACATATGAACACTTTTCACATTCTCCCATGCAACGCCGCTGCTAGTCCTCCTTTCATGCAAAATGTTAAGGTCCTAGCTCATGGCCAAGGCACAAAAAGCCAGCTAAAGTGTCAATAATCGATAACTAAAACTTGAATTGTACTACTTCTTACTAGCTATTACGTCAACTTAGAAGCTTCTTCTGTGTTCTACTATGGTGCTTTTAGTGTCTCCGCACACCGCAGCACGTTACATAGCTTTGCAGACGATAAGTGTAACCGTTTCAGAGAGAAGAGCGGCCAATGTGACGATCTGGCTTTAAGTCGATTCGGTAACAAATGACGAAAACGGACGGATTTCGCAGGTTTTTACTACATATGAACATTTTTCACATTCTCCCGTGCAACGCGGCTGCTAGTCTTCGTTTCATGCAAAATCTTATGGTCCTAGGTCATGTCCAAGCCGCCAAAGCCGCCTAAAAAGTGAATAATCGACAACTAAAACTTGAATTGTACTACTTCTTACTGGCTATTACTTCAACTTAGAAGATTCTTCTGTGTTCTACTATGGTGCTTTTAGTGTCTCCGCACACCGCAGCACGCGACATAGCTTTGCAGACGATAAATGTAACCGGTTCAGAGAGAAAAGCGGCCAATGTGACGATCTGGCTTTAAGTCGATTCGATAACAAATGACGAAAACGGACGGATTTCTCAGGTTTTTACTACATATGAACACTTTTCACATTCTCCCGTGCAACGCGGCTGCTAGTCCTCCTTTCATGCAAAATCTTATGGTCCTAGGTCATGTCATAGCCACCAAAGCCGGCTAAAAAGTGAATAATCGACAACTAAAACTTGAATTGTACTACTTCTTACTGGCTATCACTTCAACTTAGAAGCTTCTTCTGTGTTCTACTATGGTGCTTTTAGTGTTTCCGCATACTGCAGCACGCGACATAGCTTTGCAGACGATAAATGTAACCGATTCAGAGAGAAGAGCGGCCAAGGTGACGATCTGGCTTTAAGTAGATTCGATAACAAATGACAAAAACGGGCGGATATCTCAGGTTTTTGCTACATATGAACACATTTCACATTTCCCGTGCAACGCGGCTGCAAGTACTCCTTTCATGCAAAATCTTAAGGTCCTAGGTCATGTCCAAGCCACCAAAGCCGGCTAAAAAGTGAATAATCGACGCCTAAAACTTGAATTGTACTACTTCTTACTGGCTATTACTTCAACTTACAAGATTCTTCTGTGTTCCACTATGGTGCTTTTAGTGTCTCCGCATACCGCAGCACGCGACATAGCATTGCAGACAATAAATGAAACCTTCTCAGAGAGAAAAGTGGCCAATGTGGCGATCTGGCTTTAAGTCGATTCGATAACAAAAGACGAAAACGGACGGATTTCTCAGGTTTTTCCTACATATGAACACTTTTCACATTCTCCCATGCAACGCGGCTGCTAGTCCTCCTTTCATGCAAAATCTTAAGGTTCCACCTCATGTCCAGGGCACCAAAGCCGGCTAAAAATCAATAATCGATAACCAAAACCTGAATTGTACTGCTTCTTACTGGCTATTGCTTCAACTTAGAAGCTTCTTCTGTGTTCTACTATGGTGCTTTTAGTGTCTCCGCATACCGCAGCACGCGACATAGCTTTGCAGACGATAAATGTAACCGTCTCAGAGAGAAAAGCGGCCAATATGACGATCTGGCTTTAAGTCGATTCGATAACAAATGACGAAAACGGACGGATTTCTCAGGTTTTTACTACATATGAACACTTTTCACATTCTCCCGTGCAAAGCGGCTGCTAGTCCTCCTTTCATGCAAAATCTTAAGGTCATAGGCCATGTCCAAGCCACCAAAGCCGGCTAAAAAGTGAATAATCGACAACTAATATCTGAATTGTACTACTTCTTACTGGCTATTACTTCAACTTTGAAGCTTCATCTGTGTTCTACTATGGTGCTTTTAGTGTCTCCGCATACCGCAGCACGCGACATAGCTTTGCAGACGATAAATGTAACCGTTTCAGAGAGAAAAGCGGCCAATGTGACGATCTGGCTTTAAGTCGATTCGATAACAAATGACGAAAACGGATGGATTTCTCAGGTTTTTACTACATATGAACACTTTTCACATTCTCCCGTGCAACGCGGCTGCTAGTCCTCCTTTCAAGCAAAATCTTAAGGTCCTAGGTCATGTCCAAGCCACCAAAGCCGGCTAAAAAGTGAATAATCGACAACTAATACTAGAATTGTACTACTTCTTACTTGCTATTACTTCAACTTAGACGCTTCTTCTGGGTTCTACTATGGTGCTTTTTGTGTTTTGGCATACCGTAGCACGCGACATAGCTTTGCAGACGATAAATGTAACCGTTTGAGAGAGAAGAATGGCCAATGTGACGATCTGGCTTTAAGTCGATTCGATAACATATGACGAAAACGGACGGATTTCTCAGGTTTTTACTGCATGTGAACACTTTTTACATTCTACCGTGCAACGCGGCTGCTAGTCCTCCTTTCATGCAAAATCCTAAGGTCCTAGGTCATGTCCAATCCACCAAATCCGGCTATAAAGTGAATAATCGACAACTAAAACTTGAATTGTATTACTTCTTACTGGCTATTACTTCAACTTAGAAGCTTCTTCTGTGTTCTACTATGGTGCTTTTAGTGTCTCCGCATACCGCAGCACGCGTCATAGCTTTGCAGACGATAAATGAAACCGTCTCAGAGAGAAAAGCGGCCAATGTGACGATCTGGCTTTAAGTCGATTCGATAACAAATGACGAAAACGGACGGATTTCTCACGTTTTTACTACATATGAACACTTTTCACATTCCCCCTTGCAACGCGGCTGCCAGTCCTCCTTTCATGCAAAATTTTAACGTCCTAGGTGATGTCCAAGCCACCAAAGCCGTCTAAAAGTGAATAATCGACAACTAAAACTTTAATTGTACTACTTCTTGCTGGCTATTGCTTCAACTTAGAAGCTTCTTCTGTGTTCTACTATGGTTCTTTTATCGTCTCCGCATCCCGCAGCACGCGACATAGCTTTGCAGACGATAAATGTAACCGTCTCAGAGAGAAAAGCGGCCAATGTGACGATCTTACTTTAAGTCGATTCGATAACAAATGACGAAAACGGACGGATTTCTCAGGTTTTTACTACATATGAACACTTTTCACATTCTCCCGTGCAACGCGGCTGCTAGTCCTCCTTTCATGCAAAATCTTAAGGTCGTAGGTCATGTCTAAGCCACCAAAGCTGGCTAAAAAGTGAATAATCGACAACTAAACTTGAATAGTACTACTTCTTACTGCCTATTACGTCAACTTAGAAGCTTCTTCTGTGTTCTACTGTGGTGCTTTTAGTGTCTCCGCACACCGCAGCACGTGACATAGCTTTGCAGACGATAAGTGCAACCATTTCAGAGAGAAGAGCTGCCAATGTGACGATCTTACTTTAAGTCGATTCGATAACAAATGACGAAAACGGACGGATTTCTCAGGTTTTTACTACATATGAACACTTTTCACATTCTCCCATGCAACGCGGCTGCTAGTCCTCCTTTCATGCAAAATCTTAAGGTCATAGGCCATGTCCAAGCCACCAAAGCCGGCTAAAAAGTGAATAATCGACAACTAAAACTTGAATTGTACTACTTCTTACTGGCTATTACTTCAACTTAGAAGATTCTTCTGTGTTCTACTATGGTGCTTTTAGTGTCTCCGCACACCGCAGCACGCGACATAGCTTTGCAGACGATAAATATAACCGTCTCAGAGAGAAAAGCGGCCAATGTGACGATCTGGCTTTAAGTCAATTCGATAACAAATGACGAAAACGGACGGATTTCTCACGTTTTTACTACATATGAACACTTTTCACATTCCCCCTTGCAACGCGGCTGCCAGTCCTCCTTTCATGCAAAATTTTAACGTCCTAGGTGATGTCCAAGCCACCAAAGCCGTCTAAAAAGTGAATAATCGACAACTAAAACTTTAATTGTACTACTTCTTGCTGGCTATTGCTTCAACTTAGAAGCTTCTTCTGTGTTCTACTATGGTGCTTTCAGTGTCTCCGCACACCGCAGCACGTGACATAGCTTTGCAGACGATAAGTGCAACCGTTTCAGAGAGAAGAGCGGCCAATGTGACGATCTTACTTTAAGTCGATTCGATAACAAATGACGAAAACGGACGGATTTCTCAGGTTTTTACTACATATGAACACTTTTCACATTCTCCCATGCAACGCGGCTGCTAGTCCTCCTTTCATGCAAAATCTTAAGGTCATAGGCCATGTCCAAGCCACCAAAGCCGGCTAAAAAGTGAATTATCGACAACTAAAACTTGAATTGTACTACTTCTTACTGGCTATTACTTCAACATAGAAGCTTATTCTGTGTTCTACTATGGTGCTTTTAGTGTTTCCGCATACCGCAGCACGCGACATAGCTTTGCAGACGATAAATGTAACCGTTTCAGAGAGAAGAGCGGCCAATGTGACGATCTGGCTTTAAGTCGATTCGGTAACAAATGACGAAAACGGACGGATTTCTCAGGTTTTTACTACATATGAACACTTTTCACATTCTCCCGTGCAACGCGGCTGCTAGTCCTCCTTTCAAGCAAAATCTTAAGTTCCTAAGTCATGTCCAAGCCACCAAAGCCGGCTAAAAAGTGAATAATCGACAACTACAACTTGAATTGTACTACTTCTTACTGGCTATTACTTCAACTTAGAAGCTTATTCTGTGTTCTACTATGGTTCTTTTAGTGCCTCCGCATACCGCAGCACGCGACATAGCTTTGCAGACGATAAATGTAACCGTCTCAGAGAGAAAAGCGGCCAATGTGACGATCTGGCTTTAAGTCGATTCGATAACAAAAGACGAAAACGGACGGATTTCTCAGGTTTTTAGTACATATGAACACTTTTCACATTCTCCCACGCAACGCCGCTGCTAGTCCTCCTTTCATGCAAAATGTTAAGGTCCTAGCTCATGGCCAAGGCACAAAAAGCCAGCTAAAGTGTCAATAATCGATAACTAAAACTTGAATTGTACTACTTCTTACTAGCTATTACGTCAACTTAGAAGCTTCTTCTGTGTTCTACTATGGTGCTTTTAGTGTCTCCGCACACCGCAGCACGTTACATAGCTTTGCAGACGATAAGTGTAACCGTTTCAGAGAGAAGAGCGGCCAATGTGACGATCTGGCTTTAAGTCGATTCGGTAACAAATGACGAAAACGGACGGATTTCGCAGGTTTTTACTACATATGAACATTTTTCACATTCTCCCGTGCAACGCGGCTGCTAGTCTTCGTTTCATGCAAAATCTTATGGTCCTAGGTCATGTCCAAGCCGCCAAAGCCGCCTAAAAAGTGAATAATCGACAACTAAAACTTGAATTGTACTACTTCTTACTGGCTATTACTTCAACTTAGAAGATTCTTCTGTGTTCTACTATGGTGCTTTTAGTGTCTCCGCACACCGCAGCACGCGACATAGCTTTGCAGACGATAAATGTAACCGTCTCAGAGAGAAAAGCGGCCAATGTGACGATCTGGCTTTAAAACGATTCGATAACAAATGACGAAAACGGACGGATTTCTCACGTTTTTACTACATATGAACACTTTTCACATTCCCCCTTGCAACGCGGCTGCTAGTCCTCCTTTCAAGCAAAATCTTAAGGTCCTAGGTCATGTCCAAGCCACCAAAGCCGGCTAAAAAGTGAATAATCGACAACTAATACTAGAATTGTACTACTTCTTACTTGCTATTACTTCAACTTAGACGCTTCTTCTGTGTTCTACTATGGTGCTTTTAGTGTGTCCGCATACCGCAGCACGTGACATAGGTTTGCAGACGATAAATGTAACCGTCTCTGAGAGAAAAGCGGCCAATGTGACGATCTGGCTTTAAGTCGATTCGATAACAAATTACGAAAACGGACGGATTTCTTAGGTTTTTACTACATATGAACACTTTTCACATTCTCCCGTGCAACGCGGCTGCAAGTCCTCCTTTCATGCAAAATCTTAAGGTCCTAGGTCATGTCCAAGCCACCAAAGCCGGCTAAAATGTGAATAATCGACAACTAAAACTTGAATTGTACTACTTCTTACTGGCTATTACTTCAACTTAGAAGCTTCTTCTGTGTTCTACTATGGTGCTTTTAGTGTCTCCGCATACCGCAGCAGGCGACATAGATTTGCAGACGATAATTGTAACCGTCTCAGAGAGAAAAGCAGCCAATGTGACGATCTGGCTTTAAGTCGATTCGGTAACAAATGACAAAAACGGAAGGATTTCTCAGGTTTTTACTACATATGAACACTTTTCACATTCTCCCGTGCAACGCGGCTGCTAGTCCTCCTTTCAAGCAAAATCTTTAGGTCCTAGGTCATGTCCAAGCCACCAAAGCCGGCTAAAATGTGAATGATCGACAACTACAACTTGAATTGTACTACTTCTTACTGGCTATTACTTCAACTTAGAAGCTTATTCTGTGTTCTACTATGGTTCTTTTAGTGCCTCCGCATACCGCAGCACGCGACATAGCTTTGCAGACGATAAATGTAACCGTGTCAGAGAGAAAAGCGGCCAATGTGACGATCTGCCTTTAAGTCGATTCGATAACAAATGACGAAAACGGACGGAGTTCTCAGGTTTTTCCTACATATGAACACTTTTCACATTATCCCGTGCAACGCGGCTGCAAGTCCTCCTTTCATGCAAAATCTTAAGGTCCTAGGTCATGTCCAAGCCACCAAAGCCGGCTAAAAAGTGAACAATCGACAACAAAAACTTGAATTGTACTACTTCTTACTGGCTATTACTTCAACTTAGAAGTTTCTTCTGTGTTCTACTATGGTGCTTTTAGTGTCTCCGCATACCGCAGCGCGCGACATAGCTTTGCAGACGATAAATGTAACCGTTTCAGACAGAAGAGCGGCCAATGTGACGATCTGGCTTTAAGTCGATTCGATAACAAATGACGAAAACGGACGGATTTCTCAGCTTTTTACTACATATGAACACTTTTCACACTCTCCCGTGCAACGCGGCTGCTAGTCCTCCTTTCAAGCAAAATCGTAAGGTCCTAGGTCATGTCCAAGCCACCAAAGCCGGCTAAAAAGTGAATAATCGACAACTACAACTTGAATTGTACTACTTCTTACTGGCTATTACTTCAACTTAGAAGCTTATTCTGTGTTCTACTATGGTTCTTTTAGTGTCTCCGCATACCGCAGCACGCGACATAGCTTTGCAGACGATAAATGTAACCGTTTCAGAGAGAAAAGCGGCCAATGTGACGATCTGGCTTTAAGTCGATTCGATAACATATGACGAAAACGGACGGATTTCTCAGGTTTTTCCTACATATGAACACTTTTCACATTCTCCCGTGCAACGCGGCTGCTAGTCCTACTTTCATGCAAAATCTTATGGTCCTAGGTGACCCATCAACCAATGGCGGCTGCAGTGTAACACGTGTTAAGTTCGGCTCGCGAAATTTAGTCGAATTCGAAGGTGTTCTCGCAGGTGGTGTTGTCTAGTACAAGTGGAAATCGTGTAAACAACAGTGTTCTGTGCAGTAGTGCTATTTTTTTTCTGTGCTCCGCCAATATCTGCGAGAAAATGGTAAACAGAAGAATCAACAGCAGCGCGTCCAGCAGCGGGGAAGCAGCAGGTGCGACGGGCCTGCTCCTGGCGGAAGGTGCGGCCGCGGCTCCCGGTATAGCGGAGTTGGTTCGCTCTGAGGTAAACGCTGCGCTTCGCGATAAAAACAATCTCGATCTGATAGCAGGCACTATATCAGATACTGTAACGGCAGCAGTATTGGCCAAAATGCGTGAAACTGTTGAGGCCAATACTGCCGAAATTACAGCACTAAAAAAGTCTGTGTCTGAATACGAAAAAAAGGCACGAGAGTTGGAAGTGAAACTATCTGCCGCCACAGACGAGCTAGAACAGTACCAAAGGCGAAATAGTCTACGACTGTTTGGAGTAGCAGAAAATAAAGAAGAAGACACGGACAACCTGCTTATACAGGTTGCGCGTGAAAAATTAGGCGTCGAAGTGACCAAGGCAGACATTGACAGGAGCCACCGGGTGGGACGAAAACTACCAGGTGCTACCAAACCTCGTCCAATAATTATTAAATTTGTGTCGTACCGAAAAAGGGCTGAGATCTTTACCCAGAAGAAGAAGTTAGCAAGGACAGGGATTACAATAAGGGAAGATCTGACACACGAGCGGCTAAAGATTTTAAACAGTGCCATATCCCATTTCGGTCTTCAGAATGTGTGGACTCAGGATGGCAGAGTAATCATTAAGACTGCAGCTGGAAAGAAGACAGTCACAAACATGACAGAACTAAATAGTATTAAGTGAACCTACTCGAGCCAAAAGTCAAACTTAACACCATTTTCAAATTTTAACAGTCCTATACTCAGATATAGTCTTGTAATTGTATTAACTTTTTAATTATTTGTACCTTCAACTAACTGTTTTTGTAACTTATTAACTTTTCAATTATTTGTACCTTCAACTAATTGTTTTTGTAACTGTATTAACTTTTTACTATTTTTGTGTCTTTAGCTGTAGCCATTGCTTAGTTTTAGTTACTGCTAATACTTTTTTCATTTTCTCAGTTTATTCTCTTCCATTCTGTAATAGTTCTATTGCAATTATTTGTCTCTCCTTTAGTTCATTAGTCAACCATCTCTTCGGTTTAAATTGTGCATAACAAAAATTACTATCAGTATCACTTTAGCAAATTTCAATTTAATTCTAGCTTCCTACGATACTCTATTAAATATTAAGCTTTCTTCTCTCTGCTGGCAGCATCGGCCTCTTAAATCACTCCTCTTTCCCTTATTTCCACCCTAAGCTGTTTCAAATACTCTAATTACACTTTTCCTCTTACGACATAGGATACTCAGTGACACACAGCTGTCTCCATTTTGGTCATATTCTCCCTGCACCGAATACCACTAATCCATTTTCTATACTCCCGCAACCTCAGGAAATCTCTTGCAGTCGCTTTTCTTTCGGCTCTCGCGGAGTCACAAACAGGGCGCGCAAAATCTCGGACACCCCTGGAATATGTCACTTGGCGGAAACACCGGTCAGTGCCCCTCGCGGCAGGTAGTGCCTAACAAAGGGACAAACCAGTCTGCCACCCTACTCCAGGCTGCTCAGCGGAACGCGTCCGAGCTTTTAGCAGCTCACTGCAACATTCAGTCTTTACCTGCGCATTACGAAGAACTTAGCCTCCTCTTCCACCAACTAAACTACCACGTAATCCTCTTATCCGAAACGTGGTTGAAACCACACATATCCTCTGCATCTATTCATCTCCCAGGGTACACATTTCTTAGGGCAGACAGATCAAAAAAGCGAGGTGGCGGGGTCGGCGCATATATACGAACAGATCTCAAAGCGAAAGTCTTATGTACGTCAAATCCTGCTGAAGAAAAAGAGGCTGAATTCATGTTCATTGAAATAAATATACAAAGTCGGAAATTCTTGACTGGCGTCGTGTACAAGCCGCCAAAAATAAGCTCAATGAGTTCCTTCCAGTCGGAATTACATTCACTTCAGTGTCAATACGAACATGTCATCGTAATGGGTGACTTGAACATAGACCTGCTAAGAGACACTCCCTCCGCAATAAACCTAAGAAGATTGTTTAGTTGCAATAGCATGAACATTCTTCCATTACAACCTACACACCATACGGCGCACAGTCATACTCTTATAGACGTGATCGCAACGAAACAGACTGACAAAGTAAGAGATGTTGGTCAATCATCGGCCCCTGGCCTCTCAGCACATGATGTAATATTCCTGGCCTACTCTGTGCAGCCCCCAAGGATCAAATCGCGTTACATAACTTGTAGGAACATGAAACGTATTGACCTTGACGCTCTAACAGCCGATTGCTCAGAAATCTCATGGCATCAAATAATCAGAGAACCTACAATCGACGGCAAAATTAATGAACTTGGTGATAAACTCACTGCCCTCTATGACAAACATGCACCTGTGCGCACAGTCCGTGTAAGAAAATCTCCTGCTCCATGGCTGACAGCTGAATTACGTCAAATGATGACTAATAGGGATGCTGCCCACAGGCGTTTCAAGGCAGATCCGAAACCCGAACGTTTTGAAGAATATAGAAAGCTACGGAACAGAGTGAAACAATGCATTCGCAATGCCAAAATCAGGCACGCTCGCTCCCTCGTATGCAGCGATCTGACACCCACGACTCTATGGAAGAATCTCCGTAGCTTGGGGGTCGGAAAGGCAAAATCGGAAACTACATTTCATGTGTCAGCTAACGAATTAAATGAATTCTTCTCTGCACCTCTGAATACCAGCACGGCTGATGATTTCCGTCCACAAGAATCCCCAAACAGGATAACTAACAACGATACCTTTCATCTAAAACATGTAACAACAAATACGGCAAGAAAAGCAATAATGAGAATCTCTTCTGATGCAATAGGCAACGACAGTATCGGTATAACCATGATTAAGAATGTTGCCGATATCTTAGTACCTGTCTTAACTGACATATTTAATTTTTCCCTCGTGAACGGAATATACCCCACTGCATGGAAAAGAAGCATAATTCGACCCATCCCTAAGGTCGAAAACCCGCAACTGCCTAGTGATTACCGACCAATTAGCATACTGCCTGCTGTTTCCAAAGCACTGGAATATATTGTTCATGACCAAATCACTGAACACTTGCATGAATTCAGTCTATATGACAAATTTCAATCCGGTTTCCGTAAACATCACAGCACAAACACTGCTCTAATTAAAGTAACTGATGACCTGAAATATGCCATCGACAATCGAAAGGCAACAATATTGACGCTACTGGACTTCAGCAAAGCTTTTGACACTGTTAACTTTGACATATTACTCAGAAAAATGCAACAGCTTAATTTCTCTGATAGTGCAATGAGATGATTTGAAAGCTACTTAAAAGACAGACAGCAATGTGTTGTCTGCGCAAATGAAAAATCTTCCTGGAAACATGTTTCTTCGGGAGTGCCACAAGGATCAGTCTTAGGACCACTTTTGTTTTCTTTATATGTCAACGATATTTCGTCGGTTTTGTCCTCCTGTAAACATCATTTCTATGCCGACGACCTCCAGCTCTATCTCAGTGTCAGACCTGAAGACGTAAACACTGCAATCGCTCTGATGAATGATGATCTGTCTTCAGTAGTGACATGGGCGAAAAACCTGGGGCTTAAATTAAATGCAAAAAAGACGCAAGTAATCTTAATAGCCCATCAGAAATTAATAAGTTCAGATTTCCGCGAACGGCTACCTCCTATTCTGCTCGAAGGTACTCCAATACCATATCAGAAAACAGTGAAGAACTTGGGTGTAACTTTGGACGAGCATCTCAACTGGGCGGAGAATACAGTCGCAGTGTGCCGAAAAACGTCTGCTTGTCTCTATGCTCTCAAAAAGTTTCGGAACATATTCCCACAGGACTTGAAACGCCAGCTCGTGCAAGCACTCGTTCTACCGAACCTCCACTATTGTGATGTGATTCAACAAGGCATGAGTAGTGAAAACAAAAGACGGCTAGAGCTAACCATGAATGCCTGTGTGCGTTACACCTGCAACATTCGCCGATATGATCATGTTAGTGCTTCATACTCCGAGCTAGGGTGGCTGCGGCCAGACAAACTGCGTGACTACCACACTCTATGTCTACTTCACCGACTCCTCATCGCGCAAGCACCCCAGTACCTAGCTTCAGAGATTAAAATCCTGTCATACCATCATAATCGAAACACGAGGTCACTCTTATCTGGTATCCTAACTGTGCCCACTCACAAAACAAAAACTTTTGCAAACTCCTTCTCAGTTGCCGCTGTCCGCCTCTGGAACAAACTGCCCCTTACCTTGAGGAAAATTCAATCTCCTGTTGCTTTTAAGAAGAAGTTGAAGCATTTCCTACTATCATCCGCATAAAATTCTCCACAAAATTAATGTGCAAGGCAAATCCTCTCATCTGTCAAATAGCAAAGCTAGTGTCTCCTATCTTGCTCCTGAGATGCCTTCCTCTTCATCTATCTCTATTAGACACGCAGTCTCCTTTTCCTTTATATTTTCCTTAATTATGTTTCATCATGTCTCTCTATTCTTCTCCTCGCTTCACCATGAGTCTCCCTCATACTCCCTGCTGCCAGCACTCCTATCTTAAATCTTTCTCTTCAATAATGTATTTTTCGAGGTGTACCTTTCTAATTGTTTATCTCACTTTTTGTATTAGATGTAGTTTAACATGCCTACTGAAACATATGACTGTAAAATAAGTAGAATGCCTGGTTAGATGTAAGAGAGGGCCTGATGGCCCTAATCTTGCCAGGTTAAATAAATAAATAAATAAATAAATAAATGTCCAAGCCACCAATGCGGGCTAAAAAGTGAATAATCGACAACTAAAACTTGAATTGTACTACTTCTTACTGGCTATTACTTAAACTTAGAAGCTTCTTCTGTGTTCTACTATGGTGCTTTTAGTGTTTCGGCTTACCGCAGCACGCGACATATCTTTGCAGACGATAAATGTAACCGTTTTAGAGAGAAGAATGGCCAATGTGACGATCTTCCTTCAAGTCGATTCGATAACAAATGACGAAAACGGACGGATTTCTCATGTTTTTACTACATATGAACACTTTTCACATTCTCCCGTGCAACGCGGCTGCAAGTCCTCCATTCATACAAAATCTTATGGTCCTAGATCATGTCCAAGCCACCAAAGCCGGCTAAAATGTGAATAATCGACAACTAAAACTTGAATTGTACTACCTCTTACTGGCTATTACCTCAACTTAGAAGCTTCTTCTGTGTTCTACTACTGAACTTTGAGTGTCTCCGCATACCGCAGAGCGCGACATAGCTTTGCAGACGATAAATGTAACCGTTTCAGACAGAAGAGCGGCCAATGTGACGATCTAGCTTTAAGTCGATTCGATAACAAATGACGAAAACGGACGGATTTCTCAGCTTTTTACTACATATGAACACTTTTCACATTCTCCCGTGCAACGCGGCTGCTAGTCCTCCTTTCATGCGAAATCTTAAGGTCCTAGTTTATGTCCAAGCCACGAAAGCCGGCTAAAAAGTGAATAATCGACAACTAAAACTTGAAATGTACTACTTCTTACTGGCTACTGCTTCAACTTAGAAGCTTCTTCTGTGTTCTACTATGGTGCTTTTAGTGTCTTCGCATACCGCAGCACGCGACATTGCTTTGCAGACGATAAATGTAACCTTTTCAGCAGAAGAGCGGCCAATGTGACGATCTGGCTTTAAGTCGATTCAGTAACAAATGACGAAAACGGACGGATTTTTCAGGTTTTTACTACATATGAACACTTTTCACATTCTCCCGTGCAACGCGGCTGCAAGTCCTCCTTTCATGCAAAATCTTAAGGTCCTAGGTCCTGTCCAAGCCACCAAAGCCGGCTAAAAAGTGAATAATCGACAACTAAAACTTGAATTGCACCACTTCTTACTGGCTATTGCTTCAACTTAGAAGCTTCTCCTATGTTCTACTATGGTGCTTTTAGCATCTCCGCATACCGCAGCACGCGACATAGCTTTGCAGACGATAAATGTAACCGTTTCAGACAGAAGAGCGGCCAATGTGACGATCTGGCTTTAAGTCGATTCGATAACAAATGACGAAAACGGACGGATTTCTCAGCTTTTTACTACATATGAACCCTTTTCACATTCTCCCGTGCAACGCAGCTGCTAGTCCTCCTTTGATGCAAAATCTTAAGGTTCCACCTCATGTCCAAGGCACCAAAGCTGGCTAAAAATCAATAATCGGTAACCTAAACTTGAATTGTACTACTTCTTACTGGCCATTGCTTCAACTTCGAAGCTTCATCTGTGTTCTACTATGGTGCTTTTAGTGTCTCCGCATACCGCAGCACGTGACATAGCTTTGCAGACGATAAACGTAACCGTTTCAGAGAGAAGAGCGGCCTATGTGACGATCTGGCTTTAAGTCGATTCGATAACAAATGACGAAAACGGACGGATTTCTCAGGTTTTTACTACATAAGAACTCTTTTCACATTCTCAGATGCAACGCAGCTGCTAGTCCTCCTTTCATGCAAAATCTTAAGGTTCCACCTCCTGTCCAAGGCACCAAAGCCGGCTAAAAATCAATAATCGATAACCAAAACTTGAATTGTACTACTTCTTACTGGCCATTGCTTCAACTTAGAAGCTTATTCTGTGTTCTACTATGGTGCTTTTAGTGTCTCCGCATACCGCAGCACGCGACATAGCTTTGCAGACGATAAATGTAACCGTCTCAGAGAGAAAAGCGGCCAATATGACTATCTGGCTTTAAGTCGATTCGATAACAAATTACGAAAACGGACGGATTTCTCAGGTTTTTACTACATATGAACACTTTTCACATTCTCCCGTGCACCGCGGCTGCTAGTCCTCCTTTCATGCAAAATCTTAAGGTTCCACCTCATATCCAAGGCACCAAAGCCGGCTAAAAATCAATAATCGATAACCAAAACTTGAACTGTACTGCTTCTTATGGCTATTGCTTCAACTTAGAAGCTTCTTGTGTGTTCTACTGTGGTGCTTTCAGTGTCTCCGCATACCGCAGCACGCGACATTGCTTTGCAGACGATAAATGTAACCGTCTCAGAGAGAAAAGCGGCCAATGTGACGATCTGGCTTTAAGTCGATTCGATAACAAAAGACGAAAACGGACGGATTTCTCAGGTTTTTACTACATATGAACACCTTTCACATTCTCCCGTCCAACGCGGCTACCAGTCCTCTTTTCACGCAAAATCTTAAGGTCCTAGGTGATGTCCAAGCCACCAAAACTGGCTAAAAAGTGAATAATCGACAACTAATACTTGAATTGTACTACTTCTTACTGGCTATTACTTCAACTTAGAAGCTTCTTCTGTGTTCTACTATGGTGCTCTTAGTGTCTCCGCATACCGCAGCACGCGACATAGCAGACGATGAATGTAACCGATTCAGAGAGAAGAGCGGCAAATGTGACGATCTGGCTTTAAGTAGATTAGATAACAAATGACGAAAACGGGCGGATTTCTCAGGTTTTTACTACATATGAACCCTTTTCACATTCTCCCGTGCAACGCGGCTGCAAGTCCTCCTTTCATCCAAAATCTTAGGGTACTGGGTCATGTCCAAGCCAATAAAGCCAGCTAAAAAGTAAATAATCGACAACTAATACTTGAATTGTACTACTTGTTACTTTTTATTGCTTCAACTTAGAAGCTTCTTCTGTGTTCTACTATGGTGCTTTTAGTGTCTCCGCATACCGCAGCACGTGACATAGTTTTGCAGACGATAAACGTAACCGTCTCAGAGAGAAAAGCGGCAATAGTGACGAATTGGCTTTAAGTCGATTCGATAACAAATGACGAAAACGGAAGGATTTCTCAGGTTTTTACTACATATGAACACCTTTCACATTCTCCCGTGCAACGCGGCTACCAGTCCTCCTATCATGCAAAATCTTAAGGTCCTAGGTCATGTCCAAACCACCAAAACTTTCTAAAAAGTGAATAATCGACGCCTAAAACTTGAATTGTACTACTTCTTACTGGCTATTACTTCAACCTAGAAGCTTCTTCTGTGTTCTACTATGGTGCTTTTAGTGTCTCCGCATACCGCAGCACGCGACATAGCTTTGCAGACGATAAATGTAACCGTCTCAGAGAGAAAAGCGTCAATGTGATGATCTGGCTTTAAGTCGATTCGATAACAAATGACGAAAACGAACGGATTTCTCAGGTTTTTACTACATATGAACACTTTTAACATTCTCCCGTGGAACGCGGCTGCTAGTCCTCCTTTCATGCAAAATCGTAAGGTACTAGGTCATGTCCAAGCCAATAAAGCCGCCTAAAAAATGAATAATCGACAACTAATATTGAATTGTACTACTTGTTACTTTTTATTGCTTCAACTTAGAAGCTTCTTCTGTGTTCTACTATGGTGCTTTTAGTGTCTCCGCATACCGCAGCACGCGACATAGCTTTGCAGACGATAAATGTAACCGATCCAGAGAGAAGAGTGGCCAATGTGACGATCTGGCTTTAAGTAGATTAGATAACAAATGACGAAAACGGGGGGATTTCTCAGGTTTTTAATACATATGAACCCTTTTTACATTCTCCCGTGCAACGCAGCTGCTAGTCCTCCTTTCATGCAAAATCTTAAGGTTCCACCTCTTGTCCAAGGCACCAAAGCCGCTAAAAAACAATAATCGATAACCAAAACTTGAATTGTACTGCTTCTTATGGCTATTGCTTCAACTTAGAAGCTTCTTCTGTGCTCTACTATGGTGCTTTTAGTGTCTCCGCATACCGCAGCACGCGACATAGCTTTGCAGACGATAAATGTAACCGTCTCAGAGAGAAAAGCGGCCAATGTGGCGATCTGGGTTTAAGTCGATTCGATAACAAATGACGAAAACGGACGGATTTCTCAGGTTTTTAGTACATATGAACACTTTTTCACATTCTCCCGTGCAACGCGACTGCTAGTCCTCCTTTCATGCAAAATCTTAAGGTCCTAGGTCATGTCCAAGCCACCAAAGCCGGCTAAAAAGTGAATAATCGACGCCTAAAACTTGAATTGTACTACTTCTTACTGGCTATTACTTCAACTTAGAAGCTTCTTCTGTGTTCTACTATGGTGCTTTTAGTGTCTCCGCATACCGCAGCACGTGACATAGCTTTGTAGACGATAAACGTAACCGTTTCAGAGAGAAAAGCGGCCATAGTGACGATCTGGCTTTAAGTCGATTCGATAACAAATGACGAAAACGGACGGATTTCTGAGGTTTTTACTACATGCGAACCCTTTTCACATTCTCCCGTGCAACGCGGCTGCTAGTCCTCCTTTCAAGCAAAATCTTAAGGTTCCACCTCATGTCCAAGGCACCAAAGCCGGGCTAAAAATCAATAAAAGATAACCAAAACATTGAATTGTACTACTTCTTACTGACCATTGCTTCAACTTAGAAGCTTATTCTGTGTTCTACTATGGTGCTTTTAAGGTCTCCGCATACCGCAGCACGCGACATAGCTTTGAGGACGATAAATGTAACCGTCTCAGAGAGAAAAGCGGCCAATGTGACGATCTGGCTTTAAGTCATTTTGATAACAAAAGACGAAAACGAACGGATTTCTCAGGTTTTTACTACATATGAACACTTTTCACATTCTCCCGTGCACCGCGGCTGCTAGTCCTCCTTTCATGCAAAATCTTAAGGTCCTAGGTCATGTCCAAGCCACCAAAGCCGGCTAAAATGTGGATAATCGACAACTAACACTTGAATTGTACTACTTCTTACTGGCTATTGCTTTAACTTAGAAGCTTCTTCCGTGTTCTACTATGGTGCTTTTAGTGTCTCCGCATACCGCAGCACGCGACATAGCTTTGCAGACGATAAATGTAATCGTCTCAGAGAGAAAAGCGGCCAATGTGGAGATCTGGCTTTAAGTCGATTCGATAACAAATGCCGAAAACGGACGGATTTCTCAGGTTTTTACTACATATGAACACTTTTCACATTCTCCCGTGCAACGCGGCTGCAAGTCCTCCTTTCATCCAAAATCTTAGGGTACTGGGTCATGTCCAAGCCAATAAAGCCAGCTAAAAAGTAAATAATCGACAACTAATACTTGAATTGTACTACTTGTTACTTTTTATTGCTTCAACTTAGAAGCTTCTTCTGTGTTGTACTATGGTGCTTTTAGTGTCTCCGCATACCGCAGCACGTGACATAGTTTTGCAGACGATAAACGTAACCGTCTCAGAGAGAAAAGCGGCAATAGTGACGAATTGGCTTTAAGTCGATTCGATAACAAATGACGAAAACGGACAGATTTCTCAGGTTTTTACTACATATGAACACTTTTCACATTCTCCCGTGCACCGCGGCTGCTAGTCCTCCTTTCATGCAAAATATTAAGGTCCTAGGTCATGTCCAAGCCACCAAAGCCGGCTAAAATGTGAATAATCGACAACTAAAACCTGAATTGTACTACTTCTTACTGGCCATTTCTTCAACTTAGAAGCTTCATCTGTGTTCTACTATGGTGCTTTTAGTGTCTCCGCATACCGCAGCACGCGACATAGCTTTGCAGAAGATAAATGTAACCGTCTCAGAGAGAAAAGAGGCCAATGTGACGATCTGGCTTTAAGTCGATACGATAACAAATTACGAAAACGGACGGATTTCTCAGGTTTTTACTACATATGAACCCTTTACACATTCTCCCGTGCAACGCAGCTGCTAGTCCTCTTTTCATGCAAAATGTTAAGGTTCCACCTCTTGTCCAAGTCACCAAAGCCGCTAAAAATCAATAATCGATAACCAAAACTTGAATTGTACTGCTCCTTATGGCTATTGCTTCAACTTAGAAGCTTTTTCTGTGTTCTACTATGGTGCTTTTAGTGTCTCCGCATACCGCAGCACGCGACGTAGCTTTGCAGACGATAAATGTAACCGTCTCAGAGAGAAAAGCGGCCAATGTGACGATCTGGCTTTAAGTCGATTCGATCACAAATGACGAAAACGGACGGATTTCTCAGGTTATTACTACATATGAACACCTTTCACATTCTCCCGTGCAACGCGGCTACCAGTTCTCCTTTCATGCAAAATCTTAAGGGCCTAGGTCATGTCCAAGCCACCAAAACTGGCTAAAAAGTGAATAATCGACGCCTAAAACTTGAATTTTACTACTTCTTACTGGCTATTACTACAACTTAGAAGCTTCTTCTGTGTTCTGCTATGGTGCTCTTAGTGTCTCCACATACCGCAGCACGCGACATAGCTTTGCAGACGATAAATGTAACCGTCTCAGAGAGAAAAGCGGCCAATGTGACGATCTGGCTTTAAGTCGATTCGATAACAAATGACGAAAACGGACGGATTTATCAGGTTTTTAGTACATATGAACACTTTTCACAGTCTCCCGTGCAACGCGGCTGCTAGTCCTCCTTTCATGCAAAATCTTAAGGTACTAGGTCATGTCCAAGCCAATAAAGCCGGCTAAAAAGTCAATAATCGACAATTAATACTTGAATTGTACTACTTGTTACTTTATATTGCTTCAACTTAGAAGCTTCTTCTGTGTTCTACTATGGTGATTTTAGTGTCTCCGCACACCGCAGCACGTGACATAGCTTTGCAGACGATAAACGTAACCGTTTCAGAGAGAAAATCGTCCATAGTGACGATCTGGCTTTAAGTCGATTCGATAACAAATGACGAAAGCGAACGGATTTCTCAGGTTTTTACTACATATGAACACTTTTCACATTCTCCCGTGCACCGCGACTGCTAGTCCTCCTTTCATGCAAAATATTAAGGTCCTAGCTCATGTCCAAGCCACCAAAGCCGGCTAAAATGTGAATAATAGATAGCCAAAACTTGAATTGTACTACTTCTTACTGGCTATTGCTTCAACTTAGAAGCTTCTTCTGTGTTCTAATATGGTGCTTTTAGTGTCTCCGCATACCGCAGCACGCGACATAGCTTTGCAGACGATAAATGTAACCGATTCAGAGAGAAGAGCGGCCAATGTGACGATCTGGCTTTAAGTAGATTCGGTAACAAATGACGAAAACGGGCGGATTTCTCAGGTTTTTGCGACATATGAACCCTTTTCACATTCTCCCGTGCAACGCAGCTGCGAGTCCTTCTTTCATGCAAAATCTTAAGGTTCGACCTCATGTCCAAGGCACCAAAGCCGGCTAAAAATCAATAATCGGTAACCAAAACTTGAATTGTACTGCTTCTTATGGCTATTGCTTCAACTTAGAAGCTTCTTCTGTGTTCTACAATGGTGCTTTTAGTGTCTCCGCATACCGCAGCACGCGACATTGCTTTGCAGACGATAAATGTAACCGTCTCAGAGAGAAAAGCGGCCAATGTGACGATCTGGCTTTAAGTCGATTCGATAACAAATGACGAAAACGGACGGATTTCTCAGGTTTTTACTACATATGAACACCTTTCACATTCTCCCGTGCAACGCGGCTACCAGTCCTCCTATCACGCAAAATCTTAAGGTCCTAGGTCATGTCCAAGCCACCAAAACTTTCTAAAAAGTGAATAATCGACGCCTAAAACTTGAATTGTACTACTTCTTACTGGCTATTACTTCAACCTAGAAGCTTCTTCTGTGTTCTACTATGGTGCTTTTAGTGTCTCCGCATACCGCAGCACGCGACATAGCTTTGCAGACGATAAATGTAACCGTCTCAGAGAGAAAAGCGTCAATGTGACGATCTGGCTTTAAGTCGATTCGATAACAAATAACGAAAACGGTCGGATTTCTAAGGTTTTTACTACATATGAACACTTTTAACATTCTCCCGTGGAACGCGGCTGCTAGTCCTCCTTTCATGCAAAATCGTAAGGTACTAGGTCATGTCCAAGCCAATAAAGCCGCCTAAAAAGTGAATAATCGACAACTAATATTGAATTGTACTACTCGTTACTTTTTATTGCTTCAACTTAGAAGCTTCTTCTGTGTTCTACTATGGTGCTTTTAGTGTCTCCGCATACCGCAGCACGCGACATAGATTTGCAGACGATAAATGTAACCGTCTCAGAGAGAAAAGCGGCCAATGTGGCCATCTGGCTTTAAGTCGATTCGATAACAAATGACGAAAACGGATGGATTTCTCAGGTTTTTAGTACATATGAACACTTTTTCACATTCTCCCGTGCAACGCGACTCCTAGTCCTCCTTTCAAGCAAAATCTTAAGGTTCCACCTCATGTCCAAGGCACCAAAGCCGGCTAAAAATCAATAATAGATAGCCAAAACTTGAATTGTACTACTTCTTACTGGACATTGCTTCAACTTAGAAGCTTCTTCTGTGTTCTACTATGGTGCTTTTAGTGTCTCCGCATACCGCAGCACGTGACATAGCTTTGTAGATGATAAACGTAACCGTTTCAGAGAGAAAAGCGGCCATAGTGACGATCTGGCTTTAAGTCGATTCGATAACAAATGACGAAAAGGTACGGATTTCTGAGGTTTTTACTACATATGAACCCTTTTCACATTCTCCCGTGCAACGCGGCTGCTAGTCCTCCTTTCAAGCAAAATCTTAAGGTTCCACCTCATGTCCAAGGCACCAAAGCCGGCTAAAAATCAATAATAGATAGCCAAAACTTGAATTGTACTACTTCTTACTGGCCATTGCTTCAACTTAGAAGCTTATTCTGTGTTCTGCTATGGTGCTTTTAGTGTCTTCGCATACCGCTGCTCGCGACATAGCTTTGAGGACGATAAATGTAACCGTCTCAGAGAGAAAAGCGGCCAATGTGACGATCTGGCTTTAAGTCGATTTGATAACAAAAGACGAAAACGAACGGATTTCTCAGGTTTTTACTACATATGAACACTTTTCACATTCTCCCGTGCACCGCGGCTGCTAGTCCTCCTTTCATGCAAAATCTTAAGGTCCTAGGTCATGTCCAAGCCACCAAAGCCGGCTAAAATGTGGATAATCGACAACTAACACTTGAATTGTACTACTTCTTACTGGCTATTGCTTCAACTTAGAAGCTTCTTCTGTGTTCTACTATGGTGCTTTTAGTGTCTCCGCATACCGCAGCACGCGACATAGCTTTGCAGATGATAAATGTAACCGTTTCAGAGAGAAGAGCGGCCAATGTGACGATCTGGCTTTAAGTAGTTTAGATAACAAATGACGAAAACGGGCTGATTTCCCAGGTTTTTACTACATATGAACCCTTGTCACATTCTCCCGTGCAACGCAGCTGCTAGTCCTCCTTTCATGCAAAATCATAAGGTTCCACCTCTTGTCCAAGGCACCAAAGCCGCCTAAAAAGTGAATAATCGATAACCAAAACTTGAATTGTACTGCTTCTTATGGCTATTGCTTCAGCTTAGAAGCTTCTTCTGTGTAATACTATGGTGCTTTTAGTGTCTCCGCATACCGCAGCACGCGACATAGCTTTGCAGACGATAAATGTAACCGTTTCAGAGAGAAAAGCGGCCAATGTGACGATCTGGCTTTAAGTAGATTCGATAACAAATGAAGAAAACGGACGGATTTCTCAGGTTTTTACTACATATGAACCCTTTTCACAATCTCCCGTGCAACGCAGCTGCTAGTCCTCCTTTCATGCAAAATCTTAAGGTTCGACCTCATGTCCAAGGCACCAAAGCCGGCTAAAAATCAATAATCGATAACCAAAACATGAATTGTACTACTTCTTACTGACCATTGCTTCAACTTAGAAGCTTATTCTGTGTTCTACTATGGTGCTTTTAAGGTCTCCGCATACCGCAGCACGCGACATAGCTTTGCAGACGATAAATGTAACCGTCTCAGAGAGAAAAGCGGCGAATGTGACGATCTGGCTTTAAGTCGATTCTATAACAAATGACGAAAACGGAAGGATTTCTCAGGTTTTTACTACATATGAACACTTTTCACATTCTCCCGTGCAACGCGGCTGCTAGTCCTCCTTTCATGCAAAATCTTAAGGTCCTAGGTCATGTCCAAGCCACCAAAGACGGCTAAAAAGTGAATAATCGACGCCTAAAACTTGAATTGTACTACTTCTTACTGGCTATTACTACAACATAGAAGCTTCTTCTGTGTTCTACTATGGTGCTTTTAGTGTCACCGCATACCGCAGCACGCGACATAGCTTTGCAGACAATAAATGTAACCGTCTCAGAGAGAAAAGCGGCCAATGTGACGATCTGGCTTTAAGTCGATTCGATAACAAATGACGAAAACGGACGGATTTCTCAGGTTTTTACTACATATGAACACCTCTCACATTCTCCCGTGCAACGCTTCTACTAGTCCTCCTTTCATGCAAAATCTTAAGGTCCTAGGTCATGTCCAAGCCACCAAACTGGCTAAAAAGTGAATAATCGACGCCTGAAACTTGAATTGTACTAATTCTTACTGGCTATTACTTCAACTTAGAAGCTTCTTCTGTGTTCTACTATGCTGCTTTTAGTGTCTCCGCATACCGCAGCACGCGACATAGCTTTGCAGACGATAAATGTAACCGTCTCAGAGAGAAAAGCGGCCAATGTGACGATCTGGCTTTAAGTCGATTCGATAACAAAAGACGAAAACGGACGGATTTCTCAGGTTTTTACTACATATGAACACTTTTCACATTCTCCCGTGCAACGCGGCTGCTAGTCCTCCTTTCATGCAAAATCTTAAGGTCCTAGGTCATGTCCAAGCCACCAAAACTGGCTAAAAAGTGAATAATCGACGCCTAAAACTTGAGTTTTACTACTTCTTACCGGCTATTACTTCAACTTAGAAGCTTCTTCTGTGTTCTACTATGGTGCTTTTAGTGTCTCCGCATACCGCAGCACGCGACGTAGATTTGCAGACGATAAATGTAACCGTCTCAGAGAGAAAAGCGGCCTATGTGACGATCTGGCTTTAAGTCGATTCGATAACAAATGACGAAAACGGACGGATTTCTCAGGTTTTTAGTACATATGAACACTTTTCACATTCTCCCGTGCAACGCGGCTGCAAGTCCTCCTTTCATGCAAAATCTTAAGGTCCTAGGTCATGTCCAAGCCACCAAAGCCGGCTAAAAAGTGAATAATCGACGCCTAAAACTTGAATTGTACTACTTCTTATGGCTATTACTTCAACATAGAAGCTTCTTCTGTGTTCTACTATGGTGCTTTTAGTGTCTCTGCATACCGCAGCACGCGACATAGCTTTGCAAACGATAAATGTAACCGTCTCAGAGAGAAAAGCGGCCAATGTGACGATCTGGCTTTAAGTCGATTCGATAACAAATGACGAAAACGGACGGATTTCTCAGGTATTTACTACATATGAACACTTTCACATTCTCCCGTGCAACGCAGCTGCTAGTCCTCCTTTCATGCAAAATCTTAAGGTTCCACCTCTTGTCCAAGGCACCAAAGCCGCTAAAAAACAATAATCGAAAACTAAAACTTGAATTGTACTGCTTCTTATGGCTATTGCTTCAACTTAGAAGCTTCTTCTGTGTTCTACTATGGTGCTTTTAGTGTCTCCGCATACCGCAGCACGTGACATAGTTTTGCAGACGATAAACGTAACCGTCTCAGAGAGAAAAGCGGCAATAGTGACGATCTGGCTATAAGTCGATTCGATAACAAATGACGAAAACGGACGGATTTCTCAGGTTTTTACTACATATGAACACTTTTCACATTCTCCCGTGCACCGCGGCTGCTAGTCCTCCTTTCATGCAAAATATTAAGGTCCCAGGTCATGTCCAAGCCACCAACGCCGGCTAAAATGTGAATAATCGACAACTAAAACTTGAATTGTACTACTTCTTACTGGCTATTGCTTCAACTTAGAAGCTTATTCTGTGTTCTACTATGGTGCTTTTAGTATCTCCGCATACCGCAGCACGCGACATAGCTTTGAAGACGATAAATGTAACCGATTCAGAGAGAAGAGCGGCCAATGTGACGATCTGGCTTTAAGTAGATTCGATAACAATTGACGAAAACGGGCGGATTTCTCAGGTTTTTACTACATATGAACGCTTTTCACATTTTCCCGTGCAACGCGGCTGCTAGTCCTCCTTTCATGCAAAATCATATGGTTCCACCCATTGTCCAAGGCACCAAAGCCGCCTAAAAAGTGAATAATCGATAACCAAAACTTGAATTGTACTGCTTCTTATGGCTATTGCTTCAGCTTAGAAGCTTCTTCTGTGTAATACTATGGTGCTTTTAGTGTCTCCGCATACCGCAGCACGCGACATAGCTTTGCAGACGATAAATGTAACCGTCTCAGAGAGAAAAGCGGCCAATGTGACGATCTGCCTTTAAGTCGATTCGATAACAAATGACGAAAACGGACGGATTTCTCAGGTTTTTACTACATATGAACACTTTTCACATTCTCCCATGCAACGCGGCTGCTAGTCCTCCTTTCATGCAAGATCTTAAGGTCCTAGGTCATGTCCAAGCCACCAAAACTGGCTAAAAAGTGAATAATCGACGCCTAAAACTTGAATTGTACTACGTCTTACCGGCTATTACTTCAACTTAGAAGCTTCTTCTGTGTTCTACTATGGTGCTTTTAGTGTCTCCGCATACCGCAGCACGTGAGATAGCTTTGCAGACGATAAACGTAACCGTTTCAGAGAGAAAAGCGGCCAATGTGACGATCTGGCTTTAAGTAGATTCGATAACAAATGACGAAAACGGACGGATTTCTCAGGTTTTTACTACATATGAACCCTTTTCACAATCTCCCGTGCAACCCAGCTGCTAGTCCTCCTTTCATGCAAAATCTTAAGGTTCGACCTCATGTCCAAGGCACCAAAGCCGGCTAAAAATCAATAATCGATAACAAAAACATGAATTGTACTACTTCTTACTGACCATTGCTTCAACTTAGAAGCTTATTCTGTGTTCTACTATGGTGCTTTTAAGGTCTCCGCATACCGCAGCACGCGACATAGCTTTGCAGACTATGAATGTAACCGTCTCAGAGAGAAAAGCGGCGAATGTGACGATCTGGCTTTAAGTCGATTCTATAACAAATGACGAAAACGGAAGGATTTCTCAGGTTTTTACTACATATGAAAACTTTTCACATTCTCCCGTGCAACGCGGCTGCTAGTCCTCCTTTCATGCAAAATCTTAAGGTCCTAGGTCATGTCCAAGCCACCAAAGACGGCTAAAAAGTGAATAATCGACGCCTAAAACTTGAATTGTACTACTTCTTACTGGCTATTACTACAACATAGAAGCTTCTTCTGTGTTCTACTATGGTGCTTTTAGTGTCACCGCATACCGCAGCACGCGACATAGCTTTGCAGACGATAAATGTAACCGTCTCAGAGAGAAAAGCGGCCAATGTGACGATCTGGCTTTAAGTCGATTCGATAACAAATGACGAAAACGGACGGATTTCTCAGGTTTTTACTACATATGAACACCTCTCACATTCTCCCGTGCAACGCTTCTACTAGTCCTCCTTTCATGCAAAATCTTAAGGTCCTAGGTCATGTCCAAGCCACCAAACTGGCTAAAAAGTGAATAATCGACGCCTAAAACTTGAATTGTACTAATTCTTACTGGCTATTACTTCAACTTAGAAGCTTCTTCTGTGTTCTACTATGCTGCTTTTAGTGTCTCCGCATATAGCAGCAAGCGACATAGCTTTGCAGACGATAAATGTAACCGTCTCAGAGAGAAAAACGGCCAATGTGACGATCTGGCTTTAAGTCGATTCGATAACAAAAGACGAAAACGGACGGATTTCTCAGGTTTTTACTACATATGAACACTTTTCACATTCTCCCGTGCAACGCGGCTGCTAGTCCTCCTTTCATGCAAAATCTTAAGGTCCTAGGTCATGTCCAAGCCACCAAAACTGGCTAAAAAGTGAATAATCGACGCCTAAAACTTGAATTGTACTACTTCTTACCGGCTATTACTTCAACTTAGAAGCTTCTTCTGTGTTCTACTATGGTGCTTTTAGTGTCTCCGCATACCGCAGCACGCGACGTAGCTTTGCACACGATAAATGTAACCGTCTCAGAGAGAAAAGCGGCCAATGTGACGATCTGGCTTTAAGTCGATTCGATAACAAATGACGAAAACGGACGGATTTCTCAGGTTTTTGCTACATATGAACACTTTTCACATTCTCCCGTGCAACGCAGCTGCAAGTCCTCCTTTCATGCAAAATCTTTAGGTACTAGGTCATGTCCAAGCCAATAAAGCCGGCTAAAAAGTGAATAATCGACAACTAATACTTGAATTGTACTACTTGTTACTTTTTATTGCTTCAACTTAGAAGCTTCTTCTGTGTTCTACTATGGTGCTTTTAGTGTCTCCGCATACCGCAGCACGTGACATAGCTTTGCAGACGATAAACGTAACCATTTCAGAGAGAAAAGCGGCCATAGTGACGATCTGGCTTTAAGTCGATACGATAACAAATGACGAAAACGGACGGATTTCTCAGCTTTTTACTACATATGAACACTTTTCACATTCTCCCGTGCAACGCGGCTGCTAGTCCTACTTTCATGCAAAATCTTAAAGTCCTAGGTCATGTCCAAGCCACCAAAGCCGGCTAAAGAGTGAATAATCGACGCCTAAAACTTGAATTGTACTACTTCTTACTGGCTATTACTTCATTTTAGAAGCTTCTTCTGTGTTCTACTATGGTGCTTTTAGTGTCTCCGCATACCACAGCACGCGACATAGCTTTGCAGACGATAAATGTAACCGTCTCAGAGAGAAAAGAGGCCAATGTGACGATCTGGCTTTAAGTCGATTCGTTAACAATTGACGAAAACGGACGGATATCACAGGTTCTTACTACATATGAACACCTTTCACATTCTCCCGTGCAACGCGGCTACCAGTCCTCCTTCCATGCAAAATCTTAAGGTCCTAGGTCATGTCCAAGCCACCAAAACTGGCTAAAAAGTGAATAATCGACGCCTAAAACTTGAATTGTACTACTTCTTACTGGCTATTACTTCAACTTAGAAGCTTCTTCTGTGTTCTACTATGCTGCTTTTAGTGTCTCCGCATACCGCAGCACGCGACATAGCCTTGCAGACGGTAAAGGTAACTATTTCAGAGAGAAATGCGGCCATAGTGACGATCTGGCTTTAAGTCGATTCGATAACAAATGACGAAAACGGACGGATTTCTCAAGTTTTTACTACATATGAACCCTTTTGACATTCTCCCGTGCAACGCAGCTGCTAGTCCCCCTTTCAAGCAAAATCTTAAGGTTCGACCTCATGTCCAAGGCACCAAAGCCGGCTAAAGATCAATAATCGATAGCCAAGACTTGAATTGTACTACTTCTTACTGGCCATTGTTTCAACTTAGAAGCTTATTCTGTGTTCCACTATGGTGCTTTTAGTGTCTCCGCATACCGCAGCACGCGACATAGCTTTGCAGACGATAAATGTAACCGTCTCAGAGAGAAAAGCGGCCAATGTGACGATCTGGCGTTAAGTCGATTCGATAACAAATGACGAAAACGGACGGATTTCTCAGGTTTTTAGTACATATGAACACTTTTTACATTCTCCCGTGCAACGCGGCTGCTAGTGCTCCTTTCAAGCAAAATCTTAAGGTACTAGGTCATGTCCAAGCCAATAAAGCCGGCTAAAAAGTGAATAATCGACAACTAATACTTGAATTGTTCTACTTCGTACTGGTTATTGCTTCAACTTAGAAGCTTCTTCTGTGTTCTACTATGGTGCTTTTAGTGTCTCCGCATACCGCAGCACGCGACATAGCTTTGCAGACGATAAATGTAACCGTCTCAGAGATAAAAGCAGCCAATGTGGCGATCTGGCTTTAAGTCGAATCGATAACAAATGACGAACACGGACGGATTTCTCAGGTTTTTAGTACATATGAACACTTTTCACATTCTCCCGTGCAACGCGGCTGCTAATCCTCCTTTCATGCAAAATCTTAAGGTACTAGGTCATGTCCAAGCCAATAAAGCCGGCTAAAAAGTGAATAATCGACAACTAATACTTGAATTATACTACTCGTTACTTTTTATTGCTTCAACTTAGAAGCATCTTCTGTGTTCTACTATGGTGCTTTTAGTGTCTCCGCATACCGCAGCACGTGACATAGCCTTGCAGACGATAAACGTAACCATTTCAGAGAGAAAAGCGGCCAATGTGACGATCTGGCTTTAAGTCGATTCGATAACAAATGACGAAAACGGACGGATTTCTCAGGTTTTTACTACATATGAACACCTTTCACATTCTCCCGTGCAACGCGGCTACCAGTCCTCCTTTCATGCAAAATCTTAAGGTCCTAGGTCATGTCCAAGCCACCAAAACTGGCTAAAAAGTGAATAATCGACGCCTAAAACTTGAATTGTACAACTTCTTACTGGCTATTACTTCAACTTAGAAGCTTCTTCTGTGTTCTACTATGGTGCTTTTAGTGTCTCCGCATACCGCAGCACGCGACATAGCTTTGCAGACGATAAATGTAACCGGCTCAGAGAGAAAAGCGGCCAATGTGACGATCTGGCTTTAAGTCGATTCGATAACAAATGACGAAAACGGACGGATTTCTTAGGTTTTTAGTACATATGAACACTTTTCACATTCTCCCGTGCAACGCGGCTGCAAGTCCTCCTTTCATGCAAAATCTTTAGGTACTAGGTCATGTCCAAGCCAATAAAGCCGGCTAAAAAGTAAATAATCGACAACTAATACTTGAATTGTACTACTTGTTACTTTTTATTGCTTCAAATTAGAAGCTTCTTCTGTGTTCTACAATGGTGCTTTTAGTGTCTCCGCATACCGCAGCACGTGACATAGCTTTGCAGACGATAAACGTAACCATTTCAGAGAGAAAAGCGGCCATAGTGACGATCTGGCTTTAAGTCGATTCGATAACAAATGACGAAAACGGACGGATTTCTCAGGTTTTTACAACATATGAACCCTTTTCACATACTCCCGTGCAACGCAGCTGCTAGTCCTTCTTTCAAGCAAAATCTTAAGGTTCAACCTCATGTCCAAGGCACCAAAGCCGGCTAAAGATCAATAATCGATAGCCAAACTTGAATTGTACTACTTCTTACTGGCCATTGCTTCAACTTAGAAGCTTATTCTGTGTTCCACTATGGTGCTTTTAGTGTCTCCGCATACCGCAGCACGCGACATAGCTTTGCAGACGAAAAATGTAACCGTCTCAGAGAGAAAAGCGGCCAATGTGACGATCTGGCTTTAAGTCGATTCGATAACAAATGACGAAAACGGACGGATTTCTCAGCTTTTTACTACATATGAACACTTTTCACATTCTCCCGTGCAACGCGGCTGCTAGTCCTACTTTCATGCAAAATCTTAAAGTCCTAGGTCATGTCGAAGCCACCAAAGCCGGCTAAAAAGTGAATAATCGACGCCCAAAACTTGAATTGTACTACTTCTTACTGGCTATTACTTCATTTTAGAAGCTTCTTCTGTGTTCTACTATGGTGCTTTTAGTGTCTCCGCATACCACAGCACGCGACATAGCTTTGCAGACGATAAATGTAACCGTCTCAGAGAGAAAAGCGGCCAATGTGACGATCTGGATTTAAGTCGATTCGTTAACAAATGACGAAAACGGACGGATATCTCAGGTTTTTACTACATATGAACACATTTCACATTCTCCCGTGCAACGCGGCTACCAGTCCTCCTTTCATGCAAAATCTTAAGGTCCTAGGTCATGTCCAAGCCACCAAAACTGGCTAAAAAGTGTATAATCGACGCCTAAAACTTGAATTGTACTACTTCTTACTGGCTATTACTTCAACTTAGAAGCTTCTTCTGTGTTCTACTATGCTGCTATTAGTGGCTCCGCATACCGCAGCACGCGACATAGCCTTGCAGACGATAAATGTAACGGTCTCAGAGAGAAAAGCGGCCAATGTGACGATCTGGCTTTAAGTCGATTCGATAACAAATGACGAAAACGGACGGATTTCTCAGGTTTTTAGTACATAGGAACACTTTTCACATTCTCCCGTGCAACGCTTCTGCAAGTCCTTCTTCCATGCAAAATCTTAAGGTAATAGGTCATGTCCAAGCCAATAAAGCCGGCTAAAAAGTGAATAATCGACGCCTAAAACTTGAATTGTACTACTTCTTACTGGCTATTACTACAACATAGAAGCTTCTTCTGTGTTCTACTATGGTGCTTTTAGTGTCACCGCATACCGCAGCACGCGACATAGCTTTGCAGACGATAAATGTAACCGTCTCAGAGAGAAAAGCGGCCAATATGACGATCTGGCTTTAAGTCGATTCGATAACAAATGACGAAAACGGACGGATTTCTCAGGTTTTTACTACATATGAACACTTTTCACATTCTCCCGTGCAACGCAGCTGCTAGTCTTCCTTTCATGCAAAATCTTAAGGTTCCACCTCTTGTCCAAGGCACCAAAGCCGCTAAAAAACAATAATCGATAACCAAAACTTGAATTGTACTGCTTCTTATGGCTATTGCTTCAACTTAGAAGCTTCTTCTGTGTTCTACTATGGTGCTTTTAGTGTCTCCGCATACCGCAGCACGTGACATAGTTTTGCAGACGATAAACGTAACCGTCTCAGAGAGAAAAGCGGCAATAGTGACGATCTGGCTTTAAGTCGATTCGATAACAAATGACGAAAACGGACGGATTTCTCAGGTTTTTACTACATATGAACACTTTTCACATTCTCCAGTGCACCGCGGCTGCTAGTCCTCCTTTCATGCAAAATATTAAGGTCCCAGGTCATGTCCAAGCCACCAAAGCCGGCTAAAATGTGAATAATCGACAATTAAAACTTGAATTGTACTACTTCTTACTGGCTATTGCTTCAACTTAGAAGCTTATTCTGTGTTCTACTATGGTGCTTTTAGTATCTCCGCATACCGCAGCACGCGACATAGCTTTGAAGACGATAAATGTAACCGATTCAGAGAGAAGAGCGGCCAATGTGACGATCTGGCTTTAAGTAGATTCGATAACAATTGACGAAAACGGGCGGATTTCTCAGGTTTTTACTACATATGAACGCTTTTCACATTTTCCCGTGCAACGCGTCTGCTAGTCCTCCTTTCATGCAAAATCATAAGGTTCCACCTCTTGTCCAAGGCACCAAAGCCGCCTAAAAAGTGAATAATCGATAACCAAAACTTGAATTGTACTGCTTCTTATGGCTATTGCTTCAGCTTAGAAGCTTCTTCTGTGTAATACTATGGTGCTTTTAGTGTCTCCGCATACCGCAGCACGCGACATAGCTTTGCAGACGATAAATGTAACCGTCTCAGAGAGAAAAGCGGCGAATGTGACGATCTGGCTTTAAGTCGATTCTATAACAAATGACGAAAACGGAAGGATTTCTCAGGTTTGTACTACATATGAACACTTTTCACATTCTCCCGTGCAACGCGGCTGCTAGTCCTCCTTTCATGCAAAATCTTAAGGTCCTAGGTCATGTCCAAGCCACCAAAACTGGCTAAAAAGTGAATAATCGACGCCTAAAACTTGAATTGTACTACTTCTTACCGGCTATTACTTCAACTTAGAAGCTTCTTCTGTGTTCTACTATGGTGCTTTTAGTGTCTCCGCATACCGCAGCACGCGACGTAGCTTTGCAGACGATAAATGTAACCGTCTCAGAGAGAAAAGCGGCCAATGTGACGATCTGGCTTTAAGTCGATTCGATAACAAATGAAGAAAACGGACGGATTTCTCAGGTTTTTACTACATATGAACACCTCTCACATTCTCCCGTGCAACGCTTCTACTAGTCCTCCTTTCATGCAAAATCTTAAGGTCCTAGGTCATGTCCAAGCCACCAAACTGGCTAAAAAGTGAATAATCGACGCCTAAAACTTGAATTGTACTAATTCTTACTGGCTATTACTTCAACTTAGAAGCTTCTTCTTATGTGTTCTACTATGCTGCTTTTAGTGTCTCCGCATACCGCAGCACGCGACATAGCTTTGCAGACGATAAATGTAACCGTCTCAGAGAGAAAAGCGGCCAATGTGACGATCTGGCTTTAAGTCGACTCGATAACAAATGACGAAAACGGACGGATTTGTCAGGTTTTTACTACATATGAACACTTTTCACATTCTCCCGTGCAACGCGGCTGCTAGTCCTCCTTTCATGCAAAATCTTAAGGTCCTAGGTCATGTCCAAGCCACCAAAACTGGCTAAAAAGTGAATAATCGACGCCTAAAACTTGAATTGTACTACTTCTTACCGGCTATTACTTCAACTTAGAAGCTTCTTCTGTGTTCTACTATGGTGCTTTTAGTGTCTCCGCATACCGCAGCACGCGACGTAGCTTTGCAGACGATAAATGTAACCGTCTCAGAGAGAAAAGCGGCCAATGTGACGATCTGGCTTTAAATCGATTCGATAACAAATGACGAAAACGGACGGATTTCTCAGGTTTTTACTACATATGAACAGTTTTCACATTTTCCCGTGCAACGCGGCTGCTAGTCCTCCTTTCATGCAAAATCTTAAGGTCCTAGGTCATGTCCAAGCCACCAAAGACGGCTAAAAAGTGAATAATCGACGTCTAAAACTTGAATTGTACTACTTCTTACTGGCTATTACTACAACATAGAAGCTTCGTCTGTGTTCTACTATGGTGCTTTTAGTGTCACCACATACCGCAGCACGCGACATAGCTTTGCAGACGATAAATGTAACCGTCTCAGAGAGAAAAGCGGCCAATGTGACGATCTGGCTTTAAGTCGATTCGAAACAAATGACGAAAACGGACGGATTTCTCAGGTTTTTACTACATATGAACACCTCTCACATTCTCCCGTGCAACGCTTCTACTAGTCCTCCTTTCATGCAAAATCTTAAGGTCCTAGGTCATGTCCAAGCCACCAAACTGGCTAAAAAGAGAATAATCGACGCCTAAAACTTGAATTGTACTAATTCTTACTGGCTATTACTTCAACTTAGAATCTTCTTCTGTGTTCTACTATGCTGCTTTTAGTGTCTCCGCATACCGCAGCACGCGACATAGCTTTGCAGACGATAAATGTAACCGTCTCAGAGAGAAAAGCGGCCAATGTGACGATCTGGCTTTAAGTCGATTCGATAACAAAGGACGAAAACGGACGGATTTCTCAGGTTTTTACTACATATGAACACTTTTCACATTCTCCCGTGCAACGCGGCTGCTAGTCCTCCTTTCATGCAAAATCTTAAGGTCCTAGGTCATGTCCAAGCCACCAAAACTGGCTAAAAAGTGAATAATCGACGCCTAAAACTTCAATTGTACTGCTTCTTACCGGCTATTACTTCAACTTAGAAGCTTCTTCTGTGTTCTACTATGCTGCTTTTAGTGTCTCCGCATACCGCAGCACGCGACGTAGCTTTGCAGACGATAAATGTAACCGTCTCAGAGAGAAAAGCGGCCAATGTGACGATCTGGCTTTAAGTCGATTCGATAACAAATGACGAAAACGGACGGATTTCTCAGGTTTTTAGTACATATGAACACTTTTCACATTCTCCCGTGCAACGCGGCTGCAAGTCCTCCTTTCATGCAAAATCATAAGGTCCTAGGTCATGTCCAAGCCACCAAAGCCGGCTAAAAAGTGAATAATCGACGCCTAAAACTTGAATTGTACTACTTCTTATGGCTATTACTTCAACATAGAAGCTTCTGTGTTCTACTATGGTGCTTTTAGTGTCTCCGCATACCGCAGCACGCGACATAGCTTTGCAGACGATAAATGTAACCGTCTCAGAGAGAAAAGCGGCCAATGTGACGATCTGGCTTTAAGTCGATTCGATAACAAATGACGAAAACGGACGGATTTCTCAGGTTTTTAGTACATATGGACACTTTTCACATTCTCCCGTGCAACGCGGCTGCAAGTCCTCCTTTCATGCAAAATCTTTAGGTACTAGGTCATGTCCAAGCCAATAAAGCCGGCTAAATAGTGAATAATCGACAACTAATACTTGAATTGTACTACCTGTTACTTTTTATTGCTTCAACTTAGAAGCTTCTTCTGTGATCTACTATGGTGCTTTTAGTGTCTCCGCATACCGCAGCACGTGACATAGCTTTGCAGACGATAAACGTAACCATTTCAGAGAGAAAAGCGGCCATAGTGACGATCTGGCTTTAAGTCGATTCGATAACAAATGACGAAAACGGACGGATTTCTCAGGTTTTTAGTACATATGAACACTTTTCACATTCTTCCGTGCAACGCGGCTGCTAGTCCTACTTTCATGCAAAATCGTAAAGTCCTAGGTCATGTCCAAGCCACCAAAGCCGGCTAAAAAGTGAATAATCGACGCCTAAAACTTGAATTGTACTACTTCTTACTGGCTATTACTTCATTTTAGAAGCTTCTTCTGTGTTCTACTATGGTGCTTTTAGTGTCTCCGCATACCACAGCACGCGACATAGCTTTGCAGACGATAAATGTAACCGTCTCAGAGAGAAAAGCGGCCAATGTGACGATCTGGCTTTAAGTCGATTCGTTAACAAATGACGAAAACGGACGGATATCTCAGGTTCTTACTACATATGAACACCTTTCACATTCTCCCGTGCAACGCGGCTACCAGTCCTCCTTTCATGCAAAATCGTAAGGTCCTAGGTCATGTCCAAGCCACCAAAACTGGCTAAAAAGTGAATAATCGACGCCTAAAACTTGAATTGTACTACTTCTTACTGGCTATTACTTCAACTTAGAAGCTTCTTCTGTGTTCTACTATGGTGCTTTTAGTGTCTCCGCATACCGCAGCACGCGACATAGCCTTGCAGACGATAAACGTAACCATTTCAGAGAGAAAAGCGGCCATAGTGACGATCTGGCCTTAAGTCGATTCGATAACAAATGACGAAAACGGACGGATTTCTCAAGTTTTTACTACATATGAACCCTTTTGACATTCTCCCGTGCAACGCAGCTGCTAGTCCTCCTTTCAAGCAAAATCTTAAGGTTCGACCTCATGTCCAAGGCACCAAAGCCGGCTAAAAATCAATAATCGATAACCAAAACATGAATTGTACTACTTCTTACTGACCATTGCTTCAACTTAGAAGCTTATTCTGTGTTCTACTATGGTGCTTTTAAGGTCTCCGCATACCGCAGCACGCGACATAGCTTTGCAGACGATAAATGTAACCGTCTCAGAGAGAAAAGCGGCGAATGTGACGATCTAGCTTTAAGTCGATTCTATAACAAATGACGAAAACTGAAGGATTTCTCAGGTTTTTACTACATATGAACACTTTTCACATTTTCCCGTGCAACGCGGCTGCTAGTCCTCCTTTCATGCAAAATCTTAAGGTCCTAGGTCATGTCCAAGCCACCAAAGACGGCTAAAAAGTGAATAATCGACGCCTAAAACCTGAATTGTACTACTTCTTACTGGCTATTACTACAACATAGAAGCTTCTTCTGTGTTCTACTATGGTGCTTTTAGTGTCACCACATACCGCAGCACGCGACATAGCTTTGCAGGCGATAAATGTAACCGTCTCAGAGAGAAAAGCGGCCAATGTGACGATCTGGCTTTAAGTCGATTCGATAACAAATGACGAAAACGGACGGATTTCTCAGGTTTTTACTACATATGAACACCTCTCACATTCTCCCGTGCAACGCTTCTACTAGTCCTCCTTTCATGCAAAATCTTAAGGTCCTACTTCATGTCCAAGCCACCAAACTGGCTAAAAAGTGAATAATCGACGCCTAATACTTGAATTGTACTAATTCTTACTGGCTATTACTTCAACTTAGAATCTTCTTCTGTGTTCTACTATGCTGCTTTTAGTGTCTCCGCATACCGCAGCACGCGACATAGCTTTGCAGACGATAAATGTAACCGTCTCAGAGAGAAAAGCGGCCAATGTGACGATCTGGCTTTAAGTCGATTCGATAACAAAAGACGAAAACGGACGGATTTCTCAGGTTTTTAGTACATATGAACACTTTTCACATTCTCCCGTGCAACGCGGCTGCTAGTCCTCCTTTCATGCAAAATATTAAGGTCCTAGGTCATGTCCAAGCCACCAAAGCCGGCTAAAAAGTGAATAATCGACGCCTAAAACTTGAATTGTACTACTGCTTACTGGCTATTACTTCATTTTAGAAGCTTCTTCTGTGTTTTACTATGGTGCTTTTAGTGTCTCCGCATACCACAGCACGCGACATAGCTTTGCAGACGATAAATGTAACCGTCTCAGAGAGAAAAGCGGCCAATGTGACGATCTGGCTTTAAGTCGATTCGTTAACAAATGACGAAAACGGACGGATATCTCAGGTTCTTACTACATATGAACACCTTTCACATTCTCCCGTGCAACGCGGCTACCAGTCCTCCTTTCATGCAAAATCTTAAGGTCCTAGGTCATGTCCAAGCCACCAAAACTGGCTTAAAAGTGAATAATCGACGCCTAAAACTTGAATTGTACTACTTCTTACTGGCTATTACTTCAACTTAGAAGCTTCTTCTGTGTTCTACTATGGTGCTTTTAGTGTCTCCGCATACCGCAGCACGCGACATAGCCTTGCAGACGATAAACGTAACCATTTCAGAGAGAAAAGCGGCCATAGTGACGATCTGGCTTTAAGTCGATTCGATAACAAATGACGAAAACGGACGGATTTCTCAAGATTTTACTACATATGAACCCTTTTGACATTCTCCCGTGCAACGCAGCTGCTAGTCCTCCTTTCAAGCAAAATCTTAAGGTTCGACCTCATGTCCAAGGCACCAAAGCCGGCTAAAAATCAATAATCGATAACCAAAACATGAATTGTACTACTTCTTACTGACCATTGCTTCAACTTAGAAGCTTATTCTGTGTTCTACTATGGTGCTTTTAAGGTCTCCGCATACCGCAGCACGCGACATAGCTTTGCAGACGATAAATGTAACCGTCTCAGAGAGAAAAGCGGCCAATGTGACGATCTGGCTTTAAGTCGATTCGATAACAAATGACGAAAACGGACGGATTTCTCAGGTTTTTAGTACATATGAACACTTTTCACATTGTCCCGTGCAACGCGGCTGCAAGTCCTCCTTTCATGCAAAATCCTTAGGTACTAAGTCATGTTCAAGCCAATAAAGCCGGCTAAAAAGTGAATAATCGACAACTAATACTCAAATTGTACTACTTGTTACTTTTTATTGCTTCAACTTAGAAGCTTCTTCTGTGTTCTACTATGGTGCTTTTAGTGTCTCCGCATACCGCAGCACGTGACATAGCTTTGCAGACGATAAACGTAACCATTTCAGAGAGAAAAGCGGCCACAGTGACGATCTGGCTTTAAGTCGATTCGATAACAAATGACGAAAACGGACGGATTTCTCACGTTTTTACTACATATGAACCCTTTTCACATACTCCCGTGCAACGCGGCTGCTAGTCCTACTTTCATGCAAAATCTTAAAGTCCTAGGTCATGTCCAAGCCACCAAAGCCGGCTAAAAAGTGAATAATCGACGCCTAAAACTTGAATTGTACTACTTCTTACTGGCTATTGCTTCAACTTAGAAGCTTATTCTGTGTTCCACTATGGTGCTTTTAGTGTCTCCGCATACCGCAGCACGCGACATAGCTTTGCAGACGATAAATGTAACCGTCTCAGAGAGAAAAGCGGCCAATGTGACGATCTGGCTTTAAGTCGATTCGATAACAAATGACGAAAACGGACGGATTTCTCAGCTTTTTACTACATATGAACACTTTTCACATTCTCCCGTGCAACGCGGCTGCTAGTCCTACTTTCATGCAAAATCTTAAAGTCCTAGGTCATGTCCAAGCCACCAAAGCCGGCTAAAAAGTGAATAATCGACGCCTAAAACTTGAATTGTACTACTTCTTACTGGCTATTACTTCATTTTAGAAGCTTCTTCTGTGTTCTACTATGGTGCTTTTAGTGTCTCCGCATACCACAGCACGCGACATAGCTTTGCAGACGATAAATGTAACCGTCTCAGAGAGAAAAGCGGCCAATGTGACGATCTGGCTTTAAGTCGATTCGTTAACAAATGACGAAAACATACGGAAATCTCAGGTTCTTACTACATATGAACACCTTTCAGATTCTCCCGTGCAACGCGGCTACCAGTCCTCCTTTCATGCAAAATCTTAAGGTCCTAGGTCATGTCCAAGCCACCAAAACTGGCTAAAAAGTGAATAATCGACGCCTAAAACTTGAATTGTACTACTTCTTACTGGCTATTACTTCAACTTAGAAGCTTCTTCTGTGTTCTACTATGCTGCTTTTAGTGTCTCCGCATACCGCAGCACGCGACATAGCCTTGCAGACGATAAACGTAACCATTTCAGAGAGAAAAGCGGCCATAGTGACGATCTGGCTTTAAGTCGATTCGATAACAAATGACGAAAACGGACGGATTTCTCAAGTTTTTACTACATATGAACCCTTTTGACATTCTCCCGTGCAACGCAGCTGCTAGTCCTCCTTTCAAGCAAAGTCTTAAGGTTCGACCTCATATCCAAGGCACCAAAGCCGGCTAAAGATCAATAATCGATAGCCAAGACTTGAATTGTACTACTTCTTACTGGCCATTGTTTCAACTTAGAAGCTTATTCTGTGTTCCACTATGGTGCTCTTAGTGTCTCCGCATACCGCAGCACGCGACATAGCTTTGCAGACGATAAATGTAACCGTCTCAGAGAGAAAAGCGGCCAATGTGACGATCTGGCTTTAAGTCGATTCGATAACAAATGACGAAAACGGACGGATTTCTCAGGTTTTTAGTACATATGAACACTTTTCACATTCTCCCGTGCAACGCGGCTGCTAGTCCTCCTTTCAAGCAAAATCTTAAGGTACTAGGTCATGTCCAAGCCAATAAAGCCGGCTAAAAAGTGAATAATCGACAACTAAAACTTGAATTGTACTACTTCGTACTGGTTATTGCTTCAACTTAGAAGCTTCTTCTGTGTTCTACTATGGTGCTTTTAGTGTCTCCGCATACCGCAGCACGCGACATAGCTTTGCAGACGATAAATGTAACCGTCTCAGAGAGAAAAGCGGCCAATGTGGCGATCTGGCTTTAAGTCGAATCGATAACAAATGACGAAAACGGACGGATTTCTCAGGTTTTTAGTACATATGAACACTTTTCACATTCTCCCGTGCAACGCGGCTGCTAATCCTCCTTTCATGCAAAATCTTAAGGTACTAGGTCATGTCCAAGCCAATAAAGCCGGCTAAAAAGTGAATAATCGACAACTAATACTTGAATTATACTACTCGTTACTTTTTATTGCTTCAACTTAGAAGCTTCTTCTGTGTTCTACTATGGTGCTTTTAGTGTCTCCGCATACCGCAGCACGTGACATAGCCTTGCAGACGATAAACGTAACCATTTCAGAGAGAAAAGCGGCCAATGTGACGATCTGGCTTTAAGTCGATTCGATAACAAATGACGAAAACGGACGAATTTCTCAGGTTTTTACTACATATGAACACCTTTCACATTCTCCCGTGCAACGCGGCTACCAGTCCTCCTTTCATGCAAAATCTTAAGGTCCTAGGTCATGTCCAAGCCACCAAAACTGGCTAAAAAGTGAATAATCGACGCCTAAAACTTGAATTGTACTACTTCTTACTGGCTATTACTTCAACTTAGAAGCTTCTTCTGTGTTCTACTATGGTGCTTTTAGTGTCTCCGCATACCGCAGCACGCGACATAGCTTTGCAGACGATAAATGTAACCGGCTCAGAGAGAAAAGCGGCCAATGTGACGATCTGGCTTTAAGTCGATTCGATAACAAATGACGAAAACAGACGGATTTCTTAGGTTTTTAGTACATATGAACACTTTTCACATTCTCCCGTGCAACGCGGCTGCAAGTCCTCCTTTCATGCAAAATCTTTAGGTACTATGTCATGTCCAAGCCAATAAAGCCGGCTAAAAAGTGAATAATCGACAACTAATACTTGAATTGTACTACTTGTTACTTTTTATTGCTAAAACTTAGAAGCTTCTTCTGTGTTCTACTATGGTGTTTTTAGTGTCTCCGCATACCGCAGCACGTGACATAGCTTTGCAGACGATAAACGTAACCATTTCAGAGAGAAAAGCGGCCATAGTGACGATCTGGCTTTAAGTCGATTCGATAACAAATGACGAAAACGGACGGATTTCTCAGGTTTTTACAACATATGAACCCTTTTCACATACTCCCGTGCAACGCAGCTGCTAGTCCTTCTTTCAAGGAAAATCTTAAGGTTCGACCTCATGTCCAAGGCACCAAAGCCGGCTAAAGATCAATAATCGATAGCCCAACTTGAATTGTACTACTTCTTACTGGCCATTGCTTCAACTTAGAAGTTTATTCTGTGTTCCACTATGGTGCTTTTAGTGTCTCCGCATACCGCAGCACGCGACATAGCTTTGCAGACGATAAATGTAACCGTCTCAGAGAGAAAAGCGGCGAATGTGACGATCTGGCTTTAAGTCGATTCTATAACAAATGACGAAAACGGAAGGATTTCTCAGGTTTTTACTACATATGAACACTTTTCACATTTTCCCGTGCAACGCGGCTGCTAGTCCTCCTTTCATGCAAAATCGTAAGGTCCTAGGTCATGCCCAAGCCACCAAAGACGGCTAAAAAGTGAATAATCGACGCCTAAAACTTGAATTGTACTACTTCTTACTGGCTATTACTACAACATAGAAGCTTCTTCTGTGTTCTACTATGGTGCTTTTAGTGTCACCACATACCGCAGCACGCGACATAGCTTTGCAGACGATAAATGTAACCGTCTCAGAGAGAAAAGCGGCCAATGAGACGATCTGGCTTTAAGTCGATTCGATAACAAATGACGAAAACGGACGGATTTCTTAGGTTTTTAGTACATATGAACACTTTTCACATTCTCCCGTGCAACGCGGCTGCAAGTCCTCCTTTCATGCAAAATCTTTAGGTACTAGGTCATGTCCAAGCCAATAAAGCCGGCTAAAAAGTGAATAATCGACAACTAATACTTGAATTGTACTACTTGTTACTTTTTATTGCTTCAACTTAGAAGCTTCTTCTGTGTTCTACTATGGTGCTTTTAGTGTCTCCGCATACCGCAGCACGTGACATAGCTTTGCAGACGATAAACGTAACCATTTCAGAGAGAAAAGCGGCCATAGTGACGATCTGGCTTTAAGTCGATTCGATAACAAATGACGAAAACGGACGGATTTCTCAGGTTTTTACTACATATGAACCCTTTTCACATACTCCCGTGCAACGCAGCTACTAGTCCTTCTTTCAAGCAAAATCTTGAGTTTCGACATCATGTCCAAGGCACCAAAGCCGGCTAAAGATCAATAATCGATAGCCAAAACTTGAATTTTACTACTTCTTACTGGCCATTGCTTCAACTTAGAAGCTTATTCTGTGTTCCACTATGGTGCTTTTAGTGTCTCCGCATACCGCAGCACGCGACATAGCTTTGCAGACGATAAATGTAACCGTCTCAGAGAGAAAAGCGGCCAATGTGACGATCTGGCTTTAAGTCGATTCGATAACAAATGACGAAAACGGACGGATTTCTCAGGTTTTTAGTACATATGAACACTTTTCACATTCTCCCGTGCAACGCGGCTGCTAGTCCTCCTTTCAAGCAAAATCTTAAGGTACTAGGTCATGTCCAAGCCAATAAAGCCGGCTAAAAAGTGAATAATCGACAACTAAAACTTGAATTGTACTACTTCGTACTGGTTATTGCTTCAACTTAGAAGCTTCTTCTGTGTTCTACTATGGTGCTTTTAGTGTCTCCGCATACCGCAGCACGCGACATAGCTTTGCAGACGATAAATGTAACCGTCTCAGAGATAAAAGCGGCCAATGTGGCGATCTGGCTTTAAGTCGAATCGATAACAAATGACGAAAACGGACGGATTTCTCAGGTTTTTAGGACATATGAACACTTTTCACATTCTCCCGTGCAACGCGGCTGCTAATCCTCCTTTCATGCAAAATCTTAAGGTACTAGGTCATGTCCAAGCCAATAAAGCCGGCTAAAAAGTGAATAATCGACAACTAATACTTGAATTATACTACTCGTTACTTTTTATTGCTTCAACTTAGAAGCTTCTTCTGTGTTCTACTATGGTGCTTTTAGTGTCTCCGCATACCGCAGCACGTGACATAGCCTTGCAGACGATAAACGTAACCATTTCAGAGAGAAAAGCGGCTAATGTGACAATCTGGCTTTAAGTCGATTCGATAACAAATGACGAAAACGGACGAATTTCTCAGGTTTTTACTACATATGAACACCTTTCACATTCTCCCGTGCAACGCGGCTACCAGTCCTCCTTTCATGCAAAATCTTAAGGTCCTAGGTCATGTCCAAGCCACCAAAACTGGCTAAAAAGTGAATAATCGACGCCTAAAACTTGAATTGTACTACTTCTTACTGGCTATTACTTCAACTTAGAAGCTTCTTCTGTGTTCTACTATGCTGCTTTTAGTGTCTCCGCATACCGCAGCACGCGACATAGCCTTGCAGACGATAAACGTAACCATTTCAGAGAGAAAAGCGGCCATAGTGACGATCTGGCTTTAAGTCGATTCGATAACAAATGACGAAAACGGACGGATTTCTCAAGTTTTTACTACATATGAACCCTTTTGACATTCTCCCGTGCAACGCAGCTGCTAGTCCTCCTTTCAAGCAAAATCTTAAGGTTCGACCTCATGTCCAAGGCACCAAAGCCGGCTAAAGATCAATAATCGATAGGCAAGACTTGAATTGTACTACTTCTTACTGGCCATTGTTTCAACTTAGAAGCTTATTCTGTGTTCCACTATGGTGCTCTTAGTGTCTCCGCATACCGCAGCACGCGACATAGCTTTGCAGACGATAAATGTAACCGTCTCAGAGAGAAAAGCGGCCAATGTGACGATCTGGCTTTAAGTCGATTCGATAACAAATGACGAAAACGGACGGATTTCTCAGGTTTTTAGTACATATGAACACTTTTCACATTCTCCCGTGCAACGCGGCTGCTAGTCCTCCTTTCAAGCAAAATCTTAAGGTACTAGGTCATGTCCAAGCCAATAAAGCCGGCTAAAAAGTGAATAATCGACAACTAAAACTTGAATTGTACTACTTCGTACCGGTTATTGCTTCAACTTAGAAGCTTCTTCTGTGTTCTACTATGGTGCTTTTAGTGTCTCCGCATACCGCAGCACGCGACATAGCTTTGCAGACGATAAATGTAACCGTCTCAGAGAGAAAAGCGGCCAATGTGGCGATCTGGCTTTAAGTCGAATCGATAACAAATGACGAAAACGGACGGATTTCTCAGGTTTTTAGTACATATGAACACTTTTCACATTCTCCCGTGCAACGCGGCTGCTAATCCTCCTTTCATGCAAAATCTTAAGGTACTAGGTCATGTCCAAGCCAATAAAGCCGGCTAAAAAGTGAATAATCGACAACTAATACTTGAATTATACTACTCGTTACTTTTTATTGCTTCAACTTAGAAGCTTCTTCTGTGTTCTACTATGGTGCTTTTAGTGTCTCCGCATACCGCAGCACGTGACATAGCCTTGCAGACGATAAACGTAACCATTTCAGAGAGAAAAGCGGCCAATGTGACGATCTGGCTTTAAGTCGATTCGATAACAAATGACGAAAACGGACGAATTTCTCAGGTTTTTACTACATATGAACACCTTTCACATTCTCCCGTGCAACGCGGCTGCAAGTCCTCCTTTCATGCAAAATCTTTAGGTACTAGGTCATGTCCAAGCCAATAAAGCCGGCTAAAAAGTGAATAATCGACAACTAATACTTGAATTGTACTACTTGTTACTTTTTATTGCTTCAACTTAGAAGCTTCTTCTGTGTTCTACTATGGTGTTTTTAGTGTCTCCGCATACCGCAGCACGTGACATAGCTTTGCAGACGATAAACGTAACCATTTCAGAGAGAAAAGCGGCCATAGTGACGATCTGGCTTTAAGTCGATTCGATAACAAATGACGAAAACGGACGGATTTCTCAGGTTTTTACAACATATGAACCCTTTTCACATACTCCCGTGCAACGCAGCTGCTAGTCCTTCTTTCAAGCAAAATCTTAAGGTTCGACCTCATGTCCAATGCACCAAAGCCGGCTAAAGATCAATAATCGATAGCCAAACTTGAATTGTACTACTTCTTACTGGCCATTGCTTCAACTTAGAAGCTTATTCTGTGTTCCACTATGGTGCTTTTAGTGTCTCCGCATACCGCAGCACGCGACATAGCTTTGCAGACGATAAATGTAACCGTCTCAGAGAGAAAAGCGGCGAATGTGACGATCTGGCTTTAAGTCGATTCGATAACAAATGACGAAAACGGACGGATTTCTCAGGTTTTTAGGACATATGAACACTTTTCACATTCTCCCGTGCAACGCGGCTGCTAATCCTCCTTTCATGCAAAATCTTAAGGTACTAGGTCATGTCCAAGCCAATAAAGCCGGCTAAAAAGTGAATAATCGACAACTAATACTTGAATTATACTACTCGTTACTTTTTATTGCTTCAACTTAGAAGCTTCTTCTGTGTTCTACTATGGTGCTTTTAGTGTCTCCGCATACCGCAGCACGTGACATAGCCTTGCAGACGATAAACGTAACCATTTCAGAGAGAAAAGCGGCTAATGTGACGATCTGGCTTTAAGTCGATTCGATAACAAATGACGAAAACGGACGAATTTCTCAGGTTTTTACTACATATGAACACCTTTCACATTCTCCCGTGCAACGCGGCTACCAGTCCTCCTTTCATGCAAAATCTTAAGGTCCTAGGTCATGTCCAAGCCACCAAAACTGGCTAAAAAGTGAATAATCGACGCCTAAAACTTGAATTGTACTACTTCTTACTGGCTATTACTTCAACTTAGAAGCTTCTTCTGTGTTCTACTATGCTGCTTTTAGTGTCTCCGCATACCGCAGCACGCGACATAGCCTTGCAGACGATAAACGTAACCATTTCAGAGAGAAAAGCGGCCATAGTGACGATCTGGCTTTAAGTCGATTCGATAACAAATGACGAAAACGGACGGATTTCTCAAGTTTTTACTACATATGAACCCTTTTGACATTCTCCCGTGCAACGCAGCTGCTAGTCCTCCTTTCAAGCAAAATCTTAAGGTTCGACCTCATGTCCAAGGCACCAAAGCCGGCTAAAGATCAATAATCGATAGGCAAGACTTGAATTGTACTACTTCTTACTGGCCATTGTTTCAACTTAGAAGCTTATTCTGTGTTCCACTATGGTGCTCTTAGTGTCTCCGCATACCGCAGCACGCGACATAGCTTTGCAGACGATAAATGTAACCGTCTCAGAGAGAAAAGCGGCCAATGTGACGATCTGGCTTTAAGTCGATTCGATAACAAATGACGAAAACGGACGGATTTCTCAGGTTTTTAGTACATATGAACACTTTTCACATTCTCCCGTGCAACGCGGCTGCTAGTCCTCCTTTCAAGCAAAATCTTAAGGTACTAGGTCATGTCCAAGCCAATAAAGCCGGCTAAAAAGTGAATAATCGACAACTAAAACTTGAATTGTACTACTTCGTACCGGTTATTGCTTCAACTTAGAAGCTTCTTCTGTGTTCTACTATGGTGCTTTTAGTGTCTCCGCATACCGCAGCACGCGACATAGCTTTGCAGACGATAAATGTAACCGTCTCAGAGAGAAAAGCGGCCAATGTGGCGATCTGGCTTTAAGTCGAATCGATAATAAATGACGAAAACGGACGGATTTCTCAGGTTTTTAGTACATATGAACACTTTTCACATTCTCCCGTGCAACGCGGCTGCTAATCCTCCTTTCATGCAAAATCTTAAGGTACTAGGTCATGTCCAAGCCAATAAAGCCGGCTAAAAAGTGAATAATCGACAACTAATACTTGAATTATACTACTCGTTACTTTTTATTGCTTCAACTTAGAAGCTTCTTCTGTGTTCTACTATGGTGCTTTTAGTGTCTCCGCATACCGCAGCACGTGACATAGCCTTGCAGACGATAAACGTAACCATTTCAGAGAGAAAAGCGGCCAATGTGACGATCTGGCTTTAAGTCGATTCGATAACAAATGACGAAAACGGACGAATTTCTCAGGTTTTTACTACATATGAACACCTTTCACATTCTCCCGTGCAACGCGGCTGCAAGTCCTCCTTTCATGCAAAATCTTTAGGTACTAGGTCATGTCCAAGCCAATAAAGCCGGCTAAAAAGTGAATAATCGACAACTAATACTTGAATTGTACTACTTGTTACTTTTTATTGCTTCAACTTAGAAGCTTCTTCTGTGTTCTACTATGGTGTTTTTAGTGTCTCCGCATACCGCAGCACGTGACATAGCTTTGCAGACGATAAACGTAACCATTTCAGAGAGAAAAGCGGCCATAGTGACGATCTGGCTTTAAGTCGATTCGATAACAAATGACGAAAACGGACGGATTTCTCAGGTTTTTACAACATATGAACCCTTTTCACATACTCCCGTGCAACGCAGCTGCTAGTCCTTCTTTCAAGCAAAATCTTAAGGTTCGACCTCATGTCCAATGCACCAAAGCCGGCTAAAGATCAATAATCGATAGCCAAACTTGAATTGTACTACTTCTTACTGGCCATTGCTTCAACTTAGAAGCTTATTCTGTGTTCCACTATGGTGCTTTTAGTGTCTCCGCATACCGCAGCACGCGACATAGCTTTGCAGACGATAAATGTAACCGTCTCAGAGAGAAAAGCGGCGAATGTGACGATCTGGCTTTAAGTCGATTCGATAACAAATGACGAAAACGGACGGATTTCTCAGCTTTTTACTACATATGAACACTTTTCACATTCTCCCGTGCAACGCGGCTGCTAGTCCTCCTTTCATGCAAAATCTTAAGGTCCTAGGTCATGTCCAAGCCACCAAAACTGGCTAAAAAGTGAATAATCGACGCCTAAAACTTGAATTGTACTACTTCTTACTGGCTATTACTTCATTTTAGAAGCTTCTTCTGTGTTCTACTATGGTGCTTTTAGTGTCTCCGCATACCACAGCACGCGACATAGCTTTGCAGACGATAAATGTAACCGTCTCAGAGAGAAAAGCGGCCAATGTGACGATCTGGCTTTAAGTCGATTCGTTAACAAATGACGAAAACGGACGGATATCTCAGGTTTTTACTACATATGAACACATTTCACATTCTCCCGTGCAACGCGGCTACCAGTCCTCCTTTCATGCAAAATCTTAAGGTCCTAGGTCATGTCCAAGCCACCAAAACTGGCTAAAAAGTGAATAATCGACGCCTAAAACTTGAATTGTACTACTTCTTACTGGCTATTACTTCAACTTAGAAGCTTCTTCTGTGTTCTACTATGCTGCTTTTAGTGTCTCCGCATACCGCAGCACGCGACATAGCTTTGCAGACGATAAATGTAACGGTCTCAGAGAGAAAAGCGGCCAATGTGACGATCTGGCTTTAAGTCGATTCGATAACAAATGACGAAAACGGACGGATTTCTCAGGTTTTTAGTACATAGGAACACTTTTCACATTCTTCCGCGCAACGCTTCTGCAAGTCCTCCTTTCATGAAAAATCTTAAGGTAATAGGTCATGTCCAAGCCAATAAAGCCGGCTAAAAAGTGAATAATCGACAACTAATACTTGAATTGTACTACTCGTTACTTTTTATTGCTTCAACTTAGAAGCTTCTTCTGTGTTCTACTATGGTGCTTTTAGTGTCTCCGCATACCGCAGCACGTGACATAGCCTTGCAGACGATAAACGTAACCATTTCAGAAAGAAAAGCGGCCATAGTGACGATCTGGCTTTAAGTCGATTCGATAACAAATGACGAAAACGGACGGATTTCTCAGGTTTTTACTACATATGAACCCTTTTCACATTCTCCCGTGCAACGCGGCTGCTAATCCTCCTTTCATGCAAAATCTTAAGGTACTAGGTCATGCCCAAGCCAATAAAGCCGGCTAAAAAGTGAATAATCGACAACTAATACTTGATTGTACTACTCGTTACTTTTTATTGCTTCAACTTAGAAGCTTCTTCTGTGTTCTACTATGGTGCTTTTAGTGTCTCCGCATACCGCAGCACGCGACATAGCTTTGCAGACGATAAATGTAACCGATTCAGAGAGAAGAGCGGCCAATGTGACGATCTGGCTTTAAGTAGATTCGGTAACAAATGACGAAAACGGGCGGATTTCTCAGGTTTTTTCTACATATGAACCCTTTTCACATTCTCCGGTGCAACGCAGCTGCTAGTCCTCCTTTCATGCAAAATCTTAAGGTTCCACCTCATGTCCAAGGCACCAAAGCCGGCTAAAAATCAATAATCGATAACCAAAACTTGAATTGTACTGCTTCTTATGGGTATTGCTTCAACTTAGAAGCTTCTTCTGTGTTCTACTATGGTGCTTTTAGTGCCTCCGCATACCGAAGCACGCGACATAGCTTTGCAGACGATAAATGTAACCGTCTCAGAGAGAAAGGAGGCCATAGTGACGATCTGGCTTTAAGTCGATTCGATAACAAATGACGAAAACGGACGGATTTCTCAGGTTTTTACTACATGTGAACACCTTTCACATTCTCCCGTGCAACGCGGCTACCAGTCCTCCTTTCATGCAAAATCTTAAGGTCCTAGGTCATGTCCAAGCCACCAAAACTTTCTAAAAAGTAAATAATCGACGCCTAAAACTTGAATTGTACTACTTCTTACTGGCTATTACTTCAACCTAGAAGCTTCTTCTGTGTTCTACTATGGTGCTTTTAGTGTCTCCGCATACCGCAGCACGCGACATAGCTTTGCAGACGATAAATGTAACCGTCTCAGAGAGAAGAGCGTCAATGTGACGATCTGGCTTTAAGTCGATTCGATAACAAATGACGAAAAGGGACGGATTTCTCAGGTTTTTACTACATATGAACACTTTTCACATTCTCCCGTGGAACGCGGCTGCTAGTCCTCCTTTCATGCAAAATCGTAAGGTACTAGGTCATGTCCAAGCCAATAAAGCCTCCTAAAAAGTGAATAATCGACAACTAATATTGAATTGTACTACTTGTTACTTTTTATTGCTTCAACTTAAAGCTTCTTCTGTGTTCAACTATGGTGCTTTTCGTGTCTCCGCATACCGCAGCACGTGACATAGCTTTGTAGGCGATAAACGTAACCGTTTCAGAGAGGAAAGCGGCAATAGTGACGATCTGGCTTTAAGTCGATTCGATAACAAATGACGAAAACGGACGGATTTCTCAGGTTTTTAGTGCATATGAACACTTTTCACATTCTCCCGTGCACCGCGGCTGTTAGTCCTCCTTTCATGCAAAATATTAAGGTCCTAGGTCATGTCCAAGCAACCAAACTGGCTAAAAAGTGAATAATCGACGCCTAAAACTTGAATTGTACTAATTCTTACTGGCTATTACTTCAACTTAGAAGCTTCTTCTGTGTTCTACTATGGTGCTTTTAGTGTCTCCGCATACCGCAGCACGCGACATAGCTTTGCAGACGATAAACGTAACCGTCTCAGAGAGAAAAGCGGCCAATGTGACGATCTGGCTTTAAGTTGATTCGATAACAAATGACGAAAACGGGCGGATTTCTCAGGTTTTTACTACATATGAACCCTTTTCACATACTCCCGTGCAACGTGGCTGCTAGTCCTCCGTTCATGCAAAAACTTAAGGTTCCACCTCTTGTCCAAGGCACCAAAGCCGCTAAAAATCAATAATCGATAACCAAAACTTGAATTGTACTGCTTCTTATGGCTATTGCTTCAACTTAGAAGCTTCTTCTGTGTTCCACTATGGTGCTTTTAGTGTCTCCGCATACCGCAGCACGCGACATAGCTTTGCAGACGATAAATGTAACCGTCTCAGAGAGAAAAGCGGCCAATGTGACGATCTGGCTTTAAGTCGATTCGATAACAAATGACGAAAACGGACGGATTTCTCAGGTTTTTAGTACATATGAACACTTTTCACATTCTCCCGTGCATCGCGGCTGCAAGTCCTCCTTTCATGCAAAATCTTTAGGTACTAGGTCATGTCCAAGCCAATAAAGCCGGCTAAAAAGTGAATAATCGACAACTAATACTTGAATTGTACTACTTGTTACTTTTTATTGCTTCAACTTAGAAGCTTCTTCTGTGTTCTACTATGGTGCTTTTAGTGTCTCCGCATACCGCAGCACGTGACATAGCTTTGCAGACGATAAACGTAACCATTTCAGAGAGAAAAGCGGCCATAGTGACGATCTGGCTTTAAGTCGATTCGATAACAAATGACGAAAACGGACGGATTTCTCAGGTTTTTACTACATATGAACCCTTTTCACATTCTCCCGTGCAACGCAGCTGCTAGTCCTTCTTTCAAGCAAAATCTTAAGGTTCGACCTCGTGTCCAAGGCACCAAAGCCGGCTAAAGATCAATAATCGATAGCCAAAACTTGAATTGTACTACTTCTTACTGGCCATTGCTTCAACTTAGAAGCTTATTCATTGTTCCACTATGGTGCTTTTAGTGTCTCCGCATACCGCAGCACGCGACATAGCTTTGCAGACGATAAATGTAACCGTCTCAGAGAGAAAAGCGGCCCATGTGACGATCTGGCTTTAAGTCGATTCGATAACAAATGACGAAAACGGACGGATTTCTCAGCTTTTTACTACATATGAATACTTTTCACATTCTCCCGTGCAACGCGGATGCTAGTCCTACTTTCATGCAAAATCTTAAAGTCCTAGGTCATGTCCAAGCCACCAAAGCCGGCTACAAAGTGAATAATCGACGCCTAAAACTTGAATTGTACTACTTCTTACTGGCTATTACTTCATTTTAGAAGCTTCTTCTGTGTTCTACTATGGTGCTTTTAGTGTCTCCGCATACCGCAGCACGCGACATAGCTTTGCAGACGATAAATGTAACCGTCTCAGAGAGAAAAGCGGCCAATGTGACGATCTGGCTTTAAGTCGATTCGATAACAAATGACGAAAACGGACGGATTTCTCAGGTTTTTAGTACAAATGAACACTTTTCACATTTTCCCGTGCAACGCGGCTGCTAATCCTCCTTTCATGCAAAATCTTAAGGTACTAGGTCATGTCCAAGCCAATAAAGCCAGCTAAAAAGTGAATAATCGACAACTCTTACATGAATTGTACTACTTGTTACTTTTTATTGCTTCAACTTAGAAGCTTCTTCTGTGTTCTACTATGGTGCTTTTAGTGTCTCCGCATACCGCAGCACGTGACATAGCTTTGCAGACGATAAACGTAACCGTTTCAGAGAGAAAAGCGGCCATAGTGACGATCTGGCTTTAAGTCGATTCAATAACAAATGACGAAAACGGACGGATATCTCAGGTTTTTACTACATATGAACACCTTTCACATTCTCCCGTGCAACGCGGCTACCAGTCCTCCTTTCATGCAAAATCTTAAGGTCCTAGGTCATGTCCAAGCCAATAAAGCCGGCTAAAAAGTGAATAATCGACAACTAATACTTGAATTGTACTACTTGTTACTTTTTATTGCTTCAACTTAGAAGCTTCTTCTGTGTTCTACTATGGTGCTTTTAGTGTCTCCGCATACCGCAGCACGTGACATAGCTTTGCAGACGATAAACGTAACCATTTCAGAGAGAAAAGCGGCCATAGTGACGATCTGGCTTTAAGTCGATTCGATAACAAATGACGAAAACGGACGGATTTCTCAGGTTTTTACTACATATGAACCCTTTTCACATACTCCCGTGCAACGCAGCTGCTAGTCCTTCTTTCAAGCAAAATCTTAAGGTTCGACCTCATGTCCAAGGCACCAAAGCCGGCTAAAGATCAATAATCGATAGCCAAAACTTGAATTGTACTACTTCTTACTGGCCATTGCTTCAACTTAGAAGCTTATTCATTGTTCCACTATGGTGCTTTTAGTGTCTCCGCATACCGCAGCACGCGACATAGCTTTGCAGACGATAAATGTAACCGTCTCAGAGAGAAAAGCGGCCAATGTGACGATCTGGCTTTAAGTCGATTCGATAACAAATGACGAAAACGGACGGATTTCTCAGCTTTTTACTACATATGAACACTTTTCACATTCTCCCGTGCAACGCGGCTGCTAGTCCCACTTTCATGCAAAATCTTAAAGTCCTAGGTCATGTCCAAGCCACCAAAGCCGGCTACAAAGTGAATAATCGACGCCTAAAACTTGAATTGTACTACTTCTTACTGGCTATTACTTCATTTTAGAAGCTTCTTCTGTGTTCTACTATGGTGCTTTTAGTGTCTCCGCATACCACAGCACTCGACATAGCTTTGCAGACGATAAATGTAACCGTCTCAGAGAGAAAAGCGGCCAATGTGACGATCTGGCTTTAAGTCGATTCGATAACAAATGACGAAAACGGACGGATATCTCAGGTTTTTACTACATATGAACACCTTTCACATTCTCCCGTGCAACGCGGCTACCAGTCCTCCTTTCATGCAAAATCTTAAGGTCCTAGGTCATGTCCAAGCCACCAAAACTGGCTAAAAAGTGAATAATCGACGCCTAAAACTTGAATTGTACTACTTCGTACTGGTTATTGCTTCAACTTAGAAGCTTCTTCTGTGTTCTACTATGGTGCTTTTAGTGTCTCCGCATACCGCAGCACGCGACATAGCTTTGCAGACGATAAATGTAACCGTCTCAGAGAGAAATGTGGCCAATGTGGCGATCTGGCTTTAAGTCGATTCGATAACAAATGACGAAAACGGACGGATTTCCCAGGTTTTTAGTACATATGAACACTTTTCACATTCTCCCGTGCAACGCGGCTGCTAATCCTCCTTTCATGCAAAATCTTAAGGTACTAGGTCATGTCCAAGCCAATAAAGCCGGCTAAAAAGTGAATAATCGACAACTAATACTTGAATTGTACTACTCGTTACTTTTTATAGCTTCAACTTAGAAGCCTCTTCTGTGTTCTACTATGGTGCTTTTAGTGTCTCCGCATACCGCAGCACGTGACATAGCCTTGCAGACGATAATGGTAACCATTTCAGAGAGAAAAGCGGCCAAAGTGACGATCTGGCTTTAAGTCGATTCGATAACAAATGACGAAAACGGACGGATTTCTCAGGTTTTTAGTACATATGAACCCTTTTCACATTCTCCCGTGCAACGCAGCTTCTAGTCCTCCTTTCAAGCAAAATCTTAAGGATCGACCTCATGTCCAAGGCACCAAAGCCGGCTAAAGATCAATAATCGATAGCCCAGAGTTGAATTGTACTACTTCTTACTGGCCATTGCTTCAACTTAGAAGCTTATTCTGTGTTCCACTATGGTGCTTTTAGTGTCTCCGCATACCGCAGCACGCGACATAGCTTTGCAGACGATAAATGTAACCGTCTCAGAGAGAAAAGCGGCCAATGTGACGATCTGGCTTTAAGTCGGTTCGATAACAAATGACGAAAACGGACGGATATCTCAGGTTTTTACTACATATGAACACCTTTCACATTCTCCCGTGCAACGCGGCTACCAGTCCTCCTTTCATGCAAAATCTAAAGGTTCCAACTCTTGTCCAAGGCACCAAAGCCGCTAAAAATCAATAATCGATAACCAAAACTCTAATTGTACTGCTTCTTATGGCTATTGCTTCAACTTAGAAGCTTCTTCTGTGTTCTACTATGGGGCTTTTAGTGTCTCCGCATACCGCAGCACGCGACATAGCTTCGCAGACGATAAATGTAACCGTCTCAGAGAGAAAAGTGGCCAATGTGACGATCTGGCTTTAAGTCGATTCGATAACAAATGACGAAAACGGACGGATTTCTCAGGTTTTTAGTACATATGAACACTTTTCACATTCTCCCGTGCAACGCGGCTGCAAGTCCTCCTTTCATGCAAAATCTTTAGGTACTAGGTCATGTCCAAGCCAATAAAGCCGGCTAAAAAGTGAATAATCGACAACTAATACTTGAATTGTACTACTTGTTACTTTTTATTGCTTCAACTTAGAAGCTTATTCTGTGTTCCACTATGGTGCTTTTACTGTCTCCGCATACGGCAGCACGCGACATAGCTTTGCAGACGATAAATGTAACCGTCTCAGAGAGAAAAGCGGCCAATGTGACGATCTGGCTTTAAGTCGGATCGATAACAAATGACGAAAACGGACGGATTTCTCAGGTTTTTAGTACATATGAACACTTTTCACATTCTCCCGTGCAACGCGGCTGTTAGTCCTCCTTTCATGCAAAATCTAAAGGTTCCAACTCTTGTCCAAGGCACCAAAGCCGCTAAAAATCAATAATCGATAACCAAAACTTGAATTGTACTGCTTCTTATGGCTATTGCTTCAACTTAGAAGCTTCTTCTGTGTTCTACTATGGTGCTTTTAGTGTCTCCGCATACCGCAGCACGCGACATAGCTTCGCAGACGATAAATGTAACCGTCTCAGAGAGAAAAGCGGCCAATGTGACGATCTGGCTTTAAGGCGATTCGATAACAAATGACGAAAACGGACGGATTTCTCAGGTTTTTAGTACATATGAACACTTTTCACATTCTCCCGTGCAACGCGGCTGCAAGTCCTCCTTTCATGCAAAATCTTTAGGTACTAGGTCATGTCCAAGGCAATAAAGCCGGCTAAAAAGTGAATAATCGACAACTAATACTTGAATTGTACTACTTGTTACTTTTTATTGCTTCAACTTAGAAGCTTCTTCTGTATTCTACTATGGTGCTTTTAGTGTCTCCGCATACCGCAGCACGTGACATAGCTTTGCAGACGATAAACGTAACCATTTCAGAGAGAAAAGCGGCCATAGTGACGATCTGGCTCTAAGTCGATTCGATAACAAATGACGAAAACGGACGGATTTATCAGGTTTTTACTACATATGAACCCTTTTCACATACTCCCGTGCAACGCAGCTGCTAGTCCTTCTTTCAAGCAAAATCTTAAGGTTCGACCTCATGTCCAAGACACCAAAGCCGGCTAAAGATCAATAATCGATAGCCAAAACTTGAATTGTACTACTTCTTACTGGCCATTGCTTCAACTTAGAAGCTTATTCGTTGTTCCACTATGGTGCTTTTAGTGACTCCGCATACCGCAGCACGCGACATAGCTTTGCAGACGATAAATGTAACCGTCTCAGAGAGAAAAGCGGCCAATGTGACGATCTGGCTTTAAGTCGATTCGATAACAAATGACGAAAACGGACGGATTTCTCAGCTTTTTACTACATATGAAACCTTTTCACATTCTCCCGTGCAACGCGGCTGCTAGTCCTACTTTCATGAAAAATCTTAAAGTCCTAGGTCATGTCCAAGCCACCAAAGCCGGCTACAAAGTGAATAATCGACGCCTAAAACTTGAATTGTACTACTTCTTACTGGCTATTACTTCATTTTAGAAGCTTCTTCTGTGTTCTACTATGGTGCTTTTAGTGTCTCCGCATACCACAGCACGCGACATAGCTTTGCAGGCGATAAATGTAACCGTCTCAGAGAGAAAAGCGGCCAATGTGACGATCTGGCTTTAAGTCGATTCGATAACAAATGACGAAAACGGACGGATATCTCAGGTTTTTACTACATATGAACACCTTTCACATTCTCCCGTGCAACGCGGCTACCAGTCCTCCTTTCATGCAAAATCTTAAGGTCCTAGGTCATGTCCAAGCCACCAAAACTGGCTAAAAAGTGAATAATCGACGCCTAAAACTTGAATTGTACTACTTCTTACTGGCTATTACTTCAACTTAGAAGCTTCTTCTGTGTTCTACTATGCTGCTTTTAGTGTCTCCGCATACCGCAGCACGCGACATAGCTTTGCAGACGATAAATGTAACCGTCTCAGAGAGAAAAGCGGCCAATGTGACGATCTGGCTTTAAGTCGATTCGATAACAAATGACGAAAACGGACGGATTTCTCAGGTTTTTAGTACATATGAACACTTTTCACATTCTCCCGTGCAACGCGGCTGCTAGTCCTCCTTTCAAGCAAAATCTTAAGGTACTAGGTCATGTCCAAGTCAATAAAGCCGGCTAAAAAGTGAATAATCGACAACTAAAACTTGAATTGTACTACTTCGTACTGGTTATTGCTTCAACTTAGAAGCCTCTTCTGTGTTCTACTATGGTGCTTTTAGTGTCTCCGCATACCGCAGCACGTGACATAGCCTTGCAGACGATAAACGTAACCATTTCAGAGAGAAAAGCGGCCAATGTGACGATCTGGCTTTAAGTCGATTCGATAACAAATGACGAAAACGGACGGATTTCTCAGGTTTTTACTACATATGAACCCTTTTCACATTCTCCCGTGCAACGCAGCTTCTAGTCCTCCTTTCAAGCAAAATCTTAAGGATCGACCTCATGTCCAAGGCACCAAAGCCGGCTAAAGATCAATAATCGATAGCCAAGACTTGAATTGTACTACTTCTTACTGGCCATTGCTTCAACTTAGAAGCTTATTCTGTGTTCCACTATGGTGCTTTTAGTGTCTCCGCATACGGCAGCACGCGACATAGCTTTGCAGACGATAAATGTAACCGTCTCAGAGAGAAAAGCGGCCAATGTGACGATCTGGCTTTAAGTCGGATCGATAACAAATGACGAAAACGGACGGATTTCTCAGGTTTTTAGTACATATGAACACTTTTCACATTCTCCCGTGCAACGCGGCTGTTAGTCCTCCTTTCATGCAAAATCTAAAGGTTCCAACTCTTGTCCAAGGCACCAAAGCCGCTAAAAATCAATAATCGATAACCAAAACTTGAATTGTACCGCTTCTTATGGCTATTGCTTCAACTTAGAAGCTTCTTCTGTGTTCTACTATGGTGCTTTTAGTGTCTCCGCATACCGCAGCACGCGACATAGCTTCGCAGACGATAAATGTAACCGTCTCAGAGAGAAAAGCGGCCAATGTGACGATCTGGCTTTAAGTCGATTCGATAACAAATGACGAAAACGGACGGATTTCTCAGGTTTTTAGTACATATGAACACTTTTTACATTCTCCCGTGCAACGCGGCTGCAAGTCCTCCTTTCATGCAAAATCTTTAGGTACTAGGTCATGTCCAAGCCAATAAAGCCGGCTAAAAAGTGAATAATCGACAACTAATACTTGAATTGTACTACTTGTTACTTTTTATTGCTTCAACTTAGAAGCTTCTTCTGTGTTCTACTATGGTGCTTTTAGTGTCTCCGCATACCGCAGCACGTGACATAGCTTTGCAGACGATAAACGTAACCATTTCAGAGAGAAAAGCGGCCATAGTGACGATCTGGCTCTAAGTCGATTCGAAAACAAATGACGAAAACGGACGGATTTATCAGGTTTTTACTACATATGAACCCTTTTCACATACTCCCGTGCAACGCAGCTGCTAGTCCTTCTTTCAAGCAAAATCTTAAGGTTCGACCTCATGTCCAAGACACCAAAGCCGGCTAAAGATCAATAATCGATAGCCAAAACTTGAATTGTACTACTTCTTACTGGCCATTGCTTCAACTTAGAAGCTTATTCGTTGTTCCACTATGGTGCTTTTAGTGTCTCCGCATACCGCAGCACGCGACATAGCTTTGCAGACGATAAATGTAACCGTCTCAGAGAGAAAAGCGGCCAATGTGACGATCTGGCTTTAAGTCGATTCGATAACAAATGACGAAAACGGACGGATTTCTCAGCTTTTTACTACATATGTACACTTTTCACATTCTCCCGTGCAACGCGGCTGCTAGTCCTACTTTCATGAAAAATCTTAAAGTCCTAGGTCATGTCCAAGCCACCAAAGCCGGCTACAAAGTGAATAATCGACGCCTAAAACTTGAATTGTACTACTTCTTACTGGCTATTACTTTATTTTAGAAGCTTCTTCTGTGTTCTACTATGGTGCTTTTAGTGTCTCCGCATACCACAGCACGCGACATAGCTTTGCAGGCGATAAATGTAACCGTCTCAGAGAGAAAAGCGGCCAATGTGACAATCTGGCTTTAAGTCGATTCGATAACAAATGACGAAAACGGACGGATATCTCAGGTTTTTACTACATATGAACACCTTTCACATTCTCCCGTGCAACGCGGCTACCAGTCCTCCTTTCATGCAAAATCTTAAGGTCCTAGGTCATGTCCAAGCCACCAAAACTGGCTAAAAAGTGAATAATCGACGCCTAAAACTTGAATTGTACTACTTCTTACTGGCTATTACTTCAACTTAGAAGCTTCTTCTGTGTTCTACTATGCTGCTTTTAGTGTCTCCGCATACCGCAGCACGCGACATAGCTTTGCAGACGATAAATGTAACCGTCTCAGAGAGAAAAGCGGCCAATGTGACGATCTGGCTTTAAGTCGATTCGATAACAAATGACGAAAACGGACGGATTTCTCAGGTTTTTAGTACATATGAACACTTTTCACATTCTCCCGTGCAACGCGGCTGCTAGTCCTCCTTTCAAGCAAAATCTTAAGGTACTAGGTCATGTCCAAGTCAATAAAGCCTTCTAAAAAGTGAATAATCGACAACTAAAACTTGAATTGTACTACTTCGTACTGGTTATTGCTTCAACTTAGAAGCTTCTTCTGTGTTCTACTATGGTGCTTTTAGTGTCTCCGCATACCGCAGCACGCGACATAGCTTTGCAGACGATAAATGTAACCGTCTCAGAGAGAAAAGCGGCCAATGTGGCGATCTTGCTTTAAGTCGATTCGATAACAAATGACGAAAACGGACGGATTTCTCAGGTTTTTAGTACATATGAACACTTTTCACATTCTCCCGTGCAACGCGGCTGCTAGTCCTACTTTCATGAAAAATCTTAAAGTCCTAGGTCATGTCCAAGCCACCAAAGCCGGCTACAAAGTGAATAATCGACGCCTAAAACTTGAATTGTACTACTTCTTACTGGCTATTACTTTATTTTAGAAGCTTCTTCTGTGTTCTACTATGGTGCTTTTAGTGTCTCCGCATACCACAGCACGCGACATAGCTTTGCAGGCGATAAATGTAACCGTCTCAGAGAGAAAAGCGGCCAATGTGACGATCTGGCTTTAAGTCGATTCGATAACAAATGACGAAAACGGACGGATATCTCAGGTTTTTACTACATATGAACACCTTTCACATTCTCCCGTGCAACGCGGCTACCAGTCCTCCTTTCATGCAAAATCTTAAGGTCCTAGGTCATGTCCAAGCCACCAAAACTGGCTAAAAAGTGAATAATCGACGCCTAAAACTTGAATTGTACTACTTCTTACTGGCTATTACTTCAACTTAGAAGCTTCTTCTGTGTTCTACTATGCTGCTTTTAGTGTCTCCGCATACCGCAGCACGCGACATAGCTTTGCAGACGATAAATGTAACCGTCTCAGAGAGAAAAGCGGCCAATGTGACGATCTGGCTTTAAGTCGATTCGATAACAAATGACGAAAACGGACGGATTTCTCAGGTTTTTAGTACATATGAACACTTTTCACATTCTCCCGTGCAACGCGGCTGCTAGTCCTCCTTTCAAGCAAAATCTTAAGGTACTAGGTCATGTCCAAGTCAATAAAGCCGGCTAAAAAGTGAATAATCGACAACTAAAACTTCAATTGTACTACTTCGTACTGGTTATTGCTTCAACTTAGAAGCTTCTTCTGTGTTCTACTATGGTGCTTTTAGTGTCTCCGCATACGGCAGCACGCGACATAGCTTTGCAGACGATAAATGTAACCGTCTCAGAGAGAAAAGCGGCCAATGTGACGATCTGGCTTTAAGTCGGATCGATAACAAATGACGAAAACGGACGGATTTCTCAGGTTTTTAGTACATATGAACACTTTTCACATTCTCCCGTGCAACGCGGCTGTTAGTCCTCCTTTCATGCAAAATCTAAAGGTTCCAACTCTTGTCCAAGGCACCAAAGCCGCTAAAAATCAATAATCGATAACCAAAACTTGAATTGTACTGTTTCTTATGGCTATTGCTTCAACTTCGAAGCTTCTTCTGTGTTCTACTATGGTGCTTTTAGTGTCTCCGCATACCGCAGCACGCGACATAGCTTCGCAGACGATAAATGTAACCGTCTCAGAGAGCAAAGCGGCCAATGTGACGATCTGGCTTTAAGTCGATTCGATAACAAATGACGAAAACGGACGGATTTCTCAGGTTTTTAGTACATATGAACACTTTTCACATTCTCCCGTGCAACGCGGCTGCAAGTCCTCCTTTCATGCAAAATCTTTAGGTACTAGGTCATGTCCAAGCCAATAAAGCCGGCTAAAAAGTGAATAATCGACAACTAATACTTGAATTGTACTACTTGTTACTTTTTATTGCTTCAACTTAGAAGCTTCTTCTGTGTTCTACTATGGTGCTTTTAGTGTCTCCGCATACCGCAGCACGTGACATAGCTTTGCAGACGATAAACGTAACCATTTCAGAGAGAAAAGCGGCCATAGTGACGATCTGGCTCTAAGTCGATTCGATAACAAATGACGAAAACGGACGGATTTATCAGGTTTTTACTACATATGAACCCTTTTCACATACTCCCGTGCAACGCAGCTGCTAGTCCTTCTTTCAAGCAAAATCTTAAGGTTCGACCTCATGTCCAAGACACCAAAGCCGGCTAAAGATCAATAATCGATAGCCAAAACTTGAATTGTACTATTTCTTACTGGCCATTGCTTCAACTTAGAAGCTTATTCGTTGTTCCACTATGGTGCTTTTAGTGTCTCCGCATACCGCAGCACGCGACATAGCTTTGCAGACGATAAATGTAACCGTCTCAGAGAGAAAAGCGGCCAATGTGACGATCTGGCTTTAAGTCGATTCGATAACAAATGACGAAAACGGACGGATTTCTCAGCTTTTTACTGCATATGAACACTTTTCACATTCTCCCGTGCAACGCGGCTGCTAGTCCTACTTTCATGAAAAATCTTAAAGTCCTAGGTCATGTCCAAGCCACCAAAGCCGGCTACAAAGTGAATAATCGACGCCTAAAACTTGAATTGTACTACTTCTTACTGGCTATTACTTCATTTTAGAAGCTTCTTCTGTGTTCTACTATGGTGCATTTAGTGTCTCCGCATACCACAGCACGCGACATAGCTTTGCAGGCGATAAATGTAACCGTCTCAGAGAGAAAAGCGGCCAATGTGACGATCTGGCTTTAAGTCGATTCGATAACAAATGACGAAAACGGACGGATATCTCAGGTTTTTACTACATATGAACACCTTTCACATTCTCCCGTGCAACGCGGCTACCAGTCCTCCTTTCATGCAAAATCTTAAGGTCCTAGGTCATGTCCAAGCCACCAAAACTGGCTAAAAAGTGAATAATCGACGCCTAAAACTTGAATTGTACTACTTCTTACTGGCTATTACTTCAACTTAGAAGCTTCTTCTGTGTTCTACTATGCTGCTTTTAGTGTCTCCGCATACCGCAGCACGCGACATAGCTTTGCAGACGATAAATGTAACCGTCTCAGAGAGAAAAGCGGCCAATGTGGCGATCTTGCTTTAAGTCGATTCGATAACAAATGACGAAAACGGACGGATTTCTCAGGTTTTTAGTACATATGAACACTTTTCACATTCTCCCGTGCAACGCGGCTGCTAATCCTCCTTTCATGCAAAATCTTAAGGTACTAGGTCATGTCCAAGCCAATAAAGCCGGCTAAAAAGTGAATAATCGACAACTAATACTTGAATTTTACTACTCGTTACTTTTTATTGCTTCAACTTAGAAGCCTCTTCTGTGTTCTACTATGGTGCTTTTAGTGTCTCCGTATACCGCAGCACGTGACATAGCCTTGCAGACGATAAACGTAACCATTTCAGAGAGAAAAGCGGCCAATGTGACGATCTGGCTTTAAGTCGATTCGATAACAAATGACGAAAACGGACGGATTTCTCAGGTTTTTACTACATATGAACCCTTTTCACATTCTCCCGTGCAACGCAGCTTCTAGTCCTCCTTTCAAGCAAAATCTTAAGGATCGACCCCATGTCCAAGGCACCAAAGCCGGCTAAAGATCAATAATCGACAGCCAAGACTTGAATTGTACTACTTCTTACTGGCCATTGCTTCAACTTAGAAGCTTATTCTGTGTTCCACTATGGTGCTTTTAGTGTCTCCGCATACGGCAGCACGCGACATAGCTTTGCAGACGATAAATGTAACCGTCTCAGAGAGAAAAGCGGCCAATGTGACGATCTGGCTTTAAGTCGATTCGATAACAAATGACGAAAACGGACGGATATCTCAGGTTTTTACTACATATGAACACTTTTCACATTCTCCCGTGCAACGCGGCTGCTAGTCCTCCTTTCAAGCAAAATCTTAAGGTACTAGGTCATGTCCAAGTCAATAAAGCCGGCTAAAAAGTGAATAATCGACAACTAAAACTTGAATTGTACTACTTCGTACTGACCATTGCTTCAACTTAGAAGCTTATTCTGTGTTCTACTATGGTGCTTTTAAGGTCTCCGCATACCGCAGCACGCGACATAGCTTTGCAGACGATAAATGTAACCGTCTCAGAGAGAAAAGCGGCCAATGTGGCGATCTGGCTTTAAGTCGATTCGATAACAAATGACGAAAACGGACGGATTTCTCAGGTTTTTAGTACACATGAACACTTTTCACATTCTCCCGTGCAACGCGGCTGCTAATGCTCCTTTCATGCAAAATCTTAAGGTACTAGGTCATGTCCAAGCCAATAAAGCCGGCTAAAAAGTGAATAATCGACAACTAAAACTTGAATTGTACTACTTCGTACTGACCATTGCTTCAACTTAGAAGCTTATTCTGTGTTCTACTATGGTGCTTTTAAGGTCTCCGCATACCGCAGCACGCGACATAGCTTTGCAGACGATAAATGTAACCGTCTCAGAGAGAAAAGCGGCCAATGTGGCGATCTGGCTTTAAGTCGATTCGATAACAAATGACGAAAACGGACGGATTTCTCAGGTTTTTAGTACACATGAACACTTTTCACATTCTCCCGTGCAACGCGGCTGCTAATGCTCCTTTCATGCAAAATCTTAAGGTACTAGGTCATGTCCAAGCCAATAAAGCCGGCTAAAAAGTGAATAATCGACAACTAATACTTGAATTGTACTACTCGTTACTTTTTATTGCTTCAACTTAGAAGCCTCTTCTGTGTTCTACTATGGTGCTTTTAGTGTCTCCGCATACCGCAGCACGTGACATAGCCTTGCAGACGATAAACATAACCATTTCAGAGAGAAAAGCGGCCAAAGTGACGATCTGGCTTTAAGTCGATTCGATAACAAATGACGAAAACGGACGGATTTCTCAGGTTTTTACTACATATGAACCCTTTTTACATTCTCTCGTGCAACGCAGCTTCTAGTCCTCCTTTCAAGCAAAATCTTAAGGATCGACCTCATGTCCAAGGCACCAAAGCCGGCTAAAGATCAATAATCGATAGCCAAGACTTGAATTGTACTACTTCTTATGGCTATTGCTTCAACTTAGAAGCTTCTTCTGTGTTCTACTATTGTGCTTTTAGTGTCTCCGCATACCGCAGCACGCGACATAGCTTTGCAGACGATAAATGTAACCGTCTCAGAGAGAAAAGCGGCCAATGTGACGATCTGGCTTTAAGTCGATTCGATAACGAAAGACGAAAACGGACGGATTTCTCAGGTTTTTACTACATATGAACACTTTTCACATTCTCCCGTGCAACGCGGCTGCTAGTCCTCCTTTCATGCAAAATCTTAAGGTTCCACCTCATGCCCAAGGCACCAAAGCCGGCTAAAACTCAATAATCGATAACCAAAACTTGAATTGTACTACTTCTTACTGGCCATTGCTTCAACTTAGAAGCTTATTCTGTGTTCTACTATGGTGCTTTTAGTGTCTCCGCATACCGCAGCACGCGACATAGCTTTGCAGACGATAAATGTAACCGTCTCAGAGAGAAAAGCGGCCAATGTGACGATCTGGCTTTAAGTCGATTCGATAACAAATGACGAAAACGGATTGATTTCACAGGTTTTTACTACATATGAACACTTTTCACATTCTCCCGTGCAACGCGGCTGCTAGTATTCCTTTCATGCAAAATCTTAAAGTCCTAGGTCATGTCCAAGCCACCAAAGCCCTCCAAAAAGTGTATAATCGACGCCTAAAACTTGAATTGTACTACTTCTTACTGGCTATTACTTCATCTTAGAAGCTTCTTCTGTGTTCTACTATGGTGCTTTTAGTGTCTCCGCATACCGCAGCACGTGACATAGCTTTGCAGACGATAAACGTAACCGTTTCAGAGAGAAAAGCGGCCAATGTGACGATCTGGCTTTAAGTCGGTTCGATAACAAATGACGAAAACGGACGGATTTCTCAGGTTTTTAGTACATATGAACACTTTTCACATTCTCCCGTGCAACGCGGCTGTTAGTCCTCCTTTCATGCAAAATCTAAAGGTTCCACCTCTTGTCCAAGGCACCAAAGCCGCTAAAAATAAATCATCGATAACCAAAACTTGAATTGTACTGCTTCTTATGGCTATTGCTTCAACTTAGAAGCTTCTTCTGTGTTCTACTATGGTGCTTTTAGTGTCTCCGCATACCGCAGCACGCGACATAGCTTTGCAGACGATAAATGTAACCGATTCAGAGAGAAGAGCGGCCAATGTGACGATATGGCTTTAAGTAGATTCGATAACAAATGACGAAAACGGGCGTATTTCTCAGGTTCTTGCTACATATGAACCCTTTTCACATTCTCCCGTGCAACGCAGCTGCTAGTCCTCCTTTCATGCAAAATCATAAGGTTCCACCTCATGTCCAAGGCACCAAAGCCGGCTAAAAATCAATAATCGACAACCAAAACTTGAATTGTACTGCTTCTTATGGCTATTGCTTCAACTTAGAAGCTTCTTCTGTGTTCTACTATGGTGCTTTTAGTGTCTCCGCATACCGCAGCACGCGACATAGCTTTGCAGACGATAAATGTAACCGTCTCAGAGAGAAAAGCGGCCAATGTGACGATCTGGCTTTAAGGCGATTCGATAACAAATTACGAAAACGGACGGATTTCTCAGGTTTTTACTACATATGAACACTTTTCACATTCTCCCGTGCAACGCGGCTGCTAGTCCTCTTTTCAAGCAAAATCTTAAGGTACTAGGTCATGTGCAAGCCAATAAAGCCGGCTAAAAAGTGAATAATCGACAACTAAAACTTGAATTGTACTACTTCGTACTGGTTATTGGTTCAACTTAGAAGCTTCTTCTGTGTTCTACTATGGTGCTTTTAGTGTCTCCGCATACCGCAGCACGTGACATAGGTTTGCAGACAATAAACGTAACCGTTTCAGAGAGAAAAGCGGCCAATGTGACGATCTGGCTATAAGTCGATTCGATAACAAATGACGAAAACGGACGGATTTCTCAGGTTTTTACTACATATGAAACCTTTTCACATTCTCCCGTGCAACGCAGCTGCTAGTCCTCCTTTCATGCAAAATCTTAAGGTTCCACATAATGTCCAAGGCACCAAAGCCGGCTAAAAATCAATAATCGATAACCAAAACTTGAATTGTACTACTTCTTACTGGCCATTGCTTTAACTTAGAAGCTTCTTCTGTGTTCTACTATGGTGCTTTTAGTGTCTCCGCATACCGCAGCACGCGACATAGCTTTGCAGACGATAAATGTAACCGTCTCAGAGGGAAAAGCGGCCAATGTGACGATCTGGCTTTAAGTCGATTCGATAACAAATTACGAAAACAGACAGATATCTCATGTTTTTACTACATATGAACACTTTTCACATTCTCCCGTGCACCGCGGCTGCTAGTCCTCCTTTCATGGGAAATATTGAGGTCCTAGGTCATGTCCAAGCCACCAAAGCCGGCTAAAATGTGAATACTCGACAACTAAAACTTGAATTGTACTACTTCTTACTGGCTATTGCTTCAACTTAGAAGCTTCTTCTGTGTTCTACTATGGTGCTTTTAGTGTCTCCGCATACCGCAGCACGCGACATAGCTTTGCAGACGATAAATGTAACCGATTCAGAGAGAAGAGCGGCCAATGTAACGATCTGGCTTTAAGTTGATTGTATAACAAATGACGAAAACGGGCGGATTTCTCAGGTTTTTGCTACATATGAACCCTTTTCACATTCTCCCGTGCAACGCAGCTGCTAGTCCTCCTTTCATGCAAAATGTTAAGGTTCCACCTCATGTCCAAGGCACCAAAGCCGGCTAAAAATCAATAATCGATAACCAAACCTTGAATTGTACTGCTTCTTATGGCTATTGCTTCAACTAAGAAGCTTCTTCTGTGTTCTACTATGGTGCTTTTAGTGTCTCCGCATACCGCAGCACGCGACATAGCTTTGCAGACGATAAATGTAACCGTCTCAGAGAGAAAAGCGGCCAATGTGACGATCTGGCTTTAAGGCGATTCGATAACAAATTACGAAAACGGACGGATTTCTCAGGTTTTTACTACATATGAACACTTTTCACATTCTCCCGTGTAACGCGGCTACTAGTCCTCCTTTCATGCAAAATCTTAAGGTCCGTGGTCATGTCCAAGCTACCAAAACTGGCTAAAAAGTGAATAATCGACGCCTAAAACTTGAATTGTACTACATCTTATTGGCTATTACTTCAACTTAGAAGCTTCTTCTGTGTTCTACTATGGTGCATTTAGTGTCTCCGCATACCGCAGCACGCGACATAGCTTTGCAGACGATAAATGTAACCGTTTCAGAGAGAAAAGCGGCCAATGTGACGATCTGGCTTTAAGTCGATTCTATAACAAATGACGAAAACGAACGGATTTCTCAGGTTTGTACTACATATGAACACTTTTCACATTCTCCCGTGCAACGCAGCTGCTAGTCCTCCTTTCATGCAAAGTCTTAAGGTCCTAGGTCATGTCCAAGCCACCAAAGCCGGCTAAAAAGTGAATAATCGACAACTAAATCTTGAATTGTACTACATCTTACTCACTATTGCTTCAACTTAGAAGCTTCTTCTGTGTTCTACTTTGGTGCTTTTAGTGTCTCCACATACCGCAGCACGCGACATAGGTTTGCAGACGATAAATGTAACCGTCTCAGAGAGAAAAGCGGCCAATGTGACGATCTGGCTTTAAGTCGATTCGATATCAAATGACGAAAACGGACGGATTTCTCAGGTTTTTAGTACATATGAACACTTTTCACATTCTCCCGTGCAACGCGGCTGCTAGTCCTCCTTTCAAGCAAAATCTTAAGGTACTAGGTCATGTCCAAGCCAATAAAGCCGGCTAAAAAGTGAATAATCGACAACTAAAACTTGATTTTTACTACTTCGTACTGGTTATTGCTTCAACTTAGAAGCTTCTTCTGTGTTCTACTATGGTGCTTTTAGTGTCTCCACATACCGCAGGACGTGACATAGCTTTGCAGACGATAAACGTAACCGTTTCAGAGAGAAAAGCGGCCAATGTGACGATCTGGCTTTAAGTCGATTCGATAACAAATGACGAAAACGGACGGATTTCTCAGGTTTTTACTACATATGAACACATTTCACATACTCCCGTGAACGCAGCTGCTAGTCCTCCTTTCATGCAAAATCTTACGGCTCCACCTCATGTCCAAGGCACCAAAGCCGGCTAAAAATCAATAATCGATAACCAAAACTTGAATTGTACTGCTTGTTAAGGCTATTGCTTCAACTTAGAAGCTTATTCTGTGTTCTACTATGGTGCTTTTAGTGTCTCCGCATACCGCAGCACGTGACATAGCTTTGCAGACGATAAACGTAACCGTTTCAGAGAGAAAAGCGGCCAATGTGACGATCTGGCTTTAAGTCGATTCGATAACAAATGACGAAAACGGACGGATTTCTCAGGTTTTTACTACATATGAACCCTTTTCACATTCTCCCGTGCAACGCGGCTGCTAGTCCTCCTTTCATGCAATATCTTAAGGTTCCACCTCTTGTCCAAGGCACCAAAGCCGCAAAAAATCAATAATCGATAACCAAAACTTGAATTGTACTGCTTCTTACGGCTATTGCTTCAACTTAGAAGCTTCTTCTGTGCTCTACTATGGTGCTTTTAGTGTCTCCGCATACCGCAGCACGCGACATAGCTTTGCAGACGATAAATGTAACCGTCTCAGAGAGAAAAGCGGCCAATGTGACTATCTGGCTTTAAGTCGGTTCGATAACAAATGACGAAAACGGACGGATTTCTCAGGTTTTTAGTACATATGAACACATTTCACATTCTCCCGTGCCACGCGGCTGCTAGTCCTCCTTTCATGCAAAATCTAAAGGTTCCACCTCTTGTCCAAGGCACCAAAGCCGCTAAAAATCAATAATCGATACCCAATCTTGAATTCTACTGCTTCTTATGGCTATTGCTTCAACTTAGAAGCTTCTTCTGTGTTCTACTATGGTGCTTTTAGTGTCTCCACATACCGCAGCACGCGACATAGCTTTGCAGACCATAAATGTAACCGTCTCAGAGAGAAAAGCGGCCAATGTGACGATCTGGCTTTAAGTCGATTCGATAAGAAATTACGAAAACGGACGGATTTCTCAGGTTTTTACTACATATGAACACTTTTCACATTCTCCCGTGCACCGCGGCTGCTAGTCCTCCTTTCATGGAAAATATTAAGGTCCTAGGTCATGTCCAAGCCACCAAAGCCGGCTAAAATGTGAATAATCCACAACTAAAACTTGAATTGTACTACTTCTTACTGGCGATTGCTTCAACTTAGAAGCTTCTTCTGTGTTCTACTTTGGTGCTTTTAGTGTCTCCGCATACCGCAGCACGTGACATAGCTTTGCAGACAATAAACGTAACCGTTTCAGAGAGAAAAGCGGCCAATGTGACGATCTGGCTTTAAGTCGATTCGATAACAAATGACGAAAACGGACGGATTTCTCAGGTTTTTACTACATATGAAACCTTTTCACATTCTCCCGTGCAACGCAGCTGCTAGTCCTCCTTTCATGCAAAATCTTAAGGTTCCACCTCATGTCCAAGGCACCAAAGCCGGCTAAAAATCAATAATCGATAACCAAAACTTGAATTGTACTACTTCTTACTGGCCATTGCTTCAACTTAGAAGCTTCTTCTGTGTTCTACTAAGGTGCTTTTATTGTCTCCGCATACCGCAGCACGCGACATAGCTTTGCAGACGATAAATGTAACAGTCTCTGAGAGAAAAGCGGAGAATGTGACGATCTGGCTTTAAGTCGATTCTAAAACAAATGACGAAAACGGAAGGATTTCTCAGGTTTTTACTAAATATGAACCCTTTTCACATTCTCCCGTGCAACGCAGCTGCTAGTCCTCCTTTCATGCAAAATCATAAGGTTCCACCTCATGTCCAAGGCACCAAAGCCGGCTAAAAATCAATAATCGATAACCAAAACTTGAATTGTACTGCTTCTTATGGCTTTTGCTTCAACTTAGAAGCTTCTTCTGTGTTCTACTATGGTGCTTTTAGTGTCTCCGCATACCGCAGCACGCGACATAGCTTTGCAGACGATAAATGTAACCGTCTCAGAGAGAAAAGCGGCCAATGTGACGATCTGGCTTTAAGTCGATTCGATATCAAATGACGAAAACGGACGGATTTCTCAGGTTTTTACTACATATGAACACTTTTCACATTCTCCCGTGCAACGCGGCTGCTAGTCCTCCTTTCATGCAAGATCTTAAGGTCCTAGGTCATTTCCAAGCCACCAAAGCCGGCTAAAAAGAGAATAATAGACGCCTAAAACTTGAATTGTACTACTTCTTACTGGCTATTACTTCAACATAGAAGCTTATTCTGTGTTCTACTATGGTGCTTTTAGTGTCTCCGTATACCGCAGCACGCGACATAGCTTTACAGACGATAAATGTAACCGTCTCAGAGAGAAAAGCGGCCAATGTGACGATCTGGCTTTAAGTCGATTCGATTACAAATGACAAAAACGGACGGATTTCTCAAGTTTTTTGTACGTATGAACACTTCACATTCTCCCGTGCAACGCGGCTGCTAGTCCTCTTTTCAAGCAAAATCTTAAGGTACTAGGTTATGTGCAAGCCAATAAAGCCGGCTAAAAAGTGAATAATCGACAAATAAAACTTGAATTGTACTACTTCGTACTGGTTATTGTTTCAACTTAGAAGCTTATTCTGTGTTCTACTATGGTGCTTTTAGTGTCTCCGCATACCGCAGCACGCGACATAGCTTTGCTGACGATAAATGTAACCGATTCAGAGAGAAGAGCGGCCAATGTGACGATCTGGCTTTAAGTCGATTCGATAACAAATGACGAAAACGGACGGATTTCTCAGGTTTTTACTACATATGAACACATTTCACATTCTCCCGTACAACGCGGCTGTTAGTCCTCCTTTCATGCAAAGTCTTAAGGTCCTAGGTCATGTCCAAGCCACCAAAGCCGGCTAAAAAGTGAATAATCGACAACTAAATCTTGAATTGTACTACATTTTACTGACTATTGCTTCAACTTAGAAGCTTCTTCTGTGTTCTACTTTGGTGCTTTTAGTGTCTCCGCATACCGCAGCACGCGACATAGCTTTGCAGACGATAAATGTAACCGTTTCAGGGAGAAAAGCAGCCAATGTGACGATCTGGCTTTAAGTCGATTCGATAACAAATGACGAAAACGGACGGATTTCTCAGGTTTGCACTACATATGAACACTTTTCACATTCTCCCGTGCAACGCGGCTGCTAGTCCTCCTTTCATGCAAAATCTTTATGTTCCACCTCATGTCCAAGGCACCAAAGCTGGCTAAAAATCAATTATCGATAACCAAAACTTGAATTGTACTGCTTCTTACTGACTATTGCTTCAACTTAGAAGCTTCTTCTGTGTTCTACTATGGTGCTTTTAGTGTTTCCGCATACCGCAGCACGCGACATAGCTTTGCAGACGATAAATGTAACCGTTTCAGAGAGAAGAGCGGCCAATTTGACGATCTGGCTTTAAGTCGATTCCATAACAAATGACGAAAACGGACGGATTTCTCAGGTTTTTACTACATATGAACAATTTTCATATTCTCCCGTGCAACGCGGCTTCTAGTCCTCCTTTCATGCAAAATCTTAAGGTCCTAGGTTATGTCCAAGCCACCATAGCCGGCTAAAAAGTGAATAATCGACAACTGGAACTTGAATTGTACTACTTGTTACTGGTTGTTGCTTCAACTTAGAAGCTTCTTCTGTGTTCTACTATGGTGCATTTAGTGTCTCCGCATACCGGAGCACGTGACATAGCTTTGCAGACGTAAATCTAACCGTTTCAGGGAGAAAAGCGGCCAATGTGACGATCTGGCTTTAAGTCGATTCGATAACACATGACGAAAACGGACGGATTTCTCAGGTTTTTACTACATATGAACACTTTTCACATTCTCCCGTGCAACGCGGCTGCAAGTCCTACTTTCATGCAAAATCTTAAGTTCCTACATCATGTCCAAGCCACCAAAGCCGGCTAGAAAGTGAATAATCGACAACTAAAACTTGAATTGTACTACTTCTTACTGACTATTACTTCAACTTAGAAGCTTCTTCTGTGTTCTACTATGGTGCTTTTACTGTTTCCGCATACCGCAGCACACGACATGTCTTTGCAGACGATAAATGTAACCGTCTCAGAGAGAAAAGCGGCCAATGTGACGATCTGGCTTTAAGTCGATTCGATAACAAATGACGATAACGGACGGATTTCTCAGGATTTTACTACATATGAACCCTTTTTACATTCTCCCGCCAACGCGGCTGCTAGTCCTCCTTTCATGCAAAATCTTAACGTTCCACCTCATGTCCAAGGCACCAAAGCCGGCTACAAATCAATTGTCGATAAACAAAACAAGAATTGTACTGCTTCTTACTGACTATTGCTTCTACTTAGAAGTTTCTTCTGTGTTCTACTATGGTGCTTTTATGTTTCCGCATACCGCAGCACGCGACATAGCTTTGCAGACGATAAATGTAACCGTCTCAGAGAGAAAAGCGGCCAATGTGACGATCTGGCATTAAGTCGATTCGATAACAAATGACGAAAACGGACGGATTTCTCAGGTTTTTACTACATATGAAAACTTTTTACATTCTCCCGTGCAAAGGGGCTGCTAGTCCTCCTTTCATGCAAAATCTTGAGGTCCTAGGTCATGTCCAAACCACCAAAGCCGGCTAAAAAGTAATAATCGACAACTAAAACTTCAATTGTACTACTTCTTACTGGCTATTACTTCAACTTAGAGGCTTCTTCTGTGTTCTACTATGGTGCTTTTAGTGTCTCCGCATACCGCAGCACGCGACGTAGCTTTGCAGACGATAAATATAACCGTCTCAGAGAGAAGAGCGGCCAATGTGACGATCTGGCTTTAAGTCGATTCGATAACAAATAACGAAAACGGACGGATTTCTCAGGTGTTTACTATATATGAGCACTTTTCACATTCTCCCGTGCAACGCGGCTGCTAGTCCTCCTTTCATGCAAAGTCTTAAACTCCTACATCATGTCCAAGCCAGCAAAGCCGGCTAAAAAGTGAATAATCGACAACTAAAACTTGAATTGTACTACTTCTTACTGGCTATTACTTCAACTTAGAAGCTTCTTCTGTGTTTTACTATGGTGCTTTTAGTATCTCCGCATACCGCAGCACGCGACATAGCATTGCACACCATAAATGTAACCGTTTCAGAGAGAAGAGCGGCTAATTTGACGATCTGGCTTTAAGTCGATTCGATAACAAATGACGAAAACGGACGTATTTCTCAGGTTTTTACTACATATGAACCCTTTTTACATTCTCCCGTGCAACGCGGCTGCTAGTCCTCCTTTCATGCAAAATCTTAAGATTCCACCTTATGTCCAAGACACCAAAGCCGGCAAAAAATTAATAATCGATAACCAAAACTTGAATTGTACTGCTTCTTACTGGCTATTGCTTCAACTTAGAAGCTTCTTCTTTATTCTACTATGGTGCTCTTAGTGTCTCCGCATACCGCAGCACGCGACATAGCTTTGCAGACGATAAATGTAACCGTCTCAGAGAGAAAAGCGGCCAAAGTGACGATCTGGCTTTAAGTCGATTCGATAACAAATGACGAAAACGGACGGATTTCTCAGGTTTTTACTACATATGAACCCTTTTCTCATTCTCCCGTGCAACGCGGCTGCTAGTCCTCCTTTCATGCAAAATCTTAATGTTCCACCTCATGTCCAAGGCACCAAAGCCGGCTAAAAATCGATAATGGATAACCAAAACTTAAATTGTAGTGCTTCTTACTGGCTATTGCTTCAACTTAGAAGATTTTTCTGTGTTCTACTATGGTGCTTTTAGTGTCTCCGCATACCGCAGCACGCGACATAGCTTTGCAGACGATAAATGTAACCGTCTCAGAGAGAAAAGCGGCCAATGTGACGATCTGGCTTTAAGTCGATTCGATAACAAATGACGAAAACGGACTGATTTCTCAGGTTTTTACTACATATGAACCCTTTTTACATTCTCCCGTGCAACGCGGCTGCTAGTCCTCCTTTCATGCAAAATCTTAAGATTCCACCTTATGTCCAAGACACCAAAGACGGCAAAAAATTAATAATCGATTACCAAAACTTGAATTGTACTGCTTCTTACTGGCTATTGCTTCAACTTAAAAGCTTCATCTGTGTTCTAATATGGTGCTTTTAGTGTCTCCGCATACCGCAGCACGAGACATAGCTATGCAGACGATAAATGTAACCGTCTCAGAGAGAAAAGCGGCCAATGTGACGATCTGGCTTTAAGTCGATTCGATAACAAATGACGAAAACGGACGGATTTCTCAGGTGTTTACTATATATGAACACTTTTCACATTCTCCCGTGCAACGCGGCTGCTAGTCCGCCTTTCATGCAAAATCTTATGTTCCTAGGTCATGTCCAAGCCACCAAAGCCGGCTAAAAAGTGAATACTTGACAACTAAAAATTGAATTGTACTATTTCTTACTGGCTATTACTTCAACTTAGAAGCTTCTTCTGTGTTCTACTATGGTGCTTTTAGTGTTTCCGCATACCGCAGCACGCGACATAGCTTTGCAGACGATAAATGTAACCGTCTCAGAGAGAAAAGCGGCCAATGTGACGATCTGGCTTTAAGTCGAGTCGATAACAAATGACGAAAACGGACGGATTTTTCAGGTTTTTACTACATCTGAACCCTTTTCACATTCTCCCGTGCAACGCGGCTGCTAGTCCTCCTTTCATGCAAAATCTTATGGTTCCACCTCATGCCCATGGCACCAAAGCCGGCTAAAAATCAATATTCGAAAACCAAAACTTGAATTGTACTGCTTCTTACTGGCTATTGCTTCAACTTAGAAGCTTCTTCTGTGTTCTACTATGGTGCTTTTAGAGTCTCCGCATACCGCAGCAGGCGACATAGCTTTGCAGACGATAAATGTAACCGTCTCAGAGAGAAAAGCGGCCAATGTGACGATCTGGCTTTAAGTCGATTCGATAACAAATGACGAAAACGGACTGATTTTTCAGGTTTTTACTTTTCACATTCTCCCGTGAAACGGGGCTGCTAGTCCTCCTTTCATGCAAAATCTTAAGGTTCCACCTCATGTCCAAAGCACCAAGGCCGGCTAAAAATCAATAATCGACAACCAAAACTTGAATTGTACAGCTTCTTACTGGCTATTGCTTCAACTTAGAAGCTTCTTTTGTGTTCTACTATGGTGCTTTTAGTGTCTCCGCATACCGCAGCACGCGACATAGCTTTGCAGACGATAAAAGTAACCGTCTCAGAGAGAAAAGCGGCCAATGTGACGATCTGGCTTTAAGTCGGTTCGATAACACATTACGAAAACGGACGGATTTCTCATTTTTTTACTACATATGAACACTTTTCATATTCTCCCGTGCAACGCGGCTGCTAGTCCTCCTTTCATGCAAAATCTTAAGGTCCTAGGTCATGTCCAAGCCACCAAAGCCGGCTTAAAAGGGAATAATCGACAACTAAAACTTGAATTGTACTACTTCTTACTGGCTATTACGTCAACTTAGAAGCTTCTTCTGTGTTCTACTATGGTGCTTGTAGTGTCTCCGCATACCGCAGCACGCGACATAGCTTTGCAGACGATAAATGTAACCGTCTCAGAGAGAAAAGCGGCCAATGTGACGATCTGGCTTTAAGTCGATTCGATAACAAATGACGAAAACGGACGGATTTCTCAGGTTTTTACTACATATGAACACTTTTCACATTCTCCCGTGCAACGCGGCTGCCAGTCCTCCTTTCATGCAAAATCTTAAGGTTCCACCTCATGTCCAATACACCAAAGCCGGCTAAAAATCAATTATCGATAAACTAAACAAGAATTTTACTGCTTCTTACTGACTATTGCTTCAACTTAGAAGTTTCTTCTGTGTTCTACTATGATGCTTTTATTGTTTCCGCGTACCGCAGCACGCGACATATCTTTGGAGACGATAAATGTAACCGTCTCAGAGAGAAAAGCGGCCAACGTGACGATCTGGCTTTAAGTCGATTCGATAACAAATGACGAAAATGGACGGATTTATCAGGTTTTTACTACATATGAACACTTTTCACATTCTCCCGTTCAACTCGGCTGCTAATCCTCTTTTCATGCAGATTCTTAATGTTCCACCTCATGTTCAAGGCACCAAAGCCTCCTAAAAATCAATAATCGATAACCAAAACTTGAATTGTACTGCTTATTACTGGCTATTGCTTCAACTTAGAAGCTTCTTCTGTGTTTTACTATGGTGCTTTTAGTGTCTCCGCATACCGCAGCACGCGACATAGCTTTGCAGACGACAAATGTAACCGTTTCAGAAAGAAGAGTGGCCAAAGTGACGATCTGGCTTTAAGTCGATTCGATAACAAATGACGAAAACGGACGTATTTCTCAGGTTTTTACTACATATGAACCCTTTTCTCATTCTCCCGTGCAACGCGGCTGCTAGTCCTCCTTTCATGCAAAATCTTAAGGTTCCACCTCATGTCCAAGGCACCAAAGCCGGCTAAAAATCGATACTCGATAACCAAAACTTAAATTGTACTGCTTCTTACTGGCTATTGCTTCAACTTAGAAGATTTTTCTGTGTTCTACTATGGTGCTTTTAGTGTCTCCGCATACCGCAGCACGCGACATAGCTTTGCAGACGATAAATGTAACCGTCTCAGAGAGAAAAGCGGCCAATGTGACGGTCTGGCTTTAAGTCGATTCGATAACAAATGACGAAAACGGACGGATTTCTAAGTTTTTTACTACATATGAACCCTTTTTACATTCTCCCGTGCAACGCGGCTGCTAGTCCTCCTTTCATGCAAATTCTTAAGATTCCACCTTATGTCCAAGACACCAAAGCCGGCAAAAAATTAATAATCGATTACAAAACTTGAATTGTACTGCTTCTTACTGGCTATTGCTTCAACTTAGAAGATTCTTCTGTGTTCTACTATGGTGCATTTGGGGTCTCCGCATACCGCAGCACGCGACGTAGCTTTGCAGACGATAAATGTAACCGTCTCAGAGAGAAAAGCGGCCAATGTGACGATCAGGCTTTAAGTCGATTCGATAGCAAATGACGAAAACGGACGGATTTCTCAGGTGTTTACTATATATGAACACATTTCACATTCTCCCGTGCAACGCGGCTGCTAGTCCTAATTCATGCAAAATCTTAAGTTCCTAGATCATGTCCAAGCCACCAGAGCCTGCTAAAAAGTGAATAATCGACAACTAAAACTTGAATTGTACTACTTCTTACTGGCTATTACTTCAACTTAGAAGCTTCTTCTGTGTTCTACTCTGGTGCTTTTAGTGTTTTCGCATACCGCAGCACGCGACATATCTTTGCAGACGAAAAATGTAACCGTCTCAGAGAGAAAAGCGGCCAATGTGACGATCTGACTTTAAGTCGATTCGATAACAAATGACGAAAACGGACGGATTTCTCAGGTGTTTACTACATATGAACCCTTTTCACATTCTCCCCTGCAACGCGGCTGCTAGTCCTTCTTTCATGCAAAATCTTAAGATACCACCTTATGTCCAAGACACCAAAGCCGGCAAAAAATTAATAATCGATAACCAAAACTTGAATTGTACTGCTTCTTACTGGCTATTGCTTCAACTTAGAAGCTTCTTCTGTATTCTACTATGGTGCTCTTAGTGTCTCCGCATACCGCAGCACGCGACATAGCTTTGCAGACGATAAATGTAACCGTCTCAGGAGAGAAAAGCGGCCAAAGTGACGATCTGGCTTTACGTCGATTCGATAACAAATGACGAAAACGGACGGATTTCTCAGGTTTTTACAACATATGAACCTTTTTCTCATTCTCCCGTGCAACGCGGCTGCTAGTCCTCCTTTCATGCAAAATCTTAATGTTCCACCTCATGTCCAAGGCACCAAAGCCGGCTAAAAATCTATAATGGATAACCAAAACTTAAATTGTACTGCTTCTTACTGGCTATTGCTTCAACTTAGAAGATTTTTCTGTGTTCTACTATGGTGCTTTTAGTGTCTCCGCATACCGCAGCACGCGACATAGCTTTGCAGACGATAAATGTAACCGTCTCAGAGAGAAAAGCGGCCAATGTGACGATCTGGCTTTAAGTCGATTCGATAACAAATGACGAAAACGGACTGATTTCTCAGGTTTTTACTACATATGAACCCTTTTTACATTCTCCCTTGCAACGCGGCTGCTAGTCCTCCTTTCATGCAAAATCTTAAGATTCCACCTTATTTCCAAGACACCAAAGCCGGCAAAAAATTAATAATCGATTACCAAAACTTGAATTGTACTGCTTCTTACTGGCTATTGCTTCAACTTAGAAGATTCTTCTGTGTTCTACTATGGTGCATTTGGGGTCTCCGCATACCGCAGCACGCGACATAGCTTTGCAGACGAAAAATGTAACCGTCTCAGAGAGAAAAGCGGCCAATGTGACGATCTGGCTTTAAGTCGATTCGATAACAAATGACGAAAACGGACGGATTTCTCAGGTGTTTACAATATATGAACACTTTTCACATTCTCCCGTGCAACGCGGCTGCTAGTCCTCCTTCCATGCAAAATCTTATGTTCCTAGGTCATGTCCAAGCCACCAAAGCCGGCTAAAAAGTGAATACTTGACAACTAAAACTTGAATTGTACTACTTCTTACTGGCTATTACTTCAACTTAGAAGCTTCTTCTGTGTTCTACTATGGTGCTTTTAGAGTCTCCGCATACCGCAGCAGGCGACATAGCTTTGCAGACGATAAATGTAACCGTCTCAGAGAGAAAAGCGGCCAATGTGGCGATCAGGCTTTAAGTCGATTCGATAACAAATGACGAAAACGGACTGATTTCTTAGGTTTTTACTTTTCACATTCTCCCGTGAAACGGGGCTGCTAGTCCTCCTTTCATGCAAACTCTTAAGGTTCCACCTCATGTCCAAAGCTCCAAGGCCGGCTAAAAATCAATAATCGACAACCAAAACTTGAATTGTACAGCTTCTTACTGGCTATTGCTTCAACTTAGAAGCTTCTTTTGTGTTCTACTATGGTGCATTTAGTGTCTCCGCATACCGCAGCACGCGACATAGCTTTGCAGACTATAAATGTAACCGTCTCAGAGAGAAAAGCGGCCAATGTGACGATCTGGCTTTAAGTCGATTCGATAACAAATGACAAAAACGGACGGATTTCTCTGGTTTTTACTACTTATGAACCCTTTTCACATTCTCCCCTGCAACGCGGCAGCTAGTCCTCCTTTCATGCAAAATCTTAATGTTCCACCTCATGTCCAAGGCACCAAAGCCGCCTAAAATTAATAATCGATAACCAAAACTTGAATTGTACTGCTTCTTACTGGCTATTGCTTCAACTTAAAAGCTTCATCTGTGTTCTAATATGGTGCTTTTAGTGTCTCCGCATACCGCAGCACGAGACATAGCTATGCAGACGATAAATGTAACCGTCTCAGAGAGAAAAGCGGCCAATGTGACGATCTGGCTTTAAGTCGATTCGATAACGAATGACGAAACAAGACAGATTTCTCAGCTTTTTACTACATATGAACACTTTTCACATTCTCCCTTGCAACGCGGCTGCTAGTCCTCCTTTCATGCAAAATCTTAATGTTCCACCTCATGTCCAAGACACCAAAGCCGGCAAAAAATTAATAATCGATAACCAAAACTTGAATTGAACTGCTTCTTACTGGCTATTGCTTCAACTTAGAAGATTTTTCTGTGTTCTACTATGGTGCTTTTAGTGTCTCCGCATACCGCAGCACGCGACATTGCTTTGCAGACGATAAATGTAACCGTCTCAGAGAGAAAAGCGGCCAATGTGACGATCTGGCTTTAAGTCGATTCGATAACAAATGACGAAAACGGGCTGATTTTTCAGGTTTTTACTACATATGAACCCTTTTTACATTCTCCCGTGCAACGCGGCTGCTAGTCCTCCTTTCATGCAAAATCTTAAGATTCCACCTTATGTCCAAGACACCAAAGCCGGCAAAAAATTAATAATCGATAACCAAAACTTGAATTGTACTGCTTCTTACTGGCTATTGCTTCAACTTAGAAGCGTCTTCCGTGTTCTACTATGGTGCTCTTAGTGTCTCCGCATACCGCAGCACGCGACATAGCTTTGCAGACGATAAATGTAACCGTCTCAGAGAGAAAAGTGGCCAATGTGACGATCTGGCTTTAAGTCGATTCGATAACAAATGACGAAAACGGACGGATTTCTCAGGTTTTTACTACATATGAACACTTTTCACATTCTGCCGTGCAACGCGGCTGCTAGTCCTCCTTTCATGCAAAATCTTAATGTTCCACCTCATGTCCAAGGCACCAAAGTCGGCTAAAAATCGATAATGGATAACCAAAACTTAAATTGTACTGCTTCTTACTGGCTATTGCTTCAACTTAGAAGATTTTTCTGTGTTCTACTATGGTGCTTTTAGTGTCTCCGCATACCGCAGCATGCGACATAGCTTTGCAGACGATAAATGTAACCGTCTCAGAGAGAAAAGCGGCCAATGTGACGATCTGGCTTTAAGTCGATTCGATAACAAATGACGAAAACGGACGGATTTCTCAGGTTTTTACTACATATGAACACTTTTCACATTCTCCCGTGCAACGCGGCTGCCAGTCCTCCTTTCATGCAAAATCTTAAGGTTCCACCTCATGTCCAATACACCAAAGCCGGCTAAAAATCAATTATCGATAAACTAAACAAGAATTTTACTGCTTCTTACTGACTATTGCTTCAACTTAGAAGTTTCTTCTGTGTTCTACTATGATGCTTTTATTGTTTCCGCGTACCGCAGCACGCGACATATCTTTGGAGACGATAAATGTAACCGTCTCAGAGAGAAAAGCGGCCAACGTGACGATCTGGCTTTAAGTCGATTCGATAACAAATGACGAAAATGGACGGATTTATCAGGTTTTTACTACATATGAACACTTTTCACATTCTCCCGTTCAACTCGGCTGCTAATCCTCTTTTCATGCAGATTCTTAATGTTCCACCTCATGTTCAAGGCACCAAAGCCTCCTAAAAATCAATAATCGATAACCAAAACTTGAATTGTACTGCTTATTACTGGCTATTGCTTCAACTTAGAAGCTTCTTCTGTGTTTTACTATGGTGCTTTTAGTGTCTCCGCATACCGCAGCACGCGACATAGCTTTGCAGACGACAAATGTAACCGTTTCAGAAAGAAGAGTGGCCAAAGTGACGATCTGGCTTTAAGTCGATTCGATAACAAATGACGAAAACGGACGTATTTCTCAGGTTTTTACTACATATGAACCCTTTTCTCATTCTCCCGTGCAACGCGGCTGCTAGTCCTCCTTTCATGCAAAATCTTAAGGTTCCACCTCATGTCCAAGGCACCAAAGCCGGCTAAAAATCGATACTCGATAACCAAAACTTAAATTGTACTGCTTCTTACTGGCTATTGCTTCAACTTAGAAGATTTTTCTGTGTTCTACTATGGTGCTTTTAGTGTCTCCGCATACCGCAGCACGCGACATAGCTTTGCAGACGATAAATGTAACCGTCTCAGAGAGAAAAGCGGCCAATGTGACGGTCTGGCTTTAAGTCGATTCGATAACAAATGACGAAAACGGACGGATTTCTAAGGTTTTTACTACATATGAACCCTTTTTACATTCTCCCGTGCAACGCGGCTGCTAGTCCTCCTTTCATGCAAATTCTTAAGATTCCACCTTATGTCCAAGACACCAAAGCCGGCAAAAAATTAATAATCGATTACAAAACTTGAATTGTACTGCTTCTTACTGGCTATTGCTTCAACTTAGAAGATTCTTCTGTGTTCTACTATGGTGCATTTGGGGTCTCCGCATACCGCAGCACGCGACGTAGCTTTGCAGACGATAAATGTAACCGTCTCAGAGAGAAAAGCGGCCAATGTGACGATCAGGCTTTAAGTCGATTCGATAGCAAATGACGAAAACGGACGGATTTCTCAGGTGTTTACTATATATGAACACATTTCACATTCTCCCGTGCAACGCGGCTGCTAGTCCTAATTCATGCAAAATCTTAAGTTCCTAGATCATGTCCAAGCCACCAGAGCCTGCTAAAAAGTGAATAATCGACAACTAAAACTTGAATTGTACTACTTCTTACTGGCTATTACTTCAACTTAGAAGCTTCTTCTGTGTTCTACTCTGGTGCTTTTAGTGTTTTCGCATACCGCAGCACGCGACATATCTTTGCAGACGAAAAATGTAACCGTCTCAGAGAGAAAAGCGGCCAATGTGACGATCTGACTTTAAGTCGATTCGATAACAAATGACGAAAACGGACGGATTTCTCAGGTGTTTACTACATATGAACCCTTTTCACATTCTCCCCTGCAACGCGGCTGCTAGTCCTTCTTTCATGCAAAATCTTAAGATACCACCTTATGTCCAAGACACCAAAGCCGGCAAAAAATTAATAATCGATAACCAAAACTTGAATTGTACTGCTTCTTACTGGCTATTGCTTCAACTTAGAAGCTTCTTCTGTATTCTACTATGGTGCTCTTAGTGTCTCCGCATACCGCAGCACGCGACATAGCTTTGCAGACGATAAATGTAACCGTCTCAGGAGAGAAAAGCGGCCAAAGTGACGATCTGGCTTTACGTCGATTCGATAACAAATGACGAAAACGGACGGATTTCTCAGGTTTTTACAACATATGAACCTTTTTCTCATTCTCCCGTGCAACGCGGCTGCTAGTCCTCCTTTCATGCAAAATCTTAATGTTCCACCTCATGTCCAAGGCACCAAAGCCGGCTAAAAATCTATAATGGATAACCAAAACTTAAATTGTACTGCTTCTTACTGGCTATTGCTTCAACTTAGAAGATTTTTCTGTGTTCTACTATGGTGCTTTTAGTGTCTCCGCATACCGCAGCACGCGACATAGCTTTGCAGACGATAAATGTAACCGTCTCAGAGAGAAAAGCGGCCAATGTGACGATCTGGCTTTAAGTCGATTCGATAACAAATGACGAAAACGGACTGATTTCTCAGGTTTTTACTACATATGAACCCTTTTTACATTCTCCCTTGCAACGCGGCTGCTAGTCCTCCTTTCATGCAAAATCTTAAGATTCCACCTTATTTCCAAGACACCAAAGCCGGCAAAAAATTAATAATCGATTACCAAAACTTGAATTGTACTGCTTCTTACTGGCTATTGCTTCAACTTAGAAGATTCTTCTGTGTTCTACTATGGTGCATTTGGGGTCTCCGCATACCGCAGCACGCGACATAGCTTTGCAGACGAAAAATGTAACCGTCTCAGAGAGAAAAGCGGCCAATGTGACGATCTGGCTTTAAGTCGATTCGATAACAAATGACGAAAACGGACGGATTTCTCAGGTGTTTACAATATATGAACACTTTTCACATTCTCCCGTGCAACGCGGCTGCTAGTCCTCCTTCCATGCAAAATCTTATGTTCCTAGGTCATGTCCAAGCCACCAAAGCCGGCTAAAAAGTGAATACTTGACAACTAAAACTTGAATTGTACTACTTCTTACTGGCTATTACTTCAACTTAGAAGCTTCTTCTGTGTTCTACTATGGTGCTTTTAGAGTCTCCGCATACCGCAGCAGGCGACATAGCTTTGCAGACGATAAATGTAACCGTCTCAGAGAGAAAAGCGGCCAATGTGGCGATCAGGCTTTAAGTCGATTCGATAACAAATGACGAAAACGGACTGATTTCTTAGGTTTTTACTTTTCACATTCTCCCGTGAAACGGGGCTGCTAGTCCTCCTTTCATGCAAACTCTTAAGGTTCCACCTCATGTCCAAAGCTCCAAGGCCGGCTAAAAATCAATAATCGACAACCAAAACTTGAATTGTACAGCTTCTTACTGGCTATTGCTTCAACTTAGAAGCTTCTTTTGTGTTCTACTATGGTGCATTTAGTGTCTCCGCATACCGCAGCACGCGACATAGCTTTGCAGACTATAAATGTAACCGTCTCAGAGAGAAAAGCGGCCAATGTGACGATCTGGCTTTAAGTCGATTCGATAACAAATGACAAAAACGGACGGATTTCTCTGGTTTTTACTACTTATGAACCCTTTTCACATTCTCCCCTGCAACGCGGCAGCTAGTCCTCCTTTCATGCAAAATCTTAATGTTCCACCTCATGTCCAAGGCACCAAAGCCGCCTAAAATTAATAATCGATAACCAAAACTTGAATTGTACTGCTTCTTACTGGCTATTGCTTCAACTTAAAAGCTTCATCTGTGTTCTAATATGGTGCTTTTAGTGTCTCCGCATACCGCAGCACGAGACATAGCTATGCAGACGATAAATGTAACCGTCTCAGAGAGAAAAGCGGCCAATGTGACGATCTGGCTTTAAGTCGATTCGATAACGAATGACGAAACAAGACAGATTTCTCAGCTTTTTACTACATATGAACACTTTTCACATTCTCCCTTGCAACGCGGCTGCTAGTCCTCCTTTCATGCAAAATCTTAATGTTCCACCTCATGTCCAAGACACCAAAGCCGGCAAAAAATTAATAATCGATAACCAAAACTTGAATTGAACTGCTTCTTACTGGCTATTGCTTCAACTTAGAAGATTTTTCTGTGTTCTACTATGGTGCTTTTAGTGTCTCCGCATACCGCAGCACGCGACATTGCTTTGCAGACGATAAATGTAACCGTCTCAGAGAGAAAAGCGGCCAATGTGACGATCTGGCTTTAAGTCGATTCGATAACAAATGACGAAAACGGGCTGATTTTTCAGGTTTTTACTACATATGAACCCTTTTTACATTCTCCCGTGCAACGCGGCTGCTAGTCCTCCTTTCATGCAAAATCTTAAGATTCCACCTTATGTCCAAGACACCAAAGCCGGCAAAAAATTAATAATCGATAACCAAAACTTGAATTGTACTGCTTCTTACTGGCTATTGCTTCAACTTAGAAGCGTCTTCCGTGTTCTACTATGGTGCTCTTAGTGTCTCCGCATACCGCAGCACGCGACATAGCTTTGCAGACGATAAATGTAACCGTCTCAGAGAGAAAAGTGGCCAATGTGACGATCTGGCTTTAAGTCGATTCGATAACAAATGACGAAAACGGACGGATTTCTCAGGTTTTTACTACATATGAACACTTTTCACATTCTGCCGTGCAACGCGGCTGCTAGTCCTCCTTTCATGCAAAATCTTAATGTTCCACCTCATGTCCAAGGCACCAAAGTCGGCTAAAAATCGATAATGGATAACCAAAACTTAAATTGTACTGCTTCTTACTGGCTATTGCTTCAACTTAGAAGATTTTTCTGTGTTCTACTATGGTGCTTTTAGTGTCTCCGCATACCGCAGCATGCGACATAGCTTTGCAGACGATAAATGTAACCGTCTCAGAGAGAAAAGCGGCCAATGTGACGATCTGGCTTTAAGTCGATTCGATAACAAATGACGAAAACGGACTGATTTCTCAGGTTTTTACTACATATGAACCCTTTTTACATTCTCCCGTGCAACGTGGCTGCTAGTCCTCCTTTCATGCAAAATCTTAAGATTCCACCTTATGTCCAAGACACCAAAGCCGGCAAAAAATTAATAATCGATTACCAAAACTTGAATTGTACTGCTTCTTACTGGCTATTGCTTCAACTTAGAAGATTCTTCTGTGTTCTACTATGGTGCATTTGGGGTCTCCGCATACCGCAGCACGCGACATAGCTTTGCAGACGAAAAATGTAACCGTCTCAGAGAGAAAAGCGGCCAATGTGACGATGTGGCTTTAAGTCGATTCGATAACAAATTACGAAAACAGACGGATTTCTCAGGTTTTTACTACATATGAACACTTTTCACATTCTCCCGTGCAACGCGGCTGCTAGTCCTCCTTTCATGCAAAATCTTAATGTTCCACCTCATGTCCAAGGCAACAAAGCCGCCTAAAATCAATAGTCGATAACAAAAACTTGAATTGTACTGCTTCTTACTGGCTATTGCTTCAACTTAAAAGCTTCATCTGTGTTCTAATATGGTGCTTTTAGTGTCTCCGCATACCGCAGCACGAGAAATAGCTATGCAGAAGATAAATGTAACCGTCTCAGAGAGAAAAGCGGCCAATGTGACGATCTGGCTTTAAGTCGATTCGATAACAAATGACGAAAACGGACGGATTTCTCAGGTGTTTACTATATATGAACACTTTTCACATTCTCCCGTGCAACGCGGCTGCTAGTCCTCCTTTCATGCAAAATCTTATGTTCCTAGGTCATGTCCAAGCCACCAAAGCCGGCTAAAAAGTGAATACTTGACAACTAAAACTTGAATTGTACTACTTCTTACTGGCTATTACTTCAACTTAGAAGCTTCTTCTGTGTTCTACTATGGTGCTTTTAGTGTTTCCGCATACCGCAGCACGCGACATAGCTTTGCAGACGATAAATGTAACCGTCTCAGAGAGAAATGCGGCCAATGTGACGATCTGGCTTTAAGTCGATTCGATAACAAATGACGAAAACGGACTGATTTCTTAGGTTTTTAATTTTCACATTCTCCCGTGAAAAGGGGCTGCTAGTCCTCCTTTCATGCAAAATCTTAAGGTTCCACCTCATGTCCAAAGCACCAAGGCCGGCTAAAAATCAATAATCGACAACCAAAACTTGAATTGTACAGCTTCTTACTGGCTATTGCTTCAACTTAGAAGCTTCTTTTGTGTTCTACTATGGTGCTTTTAGTGTCTCCGCATACCGCAGCACGCGACATAGCTTTGCAGACGATAAATGTAACCGTCTCAGAGAGAAAAGCGGCCAATGTGACGATCTGGCTTTAAGTCGATTCGATAACACATTACGAAAACGGACGGATTTCTCATTTTTTTACTACATATGAACACTTTTCATATTCTCCCGTGCAACGCGGCTGCTAGTCCTCCTTTCATGCAAAATCTTAAGGTCCTAGGTCATGTCCAAGCCACCAAAGCCGGCTTAAAAGGGAATAATCGACAACTAAAACTTGAATTGTACTACTTCTTACTGGCTATTACGTCAACTTAGAAGCTTCTTCTGTGTTCTACTATGGTGCTTGTAGTGTCTCCGCATACCGCAGCACGCGACATAGCTTTGCAGACGATAAATGTAACCGTCTCAGAGAGAAAAGCGGCCAATGTGACGATCTGGCTTTAAGTCGATTCGATAACAAATGACGAAAACGGACGGATTTCTCAGGTTTTTACTACATATGAACACTTTTCACATTCTCCCGTGCAACGCGGCTGCCAGTCCTCCTTTCATGCAAAATCTTAAGGTCCTAGGTCATGTCCAAGCCACCAAAGCCGGCTAAAAAAGTGAATAATTGACAACAAAAACTTCAATTGTACTACTTCTTACTGCCTATTGCTTCAACTTAGAAGCTTCTTCTGTGTTCTACTATGGTGCTTTTAGTGTCTCCGCATACCGCAGCACGCGACATAGCTTCGCAGACCATAAATGAAACCGTCTCAGAGAGAAAAGCGGCCAATGTGACGATCTGGCTTTAAGTCGATTCGATAACAAATGACGAAAACGGACGGATTTCTCAGGTTTTTACTACATATGAACACTTTTCACATTCTCCCGTGCAACGCGGCTGCTATTCCTCCTTTCATGCAAAATCTTAAGGTTCCACCTAATGTCCAAAGCACCAAGGCCGGCTAAAAATCAATAATCGATAACCAAAACTTGAATTGTACTGCTTCTTACTGGCTGTTGCTTAATCTTAGAAGCTTCTTATGTGTTCTACTATGGTGCTTTTAGAGTTTCCGCATACCGCAGCACGCGACATATCTTTGCAGACTATAAATGTAACCGTCTCAGAGAGAAAAGCGGCCAATGTGACGATCTGGCTTTAAGTCGATTCGATAACAAATGACGAATATGGACGGATTTTTCAGGTTTTAACTACATATGAACACTTTTCACATTTTCCCGTGCAACTCGGCTGCTAATCCACTTTTCATGCAGAATCTTAATGTTCCACCTCATGTCCAAGGCACCAGAGCCTCCTAAAAATCAATAATCGATAACCAAAACTTGAATTGTACAGCTTATTACTGGTTATTGCTTCAACTTAGAAGCTTCTTCTGTGTTCTGCTATGGTGCTTTTAGTGTTTCCGCATTCCGCAGCATGCGACATAGCTTTGCAGACTATAAATGTAACCGTCTCAGAGAGAAAAGCGGCCAATGTGACGATCTGGCTTTAAGTCGATTCGATAACAAATGACGAAAACGGACGGATTTCTCAGGATTTTACTACATATGAACCCTTTTCACATTCTCCCCTGCAACGCGGCTGCTAGTCCTCCTTTCATGCAAAATCTTAATGTTCCACCTCATGTCCAAGGCACCAAAGCCGCCTAAAATTAATAATCGATAACCAAAACTTGAATTGTACTGCTTTTTACTGGCTATTGCTTCAACTTAAAAGCTTCATCTGTGTTCTAATATGGTGCTTTTAGTGTCTCCGCATACCGCAGCACGAGACATAGCTATGCAGACGATAAATGTAACCGTCTCAGAGAGAAAAGCGGCCAATGTGACGATCTGGCTTTAAGTCGATTCGATAACAAATGACGAAACCGGACGGATTTCTCAGGTTTTTACTACATATGAACACTTTTCACATTCTCCCTTGCAACGCGGCTGCTAGTCCTCCTTTCATGCAAAATCTTATGTTCCTAGGTCATGTCCAAGCCACCAAAGCCGGCTAAAAAGTGAATACTTGACAACTAAAACTTGAATTGTACTACTTCTTACTGGCTATTACTTCAACTTAGAAGCTTCTTCTGTGTTCTACTATGGTGCTTTTAGTGTTTCCGCATACCGCAGCACGCGACATAGCTTTGCAGACGATAAATGTAACCGTCTCAGAGAGAAAAGCGGCCAATGTGACGATCTGGCTTTAAGTCGAGTCGATAACAAATGACGAAAACGGACGGATTTCTCAGGTTTTTACTACATCTGAACCCTTTTCACATTCTCCCGTGCAACGCGGCTGCTAGTCCTCCTTTCATGCAAAATCTTATGGTTCCACCTCATGCCCATGGCACCAAAGCCGGCTAAAAATCAATATTCGAAAACCAAAACTTGAATTGTACTGCTTCTTACTGGCTATTGCTTCAACTTAGAAGCTTCTTCTGTGTTCTACTATGGTGCTTTTAGAGTCTCCGCATACCGCAGCAGGCGACATAGCTTTGCAGACGATAAATGTAACCGTCTCAGAGAGAAAAGCGGCCAATGTGACTATCTGGCTTTAAGTCGATTCGATAACAAATGACGAAAACGGACGGATTTCTCAGGTTTTTACTACATATGAACACTTTTCACATTCTCCCTTGCAACGCGGCTGCTAGTCCTCTTTTCATGCAAAATCTTAAGGTCCTAGATCATGTCCAAGCCACCAAAGCCGGCTAAAAAGTGAATAATCGACAACTAAAACTTCAATTGTACTACTTCTTACTGGCAATTGCTTCAACTTAGAAGCTTATTCTGTGTTCTACTATGGTGCTTTTAGTGTCTCCGCATACCGCAGCACGCAACGTAGCTTTGCAGACGATAAATGTAACCGTCTCAGAGAGAAAAGCGGCCAATGTGACGATCTGGCTTTAAGTCGATTCGATAACAAATGACGAAAACGGACGGATTTCTCAGGTGTTTATTATATTTGAACACTTTTCACATTCTACCGTGGTACGCGGCTGCTAGTCCTCCTTTCATGCAAAATCTTAAGGTTCCACCTCATGTCCATGGCACTAAAGCCCCCTAAAAATATATATTCGATAACCAAAACTTGAATTGTGCTGCTTCTTACTGGCTATTGCTTCAACTTAGAAGCTTCTTCTGTGCTCTACTATGGTGCTTTTAGAGTCTCCGCATACCGCAGCACGCGACATAGCTTTGCAGACGATAAATGTAACCGTCTCAGAGAGAAAAGCGGCCAATGTGACGATCTGGCTTTAAGTCGATTCAGTAACAAATGACGAAAACGGACGGATTTCTCAGGTTTTTACTACATATGAACCCTTTATCACATTCTCCCGTGCAACGCGGCTGCTAGTCCTCCTTTCATGCAAAATCTTAAGGTCCTAGGCCATGTCCAAGCCACCAAAGCCGGCTTATAAGTGAATAATCGACAACTAAAACTTGAATTGTACTACTTCTTACTGGGTATTGCTTCAACTTAGAAGCTTCTTCTGGGTTCTACTATGGTGCTTTTGGTGTCTCCGCATACCGCAGCACGAGACATAGCTTTGCAGACGACAAATGTAACCGACTCAGAGAGAAAAGCGGCCACTGTGACGATCTGGCCTTAAGTCGATTCGATAACAAATGACGAAAACGGACGGATTTCTCAGGTTTTTACTACATATCAACACTTTTCACATTCTCCCGTGCAACGCGGCTGCTAGTCCTCCTTTCATGCAAAATCTTAAGGTCCTAGGTCATGTCCAAGCCACCAAACCCGGCTAAAAAGTGAATAATCGACAACTAAAACTTGAGTTGTACTACTTCTTACTGGCTATTACTTCAACTTAGAAACTTCTTCTGTGTTCTACTATGGTGCTTTTAGTGTCTCCCCATACCGCAGCACGCGACGTAGCTTTGCAGACGATAAATGTAACCGTCTCAGAGAGAAAAGCGGCCAATGTGACGATCTGGCTTTAAGTCGATTCGATAACAAATGACGAAAACGGACGGATTTTTCAGGTTTTTACTACATATGAACCCTTTTCACATTCTCCCGTGCAACGCGGCTGCTAGTCCTCCTTTCATGCAAAATCTTAAGGTTCCACCTCATGTCCAAGGCACCAAAGTCGGCTAAAAATCAATAATCGATAACCAAAACTTGAATTGTACTGCTTTTTACTGGCGATTCCTTCAACTTAGAAGCTTCTTCTGTGTTCTAATATGGTGCTTTTAGAGTCTCCGCATACCGCAGCACGGGACATAGCTTTGCAGACGATAAATGTAACCGTCTCAGAGAGAAAAGCGGCCAATGTGACGATCTGGCTTTAAGTCGATTCGATAACATATGACGAAAACGGACTGATTTCTCAGGTTTTTACTTTTCACATTCTCCCGTGCAACGGGGCTGCTAGTCCTCCTTTCATGCAAAATCTTAAGGTTCCACTTTATGTCCAAAGCACCAAGGCCGGCTAAAAATCAATATTCGATAACCAAAACTTGAATTGTACTGCTTCTTACTGGCTATTGCTTCAACTTAGAAGCTTCTTCTGTGTTCTACTATGGTGCTTTTAGAGTCTCCGCATACCGCAGCAGGCGACATAGCTGTGGAGACGATAAATGTAACCGTCTCAGAGAGAAAAGCGGCCAATGTGACGATCAGGCTTTAAGTCGATTCGATAACAAATGACGAAAACGGACTGATTTCTTAGGTTTTTACTTTTCACATTCTCCCGTGAAACGGGGCTGCTAGTCCTCCTTTCATGCAAAATCTTAAGGTTCCACCTCATGTCCAAAGCACCAAGGCCGGCTAAAAATCAATAATCGACAACCAAAACTTGAATTGTACAACTTCTTACTGGCTATTGCGTCAACTTAGAAGCTTCTTTTGTGTTCTACTATGGTGCATTTAGTGTCTCCGCATACCGCAGCACGCGACATAGCTTTGCAGACTATAAATGTAACCGTCTCAGAGAGAAAAGCGGCCAATGTGACGATCTGGCTTTAAGTCGATTCGATAACAAATGACGAAAACGGACGGATTTCTCAGGATTTTACTACATATGAACCCTTTTCACATTCTCCCCTGCAAAGCGGCTGCTAGTCCTCCTTTCATGCAAAATCTTAATGTTCCACCTCATGTCCAAGGCACCAAAGCCGCCTAAAATTAATAATCGATAACCAAAACTTGAATTGTACTGCTTCTTACTGGCTATTGCTTCAACTTAGAAGCTTCTTCTGTATTCTACTATGGTGCTCTTAGTGTCTCCGCATACCGCAGCACGCGACATAGCTTTGCAGACGATAAATGTAACCGTCTCAGGAGAGAAAAGCGGCCAAAGTGACGATCTGGCTTTACGTCGATTCGATAACAAATGACGAAAACGGACGGATTTCTCAGGTTTTTACAACATATGAACCTTTTTCTCATTCTCCCGTGCAACGCGGCTGCTAGTCCTCCTTTCATGCAAAATCTTAATGTTCCACCTCATGTCCAAGGCACCAAAGCCGGCTAAAAATCTATAATGGATAACCAAAACTTAAATTGTACTGCTTCTTACTGGCTATTGCTTCAACTTAGAAGATTTTTCTGTGTTCTACTATGGTGCTTTTAGTGTCTCCGCATACCGCAGCACGCGACATAGCTTTGCAGACGATAAATGTAACCGTCTCAGAGAGAAAAGCGGCCAATGTGACGATCTGGCTTTAAGTCGATTCGATAACAAATGACGAAAACGGACTGATTTCTCAGGTTTTTACTACATATGAACCCTTTTTACATTCTCCCTTGCAACGCGGCTGCTAGTCCTCCTTTCATGCAAAATCTTAAGATTCCACCTTATTTCCAAGACACCAAAGCCGGCAAAAAATTAATAATCGATTACCAAAACTTGAATTGTACTGCTTCTTACTGGCTATTGCTTCAACTTAGAAGATTCTTCTGTGTTCTACTATGGTGCATTTGGGGTCTCCGCATACCGCAGCACGCGACATAGCTTTGCAGACGAAAAATGTAACCGTCTCAGAGAGAAAAGCGGCCAATGTGACGATCTGGCTTTAAGTCGATTCGATAACAAATGACGAAAACGGACGGATTTCTCAGGTGTTTACAATATATGAACACTTTTCACATTCTCCCGTGCAACGCGGCTGCTAGTCCTCCTTCCATGCAAAATCTTATGTTCCTAGGTCATGTCCAAGCCACCAAAGCCGGCTAAAAAGTGAATACTTGACAACTAAAACTTGAATTGTACTACTTCTTACTGGCTATTACTTCAACTTAGAAGCTTCTTCTGTGTTCTACTATGGTGCTTTTAGAGTCTCCGCATACCGCAGCAGGCGACATAGCTTTGCAGACGATAAATGTAACCGTCTCAGAGAGAAAAGCGGCCAATGTGGCGATCAGGCTTTAAGTCGATTCGATAACAAATGACGAAAACGGACTGATTTCTTAGGTTTTTACTTTTCACATTCTCCCGTGAAACGGGGCTGCTAGTCCTCCTTTCATGCAAACTCTTAAGGTTCCACCTCATGTCCAAAGCTCCAAGGCCGGCTAAAAATCAATAATCGACAACCAAAACTTGAATTGTACAGCTTCTTACTGGCTATTGCTTCAACTTAGAAGCTTCTTTTGTGTTCTACTATGGTGCATTTAGTGTCTCCGCATACCGCAGCACGCGACATAGCTTTGCAGACTATAAATGTAACCGTCTCAGAGAGAAAAGCGGCCAATGTGACGATCTGGCTTTAAGTCGATTCGATAACAAATGACAAAAACGGACGGATTTCTCTGGTTTTTACTACTTATGAACCCTTTTCACATTCTCCCCTGCAACGCGGCAGCTAGTCCTCCTTTCATGCAAAATCTTAATGTTCCACCTCATGTCCAAGGCACCAAAGCCGCCTAAAATTAATAATCGATAACCAAAACTTGAATTGTACTGCTTCTTACTGGCTATTGCTTCAACTTAAAAGCTTCATCTGTGTTCTAATATGGTGCTTTTAGTGTCTCCGCATACCGCAGCACGAGACATAGCTATGCAGACGATAAATGTAACCGTCTCAGAGAGAAAAGCGGCCAATGTGACGATCTGGCTTTAAGTCGATTCGATAACGAATGACGAAACAAGACAGATTTCTCAGCTTTTTACTACATATGAACACTTTTCACATTCTCCCTTGCAACGCGGCTGCTAGTCCTCCTTTCATGCAAAATCTTAATGTTCCACCTCATGTCCAAGACACCAAAGCCGGCAAAAAATTAATAATCGATAACCAAAACTTGAATTGAACTGCTTCTTACTGGCTATTGCTTCAACTTAGAAAATTTTTCTGTGTTCTACTATGGTGCTTTTAGTGTCTCCGCATACCGCAGCACGCGACATTGCTTTGCAGACGATAAATGTAACCGTCTCAGGGAGAAAAGCGGCCAATGTGACGATCTGGCTTTAAGTCGATTCGATAACAAATGACGAAAACGGGCTGATTTTTCAGGTTTTTACTACATATGAACCCTTTTTACATTCTCCCGTGCAACGCGGCTGCTAGTCCTCCTTTCATGCAAAATCTTAAGATTCCACCTTATGTCCAAGACACCAAAGCCGGCAAAAAATTAATAATCGATAACCAAAACTTGAATTGTACTGCTTCTTACTGGCTATTGCTTCAACTTAGAAGCGTCTTCCGTGTTCTACTATGGTGCTCTTAGTGTCTCCGCATACCGCAGCACGCGACATAGGTTTGCAGACGATAAATGTAACCGTCTCAGAGAGAAAAGTGGCCAATGTGACGATCTGGCTTTAAGTCGATTCGATAACAAATGACGAAAACGGACGGATTTCTCAGGTTTTTACTACATATGAACACTTTTCACATTCTGCCGTGCAACGCGGCTGCTAGTCCTCCTTTCATGCAAAATCTTAATGTTCCACCTCATGTCCAAGGCACCAAAGTCGGCTAAAAATCGATAATGGATAACCAAAACTTAAATTGTACTGCTTCTTACTGGCTATTGCTTCAACTTAGAAGATTTTTCTGTGTTCTACTATGGTGCTTTTAGTGTCTCCGCATACCGCAGCATGCGACATAGCTTTGCAGACGATAAATGTAACCGTCTCAGAGAGAAAAGCGGCCAATGTGACGATCTGGCTTTAAGTCGATTCGATAACAAATGACGAAAACGGACTGATTTCTCAGGTTTTTACTACATATGAACCCTTTTTACATTCTCCCGTGCAACGTGGCTGCTAGTCCTCCTTTCATGCAAAATCTTAAGATTCCACCTTATGTCCAAGACACCAAAGCCGGCAAAAAATTAATAATCGATTACCAAAACTTGAATTGTACTGCTTCTTACTGGCTATTGCTTCAACTTAGAAGATTCTTCTGTGTTCTACTATGGTGCATTTGGGGTCTCCGCATACCGCAGCACGCGACATAGCTTTGCAGACGAAAAATGTAACCGTCTCAGAGAGAAAAGCGGCCAATGTGACGATGTGGCTTTAAGTCGATTCGATAACAAATTACGAAAACAGACGGATTTCTCAGGTTTTTACTACATATGAACACTTTTCACATTCTCCCGTGCAACGCGGCTGCTAGTCCTCCTTTCATGCAAAATCTTAACGTTCCACCTCATGTCCAAGGCAACAAAGCCGCCTAAAATCAATAGTCGATAACAAAAACTTGAATTGTACTGCTTCTTACTGGCTATTGCTTCAACTTAAAAGCTTCATCCGTGTTCTAATATGGTGCTTTTAGTGTCTCCGCATACCGCAGCACGAGAAATAGCTATGCAGACGATAAATGTAACCGTCTCAGAGAGAAAAGCGGCCAATGTGACGATCTGGCTTTAAGTCGATTCGATAACAAATGACGAAAACGGACGGATTTCTCAGGTGTTTACTATATATGAACACTTTTCACATTCTCCCGTGCAACGCGGCTGCTAGTCCTCCTTTCATGCAAAATCTTATGTTCCTAGGTCATGTCCAAGCCACCAAAGCCGGCTAAAAAGTGAATACTTGACAACTAAAACTTGAATTGTACTACTTCTTACTGGCTATTACTTCAACTTAGAAGCTTCTTCTGTGTTCTACTATGGTGCTTTTAGTGTTTCCGCATACCGCAGCACGCGACATAGCTTTGCAGACGATAAATGTAACCGTCTCAGAGAGAAATGCGGCCAATGTGACGATCTGGCTTTAAGTCGATTCGATAACAAATGACGAAAACGGACTGATTTCTTAGGTTTTTAATTTTCACATTCTCCCGTGAAAAGGGGCTGCTAGTCCTCCTTTCATGCAAAATCTTAAGGTTCCACCTCATGTCCAAAGCACCAAGGCCGGCTAAAAATCAATAATCGACAACCAAAACTTGAATTGTACAGCTTCTTACTGGCTATTGCTTCAACTTAGAAGCTTCTTTTGTGTTCTACTATGGTGCTTTTAGTGTCTCCGCATACCGCAGCACGCGACATAGCTTTGCAGACGATAAATGTAACCGTCTCAGAGAGAAAAGCGGCCAATGTGACGATCTGGCTTTAAGTCGATTCGATAACACATTACGAAAACGGACGGATTTCTCATTTTTTTACTACATATGAACACTTTTCATATTCTCCCGTGCAACGCGGCTGCTAGTCCTCCTTTCATGCAAAATCTTAAGGTCCTAGGTCATGTCCAAGCCACCAAAGCCGGCTTAAAAGGGAATAATCGACAACTAAAACTTGAATTGTACTACTTCTTACTGGCTATTACGTCAACTTAGAAGCTTCTTCTGTGTTCTACTATGGTGCTTGTAGTGTCTCCGCATACCGCAGCACGCGACATAGCTTTGCAGACGATAAATGTAACCGTCTCAGAGAGAAAAGCGGCCAATGTGACGATCTGGCTTTAAGTCGATTCGATAACAAATGACGAAAACGGACGGATTTCTCAGGTTTTTACTACATATGAACACTTTTCACATTCTCCCGTGCAACGCGGCTGCCAGTCCTCCTTTCATGCAAAATCTTAAGGTCCTAGGTCATGTCCAAGCCACCAAAGCCGGCTAAAAAAGTGAATAATTGACAACAAAAACTTCAATTGTACTACTTCTTACTGCCTATTGCTTCAACTTAGAAGCTTCTTCTGTGTTCTACTATGGTGCTTTTAGTGTCTCCGCATACCGCAGCACGCGACATAGCTTCGCAGACCATAAATGAAACCGTCTCAGAGAGAAAAGCGGCCAATGTGACGATCTGGCTTTAAGTCGATTCGATAACAAATGACGAAAACGGACGGATTTCTCAGGTTTTTACTACATATGAACACTTTTCACATTCTCCCGTGCAACGCGGCTGCTATTCCTCCTTTCATGCAAAATCTTAAGGTTCCACCTAATGTCCAAAGCACCAAGGCCGGCTAAAAATCAATAATCGATAACCAAAACTTGAATTGTACTGCTTCTTACTGGCTGTTGCTTAATCTTAGAAGCTTCTTATGTGTTCTACTATGGTGCTTTTAGAGTTTCCGCATACCGCAGCACGCGACATATCTTTGCAGACTATAAATGTAACCGTCTCAGAGAGAAAAGCGGCCAATGTGACGATCTGGCTTTAAGTCGATTCGATAACAAATGACGAATATGGACGGATTTTTCAGGTTTTAACTACATATGAACACTTTTCACATTTTCCCGTGCAACTCGGCTGCTAATCCACTTTTCATGCAGAATCTTAATGTTCCACCTCATGTCCAAGGCACCAGAGCCTCCTAAAAATCAATAATCGATAACCAAAACTTGAATTGTACAGCTTATTACTGGTTATTGCTTCAACTTAGAAGCTTCTTCTGTGTTCTGCTATGGTGCTTTTAGTGTTTCCGCATTCCGCAGCATGCGACATAGCTTTGCAGACTATAAATGTAACCGTCTCAGAGAGAAAAGCGGCCAATGTGACGATCTGGCTTTAAGTCGATTCGATAACAAATGACGAAAACGGACGGATTTCTCAGGATTTTACTACATATGAACCCTTTTCACATTCTCCCCTGCAACGCGGCTGCTAGTCCTCCTTTCATGCAAAATCTTAATGTTCCACCTCATGTCCAAGGCACCAAAGCCGCCTAAAATTAATAATCGATAACCAAAACTTGAATTGTACTGCTTTTTACTGGCTATTGCTTCAACTTAAAAGCTTCATCTGTGTTCTAATATGGTGCTTTTAGTGTCTCCGCATACCGCAGCACGAGACATAGCTATGCAGACGATAAATGTAACCGTCTCAGAGAGAAAAGCGGCCAATGTGACGATCTGGCTTTAAGTCGATTCGATAACAAATGACGAAACCGGACGGATTTCTCAGGTTTTTACTACATATGAACACTTTTCACATTCTCCCGTGCAACGCGGCTGCTAGTCCTCCTTTCATGCAAAATCTTATGTTCCTAGGTCATGTCCAAGCCACCAAAGCCGGCTAAAAAGTGAATACTTGACAACTAAAACTTGAATTGTACTACTTCTTACTGGCTATTACTTCAACTTAGAAGCTTCTTCTGTGTTCTACTATGGTGCTTTTAGTGTTTCCGCATACCGCAGCACGCGACATAGCTTTGCAGACGATAAATGTAACCGTCTCAGAGAGAAAAGCGGCCAATGTGACGATCTGGCTTTAAGTCGAGTCGATAACAAATGACGAAAACGGACGGATTTCTCAGGTTTTTACTACATCTGAACCCTTTTCACATTCTCCCGTGCAACGCGGCTGCTAGTCCTCCTTTCATGCAAAATCTTATGGTTCCACCTCATGCCCATGGCACCAAAGCCGGCTAAAAATCAATATTCGAAAACCAAAACTTGAATTGTACTGCTTCTTACTGGCTATTGCTTCAACTTAGAAGCTTCTTCTGTGTTCTACTATGGTGCTTTTAGAGTCTCCGCATACCGCAGCAGGCGACATAGCTTTGCAGACGATAAATGTAACCGTCTCAGAGAGAAAAGCGGCCAATGTGACTATCTGGCTTTAAGTCGATTCGATAACAAATGACGAAAACGGACGGATTTCTCAGGTTTTTACTACATATGAACACTTTTCACATTCTCCCTTGCAACGCGGCTGCTAGTCCTCTTTTCATGCAAAATCTTAAGGTCCTAGATCATGTCCAAGCCACCAAAGCCGGCTAAAAAGTGAATAATCGACAACTAAAACTTCAATTGTACTACTTCTTACTGGCAATTGCTTCAACTTAGAAGCTTATTCTGTGTTCTACTATGGTGCTTTTAGTGTCTCCGCATACCGCAGCACGCAACGTAGCTTTGCAGACGATAAATGTAACCGTCTCAGAGAGAAAAGCGGCCAATGTGACGATCTGGCTTTAAGTCGATTCGATAACAAATGACGAAAACGGACGGATTTCTCAGGTGTTTATTATATTTGAACACTTTTCACATTCTACCGTGGTACGCGGCTGCTAGTCCTCCTTTCATGCAAAATCTTAAGGTTCCACCTCATGTCCATGGCACTAAAGCCCCCTAAAAATATATATTCGATAACCAAAACTTGAATTGTGCTGCTTCTTACTGGCTATTGCTTCAACTTAGAAGCTTCTTCTGTGCTCTACTATGGTGCTTTTAGAGTCTCCGCATACCGCAGCACGCGACATAGCTTTGCAGACGATAAATGTAACCGTCTCAGAGAGAAAAGCGGCCAATGTGACGATCTGGCTTTAAGTCGATTCAGTAACAAATGACGAAAACGGACGGATTTCTCAGGTTTTTACTACATATGAACCCTTTATCACATTCTCCCGTGCAACGCGGCTGCTAGTCCTCCTTTCATGCAAAATCTTAAGGTCCTAGGCCATGTCCAAGCCACCAAAGCCGGCTTATAAGTGAATAATCGACAACTAAAACTTGAATTGTACTACTTCTTACTGGGTATTGCTTCAACTTAGAAGCTTCTTCTGGGTTCTACTATGGTGCTTTTGGTGTCTCCGCATACCGCAGCACGAGACATAGCTTTGCAGACGACAAATGTAACCGACTCAGAGAGAAAAGCGGCCACTGTGACGATCTGGCCTTAAGTCGATTCGATAACAAATGACGAAAACGGACGGATTTCTCAGGTTTTTACTACATATCAACACTTTTCACATTCTCCCGTGCAACGCGGCTGCTAGTCCTCCTTTCATGCAAAATCTTAAGGTCCTAGGTCATGTCCAAGCCACCAAACCCGGCTAAAAAGTGAATAATCGACAACTAAAACTGGCTATTACTTCAACTTAGAAACTTCTTCTGTGTTCTACTATGGTGCTTTTAGTGTCTCCCCATACCGCAGCACGCGACGTAGCTTTGCAGACGATAAATGTAACCGTCTCAGAGAGAAAAGCGGCCAATGTGACGATCTGGCTTTAAGTCGATTCGATAACAAATGACGAAAACGGACGGATTTTTCAGGTTTTTACTACATATGAACCCTTTTCACATTCTCCCGTGCAACGCGGCTGCTAGTCCTCCTTTCATGCAAAATCTTAAGGTTCCACCTCATGTCCAAGGCACCAAAGTCGGCTAAAAATCAATAATCGATAACCAAAACTTGAATTGTACTGCTTTTTACTGGCGATTCCTTCAACTTAGAAGCTTCTTCTGTGTTCTAATATGGTGCTTTTAGAGTCTCCGCATACCGCAGCACGGGACATAGCTTTGCAGACGATAAATGTAACCGTCTCAGAGAGAAAAGCGGCCAATGTGACGATCTGGCTTTAAGTCGATTCGATAACATATGACGAAAACGGACTGATTTCTCAGGTTTTTACTTTTCACATTCTCCCGTGCAACGGGGCTGCTAGTCCTCCTTTCATGCAAAATCTTAAGGTTCCACTTTATGTCCAAAGCACCAAGGCCGGCTAAAAATCAATATTCGATAACCAAAACTTGAATTGTACTGCTTCTTACTGGCTATTGCTTCAACTTAGAAGCTTCTTCTGTGTTCTACTATGGTGCTTTTAGAGTCTCCGCATACCGCAGCAGGCGACATAGCTGTGGAGACGATAAATGTAACCGTCTCAGAGAGAAAAGCGGCCAATGTGACGATCAGGCTTTAAGTCGATTCGATAACAAATGACGAAAACGGACTGATTTCTTAGGTTTTTACTTTTCACATTCTCCCGTGAAACGGGGCTGCTAGTCCTCCTTTCATGCAAAATCTTAAGGTTCCACCTCATGTCCAAAGCACCAAGGCCGGCTAAAAATCAATAATCGACAACCAAAACTTGAATTGTACAACTTCTTACTGGCTATTGCGTCAACTTAGAAGCTTCTTTTGTGTTCTACTATGGTGCATTTAGTGTCTCCGCATACCGCAGCACGCGACATAGCTTTGCAGACTATAAATGTAACCGTCTCAGAGAGAAAAGCGGCCAATGTGACGATCTGGCTTTAAGTCGATTCGATAACAAATGACGAAAACGGACGGATTTCTCAGGATTTTACTACATATGAACCCTTTTCACATTCTCCCCTGCAACGCGGCTGCTAGTCCTCCTTTCATGCAAAATCTTAATGTTCCACCTCATGTCCAAGGCACCAAAGCCGCCTAAAATTAATAATCGATAACCAAAACTTGAATTGTACTGCTTTTTACTGGCTATTGCTTCAAATTAAAAGCTTCATCTGTGTTCTAATATGGTGCTTTTAGTGTCTCCGCATACCGCAGCACGAGACATAGCTATGCAGACGATAAATGTAACCGTCTCAGAGAGAAAAGCGGCCAATGTGACGATCTGGCTTTAAGTCGATTCGATAACAAATGACGAAACCGGACGGATTTCTCAGGTTTTTACTACATATGAACACTTTTCACATTCTCCCTTGCAACGCGGCTGCTAGTCCTCCTTTCATGCAAAATCTTATGTTCCTAGGTCATGTCCAAGCCACCAAAGCCGGCTAAAAAGTGAATACTTGACAACTAAAACTTGAATTGTACTACTTCTTACTGGCTATTACTTCAACTTAGAAGCTTCTTCTGTGTTCTACTATGGTGCTTTTAGTGTTTCCGCATACCGCAGCACGCGACATAGCTTTGCAGACGATAAATGTAACCGTCTCAGAGAGAAAAGCGGCCAATGTGACGATCTGGCTTTAAGTCGAGTCGATAACAAATGACGAAAACGGACGGATTTCTCAGGTTTTTACTACATCTGAACCCTTTTCACATTCTCCCGTGCAACGCGGCTGCTAGTCCTCCTTTCATGCAAAATCTTATGGTTCCACCTCATGCCCATGGCACCAAAGCCGGCTAAAAATCAATATTCGAAAACCAAAACTTGAATTGTACTGCTTCTTACTGGCTATTGCTTCAACTTAGAAGCTTCTTCTGTGTTCTACTATGGTGCTTTTAGAGTCTCCGCATACCGCAGCAGGCGACATAGCTTTGCAGACGATAAATGTAACCGTCTCAGAGAGAAAAGCGGCCCATGTGACGATCTGGCTTTTTAGTCGATTCGATAACAAATGACGAAAACGGACTGATTTCTTAGGTTTTTACTTTTCACATTCTCCCGTGAAACGGGGCTGCTAGTCCTCCTTTCATGCAAAATCTTAAGGTTCCACCTCATGTCCAAAGCACCAAGGCCGGCTAAAAATCAATAATCGCCAACAAAACTTGAATTTTACAGCTTCTTACTGGCTATTGCTTCAACTTAGAAGCTTCTTTTGTGTTCTACTATGGTGCTTTTAGTGTCTCCGCATACCGCAGCACGCGACATAGCTTTGCAGACGATAAATGTAACCGTCTCAGAGAGAAAAGCGGCCAATGTGACGATCTGGCTATAAGTCGATTCGATAACACATTACGAAAACGGACGGATTTCTCATTTTTTTACTACATATGAACACTTTTCATATTCTCCCGTGCAACGCGGCTGCTATTCCTCCTTTCATGCCAAATCTTAAGGTCCTAGGTCATGTCCAAGCCACCAAAGCCGGCTTAAAAGGGAATAATCGACAACTAAAACTTGAATTGTACTACTTCTTACTGGCTATTACGTCAACTTAGAAGCTTCTTCTGCGTTCTACTATGGTGCTTGTAGTGTCTCCGCATACCGCAGCACGCGACATAGCTTTGCAGACGATAAATGTAACCGTCTCAGAGAGAAAAGCGGCCAATGTGACGATCTGGCTTTAAGTCGATTCGATAACAAATGACGAAAACGGACGGATTTCTCAGGTTTTTACTACATATGAACACTTTTCACATTCTCCCGTGCAACGCGGCTGCCAGTCCTCCTTTCATGCAAAATCTTAAGGTTCCACCTCATGTCCAATACACCAAAGCCGGCTAAAAATCAATTATCGATAAACTAAACAAGAATTTTACTGCTTCTTACTGACTATTGCTTCAACTTAGAAGTTTCTTCTGTGTTCTACTATGATGCTTTTATTGTTTCCGCGTACCGCAGCACGCGACATATCTTTGCAGACGATAAATGTAACCGTCTCAGAGAGAAAAGCGGCCAACGTGACGATCTGGCTTTAAGTCGATTCGATAACAAATGACGAAAATGGACGGATTTATCAGGTTTTTACTACATATGAACACTTTTTACATTCCCCCGTGCAACGGGGCTGCTAGTCCTCCTTTCATGCAAAATCTTAAGGTCCTAGGTCATGTCCAAGCCACCAAAGCCGGCTAAAAAAGTGAATAATTGACAACTAAAACTTCAATTCTACTACTTCTCACTGGCTATTGCTTCAACTTAGAAGCTTCTTCTGTGTTCTACTATGGTGCTTTTAGTGTCTCCGCATACCGCAGCACGCGACATAGCTTTGCAGACCATAAATGAAACCGTCTCAGAGAGAAAAGCGGCCAATGTGACGATCTGGCTTTAAGTCGATTCGATAACAAATGACGAAAACGGACGGATTTCTCAGGTTTTTACTACATATGAACACTTTTCACATTTTCCCGTGCAACTCGGCTGCTAATCGTCTTTTCATGCAGAATCTTAATGTTCCACCTCATGTCCAAGGCACCAGAGCCTCCTAAAAATCAATAATCGATAACCAAAACTTGAATTGTACTGCTTATTACTGGTTATTGCTTCAACTTAGAAGCTTCTTCTGTGTTCTACTATGGTACTTTTAGTGTCTCCGCATACCGCAGCACGCGACATAGCTTTGCAGACGATAAATGTAACCGATTCAGAAAGAAGAGTGGCCAATGTGACGATCTGGCTTTAAGTCGATTCGATAACAAATGACGAAAACGGACGGATTTCTTAGGTTTTTACTACATATGAACCCTTTTCTCATTCTCCCGTGCAACGCGGCTGCTAGTCCTCCTTTCATGCAAAATCTTAAGGTTCCACCTCATGTCCAAGGCACCAAAGCCGGCTAAAAATCAATAATCGATATCCAAAACTTGAATTGTACTGCTTCTTACTGACTTATGCTTCAACTTAGAAGATTCTTCTGTGTTCTACTATGGTGCTTTTAGTGTTTCCGCATTCCGCAGCATGCGACATAGCTTTGCAGACGATAAATGTAACCGTCTCAGAGAGAAAAGCGGCCAATGTGACTATCTGGCTTTAAGTCGATTCGATAACAAATGAGGAAAACGGACGGATTTCTCATGTTTTTACTACATATGAACACTTTTCACATTCTCCCTTGCAACGCGGCTGCTAGTCCTCTTTTAATGCAAAATCTTAAGGTCCTAGGTCATGTCCAAGCCACCAAAGCCGGCTAAAAAGTGAATAATCGACAACTAAAACTTCAATTGTACTACTTCTTACTGGCAATTGCTTCAACTTAGAAGCTTCTTCTGTGTTCTACTATGGTGCTTTTAGTGTCTCCGCATACCGCAGCACGCGACATAGCTTTGCAGACCATAAATGAAACCGTCTCAGAGAGAAAAGCGGCCAATGTGACGATCTGGCTTTAAGTCGATTCAGTAACAAATGACGAAAACGGACGGATTTCTCAGGTTTTTACTACATATGAACACTTTTCACATTCACCCGTGCAACGCGGCTGCTAGTCCTCCTTTCATGCAAAATCTTAAGGTCCTAGGCCATGTCCAAGCCACCAAAGCCGGCTTATAAGTGAATAATCGACAACTAAAACTTGAATTGTACTACTTCTTACTGGCTATTACGTCAACTTAGAAGCTTCTTCTGCGTTCTACTATGGTGCTTGTAGTGTCTCCGCATACCGCAGCACGCGACATAGCTTTGCAGACGATAAATGTAACCGTCTCAGAGAGAAAAGCGGCCAATGTGACGATCTGGCTTTAAGTCGATTCGATAACAAATGACGAAAACGGACGGATTTCTCAGGTTTTTACTACATATGAACACTTTTCACATTCTCCCGTGCAACGCGGTTGCCAGTCCTCCTTTCATGCAAAATCTTAAGGTTCCACCTCATGTCCAATACACCAAAGCCGTCTAAAAATCAATTATCGATAAACTAAACAAGAATTTTACTGCTTCTTACTGACTATTGCTTCAACTTAGAAGTTTCTTCTGTGTTCTACTATGATGCTTTTATTGTTTCCGCGTACCGCAGCACGCGACATATCTTTGCAGACGATAAATGTAACCGTCTCAGAGAGAAAAGCGGCCAACGTGACGATCTGGCTTTAAGTCGATTCGATAACAAATGACGAAAATGGACGGATTTATCAGGTTTTTACTACATATGAACACTTTTTACATTCTCCCGTGCAACGGGGCTGCTAGTCTTCCTTTCATGCAAAATCGTAAGGTTCCACCTAATGTCCAAAGCACCAAGGCCGGCTAAAAATCAATAATCGATAACCAAAACTTGAATTGTACTGCTTCTTACTGGCTATTGCTTAATCTTAGAAGCTTCTTATGTGTTCTACTATGGTGCTTTTAGAGTTTCCGCATACCGCAGAACGCGACATATCTTTGCAGACTATAAATGTAACCGTCACAGAGAGAAAAGCGGCCAATGTGACGATCTGGCTTTAAGTCGATTCGATAACAAATGACGAAAATGGACGGATTTCTCAGGTTTTTACTACATATGAACACTTTTCACAATTTCCCGTGCAACTCGGCTGCTAATCGTCTTTTCATGCAGAATCTTAATGTTCCACCTCATGTCCAAGGCACCAGAGCCTCCTAAAAATCAATAATCGATAACCAAAACTTGAATTGTACTGCTTATTACTGGTTATTGCTTCAACTTAGAAGCTTCTTCTGTGTTCTACTATGGTGCTTTTAGTGTCTCCGCATACCGCAGCACGCGACATAGCTTTGCAGACGATAAATGTAACCGATTCAGAAAGAAGAGTGGCCAATGTGACGATCTGGCTTTAAGTCGATTCGATAACAAATGACGAAAACGGACGGATTTCTTAGGTTTTTACTACATATGAACCCTTTTCTCATTCTCCCGTGCAACGCGGCTGCTAGTCCTCCTTTCATGCAAAATCTTAAGGTTCCACCTCATGTCCAAGGCACCAAAGCCGGCTAAAAATCAATAATCGATAACCAAAACTTGAATTGTACTGCTTCTTACTGACTATTGCTTCAACTTAGAAGCTTCTTCTGTGTTCTACTATGGTGCTTTTAGTGTCTCCGCATACCGCAGCACGAGACATAGCTTTGCAGACGACAAATGTAACCGTCTCAGAGAGAAAAGCGGCCAATGTGACGATCTGGCTTTAAGTCGATTCGATAACAAATGACGAAAACGGACGGATTTCTCAGGTTTTTACTACATATCAACACTTTTCATATTCTCCCGTGCAACGCGGCTGCTAGTCCTCCTTTCATGCAAAATCTTTAGGTCCTAGGTCATGTCCAAGCCACCAAACCCGGCTAAAAAGTGAATAATCGACAACTAAAACTTGAGTTGTACTACTTCTTACTGGCTATTACTTCAACTTAGAAACTTCTTCTGTGTTCTACTATGGTGCTTTTAGTGTCTCCGCATACCGCAGCACGCGACGTAGCTTTGCAGACGATAAATGTAACCGTCTCAGAGAGAAAAGCGGCCAATGTGACGATCTGGCTTTAAGTCGATTCGATAACAAATGACGAAAACGGACGGATTTCTCAGGTTTTTACTACATATGAACCCTTGATCACATTCTCCCGTGCAACGCGGCTGCTAGTCCTCCTTTCATGCAAAATCTTAAGGTCCTAGGTCATGTCCAAGCCACCAAAGCCGGCTAAAAAGTGAATAATCGACAACTAAAACTTCAATTGTACTACTTCTTACTGGCAATTGCTTCAACTTAGAAGCTTCTTCTGTGTTCTACTATGGTGCTTTTAGTGTCTCCGCATACCGCAGCACGCAACGTAGCTTTGCAGACGATAAATGTAACCGTCTCAGAGAGAAAAGTGGCCAATGTGACGATCTGGCTTTAAGTCGATTCGATAACAAATGACGAAAACGGACGGATTTCTCAGGTGTTTATTATATTTGAACACTTTTCACATTCTACCGTGGTACGCGGCTGCTAGTCCTCCTTTCATGCAAAATCTTAAGGTTCCACCTCATGTCCATGGCACTAAAGCCCCCTAAAAATCAATATTCGATAACCAAAATCTGAATTGTGCTGCTTCTTACTGGCTATTGCTTCAACTTAGAATCTTCTTCTGTGCTCTACTATGGTTCTTTTAGAGTCTCCGCATACCGCAGCACGTGACATAGCTTTGCAGACGATAAATGTAACCGTCTCAGAGAGAAAAGCGGCCGATGTGACGATCTGGCTTTAAGTCGATTAAGTAACAAATGACGAAAACGGACGGATTTCTCAGGTTTTTACTACATATGAACCCTTTATCACATTCTCCCGTGCAACGCGGCTGCTAGTCCTCCTTTCATGCAAAATCTTAAGGTCCTAGGCCATGTCCAAGCCACCAAAGCCGGCTTATAAGTGAATAATCGACAACTAAAACTTGAATTGTACTACTTCTTACTGGCTATTGCTTCAACTTAGAAGCTTCTTCTGTGTTCTACTATGGTGCTTTTAGTGTCTCCGCATACCGCAGCACGAGACATAGCTTTGCAGACGACAAATGTAACCGTCTCAGAGAGAAAAGCGGCCAATGTGACGATCTGGCTTTAAGTCGATTCGATAACAAATGACGAAAACGGACGGATTTCTCAGGTTTTTACTACATATCAACACTATTCATATTCTCCCGTGCAACGCGGCTGCTATTCCTCCTTTCATGCAAAATCTTTAGGTCCTAGGTCATGTCCAAGCCACCAAACCCGGCTAAAAAGTGAATAATCGACAACTAAAACTTGAGTTGTACTACTTCTTACTGGCTATTACTTCAACTTAGAAACTTCTTCTGTGTTCTACTATGGTGCTTTTAGTGTCTCCGCATACCGCAGCACGCGACGTAGCTTTGCAGACGATAAATGTAACCGTCTCAGAGAGAAAAGCGGCCAATGTGACGATCTGGCTTTAAGTCGATTCGATAACAAATGACGAAAACGGACGGATTTTTCAGGTTTTTACTACATATGAACCCTTTTCACATTCTCCCGTGCAACGCGGCTGCTAGTCCTCCTTTCATGCAAAATCTTAAGGTCCTAGGTCATGTCCAAGCCACCAAAGCCGGCTAAAAAAGTGAATAATTGACAACTAAAACTTCAATAGTACTACTTCTTACTGGCTATTGCTTCAACTTAGAAGCTTCTTCTGTGTTCTACTATGGTGCTTTTAGTGTCTCCGCATACCGCAGCACGCGACATAGCTTTGCAGACCATAAATGAAACCGTCTCAGAGAGAAAAGCGGCCAATGTGACGATCTGGCTTTAAGTCGATTCGATAACAAATGACGAAAATGGACGGATTTATCAGGTTTTTACTACATATGAACACTTTTTAGATTCTCCCGTGCAACGGGGCTGCTAGTCCTCCTTTCATGCAAAATATTAAGGTCCTAGGTCATGTCCAAGCCACCAAAGCCGGCTAAAAAAGTGAATAATTGACAACTAAAACTTCAATTGTACTACTTCTTACTGGCTATTGCTTCAACTTAGAAGCTTCTTCTGTGTTCTACTATGGTGCTTTTAGTGTCTCCGCATACCGCAGCACGCGACATAGCTTTGCAGACCATAAATGAAACCGTCTCAGAGAGAAAAGCGGCCAATGTGACGATCTGGCTTTAAGTCGATTCGATAACAAATGACGAAAATGGACGGATTTCTCAGGTTTTTACTACATATGAACACTTTTCACATTCTCCCGTGCAACGCGGCTGCTATTCCTCCTTTCATGCAAAATCGTAAGGTTCCACCTAATGTCCAAAGCACCAAGGCCGGCTAAAAATCAATAATCGATAACCAAAACTTGAATTGTACTGCTTCTTACTGGCTATTGCTTCAACTTAGAAGCTTCTTCTGTGTTCTACTATGGTGCTTTTAGAGTTTCCGCATACCGCAGCACGCGACATATCTTTGCAGACTATAAATGTAACCGTCTCAGAGAGAAAAGCGGCCAATGTGACGATCTGGCTTTAAGTCGATTCGATAACAAATGACGAAAATGGACGGATTTCTCAGGTTTTTACTACATATGAACACTTTTCACATTTTCCCGTGCAACTCGGCTGCTAATCGTCTTTTCATGCAGAATCTTAATGTTCCACCTCATGTCCAAGGCACCAGAGCCTCCTAAAAATCAATAATCGATAACCAAAACTTGAATTGTACTGCTTATTACTGGTTATTGCTTCAACTTAGAAGCTTCTTCTGTGTTCTACTATGGTGCTTTTAGTGTCTCCGCATACCGCAGCACGCGACATAGCTTTGCAGACGATAAATGTAACCGATTCAGAAAGAAGAGTGGCCAATGTGACGATCTGGCTTTAAGTCGATTCGATAACAAATGACGAAAACGGACGGATTTCTTAGGTTTTTACTACATATGAACCCTTTTCTCATTCTCCCGTGCAACGCGGCTGCTAGTCCTCCTTTCATGCAAAATCTTAAGGTTCCACCTCATGTCCAAGGCACCAAAGCCGGCTAAAAATCAATAATCGATAACCAAAACTTGAATTGTACTGCTTCTTACTGACTATTGCTTCAACTTAGAAGATTCTTCTGTGTTCTACTATGGTGCTTTTAGTGTTTCCGCATTCCGCAGCATGCGACTTAGCTTTGCAGACGATAAATGTAACCGTCTCAGAGAGAAAAGCGGCCAATGTGACTATCTGGCTTTAAGTCGATTCGATAACAAATGACGCAAACGGACGGATTTCTCATGTTTTTACTACATATGAACACTTTTCACATTCTCCCTTGCAACGCGGCTGCTAGTCCTCTTTTCATGCAAAATCTTAAGGTCCTAGGTCATGTCCAAGCCACCAAAGCCGGCTAAAAAGTGAATAATCGACAACTAAAACTTCAATTGTACTACTTCTTACTGGCAATTGCTTCAACTTAGAAGCTTCTTCTGTGTTCTACTATGGTGCTTTTAGTGTCTCCGCATACCGCAGCACGCAACGTAGCTTTGCACACGATAAATGTAACCGTCTCAGAGAGAAAAGCGGCCAATGTGGCGATCTGGCTTTAAGTCGATTCGATAACAAATGACGAAAACGGACGGATTTCTCAGGTGTTTATTATATTTGAACACTTTTCACATTCTACCGTGGTACGCGGCTGCTAGTCCTCCTTTCATGCAAAATCTTAAGGTTCCACCTCATGTCCATGGCACTAAAGCCCCCTAAAAATCAATATTCGACAACCAAAACTTGAATTGTGCTGCTTCTTAGTGGCTATTGCTTCAACTTAGAAGCTTCTTCTGTGCTCTACTATGGTGCTTTTAGAGTCTCCGCATACCGCAGCACGTGACATAGCTTTGCAGACGATAAATGTAACCGTCGCAGAGAGAAAAGCGGCCAATGTGACGATCTGGCTTTAAGTCGATTCAGTAACAAATGACGAAAACGGACGGATTTCTCAGGTTTTTACTACATATGAACCCTTTATCACATTCTCCCGTGCAACGCGGCTGCTAGTCCTCCTTTCATGCAAAATCTTAAGGTCCTAGGCCATGTCCAAGCCACCAAAGCCGGCATATAAGTGAATAATCGACAACTAAAACTTGAATTGTACTACTTCTTACTGGCTATTGCTTCAACTTAGAAGCTTCTTCTGTGTTCTACTATGGTGCTTTTAGTGTCTCCGCATACCGCAGCACGAGACATAGCTTTGCAGACGACAAATGTAACCGTCTCAGAGAGAAAAGCGGCCAATGTGACGATCTGGCTTTAAGTCGATTCGATAACAAATGACGAAAACGGACGGATTTCTCAGGTTTTTACTACATATCAACACTTTTCATATTCTCCCGTGCAACGCGGCTGCTAGTCCTCCTTTCATGCAAAATCTTAAGGTCCTAGGTCATGTCCAAGCCACCAAACCCGGCTAAAAAGTGAATAATCGACAACCAAAACTTGAATTGTACTGCTTTTTACTGGCGATTTCTTCAACTTAGAAGCTTCTTCTGTGTTCTAATATGGTGCTTTTATAGTCTCCGCATACCGCAGCACGGGACATAGCTTTGCAGACGATAAATGTAACCGTCTCAGAGAGAAAAGCGGCCAATGTGACGATCTGGCTTTAAGTCGTTTCGATAACATATGACGAAAACGGACTGATTTCTCAGGTTTTTACTTTTCACATTCTCCCGTGCAACGGGGCTGCTAGTCCTCCTTTCATGCAGAATCTTAAGGTTCCACTTTATGTCCAAAGCACCAAGGCCGGCTAAAAATCAATAGTCGATAAACAAAACTTGAATTGTACTGCTTCTTACTGGCTATTGCTTCAACTTAGAAGCTTCTTCTGTGATCTACTATGGTGCTTTTAGTGTCTCCGCATACCGCAGCACGCGACATAGCTTTGCAGACGAAAAATGTAACCGTCTCAGAGAGAAAAGCGGCCAATGTGACGATCTGGCTTTAAGTCGATTCGATAACAAAAGACGATAACGGACGGATTTCTCATGTTTTTACTACATATGAATCCTTTATCACATTCTCCCGTGCAACGCGGCTGCTAGTCATCCTTTCATGCAAAATCTTAAGGTCCTAGGTCATGTCCAAGTCACCAAAGCCGGCTAAAAAGTGAATAATCGACAACTAAAACTTGAATTGTACTACTTCTTACTGGCTATTGCTTCAACTTAGAAGCTTCTTCTGTGTTCTACTATGGTGCTTTTAGTGTCTCCGCATACCGCACCACGCGACATAGCTTTGCAGACGATAAATGTAACCGTCTCAGAGAGAAAAGCGGCCAATGTGACGATCTGGCTTTAAGTCGATTCGATAACAAATGACGAAAATGGACGGATTTCTCAGGTTTTTACTACATATGAACACTTTTCACATTCTCCCGTGCAACGCGGCTGCTATTCCTCCTTTCATGCAAAATCGTAAGGTTCCACCTAATGTCCAAAGCACCAAGGCCGGCTAAAAATCAATAATCGATAACCAAAACTTGAATTGTACTGCTTCTTACTGGCTATTGCTTCAACTTAGAAGCTTCTTCTGTGTTCTACTATGGTGCTTTTAGAGTTTCCGCATACCGCAGCACGCGACATATCTTTGCAGACTATAAATGTAACCGTCTCAGAGAGAAAAGCGGCCAATGTGACGATCTGGCTTTAAGTCGATTCGATAACAAATGACGAAAATGGACGGATTTCTCAGGTTTTTACTACATATGAACACTTTTCACATTTTCCCGTGCAACTCGGCTGCTAATCGTCTTTTCATGCAGAATCTTAATGTTCCACCTCATGTCCAAGGCACCAGAGCCTCCTAAAAATCAATAATCGATAACCAAAACTTGAATTGTACTGCTTATTACTGGTTATTGCTTCAACTTAGAAGCTTCTTCTGTGTTCTACTATGGTGCTTTTAGTGTCTCCGCATACCGCAGCACGCGACATAGCTTTGCAGACGATAAATGTAACCGATTCAGAAAGAAGAGTGGCCAATGTGACGATCTGGCTTTAAGTCGATTCGATAACAAATGACGAAAACGGACGGATTTCTTAGGTTTTTACTACATATGAACCCTTTTCTCATTCTCCCGTGCAACGCGGCTGCTAGTCCTCCTTTCATGCAAAATCTTAAGGTTCCACCTCATGTCCAAGGCACCAAAGCCGGCTAAAAATCAATAATCGATAACCAAAACTTGAATTGTACTGCTTCTTACTGACTATTGCTTCAACTTAGAAGATTCTTCTGTGTTCTACTATGGTGCTTTTAGTGTTTCCGCATTCCGCAGCATGCGACATAGCTTTGCAGACGATAAATGTAACCGTCTCAGAGAGAAAAGCGGCCAATGTGACTATCTGGCTTTAAGTCGATTCGATAACAAATGACGAAAACGGACGGATTTCTCATGTTTTTACTACATATGAACACTTTTCACATTCTCCCTTGCAACGCGGCTGCTAGTCCTCTTTTCATGCAAAATCTTAAGGTCCTAGGTCATGTCCAAGCCACCAAAGCCGGCTAAAAAGTGAATAATCGACAACTAAAACTTCAATTGTACTACTTCTTACTGGCAATTGCTTCAACTTAGAAGCTTCTTCTGTGTTCTACTATGGTGCTTTTAGTGTCTCCGCATACCGCAGCACGCAACGTAGCTTTGCACACGATAAATGTAACCGTCTCAGAGAGAAAAGCGGCCAATGTGGCGATCTGGCTTTAAGTCGATTCGATAACAAATGACGAAAACGGACGGATTTCTCAGGTGTTTATTATATTTGAACACTTTTCACATTCTACCGTGGTACGCGGCTGCTAGTCCTCCTTTCATGCAAAATCTTAAGGTTCCACCTCATGTCCATGGCACTAAAGCCCCCTAAAAATCAATATTCGATAACCAAAACTTGAATTGTGCTGCTTCTTACTGGCTATTGCTTCAACTTAGAAGCTTCTTCTGTGCTCTACTATGGTGCTTTTAGAGTCTCCGCATACCGCAGCACGTGACATAGCTTTACAGACGATAAATGTAACCGTCGCAGAGAGAAAAGCGGCCAATGTGACGATCTGGCTTTAAGTCGATTCAGTAACAAATGACGAAAACGGACGGATTTCTCAGGTTTTTACTACATATGAACCCTTTATCACATTCTCCCGTGCAACGCGGCTGCTAGTCCTCCTTTCATGCAAAATCTTAAGGTCCTAGGCCATGTCCAAGCCACCAAAGCCGGCATATAAGTGAATAATCGACAACTAAAACTTGAATTGTACTACTTCTTACTGGCTATTGCTTCAACTTAGAAGCTTCTTCTGTGTTCTACTATGGTGCTTTTAGTGTCTCCGCATACCGCAGCACGAGACATAGCTTTGCAGACGACAAATGTAACCGTCTCAGAGAGAAAAGCGGCCAATGTGACGATCTGGCTTTAAGTCGATTCGATAACAAATGACGAAAACGGACGGATTTCTCAGGTTTTTACTACATATCAACACTTTTCATATTCTCCCGTGCAACGCGGCTGCTAGTCCTCCTTTCATGCAAAATCTTAAGGTCCTAGGTCATGTCCAAGCCACCAAACCCGGCTAAAAAGTGAATAATCGACAACCAAAACTTGAATTGTACTGCTTTTTACTGGCGATTTCTTCAACTTAGAAGCTTCTTCTGTGTTCTAATATGGTGCTTTTATAGTCTCCGCATACCGCAGCACGGGACATAGCTTTGCAGACGATAAATGTAACCGTCTCAGAGAGAAAAGCGGCCAATGTGACGATCTGGCTTTAAGTCGATTCGATAACATATGACGAAAACGGACTGATTTCTCAGGTTTTTACTTTTCACATTCTCCCGTGCAACGGGGCTGCTAGTCCTCCTTTCATGCAAAATCTTAAGGTTCCACTTTATGTCCAAAGCACCAAGGCCGGCTAAAAATCAATAGTCGATAAACAAAACTTGAATTGTACTGCTTCTTACTGGCTATTGCTTCAACTTAGAAGCTTCTTCTGTGATCTACTATGGTGCTTTTAGTGTCTCCGCATACCGCAGCACGCGACATAGCTTTGCAGACGAAAAATGTAACCGTCTCAGAGAGAAAAGCGGCCAATGTGACGATCTGGCTTTAAGTCGATTCGATAACAAAAGACGATAACGGACGGATTTCTCATGGTTTTACTACATATGAATCCTTTATCACATTCTCCCGTGCAACGCGGCTGCTAGTCATCCTTTCATGCAAAATCTTAAGGTCCTAGGTCATGTCCAAGTCACCAAAGCCGGCTAAAAAGTGAATAATCGACAACTAAAACTTGAATTGTACTACTTCTTACTGGCTATTGCTTCAACTTAGAAGCTTCTTCTGTGTTCTACTATGGTGCTTTTAGTGTCTCCGCATACCGCACCACGCGACATAGCTTTGCAGACGATAAATGTAACCGTCTCAGAGAGAAAAGCGGCCAATGTGACGATCTGGCTTTAAGTCGATTCGATAACAAATGACGAAAATGGACGGATTTCTCAGGTTTTTACTACATATGAACACTTTACACATTTTCCCGTGCAACTCGGCTGCTAATCCTCTTTTCATGCAGAATCTTAATGTTCCACCTCATGTCCAAGGCACCAGAGCCTCCTAAAAATCAATAATCGATAACCAAAACTTGAATTTTACTGCTTATTACTGGTTATTGCTTCAACTTAGAAGCTTCTTCTGTGTTCTACTATGGTGCTTTTAGTGTCTCCGCATACCGCAGCACGCGACATAGCTTTGCAGACGATAAATGTAACCGATTCAGAAAGAAGAGTGGCCAATGTGACGATCTGGCTTTAAGTCGATTCGATAACAAATGACGAAAACGGACGGATTTCTTAGGTTTTTACTACATATGAACCCCTTTCTCATTCTCCCGTGCAACGCGGCTGCTAGTCCTCCTTTCATGCAAAATCTTAAGGTTCCACCTCATGTCCAAGGCACCAAAGCCGGCTAAAAATCAATAATCGATAACCAAAACTTGAATTGTACTGCTTCTTACTGACTATTGCTTCAACTTAGAAGATTCTTCTGTGTTCTACTATGGTGCTTTTAGTGTTTCTGCATTCCGCAGCATGCGACATAGCTTTGCAGACGATAAATGTAACCGTCTCAGAGAGAAAAGCGGCCAATGTGACTATCTGGCTTTAAGTCGATTCGATAACAAATGACGAAAACGGACGGATTTCTCAGGTTTTTACTACATATGAAAACTTTTCACATTCTCCCTTGCAACGCGGCTGCTAGTCCTCTTTTCATGCAAAATCTTAAGGTCCTAGGTCATGTCCAAGCCACCAAAGCCGGCTAAAAAGTGAATAATCGACAACTAAAACTTCAATTGTACTACTTCTTACTGGCAATTGCTTCAACTTAGAAGCTTCTTCTGTGTTCTACTATGGTGCTTTTAGTGTCTCCGCATACCGCAGCACGCAACGTAGCTTTGCAGACGATAAATGTAACCGTCTCAGAGAGAAAAGCGGCCAATGTGACGATCTGGCTTTAAGTCGATTCGATAACAAATGACGAAAACGGACGGATTTCTCAGGTGTTTATTATATTTGAACACTTTTCACATTCTACCGTGGTACGCGGCTGCTAGTCCTCCTTTCATGCAAAATCTTAAGGTTCCACCTCATGTCCATGGCACTAAAGCCCCCTAAATATCAATATTCGATAACCAAAACTTGAATTGTGCTGCTTCTTACTGGCTATTGCTTCAACTTAGAAGCTTCTTTTGTGCTCTACTATGGTGCTTTTAGAGTCTCCGCATACCGCAGCACGTGACATAGCTTTGCAGACGATAAATGTAACCGTCTCAGAGAGAAAAGCGGCCAATGTGACGATCTGGCTTTAAGTCGATTCAGTAACAAATGACGAAAACGGATGGATTTCTCAGGTTTTTACTACATATGAAGCCTTTATCACATTCTCCCGTGCAACGCGGCTGCTAGTCCTCCTTTCATGCAAAATCTTAAGGTCCTAGGCCATGTCCAAGCCACCAAAGCCGGCTTATAAGTGAATAATCGACAACTAAAACTTGAATTGTACTACTTCTTACTGGCTATTGCTTCAACTTAGAAGCTTCTTCTGTGTTCTACTATGGTGCTTTTAGTGTCTCCGAATACCGCAGCACGAGACATAGCTTTGCAGACGACAAGTGTAACCGTCTCAGAGAGAAAAGCGGCCAATGTGACGATCTGGCTTTAAGTCGATTCGATAACAAATGACGAAAACGGACGGATTTCTCAGGTTTTTACTACATATCAACACTTTTCACATTCTCCCGTGCAACGCGGCTGCTAGTCCTCCTTTCATGCAAAATCTTAAGGTCCTAGGTCATGTCCAAGCCACCAAACGCGGCTAAAAAGTGAATAATCGACAACTAAAACTTGAGTTGTACTACTTCTTACTGGCTATTACTTCAACTTAGAAACTTCTTCTGTGTTCTACTATGGTGCTTTTAGTGTCTCCGCATACCGCAGCACGCGACGTAGCTTTGCAGACGATAAATGTAACCGTCTCAGAGAGAAAAGCGGCCAATGTGACGATCTGGCTTTAAGTCGATTCGATAACAAATGACGAAAACGGACGGATTTTTCATGTTTTTACTACATATGAACCCTTTTCACATTTTCCCGTGCAACGCGGCTGCTAGTCCTCCTTTCATGCAAAATCTTAACGTCCTAGATCATGTCCAAGCCACCAAAGCCGGCTAAAAATCAATAATCGATAACCAAAACTTGAATTGTAATGCTTCTTACTGACTATTGCTTCAACTTAGAAGCTTCTTATGTGTTCTACTATGGTGCTTTTAGAGTTTACGCATACCGCAGCACGCGACATAGCTTTGCAGACTATAAATGTATCCGTCTGAGAGAGAAAAGCGGCCAATGTGACGATCTGGCTTTAAGTCGATTCGATAACATATGACGAAAACGGACTGATTTCTCAGGTTTTTACTTTTCACATTCTCCCGTGCAACGGGGCTGCTAGTCCTCCTTTCATGCAAAATCTTAAGGTTCCACTTTATGTCCAAAGCACCAAGGCCGGCTAAAAATCAATAATCGATAAACAAAACTTGAATTGTACTGCTTCTTACTGGCTATTGCTTCAACTTAGAAGCTTCTTCTGTGATCTACTATGGTGCTTTTAGTGTCTCCGCATACCGCAGCACGCGACATAGCTTTGCAGACGAAAAATGTAACCGTCTCAGAGAGAAAAGCGGCCAATGTGACGATCTGGCTTTAAGTCGATTCGATAACAAAAGACGATAACGGACGGATTTCTCATGTTTTTACTACATATGAACCCTTTATCACATTCTCCCGTGCAACGCGGCTGCTAGTCATCCTTTCATGCAAAATCTTAAGGTCCTAGGGCATGTCCAAGCCACCAAAGCCGGCTAAAAAGTGAATAATCGACAACTAAAACTTGAATTGTACTACTTCTTACTGGCTATTGCTTCAACTTAGAAGCTTCTTCTGTGTTCTACTATGGTGCTTTTAGTGTCTCCGCATACCGCAGCACGCGACATAGCTTTGCAGACGATAAATGTAACCGATTCAGAAAGAAGAGTGGCCAATGTGACGATCTGGCTTTAAGTCGATTCGATAACAAATGACGAAAACGGACGGATTTCTTAGGTTTTTACTACATATGAACCCTTTTCTCATTCTCCCGTGCAACGCGGCTGCTAGTCCTCCTTTCATGCAAAATCTTAAGGTTCCACCTCATGTCCAAGGCACCAAAGCCGGCTAAAAATCAATAATCGATAACCAAAACTTGAATTGTACTGCTTCTTACTGACTATTGCTTCAACTTAGAAGATTCTTCTGTGTTCTACTATGGTGCTTTTAGTGTTTCCGCATTCCGCAGCATGCGACATAGCTTTGCAGACGATAAATGTAACCGTCTCAGAGAGAAAAGCGGCCAATGTGACGATCTGGCTTTAAGTCGATTCGATAACAAATGACGAAAACGGACGGATTTCTCATGTTTTTACTACATATGAACACTTTTCACATTCTCCCTTGCAACGCGGCTGCTAGTCCTCTTTTCATGCAAAATCTTAAGGTCCTAGGTCATGTCCAAGCCACCAAACCCGGCTAAAAAGTGAATAATCGACAACCAAAACTTGAATTGTACTGCTTTTTACTGGCGATTTCTTCAACTTAGAAGCTTCTTCTGTGTTCTAATATGGTGCTTTTATAGTCTCCGCATACCGCAGCACGGGACATAGCTTTGCAAACGATAAATGTAACCGTCTCAGAGAGAAAAGCGGCCAATGTGACGATCTGGCTTTAAGTCGATTCGATAACATATGACGAAAACGGACTGATTTCTCAGGTTTTTACTTTTCACATTCTCCCGTGCAACGGGGCTGCTAGTCCTCCTTTCATGCAGAATCTTAAGGTTCCACTTTATGTCCAAAGCACCAAGGCCGGCTAAAAATCAATAGTCGATAAACAAAACTTGAATTGTACTGCTTCTTACTGGCTATTGCTTCAACTTAGAAGCTTCTTCTGTGATCTACTATGGTGCTTTTAGTGTCTCCGCATACCGCAGCACGCGACATAGCTTTGCAGACGAAAAATGTAACCGTCCCAGAGAGAAAAGCGGCCAATGTGACGATCTGGCTTTAAGTCGATTCGATAACAAAAGACGATAACGGACGGATTTCTCATGTTTTTACTACATATGAATCCTTTATCACATTCTCCCGTGCAACGCGGCTGCTAGTCATCCTTTCATGCAAAATCTTAAGGTCCTAGGTCATGTCCAAGTCACCAAAGCCGGCTAAAAAGTGAATAATCGACAACTAAAACTTGAATTGTACTACTTCTTACTGGCTATTGCTTCAACTTAGAAGCTTCTTCTGTGTTCTACTATGGTGCTTTTAGTGTCTCCGCATACCGCACCACGCGACATAGCTTTGCAGACGATAAATGTAACCGTCTCAGAGAGAAAAGCGGCCAATGTGACGATCTGGCTTTAAGTCGATTCGATAACAAATGACGAAAATGGACGGATTTCTCAGGTTTTTACTACATATGAACACTTTTCACATTCTCCCGTGCAACGCGGCTGCTATTCCTCCTTTCATGCAAAATCGTAAGGTTCCACCTAATGTCCAAAGCACCAAGGCCGGCTAAAAATCAATAATCGATAACCAAAACTTGAATTGTACTGCTTCTTACTGGCTATTGCTTCAACTTAGAAGCTTCTTCTGTGTTCTACTATGGTGCTTTTAGAGTTTCCGCATACCGCAGCACGCGACATATCTTTGCAGACTATAAATGTAACCGTCTCAGAGAGAAAAGCGGCCAATGTGACGATCTGGCTTTAAGTCGATTCGATAACAAATGACGAAAATGGACGGATTTCTCAGGTTTTTACTACATATGAACACTTTTCACATTTTCCCGTGCAACTCGGCTGCTAATCGTCTTTTCATGCAGAATCTTAATGTTCCACCTCATGTCCAAGGCACCAGAGCCTCCTAAAAATCAATAATCGATAACCAAAACTTGAATTGTACTGCTTATTACTGGTTATTGCTTCAACTTAGAAGCTTCTTCTGTGTTCTACTATGGTGCTTTTAGTGTCTCCGCATACCGCAGCACGCGACATAGCTTTGCAGACGATAAATGTAACCGATTCAGAAAGAAGAGTGGCCAATGTGACGATCTGGCTTTAAGTCGATTCGATAACAAATGACGAAAACGGACGGATTTCATAGGTTTTTACTACATATGAACCCTTTTCTCATTCTCCCGTGCAACGCGGCTGCTAGTCCTCCTTTCATGCAAAATCTTAAGGTTCCACCTCATGTCCAAGGCACCAAAGCCGGCTAAAAATCAATAATCGATAACCAAAACTTGAATTGTACTGCTTCTTACTGACTATTGCTTCAACTTAGAAGATTCTTCTCTGTTCTACTATGGTGCTTTTAGTGTTTCCGCATTCCGCAGCATGCGACATAGCTTTGCAGACGATAAATGTAACCGTCTCAGAGAGAAAAGCGGCCAATGTGACTATCTGGCTTTAAGTCGATTCGATAACAAATGACGAAAACGGACGGATTTCTCATGTTTTTACTACATATGAACACTTTTCACATTCTCCCTTGCAACGCGGCTGCTAGTCCTCTTTTCATGCAAAATCTTAAGGTCCTAGGTCATGTCCAAGCCACCAAAGCCGGCTAAAAAGTGAATAATCGACAACTAAAACTTCAATTGTACTACTTCTTACTGGCAATTGCTTCAACTTAGAAGCTTCTTCTGTGTTCTACTATGGTGCTTTTAGTGTCTCCGCATACCGCAGCACGCAACGTAGCTTTGCACACGATAAATGTAACCGTCTCAGAGAGAAAAGCGGCCAATGTGGCGATCTGGCTTTAAGTCGATTCGATAACAAATGACGAAAACGGACGGATTTCTCAGGTGTTTATTATATTTGAACACTTTTCACATTCTACCGTGGTACGCGGCTGCTAGTCCTCCTTTCATGCAAAATCTTAAGGTTCCACCTCATGTCCATGGCACTAAAGCCCCCTAAAAATCAATATTCGATAACCAAAACTTGAATTGTGCTGCTTCTTACTGGCTATTGCTTCAACTTAGAAGCCTCTTCTGTGCTCTACTATGGTGCTTTTAGAGTCTCCGCATACCGCAGCACGTGACTTAGCTTTGCAGACGATAAATGTAACCGTCGCAGAGAGAAAAGCGGCCAATGTGACGATCTGGCTTTAAGTCGATTCAGTAACAAATGACGAAAACGGACGGATTTCTCAGGTTTTTACTACATATGAACCCTTTATCACATTCTCCCGTGCAACGCGGCTGCTAGTCCTCCTTTCATGCAAAATCTTAAGGTCCTAGGCCATGTCCAAGCCACCAAAGCCGGCATATAAGTGAATAATCGACAACTAAAACTTGAATTGTACTACTTCTTACTGGCTATTGCTTCAACTTAGAAGCTTCTTCTGTGTTCTACTATGGTGCTTTTAGTGTCTCCGCATACCGCAGCACGAGACATAGCTTTGCAGACGACAAATGTAACCGTCTCAGAGAGAAAAGCGGCCAATGTGACGATCTGGCTTTAAGTCGATTCGATAACAAATGACGAAAACGGACGGATTTCTCAGGTTTTTACTACATATCAACACTTTTCATATTCTCCCGTGCAACGCGGCTGCTAGTCCTCCTTTCATGCAAAATCTTAAGGTCCTAGGTCATGTCCAAGCCACCAAACCCGGCTAAAAAGTGAATAATCGACAACCAAAACTTGAATTGTACTGCTTTTTACTGGCGATTTCTTCAACTTAGAAGCTTCTTCTGTGTTCTAATATGGTGCTTTTATAGTCTCCGCATACCGCAGCACGGGACATAGCTTTGCAGACGATAAATGTAACCGTCTCAGAGAGAAAAGCGGCCAATGTGACGATCTGGCTTTAAGTCGATTCGATAACATATGACGAAAACGGACTGATTTCTCAGGTTTTTACTTTTCACATTCTCCCCTGCAACGGGGCTGCTAGTCCTCCTTTCATGCAAAATCTTAAGGTTCCACTTTATGTCCAAAGCACCAAGGCCGGCTAAAAATCAATAGTCGATAAACAAAACTTGAATTGTACTGCTTCTTACTGGCTATTGCTTCAACTTAGAAGCTTCTTCTGTGATCTACTATGGTGCTTTTAGTGTCTCCGCATACCGCAGCACGCGACATAGCTTTGCAGACGAAAAATGTAACCGTCTCAGAGAGAAAAGCGGCCAATGTGACGATCTGGCTTTAAGTCGATTCGATAACAAAAGACGATAACGGACGGATTTCTCATGGTTTTACTACATATGAATCCTTTATCACATTCTCCCGTGCAACGCGGCTGCTAGTCATCCTTTCATGCAAAATCTTAAGGTCCTAGGTCATGTCCAAGTCACCAAAGCCGGCTAAAAAGTGAATAATCGACAACTAAAACTTGAATTGTACTACTTCTTACTGGCTATTGCTTCAACTTAGAAGCTTCTTCTGTGTTCTACTATGGTGCTTTTAGTGTCTCCGCATACCGCACCACGCGACATAGCTTTGCAGACGATAAATGTAACCGTCTCAGAGAGAAAAGCGGCCAATGTGACGATCTGGCTTTAAGTCGATTCGATAACAAATGACGAAAATGGACGGATTTCTCAGGTTTTTACTACATATGAACACTTTACACATTTTCCCGTGCAACTCGGCTGCTAATCCTCTTTTCATGCAGAATCTTAATGTTCCACCTCATGTCCAAGGCACCAGAGCCTCCTAAAAATCAATAATCGATAACCAAAACTTGAATTTTACTGCTTATTACTGGTTATTGCTTCAACTTAGAAGCTTCTTCTGTGTTCTACTATGGTGCTTTTAGTGTCTCCGCATACCGCAGCACGCGACATAGCTTTGCAGACGATAAATGTAACCGATTCAGAAAGAAGAGTGGCCAATGTGACGATCTGGCTTTAAGTCGATTCGATAACAAATGACGAAAACGGACGGATTTCTTAGGTTTTTACTACATATGAACCCCTTTCTCATTCTCCCGTGCAACGCGGCTGCTAGTCCTCCTTTCATGCAAAATCTTAAGGTTCCACCTCATGTCCAAGGCACCAAAGCCGGCTAAAAATCAATAATCGATAACCAAAACTTGAATAGTACTGCTTCTTACTGACTATTGCTTCAACTTAGAAGATTCTTCTGTGTTCTACTATGGTGCTTTTAGTGTTTCTGCATTCCGCAGCATGCGACATAGCTTTGCAGACGATAAATGTAACCGTCTCAGAGAGAAAAGCGGCCAATGTGACTATCTGGCTTTAAGTCGATTCGATAACAAATGACGAAAACGGACGGATTTCTCAGGTTTTTACTACATATGAAAACTTTTCACATTCTCCCTTGCAACGCGGCTGCTAGTCCTCTTTTCATGCAAAATCTTAAGGTCCTAGGTCATGTCCAAGCCACCAAAGCCGGCTACAAATCAATAATCGATAACCAAAACTTGAATTGTAATGCTTCTTACTGACTATTGCTTCAACTTAGAAGCTTCTTATGTGTTCTACTATGGTGCTTTTAGAGTTTACGCATACCGCAGCACGCGACATAGCTTTGCAGACTATAAATGTATCCGTCTCAGAGAGAAAAGCGGCCAATGTGACGATCTGGCTTTAAGTCGATTCGATAACATATGACGAAAACGGACTGATTTCTCAGGTTTTTACTTTTCACATTCTCCCGTGCAACGGGGCTGCTAGTCCTCCTTTCATGCAAAATCTTAAGGTTCCACTTTATGTCCAAAGCACCAAGGCCGGCTAAAAATCAATAATCGATAAACAAAACTTGAATTGTACTGCTTCTTACTGGCTATTGCTTCAACTTAGAAGCTTCTTCTGTGATCTACTATGGTGCTTTTAGTGTCTCCGCATACCGCAGCACGCGACATAGCTTTGCAGACGAAAAATGTAACCGTCTCAGAGAGAAAAGCGGCCAATGTGACGATCTGGCTTTAAGTCGATTCGATAACAAAAGACGATAACGGACGGATTTCTCATGTTTTTACTACATATGAACCCTTTATCAAATTCTCCCGTGCAACGCGGCTGCTAGTCATCCTTTCATGCAAAATCTTAAGGTCCTAGGGCATGTCCAAGCCACCAAAGCCGGCTAAAAAGTGAATAATCGACAACTAAAACTTGAATTGTACTACTTCTTACTGGCTATTGCTTCAACTTAGAAGCTTCTTCTGTGTTCTACTATGGTGCTTTTAGTGTCTCCGCATACCGCACCACGCGACATAGCTTTGCAGACGATAAATGTAACCGTCTCAGAGAGAAAAGCGGCCAATGTGACGATCTGGCTTTAAGTCGATTCGATAACAAATGACGATAACGGACGGATTTCTCAGGTTTTTACTGCATATGAACCCTTTTCACATTCTCCCGTGCAACGCGGCTGCTAGTCCTCCTTTCATGCAAAATCTTAAGATTCCACCTTATGTCCAAGGCACCAAAGCCGGCTAAAAATCAATAATCGATAACCAAAACTTGAATTGTACTGCTTCTTACTGGCTATTGCTTCAACTTAGAAGATTCTTCTGTGTTCCACTATGGTGCTTTTAGTGTCTCCGCATACCGCAGCACGCGACATAGCTTTGCAGACGAAAAATGTAACCGTCTCAGAGAGAAAAGCGGCCAATGTGACGATCTGGCTTTAAGTCGATTCGATAACAAATGACGAAAACGGACTGATTTCTCAGGTTTTTACTTTTCACATTCTCCCGTGCAACGGGGCTGCTAGTCCCCCTTTCATGCAAAATCTTAAGATTCCACCTCATGTCCAAGGCACCAAAGCCCCCTAAAAATCAATAATCGATAACCAAAACTTGAATTGTACTGCTTCTTACTGGCTATTGCTTCAACTTAGAAGATTCTTCTGTGTTCTACTATGGTGCTTTTAGTGTCTCCGCATACCGCAGCACGCGACATAGCTTTGCAGACGAAAAATGTAACCGTCTCAGAGAGAAAAGCGGCCAATGTGACGATCTGGCTTTAAGTCGATTCGATAACAAATGACGAAAACGGACGGATTTCTCAGGTTTTTACTACACATGAAACCTTTTCTCATTCTCCAGTGCAACGCGGCTGCTAGTCCTCCTTTCATGCAAAATCTTAAGGATTCTACCTCATGTCCAAGGCACCAAAGTCGGCTAAAAATCAATAATCGATAACCAAAACTTGAATTGTACTGCTTTTTACTGGCGATTCCTTCAACTTAGAAGCTTCTTCTGTGTTCTACTATGATGCTTTTAGAGTCTCCGCATACCGCAGCACGGGACATAGCTTTGCAGACAATAAATGTAACCGTCTCAGAGAGAAAAGCGGCCAATGTGACGATCTGGCTATAAGTCGATTCGATAACAAATGACGAAAACGGACTGATTTCTCAGGTTTTTACTTTTCACATTCTCCCGTGCAACGCGGCTTCTAGTCCTCCTTTCATGCAAAATCTTAAGGTCCTAGGCCTTGTCCAAGCCACCAAAGCCGGCTTATAAGTGAATAATCGACAACTAAAACTTGAATTGTACTACTTCTTACTGGCTATTGCTTCAACTTAGAAGCTTCTTCTGTGTTCTACTATGGTGCTTTTAGTGTCTCCGCATACCGCAGCACGAGACATAGCTTTGCAGACGACAAATGTAACCGTCTCAGAGAGAAAAGCGGCCAATGTGACGATCTGGCTTTAAGTCGATTCGATAACAAATGACGAAAACGAACGGATTTCTCAGGTTTTTACTACATATCAACACTTTTCACATTCTCCCGTGCAACGCTGCTGCTAGTCCTCCTTTCATGCAAAATCTTAAGGTCCTAGGTCACGTCCAAGCCACCAAACCCGGCTAAAAAGTGAATAATCGACAACTAAATGTTGAGTTGTACTACTTCTTACTGGCTATTACTTCAACTTAGAAACTTCTTCTGTGTTCTACTATGGTGCTTTTAGTGTCTCCGCATACCGCAGCACGCGACGTAGCTTTGCAGACGATAAATGTAACCGTCTCAGAGAGAAAAGCGGCCAATGTGACGATCTGGCTTTAAGTCGATTCGATAACATATGACGAAAACGGACTGATTTCTCAGGTTTTTACTTTTCACATTCTCCCGTGCAACGGGGCTGCTAGTCCTCCTTTGATGCAAAATCCTAAGGTTCCACTTTATGTCCAAAGCACCAAGGCCGGCTAAAAATCAATAATCGATAAACAAAACTTGAATTGTACTGCTTCTTACTGGCTATTGCTTCAACTTAGAAGCTTCTTCTGTGATCTACTATGGTGCTTTTAGTGTCTCCGCATACCGCAGCACGCGACATAGCTTTGCAGACGAAAAATGTAACCGTCTCAGAGAGAAAAGCGGCCAATGTGACGATCTGGCTTTAAGTCGATTCGATAACAAAAGACGATAACGGACGGATTTCTCATGTTTTTACTACATATGAACCCTTTATCACATTCTCCCGTGCAACGCGGCTGCTAGTCATCCTTTCATGCAAAATCTTAAGGTCCTAGGTCATGTCCAAGTCACCAAAGCCGGCTAAAAAGTGAATAATCGACAACTAAAACTTGAATTGTACTACTTCTTACTGGCTATTGCTTCAACTTAGAAGCTTCTTCTGTGTTCTACTATGGTGCTTTTAGTGTCTCCGCATACCGCACCACGCGACATAGCTTTGCAGACGATAAATGTAACCGTCTCAGAGAGAAAAGCGGCCAATGTGACGATCTGGCTTTAAGTCGATTCGGTAACAAATGACGAAAATGGACGGATTTCTCAGGTTTTTACTACATATGAACACTTTTCACATTCTCCCGTGCAACACGGCTGCAAGTCCTCCTTTCATGTAAAATCTTAAGGTCCTAGGTCATGTCCAAGCCACCAAAGCCGGCTAAAAAGTGAGTAATCGACCATTAAAACTTGAATTGTACTACTTATTACTGGCTATTACTTCAACTTAAAAGCTTCTTCTGTGTTCTACTATGGTGCATTTAGTGTCTCTGCATACCGCAGCACGCGACGTAGCTTTGCAGACGATAAATGTAATGGTCTCAGAGAGAAAAGCGGCCAATGTGACGATCTGGCTTTAAGTCGATTCGATAACAAATGACGATAACGGACGGATTTCTCAGGTTTTTACTACATATGAACCCTTGATCACATTCTCCCGTGCAACGCGGCTGCTAGTCCTCCTTTCATGCAAAATCTTTAGGATTCTACCTCATGTCCAAGGCACCAAAGTCGGCTAAAAATCAATAATCGATAACCAAAACGTGAATTGTACTGCTTCTTACTGGCGATTCCTTCAACTTAGAAGCTTCTTCTGTGTTCTACTATGATGCTTTTAGAGTCTCCGCATACCGCAGCACGGGACATAGCTTTGCAGACGATAAATGTAACCGTCTCAGAGAGAAAAGCGGCCAATGTGACGATCTGGCTTTAAGTCGATTCGATAACAAATGACGAAAACGGACTGATTTCTCAGGTTTTTACTTTTCACATTCTCCCGTGCAACGGGGCTGCTAGTCCTCCTTTCATGCAAAATCTTAAGGTCCTAGGTCATGTCCAAGCCACCAAAGCCGGCTAAAAAGTGAATAATCGACAACTAAAACTTGAATTGTACTACTTCTTACTGGCTATTGCTTCAACTTAGAAGCTTCTTCTGTGTTCTACTATGGTGCTTTTAGTGTCTCCGCATACCGCAGCACGCAACGTAGCTTTGCAGACGATAAATGTAACCGTCTCAGAGAGAAAAGCGGCCAATGTGACGATCTGGCTTTAAGTCGATTCGATAACAAATGACGAAAACGGACGGATTTCTCAGGTGTTTATTATATTTGAACACTTTTCACATTCTACCGTGGTACGCGGCTGCTAGTCCTCCTTTCATGCAAAATCTTAAGGTTCCACCTCATGTCCATGGCACTAAAGCCCCCTAAAAATCAAAATTCGATAACCAAAACTTGAATTGTGCTGCTTCTTACTGGCTATTGCTTCAACTTAGAAGCTTCTTCTGTGCTCTACTATGGTGCTTTTAGAGTCTCCGCATACCGCAGCACGTGACATAGCTTTGCAGACGATAAATGTAACCGTCTCAGAGAGAAAAGCGGCCAATGTGACGATCTGGCTTTAAGTCGATTCAGTAACAAATGACGAAACGGACGGATTTCTCAGGTTTTTACTACATATGAACCCTTTATCACATTCTCCCGTGCAACGCGGCTGCTAGTCCTCCTTTCATGCAAAATCTTAAGGTCCTAGGCCTTGTCCAAGCCACCAAAGCCGGCTTATAAGTGAATAATCGACAACTAAAACTTGAATTGTACTACTTCTTACTGGCTATTGCTTCAACTTAGAAGCTTCTTCTGTGTTCTACTATGGTGCTTTTAGTGTCTCCGCATACCGCAGCACGAGACATAGCTTTGCAGACGACAAATGTTACCGTCTCAGAGAGAAAAGCGGCCAAAGTGACGATCTGGCTTTAAGTCGATTCGATAACAAATGACGAAAACGAACGGATTTCTCAGGTTTTTACTACATATCAACACTTTTCACATTCTCCCGTGCAACGCTGCTGCTAGTCCTCCTTTCATGCAAAATCTTAAGGTCCTAGGTCACGTCCAAGCCACCAAACCCGGCTAAAAAGTGAATAATCGACAACTAAATGTTGAGTTGTACTACTTCTTACTGGCTATTACTTCAACTTAGAAACTTCTTCTGTGTTCTACTATGGTGCTTTTAGTGTCTCCGCATACCGCAGCACGCGACGTAGCTTTGCAGACGATAAATGTAACCGTCTCAGAGAGAAAAGCGGCCAATGTGACGATCTGGCTTTAAGTCGATTCGATAACATAAGACGAAAACGGACTGATTTCTCAGGTTTTTACTTTTCACATTCTCCCGTGCAACGGGGCTGCTAGTCCTCCTTTCATGCAAAATCTTAAGGTTCCACTTTATGTCCAAAGCACCAAGGCCGGCTAAAAATCAATAATCGATAAACAAAACTTGAATTGTACTGCTTCTTACTGGCTATTGCTTCAACTTAGAAGCTTCTTCTGTGATCTACTATGGTGCTTTTAGTGTCTCCGCATACCGCAGCACGCGACATAGCTTTGCAGACGAAAAATGTAACCGTCTCAGAGAGAAAAGCGGCCAATGTGACTATGTGGTTTTAAGTCGATTCGGTAACAAATGACGAAAATGGACGGATTTCTCAGGTTTTTACTACATATGAACACTTTTCACATTCTCCCGTGCAACACGGCTGCTAGTCATCCTTTCATGCAAAATCTTAAGGTCCTAGGTCATGTCCAAGTCACCAAAGCCGGCTAAAAAGTGAATAATCGACAACTAAAACTTGAATTGTACTACTTCTTACTGGCTATTGCTTCAACTTAGAAGCTTCTTCTGTGTTCTACTATGGTGCTTTTAGTGTCTCCGCATACCGCACCACGCGACATAGCTTTGCAGACGATAAATGTAACCGTCTCAGAGAGAAAAGCGGCCAATGTGACGATCTGGCTTTAAGTCGATTCGGTAACAAATGACGAAAATGGACGGATTTCTCAGGTTTTTACTACATATGAACACTTTTCACATTCTCCCGTGCAACACGGCTGCAAGTCCTCCTTTCATGTAAAATCTTAAGGTCCTAGGTCATGTCAAAGCCACCAAAGCCGGCTAAAAAGTGAGTAATCGACCATTAAAACTTGAATTGTACTACTTCTTACTGGCTATTACTTCAACTTAGAAGCTTCTTCTGTGTTCTACTATGGTGCATTTAGTGTCTCTGCATACCGCAGCACGCGACGTAGCTTTGCAGACGATAAATGTAATGGTCTCAGAGAGAAAAGCGGCCAATGTGACGATCTGGCTTTAAGTCGATTCGATAACAAATGACGATAACGGACGGATTTCTCAGGTTTTTACTACATATGAACCCTTGATCACATTCTCCCGTGCAACGCGGCTGCTAGTCCTCCTTTCATGCAAAATCTTAAGGTCCTAGGTTATGTCCAAGCCACCAAAGCTGGCTAAAAACTGAATAATCGACAACTAAAACTTGAATTGTACTACTTCTTACTGGCTATTGCTTCAACTTAGAAGCTTCTTCTGTGTTCTACTATGGTGCTTTTAGTGTCTCCGTATACCGCAGCACGGGACATAGCTTTGCAGACGATAAATGTAACCGATTCAGAGAGAAGAGCGGCCAATGTGACGATTTGGCTTTAAGTCGATTCCATAACAAATGACGAAAACGGACGGATTTCTCAGGTTTTTACTACATATGAACCCTTTTCACATTCTCCCGTGCAACGCGGCTGCTAGTCCTCCTTTCATGCAAAATCTTAAGATTCCACCTTATGTCCAAGGCACCAAAGCCGGCCAAAAATCAATAATCGATAACCAAAACTTGAATTGTACTGCTTCTTACTGGCTATTGCTTCATCTTAGAAGCTTCTTCTGTGTTCTACTATAGTGCTTTTAGTGTCTCCGCATACCGCAGCACGCGACATAGCTTTGCAGACGATAAATGTAACCGTCTCAGAGAGAAAAGCGGCCAATGTGACGATCTGGCTTTATGTCGATTCGATAACAAATGACGAAAAAGGACGGATTTCTCAGGTTTTTACTAGATATGAACCCTCTTCACATTCTCCCGTGCAACGCGGCTGCTAGTCCTCCTTTCATGCATAATCTTAAGGTTCCACCTCATGTCCATGGCACCAAAGCCGGCTAAAAATCAATTTTCGATAACCAAAACTTGAATTGTACTGCTTCTTACTGGCTATTGCTTCAAATTAGAAGCTTCTTCTGTGTTCTGCTATGGTGCTTTTAGAATCTCCGCATACCGCAGCACGCGACATAGCTTTGCAGACGATAAATGTAACCGTCTCAGAGAGAAAAGCGGCCAATGTGACGATCTGGCTTTAAGTTGATTCGATAACAAATGACGAAAACGGACTGATTTCTCAGGTTTTTACTTTTCACATTCTCCCGTGCAACGGGGCTGCTAGTCCTCCTTTCATGCAAAATCTTAACGTTCCACCTCATGTCCAAGGCACCAAAACCCCCTAAAAATCAATAAACGATAACCAAAACTTGAATTGTACTGCTTCTTACTGGCTATTCCTTCAACTTAGAAGATTCTTCTGTGTTCTACTATGGTGCTTTTAGTGTCTCCGCATACCGCAGCACGCGACATAGCTTTGAAGACGAAAAATGTATCCGTCTCAGAGAGAAAAGCGGCCAATGTGACGATCTGGCTTTAAGTCGATTCGATAACAAATGACGAAAACGGACGGATTTCTCAGGCTTTTACTACATATGAACCCTTTTCATATTCTCCCGTGCAACGCGGCTTCTAGTCCTACATTCAGGGATAATCCTAAGGTCCTAGGTCATGTCCAAGCCACCAAAGCCGGCTAAAATGTGAATACTCGTCAACTAAAACTTGAATTGTACTACTTCTTACTCGCTATTGCTTCAACTTAGAAGCTTCTTCTGTGTTCTACTATGGTGCTTTTAGTGTCTCCGCATACCGCACCACGCGACATAGCTTTGCAGACGATAAATGTAACCGTCTCAGAGAGAAAAGCGGCCAATGTGACGATCTGGCTTTAAGTCGATTCGGTAACAAATGACGAAAACGGACGGATTTCTCAGGTTTTTACTACATATGAACACTTTTCACATTCTCCCGTGCAACACGGCTGCAAGTCCTCCTTTCATGTAAAATCTTAAGGTCCTAGGTCATGTCCAAGCCACCAAAGCCGGCTAAAAAGTGAGTAATCGACAACTAAAACTTGAATTATACTACTTCTTACTGGCTATTACTTCAACTTAGGAGCTTCTTCTGTGTTCAACTATGGTGCTTTTAGAGTCTCCGCATACCGCAGCACGGGACATAGCTTTGCAGACGAAAAATGTAACCGTCTCAGAGAGAAGAGCGGCCAATGTGACGATCTGGCTTTAAGTCGATTCGATAACAAATGACGAAAACGGACTGATTTCTCTGGTTTTTGCTTTTCACATTCTCCCGTTCCACGCGGCTGCTAGTCCTCCTTTCATGCAAAATCTTAACGTTCTACCTCATGTCCAAGGCACCAAAGCCCCCTAAAAATCAATAATCGATAACAGAAACTTGAATTGTACTGACTCTTACTGGCTATTGCTTCAACTTAGAAGCTTCTTCTGTGTTCTACTATGGTGCTTTTAGTGTCTCCGCATACCGCAGCACGCGACATAGCTTTGCAGACGATAAATGTAACCGTCTCAGAGAAAAAAGCTTCCAATGTGACGATCTGGCTTTAAGTCGATTCGATAACAAAAGACGATAACGGACGGATTTCTCATGTTTTTACTACATATGAACCCTTTATCACATTCTCCCGTGCAACGCGGCTGCTAGTCATCCTTTCATGCAAAATCTTACGGTCCTAGGTCATGTCCAAGCCACCAAAGCCGTCGAAAAAGTGAATAATCGAAAACTAAAACTTGAATTGTACTACTTCTTACTGGCTATTGCTTCAACTTAGAAGCTTCTTCTGTGTTCTACTATGGTGCTTTTAGGGTCTCCGCATACCGCACCACGCGACATAGCTTTGCAGACGATAAATGTATCCGTCTCAGAGAGAAAAGCGGCCAATGTGACGATCTGGCTTTAAGTCGATTCGATAACGAATGACGATAACGGACGGATTTCTCAGGTTTTTACTACATATGAACCCTTTATCACATTCTCCCGTGCAACGCGGCTGCTAGTCCTCCTTTCATGCAAAATCTTATGGTCCTAGGTTATGTCCAAGCCACCAAAGCTGGCTAAAAAGTGAATAATCGACAACTAAAACTTGAATTGTACTACTTCTTACTGGCTATTGCTTCAACTTAGAAGCTTATTCTGTGTTCTACTATGGTGCTATTAGTGTCTCCGTATACCGCAGCACGCGACATAGCTTTGCATACGATAAATGTAACCGATTCAGAGAGAAGAGCGGCCAATGTGACGATCTGGCTTTAAGTCGATTCCAAAACAAATGACGAAAACGGACGGATTTCTCAGATTTTTACTACATATGAACCCTTTTCACATTCTCCCGTGCAACGCGGCTGCTAGTCCTCCTTTCATGCATAATCTTAAGGTTCCACCTCATGTCTATGGCACCAAAGCCGGCTAAAAATCAATTTTCGATAACCAAAACTTTAATTGTACGGCTTCTTACTGGCTATTGCTTCAAATTAGAAGCTTCTTCTGTGTTCTGCTATGGTGCTTTTAGAATCTCCGCATACCGCAGCACGCGACATAGCTTTGCAGACGATAAATGTAACCGTCTCAGAGAGAAAAGCGGCCAATGTGACGATCCGGCTTTAAGTCGATTCGATAACGAATGACGAAAACGGACTGATTTCTCAGGTTTTTACTTTTCACATTCTCCCGTGCAACCGGACTGCTAGTCCTCCTTTCATGCAAAATCTTAACGTTCCACCTCATGTCCAAGGCACCAAAGCCCCCTAAAAATCAATAATCGATAACCTAAACTTGAATTGTACTGCTTCTTACTTACTATTGCTTCAACTTAGAAGATTCTTCTGTGTTCTACTATGGTGCTTTTAGTGTCTCCGCATACCGCAGCACGCGACATAGCTTTGCAGACGAAAAATGTATCCGTCTCAGAGAGAAAAGCGGCCAATGTGACGATCTGGCTTTAAGTCGATTCGATAACAAATGACGAAAACGGACGGATTTCTCAGGTTTTTACTACATATGAAACCTTTTCATATTCTCCCGTGCAACGCAGCTGCTAGTCCTCCTTTCATGTAAAATCTTAAGGTCCTAGGTCATGTCCAAGCCACCAAAGCCGGCTAAAAATCAATAATCGATAACCAAAACTTGTATAGTACTGCTTCTTACTGACTATTGCTTCAACATAGAAGCTTCTTATGTGTTCTACTATGGTTCTTTTAGAGTTTCCGCATACCGCAGCACGCGACATAGCTTTGCAGACTATAAATGTAACCGTCTCAGAGAGAAAAGCGGCCAATGTGACGATCTGGCTTTAAGTCGATTCGATAACAAATGACGAAAACGGACTGATTTCTCAGGTTTTTACTTTTCACATTCTCCCGTGCAACGGGGCTGCTAGTCCTCCTTTCATGCAAAATCTTAAGTTTCCACCTTATGTCCATAGTAACAAGGCCGGCTAAAAATCAATAATCGATAACCAAAACTTGAATTGTACTGCTTCTTACTGGCTATTGCTTCAACTTAGAAGCTTCTTCTGTGTTTTACTATGGTGCTTTTAGTGTCTCCGCATACCGCAGCACGCGACATAGCTTTGCAGACGATAAAAGTAACCGTCTCAGAGAGAAGAGCGGCCAATGTGACGATCTGGCTTTAAGTCGATTCGATAACAAATGACGAAAACGGACGGATTTGTCAGGTTCTTACTACATATGAACGCTTTTCACATTCTCCCGTTCCACGCGGCTGCTAGTCCTCCTTTCATGCAAAATCTTAAGATTCCACCTTATGTCTAAGGCACCAAAGCCGGCCAAAAATCAATAATCGATAACCAAAACTAGAATTTTACTGCTTCTTACTGGCTATTGCTTCAACTTAGAAGCTTCTTCTGTGTTCTAATATTGTGCTTTTAGTGTCTCCGCATACCGCAGCACGCGACATAGCTTTGCAGACGATAAATGTAACCGTCTCAGAGAGAAAAGCGGCCAATGTGACGATCTGGCTTTAAGTCGATTCGATAACAAATGACGAAAACGGACGGATTTCTCAGGTTTTTACTACATATGAACACTTTTCACATTCTCCCGTGCAACTCGGCTGCTAATCCTCTTTTCATGCAGAATCTTAATGTGCCACCCCATGTCCAAGGCACAAAAGCCGCCTAAAAATCAATAATCGATAACCACAACTTGAATTGTACTGCTTATTACTGGCTATTTCTTCAACTTAGAAGCTTCTTTTGTGTTCTACTATGGTGCTTTTAGAGTCTCCGCATACCGCAGCACGCGACATAGCTTTGCAGACGATAAATGTAACCGATTCGGAGAGAAGAGCGGCCAATGTGACGATCTGGCTTTAAGTCGATTCGATAACAAATGACGAAAACGGACGGATTTGTTAGGTTTTTACTACATATGAACGCTTTTCACATTCTCCCGTTGCACGCGGCTGCTAGTCCTCCTTTCATGCAAAATCTTAAGATTCCACCTTATGTCTAAGGCACTAAAGCCGGCCAAAAATCAATAATCGATAACCAAAACTTGAATTGTACTGTTTCTTACTGGCTATTGCTTCAACTTAGAAGCTTCTTCTGTGTTCTACTATGGTGCTTTTAGTGTCTCCGCATACCGCAGCACGCGACATAGCTTTGCAGACGATAAATGTAACCGTCTCAGAGAGAAAAGCGGCCAATGTGACGATCTGGCTTTAAGTCGATTCGATAACAAATGACGAAAACGGACGGATTTCTCAGGTTTTTACTACATATGAACACTTTTCACATTCTCCCGTGCAACACGGCTGAAAGTCCTCCTTTCATGCAAAATTTTAAGGTCCTAGGTCATGTCCAAGCCACCAAAGCCGGCTAAAAATCAATAATCGATAACCAAAACTTGAATGGTACTGCTTCTTACTGACTATTGCTTCAACATAGAAGCTTCTTATGTGTTCTACTATGGTGCTTTTAGTGTCTCCGCATACCGCAGCACGCGACATAGCTTTGCAGATGATAAATGTAACCGTCTCTGAGAGAAAAGCGGCCAATGGGACGATCTGGCTTTAAGTCGATTCGATAACAAATGACGAAAACGGACGGATTTCTCAGGTTTTTTTTACATATGAACACTTTTCACATTCTCCCGTGCAACACGGCTGCAAGTCCTCCTTTCAGGCAAAATCTTAAGGTCATAGGTCATGTCCAAGCCACCAAAGCCGGCTAAAAAGTGAATAATCGACGCCTAAAACTTGAATTGTACTACTTCTTACTGGCTATTGCTTCAACTTAGAAGCTTCTTCTGTGTTCTACTATGGTGCTTTTAGTGTCTCCGTATACCGCAGCACGCGACATAGCTTTGCAGACGATAAATGTAATGGCCTCAGAGAGAAAAGCGGCCAATGTGACGATCTGGCTTTAAGCCGATTCGATAACAAATGACAATAACGGACGGATTTCTCAGGTTTTTACTACATATGAACCCTTTATCACATTCTCCCGTGCAACGCGGCTGCTAGTCCTCCTTTTATGCGAAATCTTAACGTTCCACCTCATGCCCAAGGCACCAAAGCCCCCTAAAAATCAATAATCGATAACCAAAACTTGAACTGTACTGCTTCTTACTGGCTATTGCTTCAACTTAGAAGAATCTTCTGTGTTCTACTATGGTGCTTTTAGTGTCTCCGCATACCGCAGCACGCGACATAGCTTTGCAGACGAAAAATGTAAACGTCTCAGAGAGAAAAGCGGCCAATGTGACGATCTGGCTTTAAGTCGATCCAATAACAAATGACGAAAACGGACGGATTTCTCAGGTTTTTACTACATATGAACCCTTTTCATATTCTCCCGTGCAACGCGGCTTCTAGTCCTACTTTCATGCATAATCATAAGGTCCTAGGTCATGTCCAAACCACCAAAGCCGGCTAAAAATCAATAATCGATAACCAAAACTTGAACTGTACTGCTTCTTACTGACTATTGCTTCAACTTAGAAGATTCTTATGTGTTCTACTATGGTTCTTTTAGAGTTTCCGCATACCGCAGCACGCGACATAGCTTTGCAGACTATAAATGTAACCGTCTCAGAGAGAAAAGCGGCCAATGTGACGATCTGGCTTTAAGTCGATTCGATAACAAATGACGATAACGGACGGATTTATCAGGTTTTTACTACATATGAAACCTTTTCTCATTCTCCCGTGCAACGCGGCTGCTAGTCCTCCTTTCATGCAAAATCTTAAGGTCCCACCTCATGTCCAAGGCAACAAAGCCGGCAAAATATCACTAATCGATAACCAAAACTTGAATTGTACTGCTTCTTACTGGCGATTCCTCCAACTTAGAAGCTTCTTCTGTGTTCTACTATGGTGCTTTTAGAGTCTCCGCATACCGCAGCACGCGACATAGCTTTGCAGACGATAAATGTAACCGTCTCAGAGAGAAAAGCGGCCAATGTAACGATCTGGCTTTTAGTCGATTCGATAACAAATGACGAAAACGGACGGATTTCTCAGGTTTTTACTTTTCACATTCTCCCGTGCAGCACGGCTGCAAGTCCTCCTTTCATGCAAAATCTTAAGGTTCCACCTCATGTCCAAGCCACCAAAGCCGGCTAAAAATCAATAATCGATTACCAAAACTTGAATGGTACTGCTTCTTACTGACTATTGCTTCAACATAGAAGCTTCTTATGTGTTCTACTATGGTGCTTTTAGTGTCTCCGCATACCGCAGCACGCGACATAGCTTTGCAGATGATAAATGTAACCGTCTCTGAGAGAAAAGCGGCCAATGGGACGATCTGGCTTTAAGTCGATTCGATAACAAATGACGAAAACGGACGGATTTCTCAGGTTTTTTTTACATATGAACACTTTTCACATTCTCCCGTGCAACACGGCTGCAAGTCCTCCTTTCAGGCAAAATCTTAAGGTCATAGGTCATGTCCAAGCCACCAAAGCCGGCTAAAAAGTGAATAATCGACGCCTAAAACTTGAATTGTACTACTTCTTACTGGCTATTACTTCAACTTAGAAGCTTCTTCTGTGTTCTACTATGGTGCTTTTAGTGACTCCGCATACCGCAGCACGCGACATAGCTTTGCAGACTATAAATGTAACCGTCTCAGAGAGAAAAGCGGCCAATGTGACGATCTGGCTTTAAGTCGATTCGATAACAAATGACGAAAACGGACGGATTTCTCAGGTTTTTACTACATATGAACCCTTTTCACATACTCCCGTGCAACGCAGCTGCTAGTCCTCCTTTCATGCAATATCTTAAGGTTCCACCTCATGTCCAAGGCACCAAAGCTGGCTAAAAATCAATAATCGATAACCAAAACTTGAATTGTACTGCTTGTTAAGGCTATTGCTTCAACTTAGAAGCTTCTTCTGTGTTCTACTATGGTGCTTTTAGTGTCTCCGCATACCGCAGCACGCGACATTGCTTTGCAGACGATAAAAGTAACCGTCTCAGAGAGAAAAGCGGCCAATGTGACGATCTGGCTTTAAGTCGAATCGATAACAAATGACGAAAACGGACTCATTTCTCAGGTGTTTACTATATATGATCACTTTTCACATTCTCCATTGCAACGCGGCTGCTAGTCCTCCTTTCATGCAAAATCTTAAGGTCTTAGGTCATGTCCAAGCCACCAAAGCCGGCTAAAAAGTGAATAATCGACAACTAAAACTCCAATTGTACTACTTCTTACTGGCTATTAGTTCAACTTAGAAGTTCTTCTGTGTTCTACTATGGTGCTTTTAGTGCCTCCGCATACCGCAGCACCCGACATAGCTTTGCACACGATAAATGTAACCGATTCAGAGAGAAGAGCGCCCAATGTGACGATCTGGCTTGAAGTCGATTCCATAACAAATGACGAAAACGGACGGATTTCTCAGGTTTTTACTACATATGAACCCTTTTCACATTCTCCCGTGCAACGCGGCTGCTAGTCCTCCTTTCATGCAAAATCTTAAGATTCCACCTTATGTCCAAGGCACCAAAGCCGGCCAAAAGTCAACAATCGATAACCAAAACTTGAATTGTTCTGCTTCTTACTGCCTATTGCTTCAACTTAGAAGCTTCTTCTGTGTTCTACTATGGTGCTTTTAGTGTCTCCGCATACCGCAGCACGCGACATAGCTTTGCAGACGAAAAATGTAACCGTCTCAGAGAGAAAAGCGGCCAATGTGACGATCTGGCTTTATGTCGATTCGATAACAAATGACGAAAACGGACGGATTTCTCAGGTTTTTACTACATATGAACCCTTTTCATATTCTCCCGTGCAACGCGGCTTCTAGTCCTCCTTTCAGGCAAAATCTTAAGGTCCTAGGTCATGTCCAAGCCACCAAAGCCGGGTAAAAATCAATAATTGATAACCAAAAATTGAATTGTACTGCTTCTTACTGACTATTGCTTCAACTTAGAAGCTTCTTATGTGTTCTACTATGGTGCTTTTAGAGTTTCCGCATACCGCAGCACGCGACATAGCTTTGCAGACTATAAATGTAACCGTTTCAGAGAGAAGAGCGGCCAATGTACGATCTGGCTTTAAGTCGATTCGATAACAAATGACGAAAACGGACGGATTTCTAAGAGTTTTTACTACATATGAATACTTTTCACATTCTCCCGTGCCACGCTGCTGCTAGTTCTCCTTTCATGCAAAATCTTAAGGTCCTAGCTCATGCCCAAAGCACCAAAAAAGGCTAAAAAGTCAATAATCGATAAATTAACGTGAATTGTACTACTTCTTACTGGGTATTACATCAACTTAGAAGCTTCATCTGTGTTCTACTATGGTGCTGCTAGTGACTCCGCATACAGCAGCACGCGACATAGCTTTGCAGACGATAAATGTAACCGTTTCAGAGAGAAGAGCGGCCAATGTGACGATCTGGCTTTACGTCGATTCGATAACAAATGCCGAAAACGGACGGATTTCTCAGGTTTTTACTACATATCAACCCTTTTCATATTCTCCCGTGCAACGCGACTGCTAGTCCTCTTTCATGCAAAATCTTAAGGTTCCACCTCATGTCCAAGGCACCAAAGCTGGCTAAAAATCAATAATCGATAACCAAAACTTGAATTGTACTGCTTGTTAAGGCTATTGCTTCAACTTAGAAGCTTCTTATGTGTTCTACTATGGTGCTTTTAGTGTCTCCGCATACCGCAGCACGCGACATTGCTTTGCAGACGATAAAAGTAACCGTCTCAGAGAGAAAAGCGGCCAATGTGACGATCTGGCTTGAAGTCGATTCGATAACAAATGACGAAAACGGACGGATTTCTGAGGTTTTTACTACATATGAACCCTTTTCATATTTTCCCGTGCAACGCGGCTTCTAGTCCTCCTTTCATGCAAATTCTTAAGGTCCTAGTTCATGTCCAAGCCACCAAATCCGGCTAAAAATCAATAATCGATAACCAAAACTTGAATTGTACTGCTTCTTACTGACTATTTCTTCAACTTAGAAGCTTCTTCTGTGTTCCACTATGGTGCTTTTAGAGTTTCCGCATACCGCAGCACGCGACATAGCTTTGCAGACGATAAATGTAACCGTCTCATAGAGTAAAGCGGCCAATGTGACGATCTGGCTTTAAGTCGATTCGATAACAAATGACGATAACGGACGGATTTCTCAGGTTTTTACTACATATGAACCCTTTTCACATTCTCCCGTGCAACGCGGCTGTTAGTCCTCCTTTTATGCAAAACCTTAAGGTCCTAGGTCATGTCCAAGCCACCAAAGCCGGCTAAAGAGTGAATAATCGACAACTAAAACTTGAATTCTACAACTTCTTACTGGCTATTGCTTCAACTTAGAAGCTTCTTCTGTGTTCTACTATGGTGCTTTTAGTGTCTCCGCATACCGCAGCACGCGACATAGCTTTGCAGACGATAAATCTAACCGACTCAGAGAGAAGAGCGGCCAATGTGACGATCTGGCTTTAAGTCGATTCGATAACAAATGACGAAAACGGACGGATATCTCAGGTTTTTACTACATATGAACCCTTTTCACATTCTCCCGTGCAACGCGGCTGCTAGTCCTCCTTTCATGCAAAATCTTAAGATTCCACCTTATGTCCAAGGCACCAAAGCCGGCCACAAATCAATAATCGATAACCAAAACTTGAATTGGACTGCTTCTTACTGACTATTGCTTCAACTTAGAAGCTTCTTATATGTTCTACTATGGTGCTTTTAGAGTTTCCGCATACCGCAGCAGGCGACATAGCTTTGCAGACTATAAATGTAACCGTCTCAGAGAGAAAAGCGGCCAATGTGACGATCTGCCTTTAAGTCGATTCGATAACAAATGACGAAAACGGACGGATTTATTAGGTTTTTACTACATATGAAACCTTTTCCCATTCTCCCATGCAACGCGGCTGCTAGTCCTCCTTTCATGCAAAATCTTAAGGTTCCACCTCATGTCCAAGGCACCAAAGCCGACTAAAAATCAATAATCGATGACCAAAACTTGAATTGTACTGCTTCTTACTGGCGATTCCTTCAACTTAGAAGCTTCTTCTGTGTTCTACTATGGTGCTTTTAGAGTCTCCGCATACCGCAGCACGCGACATAGCTTTGCAGACGATAAATGTAACCGTTTCAGAGAGAAGAGCGGCCAATGTGACGATCTGGCTTTACGTCGATTCGATAACAAATGCCGAAAACGGACGGATTTCTCAGATTTTTCTACATATGAACCCTTTTCATATTCTCCCGTGCAACGCGGCTGCTAGTCCTCCTTTCATGCAAAATCTTAAGGTCCTAGGTCATGTCCAAGCCACCAAAGCCGGCTAAAAGTCAATAATCGATAACCAAAACTTTAATTGGACTGCTTCTTACTGGCTATTGCTTCAACTTAGAAGTTCTTCTGTGTTCTACTATGGTGCTTTTAGTGTCTCCGCATACCCCAGCACGCGACATAGCTTTGCAGACGATAAATGTAACCGTCTCATAGAGAAAAGCGACCAATGTGACGATCTGGCTTTAAGTTGTTTCGATATTAAATGACGATAACGGACGGATTTCTCAGGTTTTTACTACATATGAACCCTTTTCACATTCTCCCGTGCAACGCGGCTGCTAGTCCTCCTTTCATGCAAAATCTTAAGGTCGTAGGTCATGTCCAAGCCACCAAAGCCGGCTAACGAGTGAATAATCGACAACTAAAACTTGAATTCTACTACTTCTTACTGGCTATTGCTTCTACTTAGAAGCATCTTCTGTGTTCTACTATGGTGCTTTTAGTGTCTTCGCATAATGCAGCACGCGACATAGCTTTGCAGACGATAAATGTAACCGTCTCAGAGAGAAAAGCGGCCAATGTGACGAACTGGCTTTAAGTCGATTCGATAACAAATGACGAAAACGGACGGATTTCTCAGGTTTTTACTACATATGAACACTTTTCACATTCTCCCGTGCAACGCGGCTGCTAGTCCTCCTTTCAAGCAATATCTTAAGATTCCACCTTATGTCCAAGACACCAAAGCCCCCTAAAAATCAATAATCGATAACCAAAACTTGAATTGTACTGCTTCTTACTGGCTATTGCTTCAACTTAGAAGTTCTTCTGTGTTCTACTATGGTGCTTTTAGTGTCTCCGCATACCGCAGCACGCGACATAGCTTTGCAGACGAAAAATGTAACCGTCTCAGAGAGAAAAGCGGCCAATGTGACGATCTGGCTTTAAGTCGATTCGATAACAAATGACGAAAACGGACGGATTTCTCAGGTGTTTACTATATATGAACACTTTTCACATTCTGCCGTGCAACGGGGCTGCTAGTCCTCCTTTCATGCAAAATCCTAAGGTCCTAGGTTATGTCCAAGCCACCAAAGCCGGCTAAAAAGTGAATAATCGACAACTAAAACTTCAATTGTACTACTTCTTACTGGCTATTACTTCAACTTAGAAGCTTCTTCTGTGTTCTACTATGGTGCTTTTAGTGTCTCCGCATGCCGCAGCACGCGACATAGCTTTGCACACGATAAATGTAACCGTTTTAGAGAGAAGAGCGGCCAATTTGACGATCTGGCTTTACGTCGATTCGATAACAAATGCCGAAAACGGACGGATTTCTCAGGTTTTTACTACATATGAACCCTTTTCATATTCTCCCGTGCAACGCGGCTGCTAGTCCTCCTTTCATGCAAAATCGTAAGGTCCTAGGTCATGTCCAAGCCACCAAAGCCGGCTAAAAAGTGAACAATCTACAACCAAAACGTGAATTGGACTGCTTCTTACTGGCTATTGCTTCAACTTAGAAGCTTCTTCTGTGTTCTACTATGGTGCTTTTAGTGTCTCCGCAGCACGCGACATAGCTATGCAGACGATAAATGTAACCGTCTCAGAGAGAAAAGCGGCCAATGTGACGATCTGGCTTTAAGTCGATTCGATAACAAATGACGAAAACGGACGGATTTCTCAGGTTTTTACTACATATGAACTTTTTTCACATTCTCCCGTGCAACGCGGCTGCTAGTCCTCCTTTCATGCAAAATCTTAAGGTTCCACCTCATGTCCAAGGCACCAAAGCCGTCTAAAAATCAATAATCGATAACCAAAACTTGAATTGTACTGCTTCTTACTGGCAATTGCTTCAACTTAGAAGCTTCTTCTGTGTTCTACTATGATGCTTTTAGAATCTCCGCATCCCGCAGCACGCGACATAGCTTTGCAGACGATAAATGTTACCGTCTCAGAGAGAAAAGCGACCAATGTGACGATCTGGCTGTATGTCGATTCGATAACAAATGACGAAAACGGACTGAGTTCTCAGGTTTTTACTACATATGAACACTTTTTACATTCTCCCGTGCAACGGGGCTGCTTGTCCTCTTATCAGGCAAAATCTCAAGGTACTAGGTCATGTCCTAGCCTCCAAAGCCGGCTAAAAAGTGAACACTCGACAACTAAAACTTGAATTGTACTACTTCTTACTGGCTATTACTTCAACTTAGAAGCTTCTTCTGTGTTCCACTATGGTGCTTTTAGTGTCTCTGCATACCGCAGCATTCGACACAGCTTTGCAGACGATAAATGTAACCGCCTCATAGAGAAAAGCGGCCAATGTGACGATCTGGCTTTAAGTCGATTCGATAACAAATGACTAAAACGGACGGATTTCTCAGGTTTTTACTACATATAAACCCATTTTACATACTCCCGTGCAACGCGGCTGCTAGTCCTCCTTTCATGCTAAATCTTAAGGTCCTAGGTCATGTCCAAGCCACCAAAGCCGGCTAAAGAGTGAATAATCGAACACTAAAACTTGAATTGTACTACTTCTTACTGGCTATTGCTTGAACTTAGAAGCTTCTTCTGTGTTCTACTATTGTGCTTTTAGTGTCTCCGCATACCGCAGCACGCGACATAGCTTTGCAGACGATAAATGCAACCGATTCAGAGAGAAGAGCGGCCAATGTGACGATCTGGCTTTAAGTCGATTCGATAACAAATGACGAAAACGGACGGATTTCTTAGGTTTTTACTACATATGAACACTTTTCACATTCTCCCGTGCAACGCGGCTGCTAGTCCTCCTTTCATGCAAAATCGTAAGGTCCTAGGTCATGTCCAAGCCACCAAAGCCGGCTAAAAAGTGAACAATCGACAACTAAAACTTGAATTGTACTACTTCTTACTGGCTATTACTTCAACTTAGAAGCTTCTTCTGTGTTCCACTATGGTGCTTTTAGTGTCTCCGCATACCGCAGCACGCGACATAGCTTTGCAGACGATAAATGTAACCGTCTCAGAGAGAAAAGCGGCCAATGTGACGATCTGGCTTTAAGTCGATTCGATAACAAATGACGAAAACGGACGGATTTCTCAGGTTTTTACTACATATGAACCCTTTTCACATTCTCCCGTGCAACGCGGCTGCTACTCCTCCTTTCATGCAAAATCTTAGGGTCCTATGTCGTGTACAAGCCACCAAAGCCGGGTAAAAGTCAATAATCGATAACCAAAACTTGAATTGTACTGCTTCTTACTGACTATTGCTTCAACTTAGAAGCTTCTTATGTCTTCTACTATGGTGCTTTTAGTGTTTCCGCATACCGCAGCACGCGACATAGCTTTGCAGACGATAAATGTAACCGTCTCATAGAGAAAAGCGACCAATGTGACGATCTGGCTTTAAGTTGTTTCGATATTAAATGACGATAACGGACGGATTTCTCAGGTTTTTACTACATATGAACCCTTTTCACATTCTCCCGTGCAACGCGGCTGCTAGTCCTCCTTTCATGCAAAATCTTAAGGTCGTAGGTCATGTCCAAGCCACCAAAGCCGGCTAACGAGTGAATAATCGACAACTAAAACTTGAATTCTACTACTTCTTACTGGCTATTGCTTCTACTTAGAAGCATCTTCTGTGTTCTACTATGGTGCTTTTAGTGTCTTCGCATAATGCAGCACGCGACATAGCTTTGCAGACGATAAATGTAACCGTCTCAGAGAGAAAAGCGGCCAATGTGACGAACTGGCTTTAAGTCGATTCGATAACAAATGACGAAAACGGACGGATTTTCAGGTTTTTACTACATATGAACACTTTTCACATTCTCCCGTGCAACGCGGCTGCTAGTCCTCCTTTCAAGCAATATCTTAAGATTCCACCTTATGTCCAAGACACCAAAGCCCCCTAAAAATCAATAATCGATAACCAAAACTTGAATTGTACTGCTTCTTACTGGCTATTGCTTCAACTTAGAAGTTCTTCTGTGTTCTACTATGGTGCTTTTAGTGTCTCCGCATACCGCAGCACGCGACATAGCTTTGCAGACGAAAAATGTAACCGTCTCAGAGAGAAAAGCGGCCAATGTGACGATCTGGCTTTAAGTCGATTCGATAACAAATGACGAAAACGGACGGATTTCTCAGGTGTTTACTATATATGAACACTTTTCACATTCTGCCGTGCAACGGGGCTGCTAGTCCTCCTTTCATGCAAAATCCTAAGGTCCTAGGTTATGTCCAAGCCACCAAAGCCGGCTAAAAAGTGAATAATCGACAACTAAAACTTCAATTGTACTACTTCTTACTGGCTATTACTTCAACTTAGAAGCTTCTTCTGTGTTCTACTATGGTGCTTTTAGTGTCTCCGCATGCCGCAGCACGCGACATAGCTTTGCACACGATAAATGTAACCGTTTTAGAGAGAAGAGCGGCCAATTTGACGATCTGGCTTTACGTCGATTCGATAACAAATGCCGAAAACGGACGGATTTCTCAGGTTTTTACTACATATGAACCCTTTTCATATTCTCCCGTGCAACGCGGCTGCTAGTCCTCCTTTCATGCAAAATCGTAAGGTCCTAGGTCATGTCCAAGCCACCAAAGCCGGCTAAAAAGTGAACAATCTACAACCAAAACGTGAATTGGACTGCTTCTTACTGGCTATTGCTTCAACTTAGAAGCTTCTTCTGTGTTCTACTATGGTGCTTTTAGTGTCTCCGCAGCACGCGACATAGCTATGCAGACGATAAATGTAACCGTCTCAGAGAGAAAAGCGGCCAATGTGACGATCTGGCTTTAAGTCGATTCGATAACAAATGACGAAAACGGACGGATTTCTCAGGTTTTTACTACATATGAACTTTTTTCACATTCTCCCGTGCAACGCGGCTGCTAGTCCTCCTTTCATGCAAAATCTTAAGGTTCCACCTCATGTCCAAGGCACCAAAGCCGTCTAAAAATCAATAATCGATAACCAAAACTTGAATTGTACTGCTTCTTACTGGCAATTGCTTCAACTTAGAAGCTTCTTCTGTGTTCTACTATGATGCTTTTAGAATCTCCGCATCCCGCAGCACGCGACATAGCTTTGCAGACGATAAATGTTACCGTCTCAGAGAGAAAAGCGACCAATGTGACGATCTGGCTGTATGTCGATTCGATAACAAATGACGAAAACGGACTGAGTTCTCAGGTTTTTACTACATATGAACACTTTTTACATTCTCCCGTGCAACGGGGCTGCTTGTCCTCTTATCAGGCAAAATCTCAAGGTACTAGGTCATGTCCAAGCCTCCAAAGCCGGCTAAAAAGTGAACACTCGACAACTAAAACTTGAATTGTACTACTTCTTACTGGCTATTACTTCAACTTAGAAGCTTCTTCTGTGTTCCACTATGGTGCTTTTAGTGTCTCTGCATACCGCAGCATTCGACATAGCTTTGCAGACGATAAATGTAACCGCCTCATAGAGAAAAGCGGCCAATGTGACGATCTGGCTTTAAGTCGATTCGATAACAAATGACTAAAACGGACGGATTTCTCAGGTTTTTACTACATATAAACCCATTTTACATACTCCCGTGCAACGCGGCTGCTAGTCCTCCTTTCATGCTAAATCTTAAGGTCCTAGGTCATGTCCAAGCCACCAAAGCCGGCTAAAGAGTGAATAATCGAACACTAAAACTTGAATTGTACTACTTCTTACTGGCTATTGCTTGAACTTAGAAGCTTCTTCTGTGTTCTACTATTGTGCTTTTAGTGTCTCCGCATACCGCAGCACGCGACATAGCTTTGCAGACGATAAATGCAACCGATTCAGAGAGAAGAGCGGCCAATGTGACGATCTGGCTTTAAGTCGATTCGATAACAAATGACGAAAACGGACGGATTTCTTAGGTTTTTACTACATATGAACACTTTTCACATTCTCCCGTGCAACGCGGCTGCTAGTCCTCCTTTCATGCAAAATCGTAAGGTCCTAGGTCATGTCCAAGCCACCAAAGCCGGCTAAAAAGTGAACAATCGACAACTAAAACTTGAATTGTACTACTTCTTACTGGCTATTACTTCAACTTAGAAGCTTCTTCTGTGTTCCACTATGGTGCTTTTAGTGTCTCTGCATACCGCAGCATTCGACATAGCTTTGCAGACGATAAATGTAACCGTCTCATAGAGAAAAGCAGCCAATGTGATTATCTGGCTTTAAGTCGATTCGATAACAAATGACGATAACGGGCGGATTTCTCTGGTTTTTACTACATATGAACCCTTTTCACATACTCCCGTGCAACGCGGCTGCTAGTCCTCCTTTCATGCAAAATCTTAAGGTCCTAGGTCATGTCCAAGCCACCAAAGCCGGCTAAAGAGTGAATAATCGACGACTAAAACTTGAATTCTACTACACCTTACTGGCTATTGCTTCAACTTAGAAGCTTCTTCTGTGTTATACTATGGTGCTTTTAGTGTCTCAGCATACCGCAGCACGCGACATAGCTTTGGAGACGATAAATGTAACCGATTCAGAGAGAAGAGCGGCCAATGTTACGATCTGGCTTTAAGTCGATTCGATAACAAATGACGAAAACGGACGGATTTCTCAGGTTTTTACTACATATGAACCCTTTTTACATTCTCCCGTGCAACGCGGCTGCTAGTCCTCCTATCATGCAAAATCTTAAGATTCCACCTTATGTCTAAGGCACCAAAGACGGCCAAAAATCTATAATCGATAAACAAAACTTGAATTGGACTGCTTCTTACTGGCTATTGCTTCAACTTAGTAGCATCTTCTGTGTTCTACTATGGTGCTTTTAGTTGTCTCCGCATACCGCAGCACGCGACATAGCTTTGCAGACGATAAATGTAACCGTCTCGGAGAGAAAAGCGGCCAATGTGACGATCTGGCTTTAAGTCGATTCGATAACAAATGACGAAAACGGACGGATTTCTCAGGTTTTTACTACATATGAACACTTTTCACATTCTCCCGTGCAACGCGGCTGCTAGTCCTCCTTTCATGCAAAATCTTAAGGTTCCACCTCATGTCCAAGGCACCAAAGCCGGCTACATATCAATAATCGATAACCAAAACTTGAATTGTACTTCTTCTTACTGGCTATTGCTTCAACTTCGAAGCTTCTTATGTCTTCTACTATGGTGCTTTTAGTGTTTCCGCATACCGCAGCACGCGACATAGCTTTGCAGACTATAAACGTAACCGTCTCAGAGAGAAAAGCGGCCAATGTGACGATCTGGCTTTAAGTCGAATCGATAACAAATGACGAAAACGGACGGATTTCTCAGGTGTTTACTATATATGAACACTTTTCACATTCTCCCGTGCAACGCGGCTGCTAGTCCTCCTTTCATGCAAAATGTTAAGGTCCCAGGTCATGTCCAAGCCACCAAAGCCGGCTAAAAAGTGAATAATCGACAACTAAAAATTGAATTGTACTACTTCTTACTGGCTATTACATCAACTTAGAAGCTTCTTCTGTGTTCTACTATGGTGCTTTTAGTGTCTCTGCATACCGCAGCAGGCGACATAGCTTTGCAGACGATAAATGTAACCGTCTCATAGAGAAAAGCGGCCAAAGTGACGATCTGGCTTTAAGTTGATTCGATAACAAATGACGATAACGGACGGATTTCTCAGGTTTTTACTACATATGAACCCTTTACACATTCTCCCGTGCAACGCGGCTGCTAGTCCTCCTTTCATGCAAAATGTTAAGGTCCCAGGTCATGTCCAAGCCACCAAAGCCGGCTAAAGAGTGAATATTCGACAACTAAAACTTGAATTGTACTACTTCTTACTGGCTATTGCTTCAACTTAGAAACTTCTTCTGTGTTCTACTATGGTGCTTTTAGTGTCTCCGCATACCGCAGCACGCGACATAGCTTTGCAGACGATAAATGCAACCGATTCAGAGAGAAGAGCGGCCAATGTGACGATCTGGCTTTAAGTCGATTCGATAACAAATGACGAAAACGGACGGATTTCTCAGGTTTTTACTACATATGAACCCTTTTCACATTCTCCCGTGCAACGCGGCTGCTAGTCCTCCATTCATGAGAAATCTTAAGATTCCACCTTATGTCCAAGGCACCAAAGCCGGCCAAAAATCAATAATCGATAACCAAAACTTGAATTGGACTGCTTCTTACTGGCTATTGCTTTAACTTCGAAGCTTCTTCTGTGTTCTACTATGGTGCCTTTAGTGTCTCCGCATACCGCAGCACGCGACATAGCTTTGCAGACGATAAATGTAACCGTCTCAGAGAGAAAAGCAGCCAATGTGACGATCTGGCTTTAAGCCGATTCGATAACAAATGACAAAAACGGACGGATTTCTCAGGTTTTTACAACATATGAACACTTTTCACATTCTCGCGTGCAACGTGGCTGCTAGTTTTCTTTCATGCAAAATCTTAATGTTCCACCTCATGTCCACGTCACCAAATCCGTCTAAAAATCAATAATCGATAACCAAAACTAGAATTGTACTGCTTCTTACTGACTATTGCTTCAACTTAGAAGTGTCTTCTGTGTTCTACTATGGTGCTTTTAGTGTTTCCGCATACCGCAGCACGCGACATAGCTTTGCAGACGATAAATGTAACCGTCTCAGAGAGAAAAGCGGCCAATGTGACGATCTGGCTTTAAGTCGATTCGATAACAAATGACGAAAACGGACAGGTTTCTCAGGTTTTTACTACATATGAACACTTTTCACAATCTCCCGTGCAACGCGGCTGCTAGTCCTCCTTTCATGCAAAATCTGAAGGTCCTAGGTCATGTCCAAGCCACCAAAGCCGGCTAAAAAGTGAATAATCGACAACTAAAACTTCAATTGTACTATTTCTTATTGGCTATTACTTCAACTTAGAAGCTTCTTCTGTGTTCTACTATGGTGCTTTTAGTGTCTCCGCATACCGCAGCACGCGACATAGCTTTGCAGACGATAAATGTAACCGATTCAGAAAGAAGCGTGCCCAATGTGACGACCTGGCTTTAAGTCGATTCGGTAACAAATGACGAAAACGGACGGATTTCTCAGGTTTTTACTTCTCTCATTCTCCCGTGCAACGGGACTGCTAGTCCTCCTTTCATGCAAAATCTTAAGGTTCCACCTCATGTCCAAGGCACCAAAGCCGTCTAAAAATCAGTAATCGATAACCAAAACGTGAATTGTACTGCTTCTTACTGGCTATTGCTTCAACTTAGAAGATTCTTCTGGGTTCTACTATGGTGCCTTTAGTGTCTCCGCATACTGCAGCACGCGACATAGCTTTGCTGACGATAAATGTAACCGTCTCAGAGAGAAAAGCGGCCAATGTGACGATCTGGCTTTAAGTCGATTCGATAACAAATGACGAAAACGGACGGATTTCTCAGGTTTTTACTTCTCTCATTCTCCCGTGCAACGGGACTGCTAGTCCTCCTTTCATGCAAAATCTTAAGGTTCCACCTCATGTCCAAGGCACCAAAGCCGTCTAAAAATCAGTAATCGATAACCAAAACGTGAATTGTACTGCTTCTTACTGGCTATTGCTTCAACTTAGAAGATTCTTCTGGGTTCTACTATGGTGCCTTTAGTGTCTCCGCATACTGCAGCACGCGACATACCTTTGCAGACGAAAAATGTAACCGTCTCAGAGAGAAAAGCGGCCAATGTGACGATCTGGCTCTAAGTCGATTCGATAACAAATGACGAAAACGGACGGATTTCTCAGCTTTTTACTACATAAGAACACTTTTCACATTCTCCCGTGCAACGCGGCTGCTAGTCCTCCTTTCATGCAAAATCTTAATGTTCCACCTCATGTCCAAGGCACCAAAGCCGCCTAAAAATCAATAATCGATAAACAAAACTTGAATTGTACTCCTCCTTACTGGGTATTGCTTCAACTTCGAAGCTTCTTCTGTGTTCTACTATGGTGCTTTTGATGTCTCCGCATTCCGCAGCACGCGACATAGCTGTCCACACAATAAAAGTAACCGTTTCAGAGAGAAGAGCGGCCAATGAGACGATCTGGCTTTAAATCGATTCGATAACAAATGACGAAAACGGACGGATTTCTCAGGTTTTTACTACATATGAACACTTTTCACATTCTCGCGTGCAACGCGGCTGCTAGTTTTCCTTTCATGCAAAATCTTAATGTTCCACCTCTTGTCCAAGGCACCAAAGCCGTCTAAAAATCAATAATCGATAACCAAAACGTGAATTGTACTGCTTCTTACTGGTTATTGCTTCAACGTAGAAGCTTCCTCTGTGTTCTACTATGGTGCTTTTAGTGTCTCCGCATACCGCAGCACGCGACATAGCTTTGCAGACGATAAATGTAACCGTCTCAGAGAGAAAAGCGGCCAATGTGACGATCTGGCTTTAAGTCGATTCGATAACAAATGACGAAAACGGACGGATTTCACAGGTTCTTACTACATATGAACACTTTTCACATTCTCCCGTGCAACGCGGCTGCTAGTCCTCCTTTCATGCAAAATCGTGAGGTCTTAGGTCATGTCCAAGCCACCAAAGCCGGCTAAAAAGTGAATAATCGACAACTAAAACTTCAATTGTACTACTTCTTACTGGCTATTACTTCAACTTAGAAGCTTCTTCTGTGTTCTACTATGGTGCTTTTAGTGTCTCCGCATACCGCAGCACGCGACGTAGCTTTGCAGACGATAAATGTAACCGTCTTAGAGAGAAAAGCGTCCAATGTGACGATCTTGCTTTAAGTCGATTCGATAACAAATGACGAAAACGGACGGATTTCTCAGGTTTTTACTACATATGAACCCTTTTTACATTCTCCCGTGCAACGCGGCTGCTAGTCCTCCCTTCATGCAAAATCTTAAGGTTCCACCTCATGTCCAAGGCACCAAGGCCGGCGAAAAATCAATAATAGATAACCAAAACTTGAATTGTACTGCTTCTTACTGGCTATTGCTTCAACTTAGAAGATTCTTCTGTGTTCTACTATGGTGCTTTTAGTGTCTCCGCATACCGCAGCACGCGACATAGCTTTGCAGACGAAAAATGTAACCGTCTCAGAGAGAAAAGCGGCCAATGTGACGATCTGGCTTTAAGTCGATTCGATAACAAATTACGAAAACGGACGGATTTCTCAGGCTTTTACTACATATGAACCCTTTACACATTCTCCCGTGCAACGCGGCTGCTAGTCCTCCTTTCATGCAAAATCTTAAGGTCCTAGGTCATATCCAAGCCACAAAAGCCGGCTAAAAAGTGAATAATCCACAACTAAAACTTGAATTGTACTACTTCTTACTGGCTATTGCTTCAACTTAGAAGCTTCTTCTGTGTTCTGCTATGGTGCTTTTAGTGTCCCCGCATACTGCAGCACGCGACATAGCTTTGCAGACGATAAATGTTACCGTTTCAGAGAGAAGAGCGGCCAATGTAACGGTCTGGCTTTAAATCGATTCGATAGCAAATGACGAAAATGTGCGGATTTATCAGGTTTTTACTACATATGAACACTTTTCACATTCTCCCGTGCAACGCCGCTGCTAGTCGTCCTTTCATGCAAAATCTTAAGGTCCTAGCCAATGTCCAAGGCACCACAGTCTTCTAAAAAGTCAATAATCGATAACTAAGACGTGAATTGTACTACTTCTTACTGGCTATTACATCAACATAGAAGCTTCTTCTGGGTTCTACTATGGTGCTTTTAGTGTCTCCGCATACCGCAGCACGCGACATAGCTTTGCAGACGATAAATGTAACCGTTTCAGACCGAAGAGCGGGCAATGTGACGATCTAGCTCTAAGTCGATTTGATAACAAATGACGAAAACAGACGGATATCTCAGGTTTTTACTACATATGAACACATTTCACATTCTCCAGTGCAACGCGGGTGCTAGTCCTCCTTTCATGCAAAATCTTAAGGTCCTAGGTCATATCCAAGCCACCAAAGCCGGCTAAAAAGTGAATAATCCACAACTGAAACTTGAATTTTACTACTTCTTACTGGCTATTGCTTCAACTTAGAAGCTTCTTCTGTGTTCCACTATGGTGCTTTTAGTGTCTCCGCATACCGCAAAACGCGACATAGCTTTGCAGACGATAAATGTAACCGTCTCAGAGAGAAAAGCGGCCAATGTGACGATCTGGCTTTAAGTCGATTCGATAACAAGTGACGAAAACGGACGGCTTTATCAGGTTTGTACTACATATGAACACTTTTCACATTCTCCCGTGCAACGCGGCTGCTAGTCGCCCTTTCATGCAAAATCTTAAGGTCCTAGCTCATGGCCAAGGCACAAAAGCTGGCAAAAAGGTCAATAATCGATAACTAAAACTTGAATAGTACTACTTCTAACTTACTATTACATTCTCTTAGAAGCTTCTTCTGTGTTCTACTATGGTGCTTTTAGTGTCTCCGCATACCGCAGCACGCGACATAGCTTTACAGACGATAAATGTTACCGTTTCAGAGAGAAGAGCGGCCAATGTAACGGTCTGGCTTTAAATCAATTCGACAGCAAATGACGAAAACGTGGGGATTTATCAGGTTTTTACTATATATGAACACTTTTCACATACTCCCGTGCAACGCGGCTGCTAGTCGCCCTTTCGTGCAAAATCTTAAGGTCCTAGCTCATGGCCAAGGCACCAAAGCCGGCAAAAAAGTCAATAATCGATAACTAAAACTTGAATAGTACTACTTCTATCTTACTATTACATTCTCTTAGAAGCTTCTTCTGTGTTCTACTATGGTGCTTTAGGGGGCTCCGCATACCGCAGCACGCGACATAGCTTTGCAGACGATAAATGTAACCATTTCAGAGAGAAGAGCGTCCAATGTGACGATCTGGGTTTAAGTCGATTCGATAACAAATGACGAAAACGTACGGATTTCTCAAGTTTTTACTACATATGAAATCTTTTCACATTCTTCCGTGCAACGCGGCTGCTAGACCTTCTATCATGCAAAATCTTAAGATCATAGGTCATGTCCAAGCCACCAAAGCCGGCTAAAAAGTGAATAATCGAAAACAAAAACTTGAATTGTACTACTTCTTACTGGCTATTGCTTCGCCTTAGGAGCTTCTTCTGTGTTCTACTATTGTGCTTTTAGTGTCTCCGCATACCGCAGCACGCGACATAGCTTTGCAGACGATACATGTAACCGTTTCAGAGAGAAGAGCGGCCAATGTGACGATCTGGCTTAAAGTCGATTCGATAACAAATGACGAAAACGGACGGATTTATCTGGTTTGTACTACATATGAACACTTTTCACAGTCTCCCGTGCAACGCGGCTGCTAGTCGCCCTTTCATGCAAAATCTTAAGGTCCTAGCTCATGGCCAAAACACCAAAGCCGGCAAAAAAGTCAATAATCGATAACTAAAACTTGAATAGTACTACTTCTAACTTACTATTACATTCTCTTAGAAACTTCTTCTGTGTTCTACTATGGTGCTTTTAGTGTCTCCGCATACCGCAGCACGCGACATAGCTTTGCAGACGATAAATGTTACCGTTTCAGAGAGAAGAGCGGCCAATGTAACGGTCTGGCTTTAAATCGATTCGATAGCAAATGACGAAAACGTGCGGATTTATCAGGTTTTCTACTACATATGAACACTTTTCACATTCTCCCGTGGAACGCGGCTGCTAGTCGCCGTTTCATGCAAAATCGTAAAGTCATAGGTCATGTCCAAGCCACCAAGGCCGGCTAAAAAGTGTATAATCGACAACTAAAACTTAAATTGTACTACTTCTTACTGGCTATTGCTTCGCCTTAGGAGCATCTTCTGTGTTCTACTATTGTGCTTTTAGTGTCTCCGCATACCACAGCACACGACATAGCTTTGCAGACGATAAATGTAACCGTTTCAGAGAGAAGAGCGGCCAATGTAACGGTCTGGCTTTAAATCGATTCGATAGCAAATGACGAAAACGTGCGAATTTATCAGGTTTTTACTACATATGAACACTTTACACATTCTCCCGGGCAACGCTGCTGCTAGTCGCCCTTTCATGCAAAATCTTAAGGTCCTAGCCAATGTCCAAGGCACCAAAGCCTTCTAAAAAGTCAACAATCGATAACTAAGACGTGAATTGTACTACTTCTTACTGGCTATTACATCAACATAGAAGCTTCTTCTGTGTTCTACTATGGTGCTTTTAGTGTCTCCGCATACTGCAGCACGCGACATAGCTTTGCAGACGATAAATGTAACGGTTTCAGAGCGAAGAGCGGCCAATGTGACGATCTGGCTCGAAGTCGATATGATAACAAATGACGAAAACAGACGGATTTCTCAGGTTTTTACTACATATGAACACTTTTTACATTCTCCCGTGCAACGCGGCTGCTAGTCCTCCTTTCATGCAAAATCTTAAGGTCCTAGGTCATATCCTAGCCACCAAAGCCGGCTAAAAAGTGAATAATCGACAACTAAAACTTGATTTGTACTACATCTTACTGGGTATTACTTCAACTTAGAAGCTTCTTCTGCGTTCTACTATGGTGCTTTTAGTGTCTCCGCATACCGCAGCACGCGACATAGCTTTGCAGACGATAAATGTAACTGTCTCAGAGAGAAGAGCGGCCTTTGTGACGATCTGGCTCTAAGTCGATATGATAACAAATGACGAAAACAGACGGATTTCTCAGGTTTTTACTACATATGAACCCTTTTCACATTCTCCCGTGCAACGCGGCTGCTAGTCGCCCTTTCATGCAAAATCTTAAGGTCCTAGCTCATGGCCAAGGCACAAAACTGGCAAAAAGGTCAATAATCGATAACTAAAACTTGAGTAGTACTACTTCTAACTTACTATTACATTCTCTTAGAAGCTTCTTCTGTGTTCTACTATGGTGCTTTTAGTGTCTCCGCATACCGCAGCACGCGACATAACTTTGCAGAGGGATAAATGTAACCGTCTCAGAGAGAAAAGCGGCCATTGTGACGATCTGGCTTTAAGTCGATTCGATAACAAATGACGAAAACGGACGGATTTCTCAGGTTTTTACTACATATGAACACTTTTCACATTCTCCCGTGCAACGCAGCTGCTAGTCCTCCTTTCATGCAAAGTCTTAAGGTCCTAGGTCATGTCCAAGCCACCAAAGCCGGCTAAAAAGCGAATAATCGACAACTAAAACTTGAATTGTACTACTTCTATCTTACTATTACATTCTCTTAGAAGCTTCTTCTGTGTTCTACTATGGTGCTTTAGGGGGCTCCGCATACCGCAGCACGCGACATAGCTTTGCAGACAATAAATGTAACCATTTCAGAGAGAAGAGCGTCCAATGTGACGATCTGGGTTTAAGTCGATTCGATAACAAATGACGAAAACGTACGGATTTCACAAGTTTTTACTACATATGAAATCTTTTCACATTCTTCCGTGCAACGCGGCTGCTAGACCTTCTATCATGCAAAGCTTAAGATCCTAGGTCATGTCCAAGCCACCAAAGCCGGCTAAAAAGTGAATAATCGAAAACTAAAACTTGAATTGAACTACTTCTTACTGGCTATTGCTTCGCCTTAGGAGCTTCTTCTGTGTTCTACTATTGTGCTTTTAGTGTCTCCGCATACCGCAGCACGCGACATAGCTTTGCAGACGATACATGTAACCGTTTCAGAGAGAAGAGCGGCCAATGTGACGATCTGGCTTAAAGTCGATTCGATAACAAATGACGAAAACGGACGGATTTATCTGGTTTGTACTACATATGAACACTTTTCACATTCTGCCGTGCAACGCGGCTGCTAGTCGCCCTTTCATGCAAAATCTTAAGGTCCTAGCTCATGGCCAAAACACCAAAGCCGGCAAAAAAGTCAATAATCGATAACTAAAACTTGAATAGTACTTCTTCTAACTTACTATTACATTCTCTTAGAAGCTTCTTCTGTGTTCTACTATGGTGCTTTTAGTGTCTCCGCATACCGCAGCACGCGACATAGCTTTGCAGACGATAAATGTTACCGTTTCAGAGAGAAGAGCGGCCAATGTAACGGTCTGGCTTTAAATCGATTCGATAGCAAATGACGAAAACGTGCGGATTTATCAGGTTTTCTACTACATATGAACACTTTTCACATTCTCCCGTGGAACGCGGCTGCTAGTCGCCGTTTCATGCAAAATCGTAAAGTCCTAGGTCATGTCCAAGCCACCAAAGCCGGCTAAAAAGTGTATAATCGACAACTAAAACTTAAATTGTACTACTTCTTACTGGCTATTGCTTCGCCTTAGGAGCATCGTCTGTGTTCTACTATTGTGCTTTTAGTGTCTCCGCATACCACAGCACACGACATAGCTTTGCAGACGATAAATGTAACCGTTTCAGAGACAAGAGCGGCCAATGTAACGGTCTGGCTTTAAATCGATTCGATAGCAAATGACGAAAACGTGCGAATTTATCAGGTTTTTACTACATATGAACACTTTTCACATTCTCCCGGGCAACGCTGCTGCTAGTCGCCCTTTCATGCAAAATCTTAAGGTCCTAGCCAATGTCCAAGGCACCAAAGCCTTCTAAAAAGTCAACAATCGATAACTAAGACGTGAATTGTACTACTTCTTACTGGCTATTACATCAACATAGAAGCTTCTTCTGTGTTCTACTATGGTGCTTTTAGTGTCTCCGCACACTGCAGCACGCGACATAGCTTTGCAGACGATAAATGTAACGGTTTCAGAGCGAAGAGCGGCCAATGTGACGATCTGGCTCGAAGTCGATATGATAACAAATGACGAAAACAGACGGATTTCTCAGGTTTTTACTACATATGAACACTTTTTACATTCTCCCGTGCAACGCGGCTGCTAGTCCTCCTTTCATGCAAAATCGTAAGGTCATAGCTCATGTCCAAGGTACCAAAGCCGGCTAAAAAGTCTATAATCGATAACTAAAACTTGAATTGTAATACTTCTTACTGGCTATTACATCAACTTCGAAGTTCTTCTGGTTTCTACTATGGTGCTTTTAGTGACTCCGAATACTGCAGCACGCGTCATAGCTTCGCTGACGATAAATGTAATCGTTTCAGAGAGAAGAGCGGCCAATGTGACCATGTGGCTTTAAGTCGATTCGATAACAAATGACGAAAACGGACGGATTTTTCAGGTTTTTACTACATGTGAAACACTTTTCCCATTTTCCCGTGCAACGCGGCTGCTAGTCCTCCTTTCATGCAAAATCTTAAGGTCCTAAGTCATATCCAAGCCACCAAAGCCGGCTAAAATGTGAATAATCGACAACTAAAACTTGAATTGTACTACTTCTTACTGGCTATTGCTTCAACTTAGAATTTTCTTCTGTGTTCTACTATGGTGCTTTTAGTGTCTCGGCATACCGCACCCAGCGACATAGCTTTGCAGACGATAAATGTAACCGTTTCAGAGAGAAGAGCGGCCAATGTGCGATCTGGCTTTAAGTCGATTCGATAACAAATGACGAAAACGGACGGATTTCTAAGAGTTTTTACTACATATGAACACTTTTCACATTCTCCCGTGCAACGCGGCTGCTAGTCCTCCTTCCATGCAAAATCTTAAGGTCCTAGGTCATGTGGAAGCCACTAAACCCGGCTACAAAGTGTATAATCGACAACTAAAACTTAAATTGTACTACTTCTTACTGGCTATTGCTTCAACTTAGAAGCTTCTTCTGTGTTCTACTATGGTGCTTTTAGTGTCTTCGCATACCGCAGCACGCGACATAGCTTTGCAGACGATAAATGTAACCGTTTCGGAGAGAAGAGCGGCCAATGTGACGATCTGGCTCTAAGTCGATATGATAACAAATGACGAAAACAGACGGATTTCTCAGGTTTTTACTACATGTGAACACTTTTCACATTCTTCCGTGCAACGCGGCTGCTAGTCCTCCTTTCATGCAAAATCTTAAGGTCCTAGGTCATGTCCAAGGCACCAAAGCCGGCTAAAAAGTGTATAATCGACAACTAAAACTTAAATTGTACTACTTCTTACTGCCTATTGCTTCAACTTAGAAGCTTCTTCTGTGTTCTACTATGGTGCTTTTAGTGTCTCCGCATACCGCAGCACGCGACATTGCTTTGCAGACGATAAATGTAACCGTTTCAAAGAGAAGAGCGGCCAATGTGACGATCTGGCTCTAAGTCGATTCGATGACAAATGACGAAAACAGACGCATTTCTCAGGTTTTTACTACATATGAACACTTTTCACATTCTCCCGTGCAACGCGGCTGCTAGTCCTCCTTCCATGCAAAATCTTAAGGTCCTAGGTCATGTGGAAGCCACTAAACCCGGCTACAAAGTGTATAATCGACAACTAAAACTTAAATTGTACTACTTCTTACTGGCTATTGCTTCAACTTAGAAGCTTCTTCTGTGTTCTACTATGATGCTTTTAGTGTCTCCGCATACCGCAGCACGCGACATAGCTTTGCAGACACTTCTCACATTCTCCCGTGCAACGCGGCTGCTAGTCCTCCTTCCATGCAAAAACTTAAGTACGTAGGTTGTGTCCAAGCCACCAAAGCCGGCTAAAGAGTGAATAATCGACAACTAAAACTTGAATTGTACTACTTCTTACTGGCTATTGCTTCAACTTAGAAGCTTCTTCTGTGTTCTACTATGGTGCTTTTAGTGTCTCCACATACCGCAGCACGCGACATAGCTTTGCAGACGATAAATGTAACCGTTTCAGAGAGAAGAGCGGCAAATGTGACGAAATGGCTTTAAGTCAATTCGATAACAAATGACGAAAACGGAGTGATTTCTCAGGTTTTTACTACATATGAACATTTTTCACATTCTCCCGTGCAACGCGGCTAATAGTCCTCCTTTCATGCAAAATCTTAAGGTCCTAGCTCATGTAAAGGGCACCAAAGCCGGCTAAAAAGTGAATAATCGATAACTAGAATGTGAATTGTACTACTTATTACTGGCTATTACATCAACTTAGAATCTTCTTCTGTGTTGTACTATGGTGCTTTAAGTGTCTCCGCATACTGCACCCAGCGACATAGCTTTGCAGACGATAAATAACACCGTTTCAGAGGGAAGGGCGGCCAATGTGACGATCTGGCTTTAAGTCGATTCGATAACAAATGACGAAAACGGCCGGATATCTCATGTTTTTACTACATATGAACACTTTTCACATTCGCCCGTGCAATGCGGCTAATATTCCGCCTTTCATGCAAAATCTTAAGGTCCTAGCTGCTGTACAAAGCACCAAATTCGGCTAAAAATCAATAATCGATAAACAATACTTGAATTGTACTGCTTCTTACTGGCTATTGCTTCAACTTAGAAGATTTTTCTGTGTTCTGCTATGGTGCTTTTAGTGTCTCCGCGTACCGCACCACGCGACATAGCTTTGCAGACGATAAATGTAACCGTCTCAGAGAGAAGAGCGGCCAATGTGGCGATCTGGCTTTAAGTCGATTCGATAACAAATGACGAAAACGGCCGGATATCTCAGGTTTTTACTACATATGAACACTTTTTACATTCTCCCGTGCAACGCGGCTAATATTCCGCCTTTCATGCGAAATCTTAAGGTCCTAGCTCATGCCCTAGGCCCCAAAAAATTATAAAAAGTAAATAATCGATAACTAAAACATGAATTGTACTGCATCTTACTGGGTATTACATCAACTTATAACCTGCTTTTGTGTTCTACTATGGTGCTTTTAGTGTCTCCGCATACCGCAACACGCGACATAGTTCTGCAGACGATAAATGTTACCGTTTCAGAGAGAAGAGCGGCAAAAGTGACGATCTGGCTTAAAGTCGGTTTGATAACAAATGAGGAAAACGGGCTAATATCTTAGGTTTTTACTACATATCAACACTTTTCACATTCTCCCGTGCAACGCAGCTCCTAGTTATCCTTTCATGCAAAATCGTAAGGTCATAGCTCATGTCCAGGTACCAAAGCCGGCTAAAAAGTCTATAATCGATAACAAAAACTTGAATTGTAATACTTCTTACTGGCTATTACATCAACTTAGAAGTTCTTCTGTGTTCTACTATGGTGCTTTTAGTGACTCCGAATACTGCAGCACGCGTCATAGCTTCGCTGACGATAAATGTAATCGTTTCAGAGAGAAGAGCGGCCAATGTGACCATGTGGCTTTAAGTCGATTCGATAACAAATGACGAAAACGGACGGATTTTTCAGGTTTTTACTACATATGAAACACTTTTCCCATTTTCCCGTGCAACGCGGCTGCTAGTCCTCCTTTCATGCAAAATCTTAAGGTCCTAAGTCATATCCAAGCCACCAAAGCCGGCTAAAATGTGAATAATCGACAACTAAAACTTGAATTGTACTACTTCTTACTGGCTATTGCTTCAACTTAGAAGCTTCTTCTGTGTTCTACTATGGTGCTTTTAGTGTCTCGGCATACCGCACCCAGCGACATAGCTTTGCAGACGATAAATGTAACCGTTTCAGAGAGAAGAGCGGCCAATGTGCGATCTGGCTTTAAGTCGATTCGATAACAAATGACGAAAACGGACGGATTTCTAAGAGTTTTTACTACATATGAACACTTTTCACATTCTCCCGTGCAACGCGGCTGCTAGTCCTCCTTCCATGCAAAATCTTAAGGTCCTAGGTCATGTGGAAGCCACTAAACCCGGCTACAAAGTGTATAATCGACAACTAAAACTTAAATTGTACTACTTCTTACTGGCTATTGCTTCAACTTAGAAGCTTCTTCTGTGTTCTACTATGGTGCTTTTAGTGTCTTCGCATACCGCAGCACGCGACATAGCTTTGCAGACGATAAATGTAACCGTTTCGGAGAGAAGAGCGGCCAATGTGACGATCTGGCTCTAAGTCGATATGATAACAAATGACGAAAACAGACGGATTTCTCAGGTTTTTACTACATGTGAACACTTTTCACATTCTTCCGTGCAACGCGGCTGCTAGTCCTCCTTTCATGCAAAATCTTAAGGTCCTAGGTCATGTCCAAGGCACCAAAGCCGGCTAAAAAGTGTATAATCGACAACTAAAACTTAAATTGTACTACTTCTTACTGCCTATTGCTTCAACTTAGAAGCTTCTTCTGTGTTCTACTATGGTGCTTTTAGTGTCTCCGCATACCGCAGCACGCGACATAGCGTTGCAGACGATAAATGTAACTGTTTCAGAGAGAAGAGCCACCAATGAGTCGATCTGGCTTTAAGTCGATTCGATAACAAATGACGGAAACGGAGGGAATTCTCAGGTTTTTACTATATATGAACATTTTTCACATTCTCCCGTGCAAAGCGGCTGCTACAGTTCCCTTCATGCAAAATCGTAACGTCCTAGCTCATGTCCAAGGTACCAAAGCCGGCTAAAAAGTCAGTAATCGATAACTAAAACTTGCATTGTACTACTTACTGGCTATTACTTCAACTTAGAAGCTTCCTCTGTGTTCTACTATGGTGCTTTTTGTGTCTCCGCATACCGCATCACGCGACATAGCTATACAGACGATAAATGTAACCGTTTCGGAGACAAGAGCTGCCAATGTAACGATCTGGCTTTAAGTCGATTTGATAACAAATGAGATAAAGGGACGGATGTCTCAGGTGTTTACTACATAAGAAAAATATTCAAATTCTCCCATGCAACGCAGCTGCTAGTCGTCCATTTTTGCAATATCGTAAGGTACTAGCTCCTGTCCAAGGTACCAAGCTGGGCTAAAAAGTCAATAATCGATAACTAAAACTTGCATTGTACTACTTATTACTGGCTATTACTTCAACTTAGAAGCTTCTTCTGTGTTCTGCTATGGTGCTTTTAGTGTCTACGCATACCGCATCACGCGACATAGCTTTCCAGACTATAAATGTAACCGTTTCAGTGAGAAGAGCGACCAATGTGACGATCTGGCTTTAAGTCGATTTGATAACAAATGACGAAACCGAACGGATTTCTAAGGTTTTTACTACAAATGAACACTTAACACATTCTCCCGTGTAACGCGGCTGCTAGTGGTCCTTTCATGCAAAGTCTTAAGGTCCTAGATCACGTCCAACGCACCCAGGAAGGGTAAAAGGTCAATAATCGATAACTAAAACTTTAATTGTAATGTTTCTTACTGACTATTACATGAACTTAGAAGCTTCTTCTGTGTTCAACTGCGGTGCTTTTAGTGTCTTGCGCATACGGCAGCACGCGACATAGCTTTGCAGACGATAAATGTAACCGTTTCAGACAGAAGAGTGGCCAATGTAACGATTTGGCTTTAAATCGATTTGTTAACAAATGACGAAAATGGACGGATATCTCAGGATTTACTACACATGAACACTTTTCACATTCTCCCGTGCAACGCAGCTACTAGTCCTCCATTCATGCAAAATCGTAACGTCCTAGCTCATGTCCAAGGTACCAAAGCCGGCTAAAAAGTCAGTAATCGATAACTAAAACTTGCATTGTACTACTTCTTACTGGCTATTATTTCAACTTAGAAGGTTCTTTGTGTTCTACTATGGTGCTTGTAGTGTCTCCGCATACTGCAGCACTCGACACAGCTTTGCAGATGATAAATGTAACTGTTTCAGAGAGAAGAGCGACCAATGTGACGATATGGCTTTAAGTCGATTTGATAAGAAATGACGAAAACGGCCCAATTTCTCAGGTTTTTACTACATATGAACTTTTTTCCCACTCTCCCGTGTAACGCGGCTGCTGGTCCTCATTTCATGCAAAATCTTAAGGTACTACCTCATGCCAATGCACCAAAGAAGGGTAAAAGGTCAATATTCGATAAGTAAAACTTGAATTGTAGTGTTTCTTACTGGCTATTACATCAACTTAGAAGCTTCTTCTGTGTGCTACTATGGTGCTTTTTGTGTCTCCGCATACCACAGCACGCGACATAGCTTTGCAGACGATAAATGTAACCGTTTCAGAGAGAAGAGCGGCCAGTGTGACGATCTGGTTTTAAGTCGAACAGATAACAAATAACGAAAACGGCCGGATTTTTCAGGTTTTTTCTACATATAAACACTTTTCAGATTCTCCTGTGCAACGCGGCTGCTAGACTTCCCATCAAGCAAAATCGTAGGGTTCTAGCTTATGTCCAAGGCACCAAAGGAAGGTAAAAGGTAAATAATCAATAACTAAAACTTGAATTTTACTGTCTCTTACTGGCTATTACGTCAACATAGAAGGTTTTTCTGTGTTCTCCCATGGTGCTTTTAATGTCTGGCCCATACCGCAGCACGCGACATAGCTTTGCAGACGATAAATGTAACCGTTTCAGAGAGAAGAGCGGCCAATGTAACGTCCTTGCTTTAAGTCGATTCGATAACAAATGAAGAAAACTGACGGATTTCTAAGGTTGTTACTACATATGAACACTTTTCACATTGTCTCGAGCAACGCGGCTGCTAATCCTCCTTTCATACAAAATCGTAAGGTCCTAGCTCATGTCCAAGGCACCAAAGAAGGCTAGAAATTCAATAATCGATAGTTAAAACTTGAATTGTACTAAATCTTACTGGCTATTACAAAACCGAATAAAAGTCAAAAACAGATAACTAAAACTTGAATTGTACCACTTCTTACTGGCTATTACATCAACTTAGAAGCTTCTACTGTGGTGCCTTTAGTGTCTCCGCATACCGCACCCACCGACATAGCTTTGCAGGCGAAAAATGTAACCGTTTCAGAGGGAAGTGCGGCCAATGTGACGATCTGGGTTTAAGTCGACTCGATAACAAATGACGAAAACGGCCGGAATTCTCAGGTTTTTACTACATATTAACACTTTTCACGTTCCCTCGTGCAACGCGGCTGCTAGTCCTCCTTTCATGCAAAATCTTAGGGTCCTAGATCATGTACAAGGCACCTAAGCCGGCTGAAAAGTGAATAATCGATAACGAAAACTAGAATTGTACTACTTCTTACTGGCTATAACATAAACTTAGAAGCTTCCTCTGTGTTCCACTATGGTGCTTTTAGTGTCTCCGCATACCGCACCCAGCGACATAGCTTTGCAGACGATAAATCTAACCAGTTCAGAGAGAAGAGCGGCCAATGTAACGTCCTTGCCTTAAGTCGATTCGATAACAAATGACGAAAACGGACGGACTTCTCAGTTTGTTACTATATATGAACACTTTTCACATTGTCCCGAGCAACGCGTATGCTACTCCTCCTTTCATACAAAATCGTAAGGTCCTAGCTCATGTCCAAGGCACCAAAAAAGTCTAAAAATTCAATAATCGATAATTAAAACTTGAATTGTAATACATCTTACTGGCTATTACATAGCAAAATAAAAAGTCAAAAACCAATAACTAAAACTTGATTGTACTACTGCTTACTGGCTGTTACATCAACTTAGAAGGTTCTTCTGTGTTCTACTATGGTGCTTTTAGTGTCTCCGCATACCTTAGCACGCGACATAGCTATACAGACGATAAATGTAACCGTTTCAGAGACAAGAGCTGCCAATGTAACGATCTGGCTTTAAGTCGGTTTGATAACAAATGAGGAAAAGGGACGGATATCTCAGGTGTTTACTACATAAGAAAAATATTCAAATTCTCCCATGCAACGCAGCTGCTAGTCGTCCATTTTTGCAATATCGTAAGGTCCTAGCTCCTGTCCAAGGTACCAAAGCGGGCTAAAAAGTCAATAATCGATAACTAAATCTTGCAATGTACTACTTATTACTGGCTATTACTTCAACTTAGAAGCTTCTTGTGTGTTCTGCTATGGTGCTTTTAGTGTCTCTGCATACCGCATCACGCGACATAGCTTTCCAGACTATAAATGTAACCGTTTCAGTGAGAAGAGCGACCAATGTGACGATCTGGCTTTAATTCGATTTGATAACAAATGACGAAACCGAACGGATTTCTAAGGTTTTTACTACAAATGAACACTTAACACATTCTCCCGTGCAACGCGGCTGCTAGTGGTCCTTTCATGCAAAGTCTTAAGGTCCTAGATCAAGTCCAACGCAAACAGGAAGGGTAAAAGATCAATAATCGATAACTAAAACTTGAATTGTAATGTTTCTTACTGACTATTACATGAACTTAGAAGCTTCTTCTGAGTTCAACTGTGGTGCTTTTAGTGTCTTGCGCGTAAGGCAGAACGCGACATAGCTTTGCAGACGATAAATGTAACCGTTTCAGACAGAAGAGTGGCCAATGTAACGATCTGGCTTTAAGTCTATTTGATAACAAATGAGGAAAAGGGACGGATATCTCAGGTGTTTACTACATAAGAAAAATATTCATATTCTCCCATGCAACGCAGCTGCTAGTCGTCCATTTTTGCAATATCGTAAGGTCCTAGCTCCTGTCCAAGATACCAAAGCGGGCTAAAAAGTCAATAATCGATAACTAAAACTTGCATTGTACTACTTATTACTGGCTATTACTTCAACTTAGAAGCTTCTTCTGTGTTCTGCTATGGTGCTTTTAGTGTCTCTGCATACCGCATCACGCGACATAGCTTTCCAGACTATAAATGTAACCGTTTCAGTGAGAAGAGCGACCAATGTGACGATCTGGCTTTAAGTCGATTTGATAACAAATGACGAAACCGAACGGATTTCTAAGGTTTTTACTACAAATGAAGACTTAACATATTCTCCCGTGCAACGCGGCTGCTAGTGCTCCTTTCATGCAAAGTCTTATGGTCTTAGCTTATGTCCAAGGCACCCAGGAAGGGTAAAAGGTCAATAATCGATAACTAAAACTTGAATTGTAATGTTTCTTACTGGCTATTACATGAACTCAGAAGCTTCTTCTGTGTTCAACTATGGTACTTTTAGTGTCTTGCGCATACCGCAGCACGCGACATAGCCTTTCAGACTATAAATGTAACCGTTTCAGAGGGAAGAGCGGATAATGTGACGATCTAACTTTAAGTCGACTCCATAACAAATGACGAAAACGGCAGGATTTCTCAGGTTTTATCTAGATATGAACACTTTCCTCCCGTGCAACGCGGCTGCTAGTCCTCCTTTCATGCAGAATCGTAAGGTCCTAGCTCATGTACAAGGCACCAAAGCCGGCTGAAAAGTGAATAATCGATAACGAAAACTTGATTTGTACTACTTCTTACTGGCTATTACATGAACTTAGAAGCATCTTCTGTGCTCTACTATGGTGCTTTTAGTGTCTCCGCATACCGCAGCACGCGACATAGCTTTCCAGACGATAAATGTAACCGTTTCAGAGACAAGAGCGGCCAATGTGACGAACTGGCTTAAAGTCGATTTGATAACAAATGACGAAAACGGACGGATTTCTCAGGTTTTTACTACAAATGAACACTTTTCACATTGTCCCGAGCATCGCGGCTGCTAATCCTCCTTTCATACAAAATCGTAAGGTCCTACCTCATGTCCAAGGCACCAAAAAGCTAAAAATTCAATAATCGATAATTAAAACTTGAATTGTACAACATCTTACTGGCTATTACATAGCAGAATAAAAAGTCAAAAACCAATAACTAAAACTTGATTGTACTACTGCTTACTGGCTGTTACATCAACTTAGAAGGTTCTTCTGTGTTCTACTATGGTGTTTTTAGTGTCTCCGCATACTTTAGCACGCGACATAGCCATGCAGACGATAAATGTAACCGTTTCAGAGACAAGTGCTGCCAATGTAACGATCTGGCTTTAAGTCGATTTGGTAACAAATGACGAAAAGGGACGGATATCTCAGGTGTTTACTACATAAGAACAATTTTCACATTCTCCCATGCACGCAGCTGCTAGTCGTCCATTCTTGCAATATCGTAAGGTCCTAGCTCATGTCCAAGGTACCAAAGCGGCCTAATAAGTCAATAATCGATAACTAAAACTTGGATTGTACTACTTCTTACTGGCTATTACTTCAACTTAGAAGCTTCTTCTGTGTTCTGCTATGGTGCTTTTAGTGTCTCCGCATACCGCATCACGCGACATAGCTTTCCAGACAATAAATGTAACCGTTTTAAGAGAAGAGCGACCAATGTGACGATCTGGCTTTAAGTCGATTTGATAACAAATGACGAAAACAAACGGATTTCTAAGGTTTTTACTACAAATGAACACTTAACACATTCTCCCGTGCAACGCGGCTGCTAGTGCTCCTTTCATGCAAAATCGTAAGGTCCTAGCTCATGTACAAGGCACCAATGCCGGCTAAAAAGTGAATAATCGATAACAAAAAACTTGATTTGTACTACTTCTTACTGGCTATTACATGAACTTAGAAGCATCTTCTGTGTTCTACTATGGTGCTTTTAGTGTCTCCGTATACCGCAGCACGCGACATAGCTTTGCAGACGATAAATGTAACCGCTTCAGAGAGAAGAGCGGCCAATGTAACGTCCTTGCTTTAAGTCGATTCAATAACAAATGACGAAAACGGACGGATTTCTCAGGTTGTTACTACATATGAGCACTTTTCACATTGTCCCGAGCAACGCGACTGCTAATCCTCTTTTCATGCAAAATCGTAAGGTCCTAGCTCATATCCAAGGCACCAAGGAAGGCTAAAAATTCAATAATCGATAATTAAAACTTGAATTGTACTACATCTTACTAGCTATTACATAGCCGAATAAAGAGTCAAAAACCAATAACTAAAACTTCAATTGTACTACCTCTTACTGGCTATTACATCAACTTAGAAGCTTCTTCTGTGTTCTAGTGTAGTGCTTCTAGTGTCTCCGCATACCGCAGCGCGCGACATAGCTTTGCAGACGATAAATGTAACCGTTTCAGAGAGAAGAGCGCCCAATGTATCGATATGGCTTTAAGTCGATTCAATAACAAATGGCGAAAACGGACGGATTTCTCAGGTTTTTACTACATATGAACACTTTTCACATTCTCCCGTGCAAGGCGGCTGCTAGACTTAGCTTCATGTAAAATCTTCAGGTCCTAGCTCATGTCCAAGGCACCAAAGAAGGGTAAAAGGTCAATAATCGATAACTAAAACTTGAATTGCACCGTTTGTTACTGGCTATTACATCAACTTAGAAGCTTCCTCTGTGTTCTACTATGGTGCTTTTAGTGTCTCGCGCATACCGCAGCACGCGACATAGCTTTCCAGACGATAAATGTAACCGTTTCAAAGAGAAGAGCGGCCAATGTGACTATCTGGCTATATGTCGGTTCGATAACAAATGACGAAAACGGACGGATTTCTCAGGTTTTTACTACATATGAACACTTTTCACATTCTCTCGTGCAATGCGGCTTCTAGACTTCCCTTCATGCAAAATCCTAAGGTCGTAGCCCATGTCCAAGGCACCAAAGCCGGCTAAAAATCAATAATCGATAACCAAAACTTGAGTTGTACTGCTCCTTAGTGGCTGTTACATCAAATTAAAAGCTTCTTCTGTGTTCTACTATGGTGCTTCCAGTGTCTCCGCATACCGCAGCACGCGACAAAGCTTTGCACATGATATATGTAACCGTTTCAGGTTGAAAACGGCCAATGTGATGATCTGGCATTACGTCGATTCGAAAGCAGATGACGAAAACGGGCGGGTTTCTTAGGTTTTTACTGCACATGAAAACTTTTCACATTCTCCCGTGCAACGTGGTTGCTAGATGTCCCCTCATGCCAAATCTTGAGGTCCTAGCCCATGTCCAAGGCACCAAAGCTGGCTAAAAATTCAATAATCGATAACTAAAACTTGATTTGTACTGCTTCTTACTGGCTATTACACCAAATTAAAAGCTTCTTCTGTGTTCTACTATGGTGGTTTTAGTGTCTCCGCAATCGCAGCACGCTACATAGCATTGCAAACGATAAATGTAACCGTTTCAGAGAGAAAACGCCAATGTGACGATCTCGCATTACGTGGATTCAAAAGCAGATGTGAAAACGGGCGGATTTGTTAGGTTTTTAGTTCATATGAACACTTTTCACATTCTCTCGTGTAACGTGGCTGCCAGACCTTGTTTAATGCCAAATCTTAAGGTAGTAGGTCATTTTACTGGCAAAGCCGGCTAATAAATCAATAATCGATAACTAAAACCTGAATTGTACTGTTTCCTACGGGCTACTTACATAAACCTAGAAGCTTCTTCTATGTTCTACTGTGTTGCTATTAGTGCCTCCGCATACCGCAGCACACAACATAAGTTTGCAGACGATGAAGGTAACCGCTTCACAGAGAAATTTCAAATTCTGTGTCTGTGTCTATTGCCTGCTCATATTGTTTAAAGCAGGTTGCTCTAAATGCCCAGTGGATCTGACTCCCGTGATACCCATTCTAAACAATCTCGGATTGGGAAAGACCAAGCTCAGCTTATACTTATAGTCTGGGAAGTTGACATATCTTAGACAGTAAAATATGATGGTTAAAGATGTCCACTGAGTATTCCCATATACACTGAAGTTAGCTTTGAACAACAAATTATTAATTGGCCACCTACTCTTGACTCAATAGCTACTAAGATCTTTCACTGGTGAAGGAGTTGACGACGTTGTTACGTCCATTAGAGGCTTCTGTAGTTTTCTGAGAATGATGTGATATAATTGTGCCTTGTGATTTTCTGTGGAGTTCCAGAATAAGTTCTACACTGGTGCAGGACATTCATTCCTGCTGTTCTTATTCGAGGCAATCCTGGATTCTGAATCTCAAGCACCAGTGGATTAGAAACAGCAATGCAACCTCTGTCTTCCTGGCTGTCCACTATTTCAAAGTGCTGTGGTTGACAGTCTCTTCTCATTGTGCAGTGCTTGTAGATTATTGTAAATGGATAAACTGCAATATTTAGAACATCTCATTCTAAACTTTCTAAAGAACGAGACTTTTCTGTCGCGACCACTTTTTGTGTGAGGTGATAAATACCAGGAATTTTGTTGCATTTTGAGAACCTAATGGTGACATACATTAGTGTCTGTGTAAATTAATGGAACTGGATTTTTTCTGAGGTCGGCAGTTTTCCGAAGGTCGGCGTTTTCCCACGATATCGTCGTTTTTCCCCGAGGCTGGCGGTTTACCCCGAGGTCGGCGTTTTTCCCCCGAGGTCGGCGTTTTACCCCGACGTCGGCGTTTTTCCCTCGACGTCTGCGTTTTTCCCCGAGGTCGGCGTTTTTTCCCTAGGTCTGCGTTTTTGCACCGAGGTCGGATCGGCGATTTTTTCCCCGAGGTCCAGAAATCTACGAATATATTGAAAATCCAAAGTATTTTCATGTATATCGAACTATACTGATATGTCATGTCATCTTGAAACATATATCCGACCACTAGATATCGGTATTTATCGAGATAGCGATATATTTCGATATATCTATTTATTTCGAGAATCGTTTTCTTAGGGGTACAGATTTATTTCGAGACGTCCAGTTTTTTCCCATTATCGATTTATTTCGGTATATTGACTTATTTCGAGGCACACATTATATCGAGATGTCGATTTATTTCGAGATATCTATCTATACTGAGGAGTCCATTTATTTCGAGGTATCGATTGGTTTCGAAGTACACGTTTACGTCGAGTTATCGATTTATTTTGATATACCGACGCAATCGGGTTGTCTATATATTTCGAGGTATCGATATATTTCAATTTATCGGTGTACTTCAGATATCAATTAATATCGAGACATCGATATATTTCAAGGAACCTCTATATCTCAAGTAATCCATAAATTTCTAGATATCGTATTTTTAGAGATATCTTTATATTACGAGGTACCATTATATTTCAAGATATCGATATGTTTCTATACCTCGATTTATCTCGAGAGCTCCTTGAGTTTCGAGATATCGTTCTATATGGTAAGCTGAATGCATCTAGATGTCGATATATTTCGGGATATCGAATCATTTCGATGTAGCAGTCTTTTGGAGGTGTCGATTTATTTCGAAGTTTCGATTTTTCTCATTGTGTCGATTTATTTCGAGGTTGCGATTTATTTCGGGGTGGCCTTTTATTTCTAGGTGTTGATTTATTTCGAGGTGTCGATATATTTCGATGTGACGATATATTTCGACGTTACTTGTCGACTGCATCAGCTTAGAACCTATTTCGTACAGAGTGGTGCGACTGCATACCTCAGAAGGCGACATTGATATCCAGACGATGAATGTAAACGTTTCCGAGAGAAAAGCGTCCAATGTGACGAATTGGCACTACGTCATTATGAAAACAAATGACGGAAACGTGAGGTTTCTGCCACTCAAAGTGCTGCCAACTTTCACCCCAACCCCTCCTCACTCTCCCCAGTCGTGGCGATCAGCTGGTGTGATAGAAATGGACACAGGAAAGTAATAACGTTCCATGAAATCCCATTCTAGGGAGGTTCAAGGGTAAATGTTCCAGACGGTTTATTTGCATTAAGACACGCATACTGGACATCTACAATGTCACATCTGCCAGATCGTTTCTATTGTCAGCAGTGGAAAACAAAACAGCGTACTGAAAAAGCCATAGTGAAACGCGGTTTTTGGTAGACGAAATAATAGGAATACTCTAGCCACTGATAATGATGATCTAATGAGAATTCTGGTATTGTTTTGAAAGATGCATTTAAATATGCATTGAACGTAGCTCCAAATTATTTTGAGAATTATAATTGCGGTATGATGAATCTACACTGGAGATTTGGTAATGCAAAACATTTCGATCTGAGAATACTTTACGTGATAGAACGGCATTGACCTTGTGTGTCATTAGGGTAAAGTTAATTTGCCGCCATTAACAAAAAATTTATCCGCCATTAACATAAAATCTATTTTTCAGCGCACTTCAATAAGGACTCACTTCAGATGATTGGACAATTAAAGAGAACTCAAACCGTTATTTTAATAGTATTCGTAGGTCCAATGCAGCATTTACCGTGGACAGTCCCTGAGCCAAGACTGTCAATTTTATGTAGGGAGCACTACTTTAAGAAAGCACTCCGTGTTCAGGCCACAAGTGGCCAATCAGGACCATCCGACCGCCACGTCATTCGCACTGAGGGTGGAGGAGGAGCTGGCTCTCCCACTCGTTGTGGTAGTTTCCTTTGACTTGAGCCGCTACTATTCGGTCGAGTAGTTCCTCAATTGGCATCGCAAGGCTGAGTGCAACCCGAAAAATGGAAACAGCGCATAGCGGATCGGATGGTCAGCCATCCAAGTGCCGACCACGCCCGAAAGTGCTAAACTTCAGTGATCTGACGGGAACCGGTGTATCCACTGCGGCAAGGCCGTTGCCCCTCCAACTTTTACATGATATTTTTGATCGTAGATCAGGTCTGATGGCTGGAAAGAATGGACGTTTACCATGTTATGCACATTTATATTTTCACTACGTCGACACAGCTGGTCCAATTTCGACCACAGGTGATGGTAGCCATAATGATGGAGCCAAGCATCCTGTGTACATTAGTTGCACCCATGTGTGTGGGGATCACAGCATTCGTGACATTTAAATTTGTTACTTCTTTGGTACTATATTCGCAATAAATTTTGCAGACAGTATCCGCATATGACGCTGAATGTACCTACAAAATTATATCATTGTACGACACATGTTTCAGGAGATACGTCATAAAAACTCAGGACAAGGCCAGACGCTGCATAGTACGGACGTGGACGCACAGCTGTAAATAAATGCCTGGTCAACACCAAGCTTTTCCGCTAGTCATCTATACAGATAAAAAAATCCCCAATATTGCCCACCAGCGTATTTTTGAAAAACCTTTATTTTGTCATCCATTTTTTTCCTGTAAAAATCGTAAAAGCCGAGCATCATTGTGTTTTTAAAAATCGTTTCCTATTGTCATCTCTTTTTATGTATTTTAAACCATCTATCGCTTGTGTAACCTGTGGCTACAAGTCCATTCCCTTTATGGGGTAATCGAAATAATGAACAACGGAAAAAAGTGTGGGCCAATTTCTTCCTCATTTTTCGGAACTTCTGATAATAGTAAATCGTTGGCCCTTTGAGGGCGTGGTAGGTACATACAAGAGATTAGTGTAAGATTAGAATTTGGGTTAGATACAGTGCCAGGAGGTTTTGTTTCTATCTGGCTAGCTTCAGAGTACTTCACCATCTACTAAGTGATGCGTTTCATTGGGAATGGTGTGTTCTGTGCTAGGTCTACCCTTACTCCACAATGCTGTTCCCTCGATGCTATTAAAACCAGGATGTTACCAAAATATATGCACAGTGGCAGACTGGAGTCTGCAGAAATATTTCCAGTGGTGGGGAGGGGGGAAGGCGCGTCGGGGCTGGAATGCATGATTCTGAAACTGGCACTCTGTGTACAAATCAGCTGGTCAGTTACGAGGTGCATCAAGCTACAAGACCCTAACTGTATAAGCGCTACAACTGGTCAAAGCTAAGGTTTAGCAGTATTGTGGAGAATTCTTATCTGGAAGAGTATGAGTATACTGTAACGAATAAAAACTCTTTACTCCAGATTCCAAGGATGGTTAGGGGCGACGGGTGAAAGTGCCCTTTTGCCAATCCTCCCCTCCCCACCTCCTCCCCTCCCCCTCCCCTTCCCCCTCGCGGACGCCAATGGCTGGCCCGTTCATTTTGAGAACATCAGAGTTGCAGTAACCTTTCTGAGAAACTGTTCTAGATGTCCTTGCGCGTCAATCTTACCACTCAGAACAGCAGTGGGAATGTCGGTTATCGCTGAAACAACTGGTTTTCGGCTCTTATCAGTTTCCCAGCCTCACTTTAACCTAATTGTTAAAGCCCGTCACAATACCAGTTCTTGTAATAACCGATTTTCAGTCTTTTATTTACATTATTTCCTCTAGTAAACGTAGAAATCAAACAAAGATTAAAAAAATTTTACTTTCTCAGTTTATTGATAAATGGAATCAAAACGTCAAATACATTTATGACGACCTGCAGCCGTCCAGAACGAAATTAGAATTATATTAATACCGTCAGCTGCTCACGGGTGTCGATAAATATCAACGGGGACAGGTGACAATGTGTGCACGTCTGGGACTCGAACCGGGATATCCTGCTTACGTGGCAGGCGCTCTGCCCATCTGAGCCACCGAGGGCACAGACGATAGTGTGACTGCAGGTACTATCTCGCGCACGCCTCCCGCGAGACTCACATTCTCACCTTGCATATGCACACACTACATTCGTAGTGTCCCACACCAACACACTCATTACTCGTGGAACACATTCTTACCAAGTCCCGTAGCAGTTCGGGGAATACTTGTGCATCTTCACAGAAGAAGGTCATGGCTGGTATTGCCAGAACCATATACTTATATGGATATGGACATGTCTTCCACGAGGAATGAGTGTGTTGGAGTGGGACTCTACGACTGTAGTGTATGGACATTCAAGGTGAGAATGTGAGTCTCGCAGGAGCCGTGCGCGAGATAGTCCCTGCAGTCGAACCATGCACTGTGCCCTCGGTGGCCTAGATGGATAGAGCGTCTGTCATTTTAGCAAGAGATCCCGGGTTCGAGTCCCGATCGCGGCACACATTTTCACTTGTCCACGTTGATATTTATCAACGCCCTTGAGCAACTGACGGTATTAATATAATTCTAATTTCTTTCAATTAAATAGTCCAATAAAACTTTGTCCGATGTTCGCTGCTTCTCTCAAAATATAGCGAGTGCTTCTATACTACAGAAAACTGCCAGTATTATCCTACTGATTTTAGTTTTTAGAACTCTGATCAAAAATTATATTGAAATCGGTTATCACAGCACTATGCGGGCATTACGTATAGTCCAGCGATAAAGAGTGAAAACTGCGGCAGGAGAACTCTCTTTTTCGTTTTAATTTCTCTGTTAAAGGCTAAAAGCAGATAACGGCATACTACGTAGACACAGGCAGCAGATCACGCACTTTCTATTTTTATCCCGAACTATGAATGATTTGTAAAATTTTAACTTTTTTCCTTGTATGATGTCGCAAGTGACCAAATCGACCATTGTGCTTCACTCGTACTGCATATCGTAAAATACTTCCAGGCTTTCAGATGGTGCCATTCTGTGTTACAACTGACGTTCGACAACAGCGAGAAACTGCGTCCATTCTCGCGAACTGCTTGTATAACAGGCACGCACAGTATTGTCTCGGCAATGTTGGACCAATTCATTTGTTGCTCGTTTCTATCAGCAGTGTTATTAAAGCGGCATACATCACTTTACCCATTTTTTCTGTAATAACGCAGTATTTTAGAACTATGGAAATCTTACGAATAAAAATTACTCGTCTTTTTTAAAAAAGGTTTATTTGAAAACTAAAAATTTTACTACGACAGCTGTGGCTAATTGGTATATCTGTTTTTACGTGGTTATCAGGAAAAAATAAAAAGATACTTGTTATAACCGAGAGCAAACAAATACCGAAAGACATCGGTTATTCAGAACTAAAATACCCATGTCGTTATAACTGATCGGTTTTTCTATCTCTAAACTGCAATGTCGCCACAGAAAAGTGTGTCGTTCCATCAATGTCCATAGCAACTTTGAGATATGTAAGTGTTTATGCGCAATATCGGCAAATGGAAACACGAAGTGGTAATAAGCACCTGAGCGATAGAATTTATTTCACAGTCAGAAAAGTCGAGTGAGAGACAAGACTGAATCACTGTAATAGAAATTATATGGAAAGCTGTGTAAAGGAAAATTTCCAGTACTTTCGTGGATTCCAAAATTGAAGCCAAGTCCGGGACATCAAGGTGACATAGTCTTATACGGATAGTATTCCATGACTAACGTAATTGGCCCACATACTGTACTGGTATACTGATAATATTACACTATTAAGGTAATTTACCTGAAGTAATTTACAAACATGTAACTATAACATTCGCTACTACTCATTACGCTAATTGACCTTCAGCCATTAAGCGCAAGCGCAGATCTCAGTTATGATACGTGCGCCATCCAAAAATTTATCAAGGTGGTAACTCAACACAACTACAAACGATCATTGTGTGCAAAATAAATAGAACACCTCATAAGAAGAACATGACGGGTTTGAATCATTCCCACCGCAAAGGATGAAATATTCAGGCTTGCACATAAGACCACTTGATAACTAACCAGAAATTCAGATTAGTTGTAGCTTCGGTGACAATCGCCTTTTTTACATTTTCCCCGTAAACTAGATAATTATGAAACGTAACAACTACTCTAAAATATCTGCAGCAACGGACTTGCCGCGGAGGTTACATCGGTTCACGTGAGATCACCGAAGTTAAGTGCGTTGTCGGGCGTTGAAGGCAATTGGATGGGTGATCATCCAGTCCGCCATGCGCTCTTGCCATTTTTCGGGGTGCACTAAGCCTCATGATGCCAATCGAGGAGTTACTCGACCCAATAGTAGCGGCTCCGGTCAAAGAAAACCATCATAACGACTGGGAGAACAGTGTGCTGACCCCCGCCACTCCTGTTCGCATCCTCCACGGATGATGACACGGCGGTCGGATGGTCCCGTCCCAGCAGGCCACTCGTGGCCTGAAGACGGAGTGCTTACAAAGCAAACTACTCTCCAGTGGATGGTCGTACTACTGAGACCTTGATTCCTGGCATCAATAACAGATGGCAGCACAAGAGGTTGCCTTACGCCTACTGCCGAATTTTGCGACCTGTCGTAAGCCTGCGTAAGCACGTGGGGCCTTCCGTCTTAAGTGCAAGCATATCCATTGCGTTTTCTGCCGCGCGACTTGAGTGGAATGTTTCATTATTTCTGAAATATTATAGAAATGTTTTTCGTTGTATATCCTCACAATCGGTACTGAATTCACTGTAAAATTACTTGCTCACTTTTCGGAACTTCCGTTCATAGTAAATCGATACTATTTGAAGCCGTGGTAGACACGAGTCTAGTGTGCTTCACCTACAGCACCTTCTGTGTCAGTCTCGGTTCCTATGTCGCTGATTTCACAACTAACAGTTCGTTGTCTACTGAGTATACTGTCTGTTGCACGACACTATCCCTCCCACGCTGCTAAATGTAGGTCGTCGGCAAAATATGACTGCAGTGGAACAAGGGCGTCTGCAGAAATTTCCCCAGGAGGTGGTGGTGGCATTGTTAGTGGTGTGTGTGTGTGTGTGTGTGTGTGTGTGTGTGTGTGTGTGTGTGTGTGTGTGTGTGTGTGCGTGTGTGTGTGGAGGCCATTACTATGAAATTCACGCAGTCCAGACCGCCAAGGAAAATAAACCTTGAGATTTGGAAAGGGTGTTGATCTTATACCGCTTATGCTGCATATTTCGAAATTCCACCTCTAAGGGGGATACACAGGAAATGAAAGGATTTTTGAAACATGTAGCTATTAAGGTAATTTTGAAGCTTGGCAGACGAAAACTTGTATCTGGTTTCTAGGTCAGAAATAAAGAAATATGTGTTCCAGTATTATTGGGAATTTAACCTCTATGAGGTGAAATAGTGGATGAACATTTTATTTTGAGATAAAAAATTATGGAAGAACTATGGAAGTATTTTTAAGGCTACATCTACGAAAATTGGTATTTGACTTCAAGGTTACAAATAAGAAAATACGTATTTTCGTGTTTTTGGAAGTTCAACCTCTAAGGGGATGAAATAGAGTGAGCTGGTGCGTTTCTGGCGCCAGTTTCCGTCGATCGTTGTTTCGATCTTTGAGTCGCGGTCAAGAGGACACTGCTCCCTAAGCGACTGTAGTAGTTCCCTGTGCGGCCCAACATCGGGCTTACCGCGCTTACACTGGACACAGTTGCCAACAAATCGCCTGCCATCACCATATAGGTTGGGCCAAAACATGTGTTCCCGAACTCGGTTCAAGGACTTGTAGAACCCCAAATGATCCCCTACCGCCGAATAGTGGAAATATCTGAGTGCCATGCTAACTCGTTCCTGTGGAATACAGACCTTCCCTTCACCACGGTTGTCTTCCCCTTTACACAAGACCCCCCCCCCCCCCCCCCACCCCCCGAAGACCTCGCCATCCGCCAACTGCTGCCGAATCAGTCCCCACCCGGGGTCCTCAACCTGTTTGCCGGCTAAGTCGCAGAAGAAGCCGGGTGTCTCGGAGAGAAGGAAATTCTCCCCAAGATCCGGCTCCACGTGGCCCTTGCCTTCCCTAGACTCTACCGCGAACATACGGCTGAGAGCGTCGCCAATTCATTGTCTCTTCCACTAATATGCCGAACCTGGAGATAAGTCTTGTCATCTTAACTTCGGTATGATTTTTAGCGATCTTATTAATCAAAGTTTAAGGGCTGGCACTGGCCAAGTAACTCACGGAGGCTCATTGGTTTCAGTCCAGTTGTATTGCTCACCTGTTCTCCAGATAAGGTTGTGTAGTTTATGTCTCAGAGAAGTGTCCGCCCTTGATGTGTGTTTTGTTAGAGATAATTGGCAGCGGTCGACGCTAACATACTGCGAGCAGAGCACCACGGCGGCAGAGAGATATTTAAGGCCATGTCCTCTCCTTTACATCCTGGGTTATGTTGTCACTTTTGCGTGATTCCATCTTTCCGGTGCTGAACTATAGCATCCAAAGTTCAATTGCATTGCCAAGTTGAGTATATTTCTATGTCATTCTCTGCCTCGTGGATCTCTTGTATTGATTAGAATCCTTAGTCTGCTCGCGTCTATCGCCAATTCACGCGAAATATTGAAGCAACCTTATTTTAAGGGTATTGTCATATAGTCATGTTCTAGTTGTAATCATTCTAAGAATATTGTTGATTAATCAACTGAGTAAGTAAATTTGAAGGTCCGTTTGGTCAAAATTAAAGGACCCCCTTAATTGTTTTACTCATTTTTATACAGTTTTGTTTAGGAAAGTTGGCTAGCCGAACGTTAAATATCTGTATTCTTACGCTTAATCTGTTTCTCCCCTGATTGCAAGTAGTGAGAGTTCTGCTATGAATTTTATGGACATTTGTGCTATTTTAGTAAAGCTTTACCTAAGTATATTTACATAGTCATATTCAAATTTCAAGTTTTACGGGTCTCGTTCCACTTATTTATTATTTGTCCAACTGATCTGGCCTTGTAAGGCAGTCTCCTCTATTATTGTGATTGTGATTTTATAATGCTTTTGATTGTAATAAAATATGTAGCAACTACAACGGATTACTATTGTGATTTTGGTGTGTCACTACCATACCCCATTTCATAGAGGATGAAATGTTTCATGAAATATATGAAAACCTGTTTTTGATACATTCAACCATTAAGAGGGGTGGAATATAGGATGTAATGTTTTATGAAAGTATTTCAGTGCGAAAGAATTTTTAAAGCGAAATCTATGAAAATTGTGTTATTGAAAAATACGTGTTTCACTGTTTTTGGAACTACAACCTCCAAGAAGGTGCAATAGGAGCACAGGTTTCACTGACCCATAGCCTTCCAGCCCAACCTGCAAAGTATATGGACTTGAAATTTGATGAAGGTGTAAATCTTACGCTGAAAGCATCATTTAAGAAGAGATTGTTCGAAATTTCACTCCTAAGGGGGTGAAATATGGGTTGAAAGTTTTTTTTAATATATGTCCCTATGTCCCTATTGAAGCTATAACTACAAAACTACGAAAATTGATATTTGGTGTCTCAGTCAGAAACAAAAAAGAAACAAGTTTTTAGCATTTTCCGAAATTCTTCCATTGGGGGATAAAATAATTAGTGAAGGTTTTTTGAAAATAAATAATTATTAAAGAACTACTGAAGCATTTCTATAGCTACATCTATGAAAATAGGTATTTGACATCTCGGTTGGATGTAAAATAAATGTGTTTCGTTGCTTTTGGAAATTTAACTCACTAACAGAGTGAAATAGGGGATGAAATGTTTTATGAAATATTTCACTATGAAAGAATTTTTAGAATTAAATGGATGAAGATTTGAATTTGGCTCCTCGGCTCTAAATAGAAGAATATGTGTTTAATTGTTTTTGAAAACCCAACCCCTAAAGGGTGTGAGATGTTTCAGAAAATGGTTCATTATGAAAGGATTGCTAAATATATCTGACAATTCGTATTCGGCTAATGTGTTACAATTTTTAAAAACTACGTGTTTTTCTGGTTTTGGAACTTCGAGCATAAGGGGATGAAAATTTTAATGAAATATTTATTGCGTTATATTAAAATATTTTAAATCTGCATCTATGAAAACCGGTATTTCACTTCTCAATTAGATATAAAGAAATATGCGTTAGGGAATGAAAGACTCTACGGAGATATCACCACAAGAATACAAACGGCTTGATTAACAAAAACCTTGGACTCCAGCTGTCAGCATTGCTTTTTGATCATTCAGTAAAAGACCATGCTTCAACGGTGCTAAGTTTAGAAAGTGTTGCAGTTTATAAAAGACATAAAAAAACGATTAAAGAAAAAAATTCTTTGCAGACCATGAACGGTCTACGCAAGTAGAGAAGCGGATGATAAGCTAGCTCTTTATGCAAATGAGTTGGTCAGTGTACGTTCCGAGACATGTCATGCAGCAGGAACGGAATCCTATAGTTGCTACGATTGGCTAAAGGAAAAGTTTTGCAGAATCACTCGAAATCACTTCTGCAAGTGGCTAAGAATCTCGTAATGAATAAAAATTCTGTACTGAGAATTCCAAGGTGGGAGATGCAAGATTCCTCCCTCCCCCTTCCCCCTCCTCACAATGCTATCCTTCTTTACCTACAGCAAAAAATAAATAAATTAATTAATAAACAAAACTAGAGAAATTTCTACTGTGAAACTATTTGCATACAAGAGAACGGCCCTTGAAATTTAACTCTTCAAAGTTTTAAGCCCTGCTCATTCCGGATATTGATTAGAAAGTGTTAATCCACAGGTGAAACCTGAGTATATAATCCCTGTGACATTTGATCAACGGTGTTCCATAAGGACAGGTTCTCATTCAAAACGTTCGAAAATTCAATTTCTTTGTAGTTGCATTTTTTAAAGGTGTACTTGTCTAGACTCTTGGAACGGAAAGGTTTTTTTTTTAATCCGTGCTTTACACAAGTTTCTACAGTCCATTGTTTGAAGCAGTGTCACGGCTGCCATGAGCCGCGCGGGGTACCCGCCATGTCTCCAACGACTTGTCACGGTTCGCGCGGCTCCCCCCGTTGGAGGTTCGAGTCCTCCCTCGGGCATGGTTGTGTGTGTGTGTTGTCCTTAGCATAAGTTACTGTAAGTAGTGTGTAAACATAGGGACTGATGGTTCAAATGGTTCTGAGCACTTTGGGACTTAACATCTGAGGTCATCAGTTTCCTAGAACTTAGAACGACTTAAACCTAACTAAATTAAGGACATCACACACATCCATGCTCGAGGCAGGATTTGAACCTGCGACCGTAGCGGGCGCGTGGCTCCCGACTGAAGCTTCTACAACCGCTCGGCCACATCGGCCGGTCTGTCATGTATTCTAGAAGAGCTGCACGGGCGTCGGTGGCGCCTGTTCTTTCGAGAAGAGTTACTATCTTCATATCTATGGTTAAACGTTACCCAGCCATTGACCTTCGTCTGTGCGAATGCGCACAGGTTGCCGGAACTCACCTTAGTGTGAGCCAGTAATGAGTGGATAGACAAATACCTATTAAGTACATTACGTAATCGGATTGTGGACGTTTGAGGATGTGAGTCTCACGGGAAGCGTGCGAGGGATAAATTCCTGCAGTCCTGATGTTCATTTGTGCCCTCGATGGCTCAGATGGATTGGGCGTCTGCCATGTAAGCAGGAGATCTTGGGTTCGAGTCCCAGTAGGGGCACACTTTTCAGCTGTCCCCATCGAAGTATATCAACAACACCTGTTGGCAGCTGAGGGTTTCAATTAATTATCAGTTGTGAAGGTGATTCGATGAACCCTTTGCCAGGAACTTTAATGTGTTTTGCAGGGTATCCATATAGATGTAGATGATAACTCGTCCCGTGTCGCACGTGCTCAAAATGATTCATACTGCAGAATGCATGCAAACATACTCACCGAAAATACGGACGAATATCAAGTGCAGGCTGCCGAGTGCTGCATATCCAGCTTAGACAGATCGGCTTTTCATCTACATCTGCATGACTACATCTACATGACTACTCTGCAATTCACATTTAAGTGCTTGGCAGAGGGTTCATCGAACCACAATCATACTATCCCTCTACTATTCCACTCCCGAACAGCGAGCGGGAAAAACGAACACCTAAACCTTTCTGTTCGAGCTCTGATTTCTCTTATTTTATTTTGATGATCATTCCTACCTATGTAGGTTGGGCTCAACAAAATATTTTCGCATTCGGAACAGAAAGTTGGTGACTGAAATTTCGTAAAAAGGTCTCGCCGCGACGAAAAACGTCTATGCTGTAATGACTTCCATCCCAACTCGTGTATCATATCTGCCACACTCTCTCCCCTATAACGCGACAATACAAAACGAGCTGCCCTTCTTTGCACCCTCTCGATGTCCTCCGTCAATCCCACCTGATAAGGATCCCACACCGCGCAGCAATATTCTAACAGAGGACGAACGAGTGTAGTGTAAGCTGCCTCTTTAGTGGACTTGTTGCATCTTCTAAGTGTCCTGCCAATGAAACGCAACCTTTGGCTCGCCTTCCCGACAATATTATCTATGTGGTCCTTCCAACTGAAGTTGTTTGTAATTTTAACACCCAGGTACTTAGTTGAATTGACTGCCTTGAGAATTGTACTATTTATCGAGTAATCGAATTCCAACGGATTTCTTTTGGAACTCATGTGGATCATCTCACACTTTTCGTTATTTAGCGTCAACTGCCACCTGACACACCATACAGCAATCTTTTCTAAATCGCTTTGCAGCTGATACTGGTCTTCGGATGACCTTACTAGACGGTAAATTACAGCATCATCTGCGAACAACCTAAGAGAACTGCTCAGATTGTCACCCAGGTCATTTATATAGATCAGGAACAGTAGAGGTCCCAGGACGCTTCCCTGGGGAACACCTGATATCACTTCAGTTTTACTCGATGATTTGCCGTCTATTACTGCGAACTGCGACCTTCCTGCCAAGAAGAACAGGAAGTTGCTGTCTAGGAACAATCAGAGGTAGAGGAAGGGTTGATAAATACTCCTTGAATTGCAGACTAAACGTAAATAACGAAAATACATTTTTGGTAAAAATCTGTCAAAAATAATCGTTTGCCCTCCGTATTGGATTAGCTGTTTTGAATATTGAAAATCTGACTTCAGATTCGTTTTCAGCGACATTAAGAATATATATGTAACACTCAGTTCATGCAAATCGAAGTAATAATATAACTAAATGTTTTCCCTAAACTTTGAACACTTTTTTTTCGAGTAACGATTTTCTCAGAACGGCATGCAGTATAAATTAAAAGTGGTTCGATCTCTTAACTTCTACCTCTGACCCCTAAAAGTAAACACTTTTCTTAGGAACTTATAGCTATAATATGACATTTGTTAATATTAACTAATTTTTGTGTAGGCATAAGGAGTGAAACAAACCCCCCAAAATCGAACTCAAAGTTCGAATTAGCACTGTATCGTTAAATTTAAGGTTGTTTCATTGCGGTTAGGTATGCGCTCCCATAAATTTTATGTATTATCGACTGATGTTATCCATTTTCAATTTCAAAGAAATAATGTAGTATCAACTGATGTTACCCATTTTTGAATTCAGGTAACATCTCAGGTGCCACACTGCACGCACTCTACGTACTCCAGTCTCGCAGGCCCTTGATCAAATCATAATTACGGGCGCCATTTTTTATTGAAAATCTAAAATTAAGCTCATAGTATTATCACTCGTAATTCCCAAACAGATCCTTCGAATGTATTTTCATTGTCTCAAAAAAAATTTCAAATGTACCCTTTTTTGCTCATTTGTATGAGAACCTGGCCGTAACGCCGGAATATAGTCACGAGATTTTTTTTCAGAGATGCTGTACGTTCGCGAGAAGACTTTCGTTCTGCGCGTGTCGAAGGACATTCCTCAGATATTACTGTGTGTGTGCTACTCAGTCGTGCCATTTAAGTGTACATCTTTGCATAGTTTTCCTTTCACGATGTAAACAGTGTTCCGCTCAGTTGCTAACTGGCCAGTGAGTGGTTCCGAAGGTATCGGATGTGCGGTGCGTTCGGTCTGCTAGGACAACAGCAGACTAGCGTGGTGCGATGGCAGAAGCAGACACTGAGGGAGCTGGGACGCCAGCGAACAATTTATGCCAAGTAAGACGAAGAGGACTATTCTAAAATTACGAGCCGTCTCAAAAGTGTTTACCATTGGTAAATCTTGCAGTTGAGTCTGACAAAACTGGCAGTTTTGCCTACAGATACATTACAGAGAGAGATACAGGAAATCCCCCCACCCCCCTCAATGAATTTTTGGTTGTGATGACAGGCCGATTGGTAGTGTAGCCCGAGATCTAAGTTAGGTTGGAAGGTGGTAATTTGATTGAGAGTTGTTTACGCCAACGATTATGAATGCCGACTAAACGTTGTGCGAGCAGATTGCCCTGTAGCGTAGCCTAGTGTTTCCGCCCGCGCCACATTTAACACACATTCTCTAACTGTGTACAAAAGTCTCACAACAGCAACGATAACTACGTTTCTTGTGGGGGGAGGGTAGAGTCCACTATGTAACTTTCACTGCAAATTTTAGTAACCGCCGAAACTAACCGAAATAGAAGCGTAATTTTAACTATATTTCCTTTTGTGGGAAAATAATGGTTCTCCTCTTTCGGCAGCAACTGTAATATGTAGGCGACTTATTAGTTTTTTTTAAAACTATGAATCATGATTTCAATAGACGCAGTGCTTTTTTTACGTTACTTGATTTGTGGTCTATAGTAAACAATGCAACGAACTGGTAAATTCTTTAAAGTTTGACGTGTGTTACATAGACGACGTCTGCAATGTTCGTAAAGCCAAGTTTGCATATATTCGGTGTCTGTTTTTTTGGCCATGTACTGTATAATTAAGGGGAGGAGGATTATGTTCAAGGAGCAGTGTATTAGCAGTCTATGGAGAAATTGAGAATTTCGATCTAACGAACGGCATGCTCGGGCAGTTCGTGCTATTCTGTTGACCACTGTGTAATTGGGACACAGTGATTATGGCCTCTCCCTAGTAACCAGGGGACTCGGGTGCTAATCCTGGTCTGGCACAAATTTTCAAGTGCCCATTGACTAAAGTCTGTGCCCATTGTCAGCTAATGTCATTGTTTCGGTGTTAAATTGTATTTTGTTTACGATACGTAGTTTAGCTTTTTCATGGATAACAGCTTTGAAAAGCGTATAGGTTATATTGATATTCTCTCGTCGTTAGTCCAAGGCAACTATAGCGATTTATAAACACAGCTGTAGTTCGTATTAAGCCTACATACGTAATTGTGTCCTGTTTTTCTTTACCAAGAATTACTTCGTAAGTAATTCCCCTGTAGTGGTATTTTGTTTTAGTATTTTGTTTAAATATTTATAGACTGCAGGCTTGGATGAAATATGAAACACATGTCCGAAGTTCTTGTTGATTCTGCAGATACTGTTTCATCCGTACTAGGGGCCAAAACATTTCATCTAATACAGAAGGACACAATTTGTCTCGAGATTTAGCAATTTTTCGTAATAGTTGCCTTGCTTCGATATATTTTTCTCTAATTCTTGTTTGGATTTAATCTTAAAACACACTAACTCTTCCACCAGTTATTCGATATGTGGTTTCATACCTTTCGTAGCCTAGAGTTCCTAAACGGTCGATAATATTAATAATTTCCTTTCTCAATTTTATTTTCTGTAAAATCTCCTGTTTATGGTTATTGCTAACGTGTTTCACGTTCTCACTTTTATTATTTTTATTTTTCTAGTTTTGTGACTGGTAGCCAAATGTTCTTTGAATCTGGTTTTTAATTCTGAAATAGTAACAGATGTAGGTCAAGAGAAGATTGCGATATATTTGAGGAGAGTGGCTTGGAGATTTTCTATAATAGACGTACACAGGTCATGGGGATCCTTACCTATATAAATTTACTTCGAGTGTGATGTAGCCCATTCTCTTGTCATGATCTCGGCCGTATCGTAGCACATTGTCTCGGTTAGGTTGGAGATTTCTGTTGAGAGTTGCCGAAGTCAACAGTTTTAATCTGCCAGAAAGTTTCATATCAGCGCACACTCCGCTGCAGAGTGAAAATCTCATTCTGGAAACATCCCCCAGGCTGTGGCTAAGCCATGTCTCCGCAGTATCCTTTCTTTCAGGAGTGCTAGTTCTGCACGTTTCGCAGAAGAGCTTCTGTAAAGTTTGGAAGGTAGGAGACGGATACTGGCAGAAGTAAAGCTGTGAGTACCGGACGTGAGTCGTGCTTCGGTAGCTCAGTTGGTAGAGCACTTGCCCGCGAAAGGCAAAGGTCCCGAGTTCGAGTCTCGGTCGGGCACACAGTTTTAATCTGCCAGGAAGTTTCATATCAGCGCACACTCCGCTGCAGAGTGAAAATCTCATTCTGGATACTTAAAAGTTGATTAAGTCTCTTCGGTAAATTGATTCCTTAGGATGGATAGGATGTGTGACTGCTGTGTACGGACGCTGGCCACTCTTCGCGAACAGCTGAGCGTGTTGATGGCCGCGGTCAGCCATCTTCAGGCTGCTGCCTCGGAGTGTAGCGGCAGTGGGGAGTCTGGTGCGTCGCATGGTGCACCTCAGGTGTTAGATGCTTCACCCACTGTCCCTGCTGTCGAGACATCTTCGCGGGTACCGGGCACAGTTGGGCCAATGTGGAGGCTGGCCGTGTGGCATCGCCCGCTCTGCCTGTGAATGGACATGTGGCTGCTCCTTCAGCAAGGTCCGAGCAGGCACACGGGGGGAGGAGTTTATTAGTTATTGGGAGCTCCAACGTTAGGCTGGTGATGGAGCCCCTTAGGGAAATAGCGGAAAGGTCGGGGAAGAAGGCCAGTGTTCACTCTGTCTGCTTGCCGGGGGGTCTCATTCGAGATGTGGAGGGGGCCCTACTGGCGGCGATAGAGAGCACTGGGTGCACCCGACTGCAAATTGTTGCTGATGTCGGCACCAATGACTCCTGCCGTCTGGGTTCAGAGGTCATCCTTATTTCGTACAGGCGGTTGGCGGATTTTATGAAGGCAGAAAGCCTCGCTCGCGGGGTGGAATCAGAGCTAACTATTTGTAGTATCGTTCCCAGAACCGATCGCGGTCCTCTGGTTTGGAGCCGAGTGGAAGGCTTAAACCAGAGGCTCAGAAGATTCTTCGGAGAGCTGGGGTGCAAATTTCTCGACCTCCGCAATAGGGTGCAGAAATGTAGGGTCCCCCTGAATAGGTCAGGCATGCACTACACGCCGGAAGCGGCTACGAGGGTAGCGGAGTACGTGTGGAGTGCACATGGGGTATTTTTTAGGTTAGAGAATTCCCTCCCTAGACCCGACAAGACGCCTCCTGAGACGCGGCAAGGCAGGAGTAGGCAAAATGCAACAGGGAATAACAATATTAATGTGCTAATAGTAAACTGACTACGAGACAAGAAAAAATGTATTCATAGGTGAAAGCTCAAAGCTACGGGTAAAATGTCCCTAGGCTTATCGTCTCAAAGAAGAGATGGCACAGAGAAACAAGTGGGCATGTCTTACATAGCAAGCAGCCATTTAAACCGACATTTAGGACCTTCAAATAAGGATTTGGACTAAAATACTTTCATATTCGCACTAAGTGTAAATAAAACTGGTACAATCACCAATAAACAAAATTATTTTCATTGTTTTCGGGGTTCCTTTTGCCTTTCGGAATAAATATATTGCGAATCAGTAGTTAACATGCCTGGTTCCCCAAACAGGAGACGACTAGAAACTTCCGAAATGTGGTGGTGTAGAAGAATGCTAAAAAAGCTTTGATCGAATAGCTGAAGGGGAGATACGAAATCAGATTAGGGAGCAGAGAAATTAATGGCACAAATTGACAAAAAGAAGCGATCGTGGGTAAATGTCATATTTCGATTCCACCCATCCACTGTGACCCATGACGTTCTGCATGACGTTGATTAGTTGCATTTCGAAGGATACCAGTGGCCTTATTAAATGTTAACTGTGATTGCCTTCGTTTCTAGAACAATTTATAATGTTCGTTAACAATGATTTTTTTTCGGAATATATCGTGATGAACTCTGGGAGGAACCACTGAACACAGCTTAAATTGTCGTTGAAGAAACGAGTAGTGATTGTATTTTTATCTTTCTTATCCGACACGTTGGGGTATCCAAGGTATAATGGGGTACACAGTTGAAAACTTTGATTAAATGTACAAAATTGATAAATAAGAGAGCTACAAATTTTTATATGAACACATTATGATGTATTAATCAGAAAAATACAAGAACATTGCCATAAAATAAAACAACAATATTTTCTGACTCAAAAACAGAAATTTATATCATTTGCACGCGGTAGAATGGGGTGGTAAATACAAGTGATTACAAAAACGTATAAAATTATCGGAAATGCAGAAAATATTGGCTTGCTCGGAATTTTTTTTAGTTCAAAGTGAGTATTAATGTCAAACTACAGTTTTCATGTATCGTATCCTTTTCTTGAGGCTGTTTACAAAATTCACACACGGGGAGACACTCATCATCTTCGCTATCTATTCCTGCACAAGAATCGTGTGTCCATTTTTTGCACGTGGAACAAGCTACCCAACCTCCAACTGATTTTGAATATAACCCACCACAATATACACATTGACAGTCAGAACTTTCCTCGTAATCACTCTCGTTAGTATTGTATTCTCTCTCCTTTTTTCCATTTACCTTCAGATTCTTTCTCTCTTTTTTGAGTTCTTAACTTTATTCTCTTTCGCAAAAAGTTTTCTGTTTGCTCTTTCTTCTTTGTCAAAGTTCTTTTTTCTGTTTCTCCCATTAATGACTTTTAACTCTTTTTTTGTACGGCGAATCAGTTAAAACAACGTTCTTCCCCATTTTCAGTCTCGCTCTTTTCTTGCTTTCGTTAACTTTTGACAAGAAAATCAGAATCTCAGGTGAAATATGAAATGAGGAGGTTGTGTTGTCAGTTGTCATCCAAGAGCACCCAAGATTAGAACAATTAGCCCCAATAACTTTGTTATTCTTAGGCGGCAGTTCATTGTAACAAATAGCTGAAACCTCGTCCGCTTGATTATCCAGCCCGTTTGAGTCGTCTTTTTCAGCTGGTGTGCTAGGTGGAGGCAATTACAATTGTTCAGATATAATAACCCCTTTATCTGACGGCCTATCACGTCCGCTGTCAGTTGTGTGTGCCGGGAGGAAGTGTGCGTCGTGAATATGGATGGGTCCGTGGGCCATATTGCAGTAGCTTCGAAACCTTTAATAGCGGTTTTCATTTTTGCGCTTTAGACGAAAGCTGAACCAAAAAGCGTTGAAATTTGAAAGACAGTTACGACTTTCCCTGCGTGGCTTCGCAGCCATTTTCGAAGCTGATCACTATAACGAGGATTTATAAAACAAACATCAAGCGGCTGAAGTCTGTGAGAGCAATGTGGTGGTGAAGAAACGCCACTCTCCCTCGCGTTGTCCATAACGTCATTGTTCGTGGTATGAGCTGAGTGGCCATCTGATATAAGGAGAACTGGGACGTGCTTTGATGCCTTAGAAAATACCACAAATTGTGGAAACCATACAAAGAATGACTCTGTGGCCATCCATGCGGTGCTGTGGACCTCAGCGCAACCTCCTGCTGCCAGTCCTAACTCAAATTCTTTCTGCTTCTTCTTTCGTGGAAAAATAATCGTAGGAGGAATGTCAGCTCCGCTTGCTGAAGTACTAATGAGGCTGGTTGCAGTTTCGCCCCTTTTTGCAGAGGTTAACGATCGCACTGGACGGTTCCCTTTGCAAGCTGCGATGTTCGATTGGTTTTTAGCATTAACCGAGACGCCTGTTCCATCACAATTAGTTATTTGAGAAGTCATTAGTTTGTGATTGTCAGTTACATTTGTTAGCAACGAAAAAAACCTATCGACAGCTACTTTGTTAAAATCAATGATTCTTGTACTAGATTTTGCTTCGGGCTTGCGAACAAATCCGAATTTGCTTCTTCATTGTTTCATGATGTAATAAAGATTTCTATTTGTTTTGCTCGAAATTTTCGAAAAGGTATCTGGGGAACGTGCAAAAATTGAAATGGCAAAACTGTGCACCTGCCGAAATACGAGTGCGTATACTCATTTGAAAAAATGTTCCTAAACTGCTTCTGATACGCTAGAGGTTACTGCACAGTAAACAGCAATTGTAGTTGACCGTTTGCCTGCACCGTATAGAGTACGGCCAATAAAATATTTTTGTAGGGAGGACACATCATCTCATCCTGAATGAAGAGTTCATCTATACGTGTAAATGTAACCACTTGTGCCAGAGGGAGTGTGTTGGTAGCCTTACTGTTCATGTTGTATATTAACATTACAGATAATATAAGTAAGCTCACATATTTCGAAAATGATGCAGATATCGACATAGAGGTAACAAAGTCCGTGTGAAGCGATATGCACATACAGGGGATAATAAAAATGTGACCACCTATACTTGCATCTACATGGATACTCTGCAAATCACATTTAAGTGCCTGGCAGATTGTTCATCGAACCACCTTCACAAGTCTCTATTATTCCAATCTCGCATAGCACCCGGAAAGAATGATCACCTGTGTCTTTCCATACGAGCTCTAACTTCCCTTATTTTATCGTTGTGGTCGTTTCTCCCTACGTAGGTCGGTGTCAACAAAATATTTTCGCATTCGGAGGAAAAAGTTGGTGATTGGAATTTCGTGAGAAGATTCCGTCGCAAAGAAAAACGCTTTTCTTTTAATGATGTCCAGCCAAAATCCTGTATCATTTGTGTGACACACTCTCTCATATTTCGCGATAATAGGAGGACGTGCTGCCTTTCATTGGACTTTTTAGATCTACTCCGTCAGTCCTATCTTGTAAGGATCCCACATTTCCCAGCAGTATTCTAAAAGAGGACGGACAAGCGTAGTGTAGGCAGTGTCCTTTCTAGGTCTGTTACGTTTTCTAAGTGTTGTGCCAATAAAACGCAGACTTTGGTTAGCCTTAACCGCAACATTTTCTATGTGTTCTTTCCAATTTAAGTTGTTCGTTATTGTATAATAATAATGGCGTGTGACGAGGGCCTCCCATCGGGTAGACCGTTCGCCTGGTGCAAGTCTTTCGATTTGACGCCACTTCGGCGACTTGCGCGTCGATGGGGATGAAATGATGATTAGTACAACACAACACCCAGTCCCTGGGCGGAGAAAATCTCCGACCCAGCCGGGAATCGAAGGAATCTTAGGATTGACAGTCTGTCGTGCTGACCACTCAGCTACCGGGGGCGGACGTTAGTTATTGTAATACCTTGTTATTTAGTTGACTTTACAGCTTTTAGATTAGACTGCAACTTCTCTCATAGTGATTAGTCCATTCTGCTTCACCAGCAATATTGCGGGATCAGTAACGACCTGATTTGTTGATATTGCGGGCGTACCTTAACTGGCTTCTGTCTTCATTGATTAGCGGCTACCTTTGAAATGGTTGTACCACTCCTTTAGCCCTGCAGTACCCATTACTTTGTCCACAAACACACGTTGGTTTCAACTTGAGAATCGCCAAGCTTGGAGCCAAATGTGATGTAAAGACGTCATTTTGCTCAGAATACTAAATCCAACGTGTACCACTTGCAAGTGTTCCGAAGTAGTGGAGAAAATCAGGTATGTGTGCTAAATATGCCTGAAAACATGAGCCCATGCGCGCCCTGATACCATTGTTGATTTCAACAATTAAAAAAGGTCGGATATTTTTTGAACAGCTCATGTATATAAGCCATCGCCAGTGATGTCGAAAGAGCAAGATACCCCTAACTACGCCAGTTGATTAGGTAGTTCGAATGGAGCGGTCTATTGTCTGACGTATCTCCATAACAGCTCCGAACCGAATACCCCAAAGTTCGACAAATGGTTCAAATGGCTCTGAGCACTATGGGTCTTAACATCTATGGTCATCAGTCTCCTAGAACTTAGAACTACGTAAACCTAACCAACCTAAGGACATCACACAACACCCAGCCATCACGAGGCAGACAAAATCCCTGACCCCGCCGTGAATCGAACCCGGGAACCCAGACGCGGAAAGCGAGAACGCTACCTTCACGTCAGGAATCAAGCTGAGCTCAGAAGGGCGCAAGTCCGGGTCTGTCTCAGGCCGATACTGATCTTCGGCCTGACGTGGCTGCTTGTCCTGTTCCAGGTGTTGCCCCTCAGTCTGCAAGATCCGAGCAGTCGCAGAGGGTGGTCTTACTGGTAGTTGGGAGCTCCAACGTCAGGCGCGTAATGGGGCAGAGAGGGGAAGAGAGGGGAAGAAAACCAATGTGCAATCCGTGTGCATACCGGGGTGAGTCATTCCAGATGTGAAAAAGGGTCCTTCCGGATGCCATGAAGGGTACAGGTTGCACCCATTTGCAGGTGGTCGCTCATGTCGGCACCAATGATGTGTGTCGCTATGGATCGGAGGAAACCCTCCCTGGCTATCTGATTTGGTGAAGACTGCCAGTCTCGCTAGCCGGATGAAAGCAGAGCTCACCGCTCACCATCTGTAGCATCGTCGACAGGACTGACTGCGGGCCTTTGGTAAAGAGCTGAGTAAAGGGTCTGAATCAGAGGCTGAGATTGTTCTGCGACCGTGTGGGCTGCAGATTCCTCGACTTGAGCCATAGGGTGGTGGGGTTTCGGGTTCCGCTGGATAGGTCAGGAGTCCACTACACGCAACAAGCGGCTACACGGGTAGCAGGGGTTGTGTGGCGTGAGCTGGGCGGTTTTTTAGGTTAGATGGCATTGGGCAAGTACAGAAAGGGCGGCAGCTTCAACGAGTTCGGGGCAAAGCAGGACATGCGGGGACTAAGCAGCAATCGGTATTGTAATGGTAAACTGTCGAAGCTGCGTTGGTAAAGTACCGGAACTTCAAGCGCTGATAGAAAGTACCGAAGCTGAAATCGTTATAGGTACAGAAAGCTGGCTGAAACCAGAGAGAAATTCTGCCGAAATTTTTACAAAGGTACAGACAGATAGAAATGATAGATTGCATGCAACCGGTGGTGGAGAGTTAGTCGCTGTTAGTAGAAGTTTATCCTGTAGTTAAGTAGAAGTGGATAGTTCCTGTGAATTATTATGGGTGGAGGTTACACGCAACAGCCGAGCTAGGTTAATAATTGGCTCCTTTTACTGACCTCCCGACCCAGCTGCATTAGTGGCAGAACAACTGAGAGAAAATTTGGAATACATTTCAAATCAATTTTCTCAGCATGTTATAGTCTTAGGTAGAGATTTCAATTTACCAGATATAGACTGGGACACTCAGATGTTTAGGATGGGTCGTAGGGACAGAGCGTCGAGTGACAATATACTGAGTGCGCTATCCGAAAATTACCTCAGGCAATTAAACAGAGAACCGACTCGTGGAGATAACATCTTGGACCTACTGATAACAAACAGACCCGAACTTTTCGACTCTGTATGTGCAGAACAGGGATTAGTGATCATAAGGCTGTTGCAACATCCCTGAATATGGAAGTTAATAGGAATATAAAAAGAGGGAGGAAGGCTTACGTGTTTAGCAAGGGTAATAGAAGGCAGATTTCAGTCTACCTAACAGATCAAAACGAAAATTTCTGTTCTGACACTGACAATGTTCAGTATTTATGGAAAAAGTTCAAGGCAATCGTAAAATGGGTTTTATACAGGTACGTGTAGAGTAAAACTGTGAGGGACGGGATAAACCCACCGTGGTTCAACAACAAAGTTAGGAAACTACTGCGAAAGCAAAGACAGCTTCACTCCAAGTATAAACGCAGGCAAAACCTCTCAGACAAACAGAAGCTAAACGATGTCAAACTTAGCGTAAGGAGGGCTATGCGTGAAGCGTTCAGTGAATTCGAAAGTAAAATTCTATGTACCGACTTGACAGAATATCCTAGAAAGTTCTGGTCTCACGTTAAATCAGTAAGTGGTTGGAAACAGCATGTCCAGACACTCCGGGGTGATGATGGCATTGAAACAGAGGATGACAGGCGTAAAGCTGAAATACTAAACACATTTTTCCAAAGATGTTTCATAGAGGAAGACCGCACTGCAGTTCCTTCTCTAAATCCTAGCACAAACGAGAAAATGGCTGACATCGAAATAAGTGTCCAAGGAGTAGAAAAGCAACTGGAATCACTCAACAGAGGAAAGTCCACTGAACCTGACGGGGTACCAATTCGATTCTACACAGTACGCGAAAGAACTTGCCCTCCCTTTTAACAGCCGTGTACCGCAAGTCTCTAGGGGAACGGAAGGCTCCAAATGATTGGAAAAGAGCACAGGTAGTCCGAGTCTTCAAGAAGGGTCGTAGAGCAGATGCGCAAAACTATAGACCTATATCTCTGACGTCGATCTGTTGTAGAATTTTAGAACATGTTTTTTGCTCGAGTATCATGTAGTTTTTGGAAACCCAGAATCTACTCTGTAGGAATCAACATGGATTCCGGAAACATCCATCGTCTGAGACCCAACTCACTTTATTTGTTCATGAGACCCAGAAAATATTAGATACAGGCTCCCAGGTAGATGCTATTTTTCTCGACTTCCGGAAGGCGTTCGATACAGTTCCGCACTGTCGCCTGATAAATAAAGTAAGAGCCCACGGAATATCAGGTCAGCTCTCTGGTTGGATTGAAAAGTTTTAACAAACAGAACACAGCATGTTGTTATCACTGGAGAGACGTCTACAGACGTTAAAATAATCTCTGGCGTGCCACAGGGGAGTGTTATGGGACCATTACTTTTCACAATATATATAAATGAGGTAGTAGATAGTGTCGGAAGTTCCATGCGGTTTTTCGCGGATGATTCTGTAGCATACACAGAAGTTGCAGCATTAGAAAATTGTAGCGAAATGCCGGAAGATCTGCAGCGGATAGGCCATTGGTGCAGGGAGTGGAAACTGACCCTTAACATATACAAATGTAATGTATTGCGAATACATAGAAAGAAGGATCCTTTATTGTATGATTATATGATAGCGGATCAAACACTGGTAGCAGTTACTTCTGTAAAATATCTCGGAGTATGCGTGCGGAACGATTTGAAGTGGAATGATCATATAAAATTAACTGTTGGTAAGGCGCGTACCACGTTGAGATCCATTGGGAGAGTCTTTAGAAACTGTAGTTCATCAACAAAGGAGGTGGCTTAAAAAACACTCGTTCGACCTATACTTGAGTATTGCTCATCAGTGTGGGATCCGTACCAGATCGGGTTTGCGGAGGAGATAGAGAAGATTCAAAGAAGAGCGGCGCGTTTCGTCACAGGGTTATTTGGTAACCGTGATAGCGTTACGGAGATGTTTGACAAACTCAAGTGCCAGACTCTGCAAGAGAGCCGCTCTTCATCGCGGTGTAGCTTGCTCGCCAGATTTCGAGAGGGTGCGTTTCTGGATGAGGTATCGAATATATTGCTTCCCCCTACTTATACCTCCCGAGGAGTTCACGAATGTAAAATTAGAGAGATTAGAGAGCGCACGGAGGCTTTCAGACAGTCTTTCCTCCCGCGAACCATACGCGACTGGAACAGGAAAGGGAGGTAATGACAGTGGCACGTAAAGTGCCTTCCGCCACACACCTTTGGGTGGCTTGCGGAGTATAAATATAGATGTAGATGAGTGTGGTGCGTGATGCGGCGCTCCCCATCCCTATATACCGATCAAATCAGTCACGACTTGAACCGAGCGTGCCCGAACATTGTCCTACAAAATGATGGCCGCCTCCTGCAGAAACCGACGCCGCTTCTTTCTCTCAGTTGCTTTTCTACTTTGTAACACAGTCTGTTTCGTTTTAGAGTCCAAACAGCTTAACAGATATTGTTCAAATTTGTCATGGAGACAGTTTGAACCCTTAGAAAGAACATAGCCCACTTTAAAAAGCAAGAAATTTTTTTTTGCATCAGTGAACGTAAACTACATTAAAACTTACTTATTTTGGTTGTATAACTTAAGAATTCTATAATGTATAAGTACTTCAGTAGTCGCCGCGCGGGATAGTCTCTCAAACGAAATTGCTCCCACGTCCGAGGCCTTTGAATATCACGTCTTCCATTCCGCTTGTAGTTCAGAATATTTTGGGGAAGTCTGGGACGTAGCATTCTCACCAGTCTTCACGATATTTTTGAATTTTTTAGTTTCTTTTGAAAATACTTAATTTTTCTCTAGTAACTTCATTCCTAATCATTTCTTGTTGTGCAGCTCTTCGAATTTCGTAGGAACCTCATCTCTGCCGTGTGATTTTTTTTGCTTTTTTTTTTAACCATGTTTTCGCTTTCATAGCATAATACAGGAACCGCGACCACGTTATAGAATTTCGGGACAATCTTTTTGTACTTTATTGCCCAATATTCAGATAATAGTGTCACAGACAGCTTAGAATTTGTGTAATTTATTTTAAGTATCAGAGTAAAAATCAGATCTTACAGCGTAGCCTAAATGAAAGATTAAGAGACCAGTTCTAAAGCAGGATTATCCAAAACTAGTTTTAAACTGACTGAGTATTTTCCTCGGAGTGCACTTATTTTCGTTTTATTACTAGAAATTTTAAAGTTGTATTCATTGCATATTTCGTTCAGGTGGTACATAGATCTTTGGAGGTCATTTCGTGAACTTGAATCATGTCATCTACAAACAGAAGCACAATCAGGTATTTCTCATTCGTTATCCCAATTCCTTTGTCTTGTCGTAGTTCCTGCTTTCATTTATGAAGAACGAAGTCAATGTATATACTAAAAATGCTGACTTAATCTGCTCATTTAAATGTATTCCGAACGAGCTGCCGCAGTGGTTATTCCATGGTATGATGATGATGATGATGTTTGGTTTTGGGGGCGCTTAACTGCACGGTTATCAGCGCCTGTACAAAGCCCCAACCTTTACACAGTCCAGTTTCGCCACCTTCACGGATGATGATGAAATGATGACACCACAGACACCTATTTCCCGGGCGGAGAAAGCAACCCAGCCGTGAATCGAACCCGGAATCCCACCACCAGCAACGCTAGCTTCTACACGACGAGCTGTCAACTAGTACACTAGACTCGCATTCGGGAGGATGACGTTTAAATCCGCATCCGGCCATCCTGATACGTTTTCCGTAACTTTCCTGAATCGCTCCAAGCAAATGCTGGGATGGTTCCTTTTAAAGGGAACGGCGGACTTCTTTTACCCTTCCCTGACGCAGTGCCAACTCCTGCTCCGTTTCTAATGACCTCAACATCGATGGCCCCCTGTGGGTTCGGGGGTAAGAATAGGCCCACGGTATTCCTGCCTGTCGTAAGAGGCGACTAAAAGGAGTCTCAAACGTTTCGGCCTTATGTGATGGTCCCCTACCGGGTTTGACCTCCATCTTCTAAATTCTTCCGAAGAGCGAGCTGATTGGGGAAGGGCGCCTTACAAGGTGCAATGTGTCCATCGCTCATTACCATCTCTAGCTTGGTTGGTCGTCGTCGCATAGCTGTCCCGCCCACTCACCATCTCTAGGGCGTGGCTTTGTTCTTGGGTGCGGTTTTTGCAGTCTGCTCTGCTGTGTCGCTTTATGCGCCAATGACGATCATGGGCTACATTTCGCCTGAAATCCAGCATGGTAGCCAGTCCGTTGTGGTGGGGCCGCCATGTACCCTGTCGGTTGTAGCCCCCTGACAACACAGGGATCGCTCTACTGATGCCTGCGCCGTTAACTCCCCGCGTATGCCAAGGAGTAGATGCCTGTCTCCTTGGGGCATCGGGACTCCCGGCAATGGCCATCCCGCCAGGTGGTCGTTGCTGAGGCTGGGTGGCGCCCGTGGGGAGGGCCCTTGGTCGGAGTAGGTGGCATCAGGGCGGATGACCCGCGATGAAGCGTGGTACATCATCTCTTGCTGGCGGCCAGCCGCCAGCAGTCTCTAAGCGTTCTCGGCCTCAATACAACGCTCAGGCATATGATCCACAATCGTTCCCCTCCCTGGCCACACCATGGGAGGAACGAAAGGCTACGGTTGGCAGCGAACCTTATTCACCTCGCTATTTAGTCTGTACACGAGTCGATGGGGAATCGTTTATGGCGACCAAGCCTCAGTTTTTTGTCGAGCACTTGGAGGACAAGTTTGGGGAGGTGGAGGGCTTGACCAAAATGCGCTCTGGGGCAGTATTGATCAAAACGGCATCCTCTGCACAGTCACGGCGGTTACTCGCTTGTGACAAGTTGGGGGATGTTTCCGTCACGATCACACCCCATAAGAGTCTCAACATGGTCCAGGGCATTATATTCCATAGGGACCTACTCTTGCAGTCAGACGACGAGCTACGCGCCAATTTAGAACGGCGGGGTGTTCACTTCGTCCGGCGCGTCCATCGGGGTCCGAGGGATAATCAGGTAGCCACCGGTGCCTTCATCTTGGCCTTCGAGGGTGACGTCCTACCCGAAAAGGTCAAGGTGATGGTCTACCGATGTGATGTGAAGCCCTATATCCCTCCCCCGATGAGGTGTTTCAAATGCTGGAAGTTCGGCCACATGTCATCTCGGTGTACTTCCAGCATGACATGCAGAGATTGTGGACGCCCTTCACATCCTAATACTGCATGTGCGCCGCCTCCCATATGTGTGAACTGCGGCGAACACCATTCCCCTTGCTCGCCAGACTGCAAGGTCCTACTGAAAGAACGAAGGATCATGGAATATAAGGCCCTGGACCGCATGACCTATACTGAGGCTAAGCGGAAATACGAGAGGCTACATCCTGTGGCTCTGACCAGCTCCTATGCCACCGCTGCCAAAACAGTAGTTTTGTCATCTGCTGCACCGATTCCACTGAACACTCTGAGCCGGAATACTACACCTGCCCCCTTGATGGTGGGGGGCACTTCCCCATCTGTTGCTCCTGCACCATCTACCTCAGGAGCAACGACCCCCCAACCATCGGGGACACAAGTCCCCAACTCTAAGCCGGAGAAGCGTCCGACTTCTTCGGCGACTCTCTCTCGCAAGGGATCCCTCGGGTCCCTCCCTTCCCAGGTTTCCACCTCTGGGAAGGGTGACGTCAGCCAATGGCTGAAAAGCAGGCCAGCGGCTGGTCGCAGGGCTTCCCGCTCCTCCTCTGTCCCGGAGACTGACTCGGTGGAGCCCTCCCAGCTAGTAAAGCCCAAGGAGCAGAGAGAGAAGACGAAGAAGAAGAAGGCCTCTAAGGCCAAGGAACGCGCGGTGGCATCCACCCCACCGCTCCATACAGGCTCTGCGTCTGGGGATGAGGTGGAGATCCTGGCGTCCGCTGAGGACCTGGATCTCGCCATACCCTCAGACGCCAAGGACGCCGATTGTACTGGTCCTCGATCGGTGACAGCAGGTGACCCAGTGACGTGATCTGCCTCCTCGGTCCCTTCACGCCTATTTCGCCCATGGACAAAGTGATTCTCCAGTGGAACTGCAGCGGTTTTTTCCACCACCTTGCTGAGCTCCGCCAACTCGTCAGCAGTCACCCTTTCTTCTGCATTGCCCTCCAGGAAACGTGGTTTCCGGCAATGCGGACCCCTGCCCTACGAGGGTATCGGGGTTATTATAAGAACCGGGCAGCTTATGAGAGGGTGTCTGGTGGAGTCTGCGTCTACGTCCTTAACTCTATCTACAGCGAGTGTGTGCCTCTTCATACACCCTTAGAGGCTGTCGCTGTAAGGATGTGGACGCCTCAGCCTATTACTGTCTGCAGTTTGTACCTTCCGCCGGATGGTGATGTCTCTCGTCATGTGTTGGCTGCATTGATAGGACAACTGCCGCCTCCCTTTGTGTTGCTGGGCGACTTTAACGCCCATAACCCCTTGTGGGGTAGCGCCGCGATTACTGGCCGGGGCAGAGATGTCGAGACTCTTCTGTCACAGCTTGACCTCTGCCTTTTAAACACGGGAGAGGCGACCCACTTTAGTGCGGTCCATGGCTCGTTTTCGGCCATTGACCTTTCTATTTGCAGCCCCGGACTTTCACCACCCATCCACTGGAGGGTCCATGACGACTTATGTGGTAGTGACCATTTCCCCATCTTTCTGTCACTGCCACAGCGTCACTCTTCTGAACGCCCCTCCAGATGGGCTCTGAATAAGGCTGATTGGGACTTATTTACATCTGTCGCAGTGATCGCACCTCCTTCCACTGATCCGATTGATGCGGTGGTTCAGTCGGTCACCACCAGCATCGTTTCTGCGGCGGCATCTGCGATTCCCTGTACATTCGGGTCACCTCGGCGGAGGACTGTGCCGTGGTGGTCGCCCGAGATCGCAGAGGCGATTCGAGATCGCCGGCGGGCTCTTCAGCGCCATAAGCGGCACCCGTCGTTGGAGACCCTCATTGCTTTTAAACAGTTCCGCGCCCGAGCCCGACGCCTTATTCGCCAACGGAAGCAGGAGTGTTGGGAACGTTATGTTTCCACCATTGGCGTCCGTACCTCTGCATCGCAGGTTTGGGCCCAGATTCGGCGACTCCAAGGCTATCGGCCACCTGTCTCTGTCCCTGGGCTTTCGCTGAATGGAGCAGTGTGCACCGACTCCGACACGATTGCGGACCGGTTAGCAGAGCATTTTGCTCAGTGTTCCGCGTCAACGAACTACCCGTTGGCCTTCCGCTCCCGGAAAGAGCGGTTGGAAAGTCGGAGGCTTTCCTTTCACACGCGCCACGCGGAGTCGTACAATGCTCCTTTCAGCGAATGGGAATTCCAGAGCGCACTTTCTGCTTGCCCTGATACGGCTCCTGGACCAGACCGCATTCACAGCCAGATGCTGAAACACCTCTCAGTGCCTTGCCAGCGACGCCTCCTAGATCTTTTCAATCGCGTCTGGGTCGAGGGTGTTTTCCCGTCTCAATGGCGGGAAAGCATAGTCCTCCCCGTATTGAAACCTGGCAAGAACCCGCTGGAGGTGGACAGCTATCGCCCCATAAGCCTCACCAACGTTCCTTGCAAGTTGCTGGAACGTATGGTGAGCCGGAGGTTGAGTTGGCTCCTCGAGTCTCGGGGCCTTCTGGCTCCGTCTCAGGGTGGGTTCCGTAAAGGCCGCTCTGCCGTCGATAATCTGGTCTCCCTGGAGTCTGCCATCCGTACAGCCTTTGCACGCCGCCAACATCTGGTTGCCGTCTTCTTCGACATGCGGAAGGCATACGATACGACTTGGCGCCATCACATCCTGGCCACACTTCATGGGTGGGGCCTTAGGGGCCCGCTCCCGATTTTTATTCAGAATTTTCTTTCGTATCGTTCCTTCCGCGTGCAAGTAGCTGCGTCGCATAGTTCCTCCCGGGTCCAGGAGAGCGGGGTCCCACAGGGGTCTGTCCTCAGTGTGTCCCTGTTTTTAATTGCCATCAATGGGCTCCTTGAGGCGGTGGGGTCGTCCGTCGAGGCTTCTTTATATGCGGACGACTTCTGCCTATATTACAGCTCCAGTGGCATCGCCGCTGCTGAACGGCAGCTGCAAGGTGCCATCCGCAAGGCGCAGTCATGGGCTGTAGCGCACGGCTTCCAGTTTTCGGCCGCGAAGACCTGCGTTATGCATTTCTGCCGGCGTCGCACGGTTCACCCTGAGCCGCGCCTTTACCTTGATGGTGAACCTCTTGCTGTGGTCGCGACGCATCGGTTCTTGGGACTGGTGTTCGATACCCGGTTGACTTGGCTGCCCCATATTAGGCAGCTGAAGCAAACATGCTGGCGGCACTTAAACGCTCTCCGTTGCTTAAGCCACACCAGGTGGGGTGCCGACCGGTCCACCCTCCTCCACCTATATCAAGCGCTGATCCAGTCCCGCCTTGATTATGGGTGTGTGGCGTACGGTTCTGCCTCGCCTTCAGCATTGCGATTGCTGGATCCCATACACCACTGCAGGATCCGCCTCGCCACGGGGCGTTCCGGACAAGCCCCGTCGACAGCATACTTGTGGAGGCTGGTGTCCCTCCATTGCGGTTCCGGCGTGACCGCCTTCTGGCCGCCTATGCCGTGCACGTTTATAGCATGCCAGGGCATCCAAACTACCGTCTCCTGTTCCCGCGCTCGATCGTCCATGTTCCAGACAGGCGGCCCCGGTCAGGGTGTCCCATTGCGGTTCGCCTCCGGGACCTTCTCCGTGGCCTTGACTGTTTTCCGGGCCAATCTCCGTCTGCCCCCGTGGAGTGTGCCCCGACCGTGCCTTCGGCTCGACTTGGCACAGGGTCCGAAGGTCTCAGTGCCTCCGGAGGCCCTCCGCCGCCGCTTTCTTTCCATCCTGGCCGAGTTTCCGAACGCGGTGGTGGCCTACACCGACGGTTCGGTGGTCTCTGGTCACACTGGTTACGCTCTCACTCTACGGGATTATTGTGAGCAACGGTCATTGGCAGCTGGCTCCAGTGTATACACTGCCGAGTTGGTTGCCATCTATCGTGCCCTAGAGTTTCTCCGCTCCCGCTCAGGTGAGTCCTTTGTCATCTGTAGTGACTCCCTGAGCGGTTTACGAGCTCTTGACCAGTGTTTCCCTCGTTCCCGTCTGGTGATGGCCATTCAGGAGTCCCTCCATACTCTCGTCCGTTGCGGCCGCTCTGTCACCTTTGTTTGGTCCCCGGGTCACGTCGGCATCCCGGGTAACGAGCGGGTTGACGAACTGGCGAAACAGGCGGTCAGTTCCCCGGCCATGGAGATCGGTCTTTTAGAGAGTGACGTCCGATCCGTATTGCGGCAGAAGGTCCTTGCTGCTTGGCGTGATGAGTGGCGCACCCTGCCCTCTCCCAACAAACTTCGGGCAGTCAAGGAGACAACCAGTGTGTGGCGCTACTCCATGCGGGGGTCTCGCAAGGACGCTGTCGTCCTCTGCCGGCTCCGCATAGGACATACCCGGCTCACGCACGCGTATCTCTTGTGCCGTGACGACCCGCCTCTCTGTCGCTGCGGATTGGCCCTGACCGTGGTACACGTCTTACTAGACTGCCCACTTTTAACTGCCCTCAGGCAGACGTTCGCGCTGCCTGATACACTCCCTGCTCTTTTAACCGATGACTCTACTATGGCTGACTTAGTTCTCCGTTTTATTCGAGCAGGGGGTTTTTATCATTCAATATGAGAGTCCCTTTTCATTTTTTTTTTAGTGTCGACTGTGGCTTTTGGCCTGGGGTTTTAGTTTGTGGTGTTTTAATGTGTCCCTTGGTTGTTGGCCTTTCCAGTTTTATTTTCATGGTCGGCCAATGACCGTCGCACTCTGTGTGTCTTTTAATCTCTTTTCTCTGGTCTTCGTCTATGTCTTTCTTGTACTGTGTCGTCCCTTGTCGTCTCCGTTATGTGTTTATTGCTTGTTGGACTTTCCTTCGTGTATTATTATGGTCGTGGAACAAGGGACCGATGACCTAAGTAGTCTGGTCCCTTTAACCCCCCACAAACCAACCTCAACATCGATGGCACATTAAATGCAATCCTCCTTCCGTCCTTCATTTAAAGGCATAGGTTTACGCAATAAGTCGGGCGTTAAAAGTTAAAAACTGCGTACTCGTCTAAGGCAGCACAATTTCATGGCGCGCAAATTATCGAGAATATATTCACCGAGCATTTGTGAAAGGCAGCACGTGGCGACTTCCAACAAACTTCACACATAATTTCGAAACTTGGCGAAACTTTTTTTCCCCTCTGACATCCCTGACATAATGATGAAAGGAAAAAGACTTTGATCACTTCTACATTTTCGCTGTTCGTGTAGTAAGGTGTCAGCATCAGGCTTGATGTTTCACTTTATTACTTCTTTACTACTCACTTTATTCGCAACACATTTGTCACAGTATCCACATACGTCGCCGAATGTACCTGAAAATTATAGAATTGTACAACACCTAGTTCAGTAAATAAATATTGAGACGTTTTCGAAAAACTAGCTTCTCTTACAACAGAGCGTCTTCAACTGCAAAGGGTTATGTTTCTTCAGGTCAAGTTTTTAACACATTAACTGATACGGAATGTGAACGAACTTCTGAAGGTGTTTTACAAGTGGGACTTCCAGTTTTCAGACAGCAATTTGGAGGGGAGAAGGGGGCGGTGGTTACGCGGTCTATTTGGAACTTCAGTGTTTTCGCAAATGATGCTGTTGCCTGTAATAAAGTTCTGTTTGAAAGAAGTCACGCCCTCATAAGATTTCAGTGTAGTGCAAAGCATGACAACTTAGTTTAAATGTTCCCGAAATGTAAAATTGTTCGGTTCACAAAACGATATAACCTTATTCTACGAGTATAGTGCAGCGAGTCAAATTCGCTATCGCTCAACCCACATGAATACCTGGGTGTAAAAATTTCTAGAGATTTGAAATGGAACCGTCACATAGTCGCAGTCTTAGGGAAATACGGTGGCTGGCTGCAATTCGTTGGTAGAATTCTAGGAAAATACAATCAGTGTACAAAAGAAATTGCTTACAAATCACGCTTGCGACTTATCCCCCAATATTGCTCGAGATTCTTGGATCCTAATCAGATACAACTGCCAGGCGAAACTGAATGTATACAGAGAAGGGCGGCACGAATGGTCACAGGTTTTTTGACGCGTTGGAGAATGTCACACAGTTTCTGATCAAATTGAACAGGCAGGCGCTTGGAAAGAAACGTAAAATATCCAGAGAAAGTCTACTTGGAATATTTCCGGAGGAATCCTTAACTGTTGAATATAGGCGAATGGTAGTCAATGGAGGGAATGACTGCGAATGCTCGTTCGATTTTCGTTCTCTTCCGTAGGCTGCGATGCAAACCAATCCTGATAATATTCCCGGTGTGAGATGTAGTTGGCAGCTCTGTAAATGCTGACCGGTGAGTCGCTTAAAGCCCAGGTGAAATTAATCTCGGAGGGACACATCACGCTCTCAACCGACTAAGCATATCCCCTAAGGATCGCCTAGAGCCTGTGACTAGTGCATTGAATGTAAATACGGAAAACCGCAAAAACTCACTTTTTGAACTATTTGTAATTCCATTAACTAGTTTTGTAACCTTTACAGACTCATCTTCAAATGTGGCACACAGAATTTCCGTCTCTCTGACGTGGAGACAGAGCGACAGTTACATGGCGACATGTGTCGGAAAACCAGTTATTCTACTTACTGACTAACGGACAGTTCATGGTAGACACAGACTATCCCGTGGAAGAGCAAAGTATCGCGAGGAGACCTAATTAGAAAGTTTCTAGAACTGACGTTACATGATGAAAGTAGGAATGGAATATACTGAAACCACCTACGTATTGTAACTGTAGGAAGCGTGAAGACCGGAAGAGACTAAGCACAGCACGCACAGAGGCTTTTAAGCAGCCACAGTTCGCACGCTCCATACGTCAGTGGAGTGGGAATAAGTCCTAATAACTGGTATACTGGCAAGTTCCATCTGTCACGCAATTCACGGTCGTTTATAGACTACAAATTATAAGCTGCCTATGTTTTGTTTAAATTTGGATTACAAGAAAATGGGCGTTTTGCAAAATGTCCTACATAAGTCTCCTCTTCATCAACACCACCACCATGAGTGTTCTGCCCTAGGGCAGGTCTTCACATGTAGCTCTCCATGCAGTCCCATCATTTGTTACCCTCTTGTTTTCTCACAACTATTTTCTGTTCTTACGCTGTCCACCACCTGGTATGTTCTGCGTCTTCTTCTTCTTCTTCTTCTTGCATTCACCATTTCCTTCATACCATCAATAAACAATCTCTTCTCATTCAGTGTCCATGCCAATTGTGTTTGCTCATCTTGCTACCTTTAAAATTTCTCTCTGTTCTCCCACTCAACACCACCTCATTTCTCACTGTGCCTGCCTATTTTATCCCCTATCAATGCACCCACATAAAAGCCTCCTGTTATGAAACGTCTCGTTGGCAATTGCTATACGTATTTTCACCTCCTTATTACTTCCAATGTCGTCCATAATAGCACGTCGCAGTTATCTAAAAACACTAAATTGTTGTGTATCTTCCTGCCTAACGTTATAGTTGTTCTTGCTTTTCTTGCACCTATCACCGGACATTTTGCGATTTTCTTATTATTTCTCATTCCAATTTACTCACGCCTCTTGTTCAATTCTTTTAACATTTCAGTCATACTTCTTTCGCTCTCTGCCAATAACACCACATGATCCGCGAGTCTAATACATTCTGCTCTCCTAACAACAACCCGCTCCCGTCTGTGTCGTTTCAAACGTTTTTGAATGACATGCTCCAAATATATTTACACTCTAAGGAGAATAAACGTATCCATGAGGACTTACCCCAGCGCGATGGAAATCGATACACGTGATGTTCATTCATGCCCAATAGTATCCGAACGACCTGAATTGAATTTCACCTGATTCACATGCAACCCACATAGCGCAACTGTCTAGCAGGTCTCCTTATCGCTCCTTGGTACAGTCGTTTGACTATTGAAAGTGGTTCCAACAAGTCACCACGAGAAAAAACTGTTCTGTATCGCAATAACTCAAGATGCAAAGTAATACCACGATACTACAAATATCACGGAACACCTTCTCACAGATAAGACTGCCCTTAAGGCTTGTAGCTCACATTTATTACAATAAATGACATACCTGACATTTTACCACTCTCATTATTACGTCAGATAGGTAATACACGTAGTAAATTCGTCGTATTCATGATTTCCTCTTCAAAGTAACATACCGTACTTATCATTGAACACAAAATGAGTTTAAAAATTGAAGTTATTCACGGGCAACCAGTTGAGAATATGTATGAACTTCAAATGACACGACGAACCGTCTCGTTTTGCATATGGATTCAAACCCAGGTCATGCAGACTAAGCAAAGATTTCGTGCCTGACGGAAACTAACAGTCACTCCTGATTAGGCATACAGAGAGTGATATACCTCGATTTTAGAGAGAGCCAGTTTGCAAATACCAACTTTAAATTACATAGCGCAAGCATTTTTGCCGGACGCGAATTCCTACCAAGCACCTATTGCTCCTGTTAACGAACGACGAGAGATGTTGAATCTTGGTTCTTAACAAGTAATTTACTTGAATTGCCGTGAGGTAAGGCTTTGTACTGGGCAGGGATTCGAACTCTGAACTTAATCGGATAGATATCGACGCACAATCAACTGTGACATTTCGGATTTTCTCGACAGTAGCTAGATGTTTTAACTGAAATGACGAGACGAAACATATTTTTTTTTCCTTCGAAAGACTCCAACCCGGCATCTATCGCTGTTATATTCTACAGAAAACGAACATTAAATATGGGTTTGTTGCACCAGCAGCGACATGTGAGCGTGTTTGAACTAGAAATAATATGACGAAGAGTTCAGTGCTCACTGGGAATACAGCTCCACACATCATATCGCTTTTGACTACACACAAAGATACGTCAGCTTCCGAATTTTTGTCCAGCTCGGACTAACATCTTGAACTTACAGTGATCTCGCAAATAGTCCTGTGTCTCACTGGGTGTCAAAACGTCACATATCGTTAGTGTTGACAACGAATGAAAATACATTAAACATTAAAATAATTATCCACCAGCAGATAGGTGTTCTCATGCTAGAGCTTGATAATACATAATGAAATCTATAGTGCCGGGCCAGGATTCGAACCCATTCACGCGCAGTATGTGGAGATGTTGAGGAATCTGCAGTTCTGAACAAACAACAAATTGTAGCCGTGCTGTATTCTCACGAAGGGATCAAATTGAGCCTTAAGTACGGTCTATGTTGCATTCCCAGTTCAGAACCGATTTTATCGACATACAGAAGCTCAGATAAAATATGGACTAAATGTCCTGTGAGCCTACATAGCGTTTGTTTCGTCACTAGAAATAAATAACAAGTATAAGAAAGGTTTCTACGTGTCGCCGCTCCAGTCTTTATTGTGTTTCATCCTAACGTCTACTTTGTAGAAAAGGAATATCATTTTTCATGTTAATTTCAGACCACAATGTCATTATATCTTCTTCACTTGGTGTAGCCAGAAGAGAATGGAATCTGTCTCTCCCTATCTAAAATCATTGACAGAAGTTGGAATCGAACCCAGTCCATAGATATACAAGCATATTATAAGTATGTGGCTCATTTTTCTATCGTAACGCCGTTGCACCTCTCCGGATGAGAATTGACACACAGGCTTCCTGTAGTAATTTGCAGCAGGTTCAGTAAATTCATGTACTTGGTTGACCGAATCACAATGAACTAGCTGCCTCGACTACCCAGTGCATACATTCGACTTTATTTTGTAATCACCGAAATAAAATCACGTACCTGCCACCTACACAGAACAGCCAACAGTGTAGGATGCACAAATTTGAAAAGGAAGTGTTTCTTTCCACTTGAGCTACTGTATTGCGCCATCTCTTTGTTGAAAACGTCGTGCAGTGCAAATGTCGCATTTCATAAGTAAAGTTTTGTATTCCTAGAAACCCAAAATTTGCTTGTGAGCGGCGGGAAGAGGAGTTACCTGTTGTGCAGCATTGTAAGTTTTCACCATTGCACTATGAGCCGAAAGTATTTTTTTGCGATTTCCTTATCGATGTTTTATCTGACTGCTTGTAGCTCTTTCACAGAAGGGATAAAAACGTTACAGTCAGTGAGACTGGAAGTGCGAACCATAACAGATGCTATTTCTCAGGCCAGCGCATTACCATAGAGCTGGCGTAGAAGTACGTGTCTTAGCTTACTCTTACGAGTTCGATAATGTCTAGCACTCGTAAACCGCTATTTAAAGGACGAGATTAGTTGCGATTTCCACGTGCAACGACTTTCCTGGGCTGAAAACCGTAAATTTACAAACTTTTGTTACACCTAACGTGATAATAAATCAGATTATTTAATGGAAATGACAGGTAAAATCAAGTGAACTTTGAGGATAAATTCCGTGCGCACCAGGAAGGAACTCGTCGATCACATAGTTGCCAAACATACGTTGCCTTGTTGTAAAATCTCAGTTACAGTACCAGCAGAAAGAAGACGAACCGATGTGATCGTACAGCGGTCTGGGAAGTGACCATAGCTGGTGTCTCCAAGTCGCGGTTGCTACGGCCTGGAATACGTAATGCGTCTGATTCGCATTTCTGTAACTAGGTTTAGGGACTGGAGCGTGGTTACTAATAATACTCCGAACTGACTGAAAACTAAGCATCATATATCAGTAACTCTCACAGTTGCTTTTATATTTATTTCGTAAGTGTACTAAAAACTAAGAAGCTCATTCAGAGACGTTTTGATGCCTCGCCGATAGTCGAGCAAAACAAACAAATAGAGAAAAAAAGAATGTGTGTGTGTATGATAGAGAGAGAGAGAGAGAGAGAGAGAGAGAGAGAGAGAGAGATCAAAAAGAATGAGAGAGAGTAAGAAATTGTTGTAAAGAAATTGAATCATGGTATGTAAAGAAACCTTTCATTAAAATGACATGTTACACATCATTACGAAATATCGTATTCATGATCTATGAAACAAGAATTGATCTAATGTAATCTAATAATATCATATTGATGGCTATCCATGAAGAGTCATAAATTACCGAAATTTTTGCCAATACCAGTAATGAAATCTAAACTTGAAAATAAAAGACGACAATTTTTGTAATAAACCGGGACTCCTAACAAGACCCTTTCGTCCCTCTTAACTAACCACGAAAGATGTCTGATATACCTCCATGCTCAAGTAACAAAGTGCGCATGCATTTAAAGATTAAGTGCATGATGTGAAGTTATATGACGGAGATACGAACCCAACACGTAATCGTATTGTTAGTTAAGTAAAATCAAATGTTACGTATCGGTTTTTCTTACCAGCTGCTAGGTGTTTGGATCTAAACTAAAGATACAAACTTTAGTACCTAAGCGACAATCTAACTGCACGTCTACCGTGCATCCACAAATATAGCTTAAATATCAGTTGCTTACTCACCAACGGTAAGGTGTGTGCGTGTTTGACAAGAAATAATGACACCTATTGCGATTGTTGGCAACACATGAATAGACATTAAAAGCGCACGTTGGTTTTCACTAGCGGGACGGTGTGCACGTTATAGGGCTTGAACTGAAACTATGAATATTTTTGTATTGGATCAGGATTCGGACCCACATACTTACCTTTGGAGGAGACCTAGAGAAGGTTGCAGTCTTGCGAAAAGGAACGAAATGGTTGAACTATAATGTTCCGAGAGATTCAGATCCTCGAAAGAGGAGAAACGAATTCGAATCACAGTCCAGCACCAAATTTTACAACGTCTCTAGTTCAATCAATTACAAGTAAAATAAGAGCCCCATCCTTTAAATGGCTATCGGTTCATAAAATAAAATAAAATTTTCTAATGTAAGTAAGTTTACTGGCGACTGTATTTCTGTTTACGATGACTTCCGCTATGTCATTTCCCAACGTAACCTGGCTCTGCCCAGTTGGTAATGATGGAACGTGATTTGTATTGCGAATTCTGGATTATAACGTCTTTCTTTTGAGGTTACCAGACGCAAAGTAAATCTGTTTGTGCTTCTTAAAAGTAAATGTCTGAACCCACGCATTGCTCCTGTGATAGTTCCACCAGGGCATTGTGCCCACATTTCCCAGCCCCAGGAGTGAGCTGCAACGGATGATGTGCTGAGCTTACAAAAGTAGTCACGGTGGATAAAACGCGAGTCTATTAAATGTTTAAGTAGAAACAAGCTTCTGACGCGGAGATTATGCTATTCTCATGTCAGCAGGATGTAAAGACCCTTGTAGGCATCATAGGCTCGATGTGAAGCCATTTTGAAATGTTCACAAATTCAGATATTTTCTTATTTCGTGAAGATCCACTGGGAAGTGTGAAGTTACCGGATAATTGGATTATTACCGTCATTATTACTATCATTTTCTTCATGCCGCTGCTGGAACACTGTACTTGAATATCAGTTCGTGCCTTTTGGTCACTATACAAGTAGTTTCACAAGAAGAGGTTCTTTCTCTGTCTACAGAATTCTTTTCATGTTAATATCAAACATCAGCAATTACTCATAGATTTCATTAAAACTAAAGTAATCGATGAAGACGTTACTTGATAACAAAAACGCTCTGCCTTTCTTCTATTACTTGCGCCTAGAAATGGCTGTCGAGTACTGCCAAACCAAAAGCCAAGAGATCTTACTGCCTGCCGATATACGTCGCTGTCAATTTTTCCATATGATTTGGTTGACGTGACCTGTTTCAAGTTGTGTATGACAGAGAATGTTTTAGAAAATCAATTGTTTTCCTTTGCAATAAAGAAAAAGATTTTCATTCTAAGCTATCCAAGTTCAAAATTTTTGGAATATTAGTTCCAGTTTAATATTCGCTTCTATAATGTAGGAAAGTATTTCGCACTTGCAAAACTCGGATCCGGCCCATTGACCTTACACTCAGCCGCCGGCCATAAATTCTGTCTCAGAGTGACACCAGATTAAGTAACCTAATATAGCGAAGATTATTTGCCAGTGCTCTCTCTCACCAGAAAATACGCAGTTCACTCACTAATTGGGCTCCATTAGTACACTGTAACAGTAATTTCTGTGTGTCTGCAATGCATTCGGATTGTAGAATTTAGCGGTGCTCTCTCTCCCACTTCTGTATACAATATGACTGACCTAAACGGGCCCTTTATCGTTACAGGCCCTGAGCAGTGCTACATCATACTAACAACAGTAATGTTCTTATACTGACAATCTGACTGGTCGTTTTACCTGATTTTGTAATCATTTAAATAAGACAACATGACCTTCCAGTGGGAGACATTTCGTTCTCCCTTTTCCTTCTGTGACATTTTTCCGTAATCTATTTGCCTTCCAATCAGCGAAATGCGGTAGAGTACGGCCGGTAAACGATTTACAAATCACGATTTAGTCCCGTTAAGACGATTTCTTCAAACATTGTCGTTGATAAAGGAATTTACTTTCGTCTTAAATCGTCTCAAGCAGCAACGTTCACAGACATCCCAAATACGTAAAAGCTCATTATCCTGGTACGAAGTTTGTAAAACAAACTTCCCACAGTTTGTGTCAGGTTGATCTTTTCGTCTGATAGCTCAGCCTAAGTATCACAAGTAGTGTCCCTGTAGCTTTGGGAATCATTGGTTAATAACGAGTTTAACACCAGTGGGTATAGTATTGCTAAATATTCAAATTAATTATCAACCTAAGTCTGAGTTCATCCGCAGTCTGTAGCGAATTTATAATACTGAAGCTAGACTTTGCATCCTTGTCCTCCTTGAGTGGGCATTGGAAGGCGTTTGCACACACGAACACAACACTATGAATACTTCGAACGCCATAGTTAACGTTGCTCTCATAAACTACTTTTGTTTTCTTAATTCTTCTAGGTGTTCAGGGTGCAATATGTGTTGTAGATACAGCCTTAGAGCAAAACATTGACCGCCGAGCCGTCCACATAAGGTGGACAACACAGTCGTGCTCCTCTCAGGATCCTGTGTCCGGCAGTATGCTCGATCAGCAACATTGTAGACTGCGGCACTTCCCAGAGGAAGTCTTGAGTTCAGTCTTAGTACATTATTCTTGACTAAGGCCGTAGTCTTGAGGTAAAACGCGAGACTAGCTAATATGACGTCTGGCGACCGGAAGCAGACAACGACAAAATTTTTATCGCCCCTTTGCTCTCGGTGCTGAAGCTATGCTTGTAATTCAAGCGAATCTACAATATATTTCGCTTTGTGTCACACTGGTAATAATAGTTTGGTTCAACAATGTCTTAGCGAAAGATTTCTTTACCGAGCATCTGCCTCTGAACACCGCATGCGTCTGAGATCTCTGGGACCCGTTTGCTGCCTACCGGCGGGGGCTGAGGCACTGCGCTGCCTTCTGCCGACAACATCTGCTCCACTCCACACTCTCAACCATGTAAAATGCTTTAATGTTGTTGAGTAGTGACCCATAAAATCTGCCTACGATTTGTGTTTCACTCTTCATAGCAAAGGAGGCACAAAACCGTTTTTATTTGATGATTACTTTATTACATTAGAATGCAGTACATCAATGTGACGCAGAATTAATTTCATTGTTTCTGATCCAGTGCGCTATAATTAAAGCGTCACATTCTGTTCCTTTCCTTGCACAGGAGATTCTTCAAATAATTTATTATTGTCATGGATTCATATGTGTTACTCAAGGCACAGGGAGTAAATGCAATGTAATGTGTTTGGTTTCTTTCTTAGATTTTCTATGGTAAATGGATGCAAAAGATTGCGTCAATACCTATGAGAACCTGCTCTATAGCTACTAAGGCAAACTGCTTGTTTTGAGGTCCATAAATTAATTAATGGAGAAGTGAACGCTGTTCACAAATGATATTTAGAATATTCAATTGGATTTAAGGCGAAAAAATTGCCCATATTTGAAAGCTACCCAGAGAAAAAGTAAGTTGCTAGAGACACTGTCAGCACATGTCTGCAGGGAAGTTTAGCATAGAGTAATCAAGTGGCTCATTTCCTTCATACTTATCACCCTGGCATGTGAGTCTTAAGTGAAGAACAATATTGAAATTCGTATCGTTGATGGTCGATTCGAATTTCTTCAGAGACGCTGGTATTGCGAAGCAGCTTGGAAGTCAGAACGCCATGATCTATGACGATTAACACAACTTACTGAGTCGAGCTACCAAGAAGATTTGATGTGTAAAGGTTTTCTTCCGATTTCGATACAGAATTTTTTCTGGAAATTCGCAGCTCCTTAAAAAAAAAGCTCGCACACGATGGTCCCTACCTCAGTTGGAACTGACGACTGATTGAGCCGTTCTGACACGAGACATGGGCGGTACCACCGGGTTACAGACACACTGCTACCTTTGCACCACTCTCATCATGGTATTGGTCGCTCAGCCTCATAACGCATCGTGAAAGATAATAAAAGTTGCCACTTATGTGAAGAATAGCATTTCTTTAGCCAAAAAATTGAATTTTCTGCCTCAGTATCTTAGTTTACGTAAGGATTATACAGCATGAGCCATTCAAATGGAAAGGTAATATCAAGTAAATTTAGTGAGCCAATTCAGTACCATAGGCGGAAGTGATTGCACTGTCACAGTGTTGCCTAATGTTTGTGACGATGTTGCCAAATCTCAGGTGTGCTAGGAACAGCTGTGTAGCGGTATGCGTGGAGAATCCCCTGCTCGTGTCTTACGGGGCTATGGAGAGGAACTGCAGGGTTTGGTTAGGATGCAGCGTTTTCTCCTAGCAGTTGTGTCAAACATTAAGGTGTATAATCTTCCCTCACGATTACAGTTTCCTACAAAATATATACAAATAAAACACTTACCTTGTTTCTTTCCGACAAAAGATTATTTCAGTACGATAAAAAGTTTTTGGAAATCTCTTATGCCCACCTGTCACCAAAGTAAGATAAACACTTTGCACCTCGAAATCGATTGCATGTATGTGCAGTCTTGTGATGCTTAAATAACGCTCAAAGGACATTTAGTCCATATTTTATCTGAGCTTCTGTATGTCGATAAAATCGGTTCTGATCTGGGAATGCAACTTAGACCGTACTTAACGCTCAATTTGATCCCTTCGTGAGAATACAGCACGGCTACAATTTGTTGTTTGTTCAGAACTGCAGATTCCTCAACATCTCCACATACTGCGCGTGAATGGGTTCGAATCCTGGCCCGGCACTATAGATTTCATTATGTATTATCAAGCTCTAGCATGAGAACACCTATCTGCTGGTGGATAATTATTTTAATGTTTAATGTATTTTCATTCGTTGTCAACACTAACGATATGTGACGTTTTTGACACCCAGTGAGACACAGGACTATTTGCGAGATCACTGTAAGTTCAAGATGTTAGTCCGAGCTGGACAAAAATTCGGAAGCTGACGTATTTTTGTGTGTAGTCAAAAGCGATATGATGTGTGGAGCTGTATTCCCAGTGAGCACTGAACTCTTCGTCATTTTATTTCTAGGTCAAACACGCTCACATGTAGCTGCTGGTGCAACAAACCCATATTTAACGTTCGTTTTCTGTAGAATATAACAGCGATAGATGCCGGGTTGGAGTCTTTCGAAGGAAAAAAAAAATATGTTTCGTCTCGTCATTTCAGTTAAAACATCTAGCTACTGCCGAGAAAATCCGAAATGTCACAGTCGATTGTGCGTCGATATCTATCCGATTAAGTTCTGAGTTCGAATCCCTGCCCAGTACAAAGCCTTACCTCACGACAATTCAAGTAAGTTACTTGTCAAGAACCAAGATTCAACATCTCTCGTCGTTCGTTAACAGGAGCAATAGGTGCTTGGTAGGATTTCGCGTCCGGCAAAAATGCTTGCGCTATGTAATTTAAAGTTGGTATTTGCAAACTGGCTCTCTCTAAAATCGAGGTATATCACTCTCTGTATGCCTAATCAGGAGTGACTGTTAGTTTCCGTCAGGCACGAAATCTTTGCTTAGTCTGCATGACCTGGGTTTGAATCCATATGCAAAACGAGACGGTTCGTCGTGTCATTTGAAGTTCATACATATTCTCAACTGGTTGCCCGTGAATAACTTTAATTTTTAATCTCATTTTGTGTTCAATGATAAGTACGGTATGTTACATTGAAGAGGAAATCATGAATACGACGAATTTACTACGTGTATTACCTATCTGACGTAATAATGAGAGTGGTAAAATGTCAGGTATGTCATTTATTGTAATAAATGTGAGCTACAAGCCTTAAGGGCAGTCTTATCTGTGATAAGGTGTTCCGTGATATTTGTAGTATCGTGGTATTACTTTACATCTTGAGTTATTGCGATACAGAACAGTGTTTTCTTGTGGTGATTTGTTGGAACCATTTTCAATAGTCAAACGACTGTACCAAGGAGCGATAAGGGGACCTGCTAGACAGTTGCGTTATGTGGGTTGCATGTGAATCAGGCGAAATTCAATTCGGGCGTTAGGATAGTTTTGAGCATGACTGTACGTGTAGGGGCAAATGAATGATTAGAGTTGAAGAAAAACTGGATGATTAATTCAAGACAAAGAGCTTCACAAATTGATAAGTCGATAACGTGTTGGGCCACCTCTGGTCTTTCCGCGGGCAGTTACTAGGCTTGGCATTCACTGATAAAGTTAGTGGATACCCTTCTGACGGATATCGTACCAAATTCAGTTCAGTTGGTTCGTTACATCCTCAAAATCGCGACCTGCTTTAAAGAACCTGCCCATTGTGCTCCAGATGTTTAAAATTGGTGAGAGATATGGCGATCTTGCTGTGCAATGTATTGCCTTGCGTGTACAAACACGTAGATACGATATCCGTGTGTGGTGCGTAAATTGTCGGTAGGCACCTCACTTAGTGTCCCGAGCAGAGTTCAAGCCGCCATTAAGACAAAGGGTGGACGCACTGCATATTAATGTCCACTAACAGGTGTCTGTACACTCACTGATAGGATAGTGTATTTCGAAATGTTAGCAGAGGCCAGAAGTTGGAGCATTTGGTCTTCCTCTTAAAGCTTAAGTGGGGAGAGTCGTAGAATCTCTATAAAGAGACACCTCTGGCAACACTAGTTGAAAGTGGCCTTCAAACTAGCCGTCAGAGCTGCCGTAGCCGAGACGCCCCCTGGGTAAACGCTACGGACTTCTGCAGTCGCGCCTCGCGATCTGTCACGAATTATGGAATGTATTCGCAGATAACAATTGTAATACGTCAACGGCTATACAGTTTGCAGGAAACGTACAGGATGTTCTGAAATTCCCATCACTACCTGCTACAACTTGTAGAGGGGACTGAGTACATAATACTCATATTTTAAATTGTAACCTGTCTCCCGAGACGTACCGTATACTAGAACCACTTGAAAACATGTTGGTAACGATGTCACTTTGACAAGTAATTTGTTACATTGAGGAGCCAAAGAAATATCGTTTATGGTCCCCGCGAGCACGCAGAAGTGCCTCAACACGCCGTGGCATGGACTCTGCTGATGGCTGAAGTCGCGCTGCAGGGAACTGACACCATGAAACCTGCAGAGCTGCCCATAAATCCGTAACAGTAAGATTGAGCAGAGATCTCTTCTGATCAACACGTTGCAAGGCATTCCAGATATGCTAGTTAATGCTATAAAATTTACTAGAAACGTACAGTATGTTTGGGGAGTTTGGTGGCCAGCGAAAGTGTTTAGGCTCGGAAGAGTGTTTCTGCAGCGACCATGTAGCAATTGTGGTTGTGTGGGCCGCTCCTTTGTCCTGCTGGAATTACCCACTTCCGTCGGAATCCACAATGGACACGAATGGATGCAGGTGATCAGACAGGATGTATCTAGACGTATCAGGGATCCCACATCACTCCGAATGCGCACGCTCTACAACGTCACAGAGCCTTCACCAGATTGAACAGTCCGCAGTTGACATGCGGGGTCCATGGAGTCATGATGTTGTCTTCATACCCATACACGTCCATACTGTATATACATTTTGAAATGAGACACGTCCAACCAGGGATTATGTTTCGAGTCATCAACAGTCCAATGTTCGTACCGATGGGCCCAAATGAGGCGTAAAGCTTTGTGCTGTGCAGTCAGCAAGGGTACACGAGTGGGCCTTCGTCTCTGAAAGCCCATGTAGATGATGTTTCCATGAATGGTTCGCATGCTGATACTTGTTGATGGTCAAGCATTGAAATTTTCAGTTATTTTCGGAAGGGTTGCACTTTCGCCACTCTGAACGATTCTCTTCAGATTCCATTCTTGCAGGATTTTTTTTTCTGGCCGCAGAGATGTTGGAGATTTTTTGTTTTACTGGATTGCTGATATTCACGGTGCCCTCGTGAAATGGTCGTACAGGAAAATCCCCACTTCATCGCTACCTCGTAGATGCTGTGTCCCATCGGCCTTGCGCCAAGTATAAAACCACGTTCAAAGTCATTTAAATCTTGATAACCTGCCATTGTAGCAGCAGTAACCGATCTAACAACTACGGTAGACACACGTCTTACATAGGCGTTGCCGGCGGCAGCACCATATTAAGCCTGTTTACATATCTCTCTGTTTGAATACGCATTATTATAATAATTTCTTTGGCATTTCAGTGTAGATGTGACCGAGTACATCTATTGTTCTACAGTTTCACTCTTTAATAACCAAAGAATCAAAAAAATCGGTCTTCAGAGACACTGGTTTTACAGGAGGGCGTTTTCCAATTTGAAATTACAATGATATTATTTCCTTCAGCTGCTGAGAGGCGTTGATAGATATCAACGAAGACAGGTGAAAATGTGTGCCCCGACCGGAACTTGAACCAGGGATCTCCTGATTACATGGCAGTCGCTCTATCCATCTGAGCCACCGACGGCACAGAGGATAGTGAGACTACAGGGACTGTCTCTCGCACGCCTCCCGCAAGACCCACATTCTCACCTTTGTATGTCCACACACTACATTCGTAGCGTCCTTTCGCACATGTCCGGAAGAACAGACACAATATCCATATAAATATATTTTCCAATTCGCATGCGCTGCGTCTCCACGGAGCACCACAGACGCACCTGCTGACGGTGAAGGCACCCTTACTCGAAGACGTTGTGCAATGGTAACGAAAAGCGTGTGGGGAGGAGTCAGACGTTGTGGACAACGATCTTGATAAAGGCGACCAGCAGCTCTTCCAGTACTGAGCGCTTTGGCCACACAGAATACTTGTGTCGGTGTATTCGGCAAAAGTTTGCTCAGAAATGTTGCTCTAACACTCACAGACACATGAACGAGACTCGATCCAGGTCAGAGAGGAGACAGCCGTCAAATGACATCATAGGATCAGACGTAAGTAACCCCCCCCCCCCTCCAGTGATTATAACCCTGTTGCATACCACATTAGCGAAGGTGTATTTATACGGCTGTATCACGGATATACCTTTCCATACATGGGCTCCTCTTCAAAATATCGTCACTCAGTTCCCTAGAAGTTTTTAACGGGAATTTTGCAACATCCTGTATCTCTCCACTAACTATACAGTTCTTTCCAGAATTAGATCCCTCTGCAGTGGAGTGTGCGCCGATATGAAACTTCCCGGCAGATTAAAACTCTGTGCGGGACCGAGACTCGAACTCGGGACCTTTGCCTTTCGTGGGCGAGTGCTCTACCATCTGAGCTACCCAAACACGACTCACGCCCCGTCTAAACAGCTTTACTTCTGCAGTACCCCGTCTCCTACCTACAGCTGTTGTACGACATTCGAAATATACGGATGTATTTCAGAATTTCGGCGTAATGCAACTTCGCAGAAACATGGCTGAATTTTCCTGTATATTGTTATCATTAAAACCAAGCACCGTCTCAGTACCTAATACTTTTTGATATGGAGACAATTTTCATCATTTCAAGCACTATTAAAGTTGGTAGGTGTAGGAAAAAAATACCAGTACCATACTGAAAATATCGGTGAGAAGCGATAGAATTCCTACAAACAACTTGGAGAAAATCATTTTGGGTTCTAAGCCATGTCATTATAAAACAGTGGAACAACTAAAATAACTACATTCCGACCATCGTTTGAACGATCCTCTTCAGAGCGAATAAATGCCACGAAATTTCAAATCAGCAGCAGCGAAATGAAAGGTCGATTTGGAAACAGTTTCTATTTCTTCTTTCTTATCTTCGATTAATTTCCCAAATATCTCGTTCGTTTCGTATGTTGCTTTCATTATACAAGGTGTTTCACATTTCTAGAGCTTGCAATTTTTCCTAGTAACTCATGCATGCAAACGTCATCTAACGAGGCTACAGAGCATCAAAATACAAGCGCCAGCTCCGGCAAATGTATGTAAGTAGAGTGTGATGCCGTGATCATGTATCAATTTGATCATGTATCATGATCCAGAAACGAATGAGTCGAAAGTTACATACCTCTGACGGCGGAATACAAGTACTGGTACTGTTGTTGCTAACTTTCAAAGCTGGTAGTATGGATCAAAGTAAGAAAAAATGTCCGGTAAACATGGGCTACAAAATGCATACCTGAGGAGCTATGAGCACTTGTTCAGCAGTGGAGATATGTTTTATGCTAGCGAAGATGAACAAGTCCTCACAGCTCTTAAGGTATGCATTTTACAGCCCATGTGTACTGGACATTCGGTCCATACTACCACCTCTGAAAGTTTCCTGCCCTACATCTCAGCTACAACACTACCGGTAGATCCTGTCACAAGTAACAGGAATGTCTTCTCTTCCAATTTTCCGTTATAGGGACATAACCTCAAATTTATAGATTTATCCATCTCCATCATCATAGAAAATTGGTAACATCTTCATTGAATCTTTCTGTGTACACATATTTTACAGACTCCAGCGCCTGTAACTTCGATACCCTGTAGCGTCGCTGGATGACGTTTCCAGACATCGATTCCTATGTAAAACTTCATCTGGTAGGTCCCCTCTACAGACGCGATAAGTGTGTAGCACGACGTGTGAAACATTCTGTATGCAAAGTGAATAACATGGGTGAATGGACTAGAACCGAAGCCCCCCCCCCCCTCCCATTATCTCTCTCTCTCTCTCTCTCTCTCTCTCTCTCTCTCTCTCTCTCTCTCATTCTCTCACTTTCATTCTCTCACTCTCTCTTCTCAACTATCAACTGCCAGCTTTCCTTTATGTCTTTTAAGTCTTAAAACTGCTGTCTGATTTCTGGCAGAGCTCTAGATAACATGCCGCTCACTGTATTTTATCGCTGGTTACATCATCTTAAATTCAAACTGTATATTTTGCTCAAAATTGTCAGAAGTTATTTTGTAACATCTATAGATGTTATAAATATGGGTTGAATTTCTTCAACCGATCTCTAGCGGCTAGTGTGTTCTCTCAAAATCGATTTTCCTCTAGCTCGTCTCCTCTAATTCCTGTGTAAATATTTTGGATCAGTATTTTCAGCCAGGACGTATGAAAGTGATGGTTCGATAGTATCCGCACTTATCACTATTTGCCTTATTTGGTGTTGGTGTTATTTTTTTCGTTTAGTCTGAAAATTTAGCAGTCACGTCAGTTAGCATAGATGTTGAGGAGTGAAGCAGCAAACGTCGACAGAGTGAGTCCTCACCGGTGCTGATAGAGCCTTCTGGTGGCGAAGCCCTGCACTACAGACAACTGAGTGTGTGAGGAACTAGTAGCGACATCTAGCAGCGAAGTGATGAACAGCAAAATGGCCGCGAAAATCGAGTGACTTAAATGTCTAGTTGCTGTTTATTTCTTCCTTTACACTATTATTACAAAACAGATTACGGCATCACTGCTCGGTTTGTCTGTTACCGTATTTTTGTGTATTTCACACATTACAAAATAATTCTGTTCTGGTAACATATAATGCAAACTACTTCTCGAGCGACATTAATGTACGCAGCATGTTACATTCATCATTCCCTCTTCGTAATTTAGTATTACTAATAGTTTTGTCCACACTTTTAAGCATTAAAAATGGATATGTGGCTCGGAACAGGACTACTGTTACATTAAATGTTAACAACATAATCGCACGGTATAGTGAGTTAAAGATTATTGAACAGCAACGAGAACTGTAAGTAAGTTTATGCAATGCAACGTTAGTGATATAATAGTACAACAGTAATAGGCGTTTGTCAGCCCTTTTTTTCTATTTTACAGTTTCACTCATTACTGATGGCAAATGCCTTGCAGAGAACGTAATATTCTGCATCTTCGGTACGGCCTTTACAATCTCTTTCATTGAACTGCACTTAACATGGAGAGGTAGTAATACAATTTTTTCTCTGATCTACAAGATACTTTTACAAAAAGTAGAGGCAGAGAGGTAGTCATGTAACTATTAATCGAAATATTATATGAACTATATGGGCGTGTTAGTAAAATCACCAAGAAATTCCTCTTATTAATTTTAAGTGTTATCTGTTTGATTCAGCATTCGGCTCACATAAAACCACGAGAAATATCGTTTTTATAAAAAAAAACAGTTTATGTCTTTAGTGACCTGTGTAATATCAAACATCTCATTTTGACACTAGAATAATTTGAGAAAAAAAAGGCCTGTTTTAGTTTTTGAAAATGCAATAAGTGAAAACAATGTATTTTAAAAGGTATTGTCAATTGTTACGAAACGATTTATTATACAGAATTTATAAATCGCATAGTAAATCATGATAGTAAAAAGAACACCTTGTTGGCTTGTGACACAATACTTTGCATTTTCTTATGACTTTGACATAATTACTGCCTTTTCAGCACTGAGAATGAGTAAAATACATTATGTAATATATGAATCAGTATGATAAACTTTTTTCGAATATTCATTGTTAACTTCAAGAAAATGGCAGATGTTTGGGTATTTACCTCAGAAGTATTCAGCACACGAAGGATAACAAAAATCATTTTTTTGGTAAGGTTTTTGTTTGATAGTTTCCTACAAATATTACTGATACCATAGTGAGATATATTAAGTACCTTAAAATATATGTAGATGTGGTCTGGTGAAGAAAGTGTGTAAATTAAATTTTAAAATGCTTGCACCAGCATAATCAGGTTTAGTTTGTAGTGTGGGAGTGAGCTCCACGTGGGACCCGAAACACGGACCCCACGAGGGTGCCCGGCATGCGCCACATGCCAAGGCAGAGGTGGAGGCTAGTGTTCGGAAGTCTGAAAATTCCAGCGCCGGCCGGGGATTGAACCCCGGCCCGGCTGGGGCGAATAGCCCCAGCCGAGGCGCTGGAACGTTCCAGACCCCCTTACCACTAGACCACCGGTGACCCCGGCGGTTTCTTGCTCCATAGTCCAGCTAGTGGTCGTAGAGCACTTCCTGTTGTCCTCCGTGTTTACACCGAGGCAGCAGTGGCGTGGTGTAACAGGAAGTGTTTACTTGCGTCCGCTGGATGTCCACTTAGTGTACGACTTATTTACCCGGCTGACGTTCGTGTCGCTATAATCTCCTTAGTTGCGTTACAATTATATGCAGGGACTGAAAATCTGCCTATGCAGTTGCACGCAGTCGCATCTCACTATTTGAACCTCTGTAATTCGATCGTGTTGTCAAGACCCATGTCAGAACTGTTTATCGAAGAAAGCTCATGTGTTCGGTACATTTCATAAACGGAAGCGACTGGGATAACACACAGCCCGTAAACATTTTGTAATGAAGTGTCAGCCGGTACGTAATACTCGATATCTGGAGTTGTTTTATCGGTTATTAAGATAATCGTTTCACCCCTATACACTTAAAAAAATTCCCGTGTTTTCTCAATAAAGCATAAGCACAGTACATAAATCCCTCGCGAAAATGACATCGGAGAAGTACAAGTGTTCGAGTGCCACAGAAAACAAGTGGGTCCTTGAAGGTGTGGAACGGAGAGCAGAACTAAAATAAGATGTAACGTTTCGGGATTCCCTCATAGTCGCGTAGACACTCCAGAAGCAGGAAGATCCGTTTGATGACGTCT